>NC_091700.1:69576500-70181833 GCF_041296265.1 Equus caballus
TTTAGTGTCCAAAATCATGCAAGATTGTGCAAAGTGAAATTGCCTGATAACTTCTAAAAATATCAACAAATTATAGCTGAAAATAATGAAATATCCTGCAGCTACTTTTAGAAGTGCAAATCTAATTGTGTTTGCTATCCTACTTAAAGCCCTTAATGACTTCTCACTGTATTTTAAATAAATTCAGGCACTTTAAAATGATCTTAAAGGCTCTACAAGATTTGGCTCCTGCCTTTCTCTCTGGCCTCACTTCCTTCCCTTTCCTCCTCTCGCCACATTCGCTCTACCAGATATACTTGCCTTTTGTTTGTTCTTGAGCATGCCTAGCATCATCTCTATCATGTCACTGTTTTATTTCTTAGCTGGCACTTATGACTATCCAAAGTTGTGTGTGTGTTTAAAAATAGTAAATATATATCCATGCATATGTATATATGGTAACATTTATATGTATTTTTATACCTTTGCTTGTTTACTGTTGCTTTTCCTCTGCCTTATAGAATGGTAGCTTTATAAGACCCAAGACCATTGACATAATTCATAACTTTTATGTCTTCAGTGCTGAGAACATTAGCACATTGTAGGAACTCAGGAAATATTTTATGAATTAATAAATAAATGCATAAGTGAATGAAATATGCTGAGATCTGGCCAGGACATTTGTACCCTAATCTATATCTTACCCTTCAAAGATATTCCCTCTTTTTTTTAAATTTAAATTTTTTTTAATTTTCTTGCTTGAGGAAGATTAGCCATGAGCTAACATCTGTGCCAGTCTTCCTGTATTTTATATGTGGGATGCCACCACAGCATAGCTGACAAGTGGTGTAGGTCCATACCTGGGGTCTGAACCCATGAACCTGGGCCACCAAAGCAGAGTGTGCTGAACTTAACCACTAGGCCAAGGGGCCAGCCCCTCTTTTTTTAAGTAAAGAAAACCAACGTTATTATTTACAGATAGTATTTATTTTTTCTTTCTATATTGCCTATTTAGAAGTTTATTTTAATATGTAAATTAATTGTAAGATTACTCTAGGAAAATACCTATTTTGCACATACTTCTGCATGTTTTTAAACTCAATTACCAAATATCTGAAAAGTTAATGATGATGCATTTTCTAAGGTCAAAGTTATTATGCATGGAGACCTGGGGATAGATTCTAACAGAATTTTTCATAAAACTAATCTCAGAATAGTTTGATAATTCAAGGCACAGAGCCTATTTGTACTTTTCTCTTCTAAAATACTGGAGATTTACACTGGATATAGTTCGGGGCAGAGCAGCAGAACGTGCATTTCCATAAATTGGTCCACTTGAGGGATTTTAGAGCTTGCTTTTCTACCTTCTCTATATTGCTGGATTCAAAGGGTCAAAAGATTCAGAGTTCAAAACAGTGATCTCCTGGGAGCTATGGATTTGTCACCATGGCAACAAGCACAATAAATCAGTGAGCAAGCGCAAGAGAAAAGATTGTCTCTTATTGTTCCACAAGCAAGAAAGATCTCAACAAACTCAACTCTTTCAAAGCGGATATATAATTCTATTTGTAAAGGTTACTAATATCAGTCGTGAGTCTCGTAATTTCTGGCATGTTATTCCCCTGACCTAAAAACTGAGATAGTTCTCTGATAGAATATCAGTCTAGAGGAAAACCGTTACTTAACTGCTCTCAATTGCAATGCCACCTATTAATATCAGCTTCTAACCTTAGTATACAAATTACTCAAAGTCAGACTAGGTAAAAGTAAAGGTTAACTACTATTCATATATGTGGGTTGAAGCATAAGAAATAGAAGATACATTTAAATGAACAAGCAAGGAACATTAGAGGTCAGAAGAGTATCTCACACAGCCTTCTGCATTTGAGTAGTTAGTGAACAAGGCTTGGAAGTCTGGTCACCTGGATGGAGAGAACTTTTACCTCCTGGAATCTAGAAGCAGAGCGACTAGATGAGGAGCTGTGAATTCTTGCCTCTCTCTTCATTGGGAAGCCTCCTGCTGGTTGATGTTGGGACTGCGCTGCCTCACAAGGCCCACGGGGAAGTGGCGGTGCCCTTGCAGACTTGAGCTGTGTGACAGGGGTGAGGGTGGAACAACTGCTGGCATCAGAGCTCTGAGGAGCACTTATCGCATTGTACTGTAATGGCTCTTTACATTTTGTCACCCCAGTCTAGATTGTGAGGTCCATGTGGGAGAAGACCAGATATTATCATCTTTTTAGTAGTAAATGCCTAATCCACATGACCTAGTATTTAGAAGTTGCCAAAAATATCGTATAGAATGGATGAAAAGCGGCTGAATAAAGAAATTCTATCCTGGATTCAGCATTCTGTCCACTTGTGCCCGGTCTTCTGTCTTTGATAATGACACCCAAGGACAAGTTATTAAAGGATACAGATTTATCTTTAATGAGACTAAGTAGTTCAGAATGGCTTATAAAAAAACTTTGTTCTTCTTAACACTTTTTTCTGAATCTGACATGCATAAATTAAGCTAATAATTCTTTAAGGTCACAGTTATCAAAGAAAAATTGCTCCTGATGGAGTTAAACAGGCAAGGAACACTGTATTCAAGACTATTGTAATATGGGAGAGAGATTGACCTCGACTTCCTTGAAACAAAAGACTGAGGAGTTGTTAAGCACTGGGTTAGCTAGTGGAAAGCACTGGAGAATGTTAGGGGGCTGGTTGGTCTATGTGATGAGGCCGTCAGTGTTTGCTAATTGGCATTTCTTGAAGTTGGGCTCCTACCCTCCCAGAGACTGGGAGACAGGGGCTTTATCTTTCTTGATGATTACATTTCAAAGGGGTAGCTCCCAAGTCCTTGAGAAAGGCATTCCTGGGTTGTAAAACTGGAAGAGGCTGGGAGAAGACATATCTTAAAGGGGCAAAGAAAGAATTTCCAATTGCATGTTTTACAGTTAATGTCTGAGAAAAGGGAGGTCAGGAGCTTATCATCAGGAAGAAAACTATAAGTTCAGTCAAGCTGAGTGGACAATTTAGGGCATCTAGTCACAATGTAAGTTATAAATTAGTGGAGAAATTTTAACCACATTTTGAAAGCTGTATTTTATTTATCTTGATTTTATTATTTTTTAGGTTTAAAAGGATTTTCAAAAATAATGGCACACTGAAATTTGTTGCGTGTACTTGAGTTCACTTAATATGTAGTCTCTTGAACTTTTACAGATTAAGTTTTGTCTTTATAACCTTCATTTTATTTTTATTTAGTGTTTTCATTTTCTTTTTTTTTAAAGAATTTCATCTACCTTGAGAAGGCAAAAACTTGATCGTTATAGTTGCTTTTAACTGTAACTTCTTCAGCCTTGGTGTCCTTTTTTATGAGGAGCAGGAGCCAGAATGATACTCCAAATCCTAAGTATGGTTGCAGCAAAACTTTACTCATAGATTTGAATAATTCATTATGCATTAATACAACAACTCCGAGAAGTGAATATATTTGAGACATTGTCTAAAGTGCCATGAGAAGAAAGAAGAGAGACTCTGATACTCCCTAGGATCTTTCAATTTGGCAGGGGGTATGGAAAATGTCCTGTAGTATTCATGTAGTAAGCATAATAAAAGAGGAAGGAAGCACTGCGTATATTTGCCTGAGGGAGAGATCGTGTCCTTTTGAGATAATTTATTGGAGAAGATGACATTTGAATGGGACCGGAAAAGATCAACATATTTGTAGAAGACACTTGTTCCAGATGAAACAAGTGTTTAAAGCTGAGGTGTAAAGGAAGGAAAATGAGGAATGTGTTTGATATTTACTGAGTTTGCAAGTAGAAAAAGAAATTCATTTAACCTCTTAGTTATGTTTCTTAACTATAAAAAGCTGCGATGTTATATTAAACCACTAAAAGTATCTTCTATTAGTCCATCAGCCGTATGGACTGAGTCCTAAGGAGGATTTGAAACCTGTCTTTGCTTTTCCCCTCAAGGTGCAATTGAGCTTACCTCAGAGGGTCACTGCATTTCTGTTTTCTTCTCCATTCTGTGTCTCCTATCATGATCCTCTTGGTTTTTGACTGGTTTCTTCCACAAGGTTGATGGTTCTTTTTCCTCTCAATCTCTTCCAGGCTTGTGATGATTCAACCCAGGTTTGTCTTTACTGGAGTAGAGGGATTTGGGATGGGGAAGGGAGGTGGCAGGGTCATTTGAGCTCAGGCAAGTAGGAGACTGGGTTGAAGAAAAGAAGCGCTTTGTAATTCCAGCCTCGTAATTGAGAATTTATAGCCTAAAATCCTTTCAGCTGCTAAGATCAGCAATCTCTTATCGTTTTAAGTCTATAGCTCCAGGTCATTCTTATAAGGAAAAATGAGTCTCTTTGCTTTTCCGCCTCCACTTTGATTATCTAAGTTGAGTGTGGGCCAGAATTCCAGAAAGAAGTGGTGGTGTGCTCCACCTCAAGATGTATGTATATGGAGGGGTTAAGGGTTTGGGGAAGGAAAAGCCCTGAATGGAATTAGTACAATGTCCAACTGTACTGATGTCCAACTGTACAGCTGAGAATGGAGGTTAAGGTCAGCTGTTGGAGATCTGCGACAGACTGTATTTTCCTAGAATGACCACAACCATAGTTGTGCTGCTCATGCTTCCAGAACTTTGCCATTACCCACCAGGAGATGGATTCTTTTTCCTCTTAAATTTGGGTGGGCTTGAAACTGCTTCAGCTAATGGAGTACTGTGTGAGTGGTGGTGTGTGATTTCTGAGGCTAGGTCATAAAAAGGATAGAGCTTCTGCTTGGTTCTTGTTTGCCTAGAATTCAGCCACTAAGGTGTGATGAAGCCCAAACTATCCCATACAGAGCGACAACAGGAAAAGGTCAACCTAACAGGACTAACCAGCACCAATTGCTACATCTGTGAGTAATTGAACTTTTAGATGAATCCAGCTCCCAGCTTTCAAGTCTTCCAGTTGAGGCTCTCAACATTGTAGAACAGAGGCAAGCCATGCTTGTTATGCCCTGTCCAAATTTCTGACCCAAGTTAGTAACTGACACTAAGTTTTAGGGTAATCTGTTGTGCACACAAACTAGGCCTATGAATGACAGATAGAGCTTGAAATTTATTTTAATTATAGAAATTTTTTGGTAAAGGAAACACACTATGAGAGCTATATTTAGAAATGTCTAATCTCATGACAAATGCATTGAAGGGTAAGGGAGTAGAAGAGACTATGTTAATAAGGGTCTAAAATTGAGTAGTGGCAGCAGAAGGAAATAGGAAGAGCTGGACATGAATAACACTGTGAAAAACAAACCCACTGTATTTGAGTGCTGATTAGACATAACGAAAAGGATTTATGGAAGAGGAAAAGTCAAAGATAACTGAAAAATTTTGAGGGTTCCTGGGAGAAGATATAGTTTGGAGATAACATCTTGTTTAAGAACACTGAGTTCAGTATATCAGTGCAACATCCTAGAAGGATTCAGGAGTTACTGGAGATACATAGTTGGACATACTTGTCATAAAGTCAATAAAGGAAGCTTATAGAAATAGATGAAGAGAGTGTTGAAAGGAAGTAAATAGATAAAGACGAAGGACGCTGACAATTAAGGGACAAGAGCAGGAAAAGGAATGGGAAGAAAAGTTGGAGAAGGCAAGCAAACATAATGTAGAAAGAACCAGTGGAAAGCAAGTTTTCATGACGTCAAAAAAGGAGAGTTTTTCTTTCATCAAAAAATGTTTTCCAGTGATGTTCAGGATGAGAATGAGGATTTAGAAAACAGCTAGATTTTATGATTAGAGGGCGAGTAGCCTTCTATGATTTATGGAAATTAGCCTCAGGTGGGGATAAGGCATAAAACAATTCTCAGGGAAAGTGAGTGGCTGGGATGGAACTAGAAGCAGGAGGGATACATCCAGTAAAATTTCTTAGCAAAATAAAGAAGAGAGGAAAATTATTGCTCAAAGATTGGGGGGAATTTGAGCATCTTTGAGGCAACAATGGAGAGGGAAACAGAAGGGATCAGTGGTGGGTTATTATCCTCAGGGGTTTGGGAAAGAATCATACAAAGATCATACATGGAAGTATTAATCTTAAATAGAGAGAGGATGCTTATATGAGTCAAAAGAAAAAAGAAGTGAAGCAGACACAGAAATCAGGATTACATTCTTCCATCTTGTTTCGGAAATTAGTATCAATATTGAATTTTTTGCTGGGAAATAATGATGTTCTCATTGAAAGCACATAAAATGTTAGTTTGCCAAAACATAAGTCTGTGACCTACAGAGGTGTACAAATAAATAACAATAAATAGAAGACTTAATTTTAAGTATTTCTTCTGTATGTAATTTTTGGCTTTCCAAATCCTCCAACTTCACAAAAAATTTAAGAGTACTGTGTAATCTATTAATTGTTATTGATTGATTGTTATTTTTTTTATGTATTGTTACATTTTGGTCATGTCTCTTGCAAGCACTTATTTCAATCCAGCAAAGTACTCATCATCTCAGTGAGAAAATTAAGGAAGATATTTATGCAACTTAATAGCCTAAACACTTTAAAACATCTGACAAGTGCAATTATACTTGGTCTATGCTTTCACCAATGTTCATGAGAATGTTTCTCTTTCCAGCTCCATTTCCATCTCCTTCTCTCAGTAGGTTTGGGACTAGTTTAGTTTCCAATACATATTCAGGCTTTATCTGAAACTCCTTTTATTCTAAAACTACTTGGATTAATTAGCATTACAGATCCTACATCATTTGTCTCCTGGGAAAGCCCCTGGTTTGGGAGTCATTGGGAAATTCTAAGAATGGCATGAATGAAGTTTAAGATGAGAATATCAATCCCTTTGTATATTATGGTTATTGTGACACTGCCCCAAAACAGGAAAATGGAGACTTTCAGAAGAGTCATATCATTTATCAACTCACCAGAATAAATTTTTAGATACCTGAGCATACCACTATATTTCTCTATTAGATAAGTAAACCAAAAAGATTATGACAGTAGAGATTATATAGGAGCTTTTGCTTTGCTCTCAAAATATCTATAAATAGAATCTGTTTACATAGTATATTGATGAAAAGCTTATGATAACAAAAAGTGGGAATGAAAAATCCCAGGTTGCTAGAGATTTAGAGTTCACATGCCATCTGCAGTTATTACCCTTGTGATAATTGTGTACATAAAGTTACAGATTGGATTTCAAAAGTTCATAGGAAGCATTTATGAAGGCAAGAGCAATTCTCTTGTTGCAATTCCTGACTTACACAAATGTACTTCAGAATAGCAGACAAGAGCACTTGTATTTTCCAATCATTTAAAGAGCACTTTATGAGCCCAAATCCACATGGTTCAGTGCTTCTGGTTATTAGCATTTTACATTGTCATTTTCCCATATTTGTTAAACAGTTTTAAGTTGCTATTTTCCTTTCCTCCTTAAACAGTAGTCTTTGGAAATGAAAATCCTGCACAACATTTTTTTCTTTTGCATTGCAAATGTAAAATGAGAATTGTGACTGTGTTCTGAGCAACTATTTGAATTATTTTTTCTTCATCATGCAACACTGGCTTTTTGAAAGTGTCAACTATCACTTCACTCTTCATCAAATCATTATCACTGTACCTGTTGCCTTGGAGTAGGAGGCTGAATATAAGATTTCATTTATTTTCTAAAAAAATACCTTAAAAAGATGGATAACTTGATTTGCCTTATTCACAATTGAATTTAATAAATATTTATGGAGGTTTTAAAAACTCAAATTTTAAAAACGAGTTTAAAAAACAAAAGACGACAAGTGTTGATTGAGATGGGGAGAAATTGAAATGCTTGCACACTGCTGGTGGGAATGTAAAAGGTGAAGTCACTAAGGAAAACACTATGGAGGTCCCTCAAAAGATTAAAAATAGAACTACCATAAGATCCAGCAATACTACTTCTGGGTATTTGTCCAAAATAATTGAAATAAGGATCCTGAAGAAAGATTGGCACTCTTATGTTCATTTTAGCATTATTCACAATATCCAAGATGTGGAAACAACCTGAATGTCCAGCAACAGATGGATGGATAAAGAAAAGATGGTATATAATACAGTGGAATATCATTCAGCCTTAAAAAAAGAGGGAAATTCTGCAGTATGCAACAACATGGATGAACCTTGAGCACATCACACTAAGTGAAATAAGCCAGCCACAGAAATACAAACACTGCATGATTCCACTTGTGTGAGGTATCTAAAATAGTAGTCAAATTCATAGAGTCAAAGAGTGGAATGGTTGTCGATGGGGGTTGAGGGGAGGGAGAAATAGGGAGTTACTGATCAGTAGGCATAAAGTTTCAGTTAAGGAAAATGAATAAGCTCTAGAGATCTGCTGTACAACATTGTACGTATAGTCAACAATTGTGTTATACACTTAAAAATGTGTTATGAGGGTAAATCTCATGTTAACTGTTCTTACCACAATAAAGTAAAAAAATTTAAGTGAATAAAATATTTTACTTTCACTGGCTTTAAGGTTTCAAGTATAGGATGCAATGTGATTCATTTTCGTTGTTCCAATTACATATTTTTGTTAGTTCTTTGTAGTAATCCTTAACATTTCTAGGTTTTCTCTGTTGCAAGTACTGAAATTTATTATTCACTAAGCACACTATATTTCTTCCATACTATTATTTGTTCTTATAAAAGTTTTGTATGGAATTCAGGAAAATAGGTTCAGATTAAATCAATAAACACTGAAAACTTATGTTTAAAATTTAGTCACATATTTAAATATGTGTAATAGTAGTTATAAAAATGTCTATTTCCCATCACAAATATAAATTAATATATTTTCCTTAATCTAGATGCAAATATGATCAATTGTTTTAATAAAACTATCTACTATTATACTAACGACAATGGTTAAATGTCACTTTCTTGTAGGTGAATTAATCACTGATAATGTATACAGCTATCATGAAGATAATTTTTATTGTTGAGAAGACATATATTATCAGTGTCTATCAGTTTGTTTCTGAGAAAAAAGATAATAAACATGTATTTTTAGTATGCTAACCCATTTGTTTGAGAAGTGGTTCCCTTAGGACATATAAATAAAGAAACATAATCAAATGAACAATATAGAATTAAAAATTTCTCTCCATTTTTTCTGTATTCAGTCCTTGGTTTCACAGATAAAAAATATTAAGTACTGGGTACTAAAGAATATATGTAGACAGTTTCATTGATTTCAAAACAAAGGAGAGTATTTGTATTTAAAAGAAAGGCTTACATTTATTTAAGTTCACCTGCTTAAGATTATCAGACTTTGTTAAGCTAGTCATATTTGAGCACCTATTTTGTACTGTCCTTTACAGTAGATGCAACAATTCTACCCTCCCCCCACCGACTTTTTAAAGGAGATTTGCCAGAGAAATATATATATTATTACTTCTTAAAATGCTGACAAGAAGCCCACAACTAGAGTTCATGTGATGAGCACCATGGCCCCCTCTACCTGCAGAATGCATCTGAAGGGTTGTTTTTCCCTAGTATGCTGTAAGTGTTCAAGACATGTTTGTTGGTTAATGAGGATGAGAATGGCAGTAAAAATGTTTAGTGTTTGATCTTTCAACTCAAAATCACAGTTTTGAGATAATGGTAACTGTGATCTGGTTACTTAGTTCTTATTACAACAAAGGAACCCTGTTAGTGTGCTTAGGCCCTCACTAGTGCATGCCACATAATGAACCCAACATTTGAGGGTAAATTGTCTGGTTGACAACTGTCAGCGGATGATGCTGACAGGATCAGGTTGAAACGCTGGAGTCTCAAGACCTGTCAGCATTAAGGTCAGTGGTTCTCAACACTGGCTGCAGAATATAATCACCTGGGAACTTTTAACAACTACTGATGAGGTTGGAAGCACAGATTAATTCAATCACAATCTGAAGCAGAGCGAGGCTGGACACAGGTGTTTTTAAAACTTCCAAGGGGACTTCCTAACTCTTAGAGAGGGTTGAGAAACTAGGTAGTGACTCCCTTTTAGGCAGAAACAGGAGAATTGAGCCACTTATTTCGCCTGCTCTATGGGAGGTTTTAATTATAGGGGATTCAACTTGATATTGTTTCTTTCACTAGATCCAAGGTTCTCAAAGTGGTTGGAGGACCAGCAGCATCAGCAGCTGGGAACTAGTTAGAAATGCAAATTTTCAGTCCCTACACTGGACCTACTAAAACAGAAACTCTGGAGATGGAGTCCAGAATGCTTTTACAAAGCCTTCCTGGTGATTCTAATGTACCCTAAAGTTTGAGAACCATCATTTTAGGTATAGCCTCTGCTAACATAGATATGTGAAGATAATGTTAAAGCTCTCCTCATTCATTACCTAGAGTTCAGTTAAATAGAAGGCACCTGATCAAGGAATCAGACATATATCTTCTCGAGACTTCTGTTTTCATTGCCAGAATAAAGTAGTTGACTTAAACGATGTTTTATTTTTCTGAGCCTTCCAAGAGTAATGAATGACATGGCATAAATATCCACATCTAAAAGTAAATGCTCTTCCAAAGAATATTTTGTGGATATTTCTATTCTTCTATTATTATAATCTGTGAAGCAAAATGGCTTCTACCAAAATTTTGAATAGATTTACATAACAAACCACTTCTCTGTAAGTCAAAATTAGACTCAGAATAATGGATTCCCATCTTGTTTCCTTTCCTGCATGAAGGACAAAATTGATATTAAGATAGGAAAACATATATTTTATACTTTGCTATTGAATAAGTCTTCCAGGAGCTGTAAAGATAATTAGGAATCCTCATCACTATTTTATCTTGACTCTCTCTGAGTATTTTATGTGTTAAAGGAAAGCATCATCCATATTCTCTCTCTGGTCTGAAACTTTGTTGTATTCTTTCACTGTTACTCACACATTTGGTCTTCTTTTTGACATGCAAATTTTTTTCTATCACATTTTTGCTCAACTTTAAATTCCTATATAGTGTATAAATCCTTCCTTTTTCTATTGCCTCTGTTTCTTTTTGATAAGCTATGCCCTTTCACTGTTGCATATTGTAAGTCTCATCCCATCAAATTTCAATAATATCTCTCTGTTCATGTGCACTTCTTTGAATTAAAATTGAGATAGAAATTTTAGCCCAGGATTTTGAATATTCAGGTACAGTCATGTGGATCTAAATATTCTTGAGAATTAAATACCAGAGTTAAAATTCTCTTTCTGTCTATGGAATCATAGAGGACTAGAAGGAATTTAGCTTTTGGGTAATTCTGGAAACTATCTGTTTCATGGCTTTTCTCTTCTTGTAACAATTATTGTTTTAGCTAGTAATTACTGAGAAATTTTAAACGTGTTATTTTTGTCTTTGCCTTTCAAACTACAGTTTAAATACCTTTCCCTCAAGTTGCTAGTGCTGTGACCATATTTTAAGTACCACCAATAAAGTGTTCTGCCTTCATGAGATGAAAAACTAAAGGCCTTAAAAGATCAAAACTGAGTGATGTCAGCATCATGGTAGAGTGAGTTGTTCCCTTTGTCTCTCTCCTCTAAGTTACAATGAATAGGACATCCATTGACCAAAAAGGACTCACTGCATAGCACTCCAGAATGCCCGAGAAATCCACACATCTGTACATCTGAAGGTACTTGGACTGGACCTCCAGGAGACAGTGGAACTAAGCAAGTGGTCCCCTCCCCATCCCAGGCCCCGACCTGAGATTTAAAAACTTGCACTGGAGCCAGAGACCAGACTGCAGGAGCAGCAGTGGTGCTCATGGCTCAGCCTGTAGCCCTCCCCAACCAGTGTCAGATGGCATCTGCAGTCTAAGGCTTCAGGAGCCACAGCTGAATTCATGGCCCAGCATCCATTGGCAGCTCTCTTGACACCAGCTCTACCTGCAGCAGGGGCTGAATTAAAAACCCCAGGCCCCTGGCAGCAGCAGCAACACCTGTGAACCAAACACCTCAGCAACAGTGCTGAGAGTTCCCCCAGATAACCAAGGAGCAATAGCACAGATGGTGCACAGGGCAGCAGCACCCAAGCCCATGGACAGCCAGTGGGGGAACATGAGACCTGGGCGACCCTGGAAGCAACAGAAGTGCTCGCAGCCTGGAGCCATAGTGGTGACACCTGTGACTGAAGCAACATTGTAAACAGCAAGGCACCAGTAACCTCAGAGTCACAAGCAACTCAAGGAGGGCACTGATGATGCCTCTGGCAGAGGCAGTGGAGGGTGAAAAGTCAGGCTCTCAAATACAACCAGAAGCAACTCAGAATCAATGTAATCAAAGCCTTACCCAGATAAGAAATGTATTACTACCATAAATGCACTGGCAGAGGATCAACTCATCAACTACCATGAAGAACTACAGTAATGTGTAGAACAGAAAGAAAATGACAACTCTCCAGAAACCAAAGTTGAAGTCACAGCAGATTACAATCATATTGACAGAGAATTCAAAATAGCTGTCATGAAGAAACTTAATGAGTTACAAGAAAACTCAGAAAGACAGTTCAATGAGCTTAGGAATAAAATTAGTGAACAGAAGGAATACTTCACCAAAGAGATTGAAACTCTAAAAATAAACCTAACAGAAATTCTGAAGATGAAGAACATTAGTGAGATGAAAAATAAAATAGAAAGCATTGGAAATAGAGCAGACCATGTGGAAGAGAGAATTAGCACACTCAAATGTAGAAATCTAGAAATGATTCAGGTGGAAGAGGAGAGAGAACTAAGACTTTTTGAAAAATGAGGAAATCCTAAGAGAAATATCCAATGCAACTACGAAAAGCAAGATAATGATAATGGGTATCTGAGAAGAAGAGAGGGAAAAAGGAGCAGAGAGCTTATTCAAAGAAAGAATAGCTGGGAACTTCCCAACCCTGGGAAATGAATGGGATATATGACTACATGAAGCTAACAGCACTCTTAAGAATCTCAGTGCAAAAAGACCTTCTCCAAGGCACATTATATTAAAACTGTAAAAAGCCATGACAAAGGAAGAATATTAAAGGTGACCAGAGAGAAGAAAATAACTTACAAAGGAACCCCCATTAGGCTATAAGTGGATTTCTCAGTGAAAGCTCTATAGGCTGGGAGAGAGTGGAATGATATATTCAAAATACTGAAAAACAGAAACTATCAGCAAAGCATACTCTATCCAGAAAAGTTACCCTTCAGATAGGAAGGAGAAATAAAGGCTTTCCCAGACAAACAAAAGCTGAGGGGGTTCATTGTCACTAAACCTGCCTTCAAGAAATGTTGAAAGGAGCCTACCTACCTGAAACAAAAAGGTGAAGGTTTACAAAGCTTTGAGCAAGGTGATAAATAGACAGAATCAGAAAACTGCAACTCTATATCAGAATAGGTTAGTACACACTTAATAAAAACATAAAGGCTAAAGGGAAAGAAAGCATGGAAACTAACTATAGCCACTTCAATTTGGTAAAAAACTCATAACACAAAAAAGAATAATTTGTGACAACAAAAACCTAGAAGGGGAGGAAGAAAAGGGAGGAACCTGCACAGGCTAATGGAGATAAGACATTATCATGAGAAAAAGGACTATCGCATCTATGAGATCTTTTATACAAACCTCTTGGTAACCACAAAGTAAAAAATCTGTGCAGAGTCACAAAACATAAATGAAGAGGAAAGTGAGAAAAACAACACAGAAAACCACCAAACTGAAATGACAGACAGAAATAGAAGGAAAAAGAAACAATGGAAATATAGAACAACCAGAAAACAAATGATAAAATGGCAGTGTTAGCCCTTGTATATCAATAATCACTCTAAATGTAAATGAATTGAAATAACCAATCAAAGGACACAGAATGGCTGGTTGAACTAAAACCAAGACCCAACAATATGCTGCCTCCAGGCGACCCATCTCATCTCGAAAGACAAACATAGGCTCACAGTAAAGGGATGGAAGATGATACTCTAAGCAAATGGCAACCAAAAGAAAGCAGATGTAGCTACGCCTATACCAGACAAAATAGACTTCAAGACATAGGGATAACAAAAGACAAAGATGGACATTATATAATAATAAAATGGGCATTCTACCAAGAAGACTTATTAATATACATGCACCTAACATAGGAACACCAAAGTATATAAAGCAACTATTAACAGACTGAAAGAAGAAATGGACAGCAACTAATAACAGTAGAGGAGTTTAACATCCCACTTACATCAGTGGATAGATCATCCAGACAGAAAGTCAACAAGGAAACATTGGCCTTAAATGAAACACTAGACAAGATGGATTTTAGATATATAAAGACATTCCATCCAAAAGCAATAGAATACATATTCTTCTCAAGTGGACATGAGACATTCTCAAAGATAGACCATATGTTGGGAAACAAAACAGCCCTCAATAAATTTAAGAACATTGAAATTATGTCAAGCGTCTTTTCTGACCACAATGGTATTAAACTAGACATCAACTGCAAGAATAAAGCTGGAAAAGTAGCAAAGATGTGGAGACAAAACAATGTGCTACTGAATAACTATTGGATCAATGAAGAAATCAAAGGAGACATAAAAAAATACCTGGAGACAAATGGAAATGAAAACACAACATACCAAAACTATTGGGTTGCAGCAAAAGCAGTACCAAGAAGGACATATATAGTAATATAGGCCTACCTCAAGAAACAAGAAAAATGTCAAATAGACAACTTAACACTATACCTAAAAGAACTAGAAAAAGAAGAACAAATGAAGTCCAAAGTCCGTAGAAGGAAGGAAATAATAAAAACCAGAGCAGAAATAAAGGAAGTAGAGACTAAAAAGACAAAAGATAGGATCAATGAAACTAGGAGCTGATTCTTTGAAAAGATAAGCAAAGTTGACAAACCCTTAGCTAGACTCACTGAGGAAACAAAGAGAGAATACTCAAATAAATAAAATCAGAAATGAAAGAGGAGAAATTCCAACAGATGCTACAGAAATACAAAGGATTATGAGAACACTGTGAAAAGCTATACACCAACAAGTTGGATAACCTGGAAGAAATGTATAAGTTCTTAGAATCATACAACCTCCAAAACTGAATCAAGAAGAAATAGAGAACCCGAGTAGACCAAACACAAGTAAAGAGTTTGTAATAGTAATCAGAAACCTCCAGAAAAACAAAAGTCCAGGATGAGCTGGCTTCTCTGGTGAATTCCACCAAACGTTCAAAGAAGTTTTAATACAGATCCTTCTCAAGTTCTTCCAAAAAACTGAAGAGGATGGGACAATTCCTAACTCATTTTACAAACCCAACATTAAACTGATACCCAAACCAGACAAGGACACGCATCATAGGAAAATTACAAACCAATATTGTTGACAAACATAGATGCAAAAATCCTCAACAAAATAAGAGCAAATCAAATACAACAATACATTAAAAGGATCATAGACCATGATCAAGTGGGATTTATTCCAGGGGAGCAAAGATGGTTCTACATCCTCAAATCAAGCAATGTGATACACCACATTAACAAAATGAAGAATAAAAATCACATGTCATCTGAATAGATGCAAAGAAAGTGTTTGACAAGATTTAGCATCCATTTATGATAAAATATCTCAATAAAATGGGTATAGAAGGAAAATACCTCAACATAATAAAGGCCAGACGTGACAAACACACTCAACATCATACTAAAAGTGAAAAACTGAAAAGTGTTCCTCTAAGAATTGGAACAAGACAAGGATGCCCACTCTTATTCGACATAGTATTGAAAATCTTAGCCAGAGCAATTAGGTAAGAAAAAGAAATAAAAAGAATCCAAATTGTAAAGGAATAAGTAAAATTGTCACTATTTGTGTATTACATGATTCTATTTATAAAAACCTTGAAGAATCCACCAAAAAACTATTAGAGATAATTAACAAGTACAGTAAAGTTGCAGGGTACAAAATCAACATACAAGAATCAGTTGCATTTCTATACACCAACAATGAACTGGCAGAAAGAGAAATCAAGAATACAATCCCCACATGAAAAGATGTTCATCATCGCTAATCATCAGGGAAATGCAAATCAAAACTACACTAAGATATCACCTTACACCCGTTAGATTGGCAAAAACATCCAAAACCAAGAGCGACAAATGTTGGAGAGGTTGTGGAGAAAAAGGAACCCTCATACACTGTTGGTGGGAATGCAACCTGGTACAGCCACTATGGAAAACAGTATGGAGAGTTCTCAAAAAGTTAAAAATAGAAATGCCCTATGACCCAGCCATCCCATTACTGGGTATCTATCCTAAGAACCTGAAATCAGAAATCCCAAGAGTCCCTTGCACCCCTATGTTCATTGCAGCATTATTTACAATAGCCAAGATGTGGAACCAACCTACATGCCCAGAAACTGATGACTGGATAAAGAAGATGTGGTATATATACACAATGGAATACTACTCAGCCATAAAAAAAGACAAAATTGGCCCATTCACAACAACGTGGATGGACCTTGAGGGTATTATGTTAAGCGAAATAAGCCAGTCAGAGAAAGACGAACTCTATATGACTCCACTCATAGGTGGAAGTTAGTATATTGATAAGGAGATCTGATTGGTGGTTACCAGGGAAAAGGGGGGGTGGGGGGAGGGCACAAAGGGGGAAGTGGTGTACCCACAACATGACTAACAAAAATGTACAACTGAAATCTCACAAGGTTGTAATCTATCATAACATTAATGAAAAAAAAAAGAATACAATCCCATTTACAATTGCAACAAAGAGAATAAAATACTTGACAATAATTTTTTTTTAATTTATTTTTTGAGGAAGATTAGCCCTGAGCTGACATTTGCTGCCAATCCTCTTTTTGCTGAGGAAGACTGGCCCTGAGCTAACATCTGTGCCAATCTTCCTCCACTCTATATGTGGGATGCCTACCGCAGCATGACCTTCTGAGCAGTGCTATGTCCGCACTTGGGATCTGAACCAGCGAACCCCAGGCCACTGAAGAAGAACGTGCGCGCTTAACCACAGCAACACTGGGCCAGCCTCTACTTAGCAAGAAATTTAACAAAGGAGGTGAAAGACCTATACACTGAAAACTGTAAGACATTATTGAAAGAAATTGAAGAAGGCATAAAGAAATGTAAGGATATTTTGTGCTCATGGATTGGAAGAACAAACATAGTTAAAATGTCCATATTACTTAAAGCAATCTAGAAACTCAATGCAATCCCACTCAGAATCCTAATGAGATTTTTCGCAGAAATAGAACAAAGAATCCTAAAATTTATATGGAACAATAAAAGACGAATAGCAACAAATAGCCAATGCAATCCTGAGAAAAATGAATAAAGCTAGAGGTATCATACTCCCTGATTTCAAAGTATACTACAAGGCTATATTAATCAAACCAGCATGGTCCTGGTACAAGAACAGACATAAAGATCAATGCAACAGAATGGAGAACTCATGAATAAACCCACATATCTATGGCCAGGTAATTTTCAACAAAGGAGCAAAGAACATACAATGGAGAAAGGAAAGTCTCTTCAATAAACAGTGTTGGGAAAACTAGACAGCCACACGCAAAAGAATGAAAGTAGGCCATTGTCTTACACCATACACAAGAATTAACTCAAAATGGATTAAAGACTTGAATGTAAGACCTGAAACCATAAAACTCCTAGAAGACAACACAGGCAATACGCTCTTTGACACTTATCTTACTAATATCTTTTTTGAATACCACGTCTCCTCAGGCAAAGGAAACAAAAGAAAAAATCAACAAATGGTACTACATCACACTAAAAAGCTTCTGCACAGCAAAGGAAACCCTCAACAAAACAAAAAGACACCCCACCAACAGGGAGAAAATATCGGCAAATCATATATCCAATAAGGGGTTAATATCCAAAATACGTAAAGAGTTCATATAGAAGCAAAAAGACAAACAACATGATCTAAAAACGGGTAAAGTATCTGAACAGACATTTTTCCAAAGAGGATATACAGATGGCCATCAGGCACATGAAAAGATCTTCAACATCACTAATTATTAGGGAAATTCAAATCAAAACTACAATGAGATATCACCTTATACCCATCAGAATGGCTATTATTTAAAAGATATTAAATAACAACTGTCAGAGAGGGTGTGAAGAAAAGGGAACACTCATACCCTGCTGGTGGGAATGTAAACTGGTGCAGCCACTATGGAAAACAGTATGGAGATTTCTCAAAAAATTAAAAATAGAACCACTATATGATCCATCTATTCCACTTCTGGATATTTATCCAAAGAACATGAAAACAGTGATTCAAGAAGATATATGCACTCCTATGTTCATTGCAGCAATATTCACAATAGCCAAGACTTGGAAGCAACCTAAGGGCCCATCAATTGATGAATGGATAAAGAAGATGTGGTGTATATATACAGTGGAATACTACTCAGCCATAAAAAAAGACAAAATTGTATCATTTGTGACAACATGGATGGACCTTGAGGGTATTATGCTAGGAAAATAAGTCAGACAGGGAAACATGATTGCTATATGACTTCACTCATATGTGGAAGATAAACACATAGATATAGAAAACAGATTGGTGGTTACCAGAGGGGAAGAGGGTGGGGGGCAGGGCAAAATGGGTAAAAAGGCACATATGTATGGTGATGGATGGAAACTAGACTTTTGGTAGTGAACACGATGTAGTCTATACAGAAGCCAAAATATGATGTACAGCTCAAAGTTACATAATGTTGTAAACCAATGTGAATGCAATAAAAAAAAGCCCATCAAAATCACCCACAAATCCACCCATTGTTCACTATATCCATTTTCTACCTCTTATCATTTCTTCCCATAGAAGCCAGAGTGACATTCTTAAAAGATGAACTATCCCTGCAGGGCCTGGGCCTTGCTTTCTCAGCAAAAGTCCCCAGGCTCATTGCAACCATTTGTCCTTCTGGCTTCCACCTGGGCAGGCCGCCCAGCTGCTGGGATTTGTAACAATCTATGGCCTGGCCAGCCTGGATCCTCCCTTATCTCACGTAAAGAACATCTCGTCTTACAGGGACACAGAGCCACTCCGTGTGAGCTACTGTTCCTGGGAACACTGGTCGTACCGAGGACAGCCCTTTGGCAAGGATGCAGCCTTTGTTCCTCTGCCCACTTAAGCAAGCTTGCCTCAGGGGGTGGTAGTGGTGCGCAAATCTGCGTCCAGCCGGCTGCCACTGGACTCTCTGTAAGTAAGTCCCAATAAACTTTTATGTCTCATTCGCAGTCTCCGGGTCGTTTCTCCAGTCTCTTGGAACCTGTCCCACACTGCTCACCCAGGTGGGTGTGTGGTGGAACAATCCCAGAAAAGATTTTTGAGCTTGGTTGCCCCTATGACCAAAACTCTTCAGAATCTTTCTGTTGCTGTTGAGGTAAAATCCACTTCCCTTCCTCTCTCTTCCTCCCTCAACATGGGTTTCAAGGCTCAGCATAATCTACCAGCTTTACCAGCCTCCTCGCAAGGCCTTCTTTCCTCTCTGGTCCTCTTTCTCTGAGCTCTTTCCCATCTGGGCCTTACATAGCTGCTCAGTCCCTAGGAATGCTCTTCTGTTGATTCTGAGGTTCCCTAACACCTGTTCTTTCTTCAGGGCCCAGTGTTGAGGTCACCTCCTCAGAGAGGCTTTCTCTGACCCCCACCTCTGCCAGGACTCTCCGCTCTAATCCGAGGGTGAGTAACTATCTTAGTTTGCCCAGAACTGAGGGGTTTCTTGGAAAGTAAGACTTTCAGTGATAAAACCAAGACAGCCCTAGGCAAACTGGGAAGATTGATCACACTATCTCCTCCTCAGTTGCAAAATGTACTTTTTTTATAGCGCCCACATAATTTATAATTGTATATTTAGTTGTGTGATGTTTTTTAAGTGGCTACCATCCTTATTATAGTATAATTTCATAAGGAGGGTGGTATCTATTTTTTCAATCTTCTTGTCTCCGGTGCCTAGCACTACACTTAGCACAAAGCACCTTCCTGATAATTATTGCTTTTGAAAGAGACACATGTCTTATTGGCTACTTCTGCTACAAAGGGAAGTGAGAATGCTGACATATGAGTTGTGAAACAATATGCCTTCTTTTGTTTCACCTTCTAAAACACATGTCATCTCATCAGAATGCTTTGGAAATATCCTTTCTTCTCATTGGTCCCTAGACATTCATATTGTGTTTTAGTTGGCTATAGTCCATCAATTCCATTTATGTATGTGATCCCAGTCTTTTGATCTCAGCTAAGAGAGGCTGCAGCTAAAGAAATACCTATGTCACAAACCTAGTAAGTTAATACTCAAAGACCCTTTCATAATAATAACAATTAATAGTAACTAATATTGAGTACTTAGATATATGCTGAGCTCTGGGTTAAGCACTGTATATATGTAATCTCTTTTGAAAATGTGCATCTTATGAGACAAACACTTTTATTATATTCATTTCACTGATGAAGGACACAGAGAGAATAAGCATTACAACCAAAGTTGGTTATATATTAAGCGGTTGAGTCAAGATTCTGAGATCTGTCTGACTTAAATAAGTCCAGATTTAATCTATTCCTTTGAAAGAAAAGGAGAGAATTGATTCTTATCAATAGTGATTTACTTACCTGAATTAAGGTAACTGATCATCTGATTCAGGCAAACTCCCTTTTGGAAGTTAACTGGACTGTACCTGTTCAATTATAGAACTGAATTTTATAAATACATATCATTATATGTAGTACATATGATAGTTGTGTTTAGCTAGTAGATAATAGCTAACATTTATCTAATGCTTAACATGAGCCAGATTCTAAGTTAAGTACTGGAGACATGTTAACTCATTTAATCAGCACAATCTATGAGGTGGTGTGATATTTTCCACTTTTTATAGGCAGTGGGACTGAAGTGCAAAAAAGAAAAGAAAAATTTTCCTGAAGTCATACAGTTTTAAGTGATGGAGCCAGGATTGGAATCCAAGACCATTTGATTTCTAAGATATATTTTTCATCTATCTCTTTTTTCTCCAAGCCCCAAACTGACCAGGGATTAAAAGTTTTTGCAATACTTTTCACGTATCTTTTGCTTATTTCTACATTACTCAGCACAGTTGAATACCAGTATATATGAAATGTTCTCTCTCATGAGAACTTAAATAATTGGAACTGTACTTAGTCAGTAGAGGGCACCTCAGGGTATTCATTTTTACACTACAACTCCCCTTGGCAGGATCTTAGTGAAACCATGAAATGTTTCTCTTCCTCTGGAGAAAAACAATAGAAGCTTTCCTCTTCCAAATGTCTGACAGTCATAAAAGCTTGACCAGCTTGGGAGAGAGAGGTCAGCACTTTAAGTTGATATGAGACCCTTCAGGATAGTGACTGTATCTTTTATATGTCTTACACACAAATGTGTGTAACATGTATTGGTTAATTAATTTCAGTGGATTGACTGAAATATGCAATCCCCTCAATCCTGTGTTGCTACCTGAGACCAGACTTTGGCCGTGTCCTCCTCTTACTATTTAACTAATCTGTACAGCCTCCTCAGGCTCTCAGGTAGACTGACTTACATTGCTTGTGGCTGTGCATTGTGGATTAGAAAACTTTAGAAAGACTTGGAGAAATCATTTTTTTTCCTGAAAAAGTAGAAAAGTAATTTGTTATGTTTTCAGTTATTTCATATATCTTTATGAGATCAAGAACAGAATCTTTGGGATTTTAAAAATTACGCAGATATAGCAATTCATCTTGCAAATAAACTACTGTTCATTTTGCATAAATTATAGATTTCATCTAATAACATGTTTAAATTTAGATTCCTCCCTTTTCAATATTTTATCATTAATTTTTTTTCTCTCCGGAGAGCTTCACTTTTGCTAAAGCCAAGTTAACATGTCTAGAAAATGATGATAAGAAAAAGATTCTACTAGTGTTTATAGATGCACTCAAAATCCCAGAAAGAAATAGGACAATAGGACTTTTTTTTTTAACAGATGGAAAGAGTGATCAAATATGCATGAAAGGCAGAGATGTAGAAAGAGGCAACATCCATAGAAAATGAAACAAAAATGTGGGCTCAAATGCACCTTTGCTGAAGCCAAGGTTTCTTGCAAAAAGAGTGCTCTGCAATCTCAAATTTGAGGAAGAAGACTATCCCTGGCAAGCAGTTACTCTTGGTGGTTGACAAGAGATTGACTAAAGTTCTTCACAACTGTGTCAAATGTCTTCAGTTTCATTCAACTGTCACACACACAACAATAATTGGCTCTGGTTGGCTCAACGAAGATTTTCTTGTGATTGAATTAAGATCAAAATAAATTTCTTCCTCTTCCTAGTCCTGGGGAAAGGAAATGATAGTGAGACATATTTGGAGATAGTAAAATTTGAGCCATTCAGAAAGAAGAATTAGCTTTCTCATCTTCTGATTTGAAACATTCAGGTAGTATTCTAGGTAATATGTTGATTACTCTCATGGCAAAAATATTGGCTAAACTCTTATATAGTGGATAATTGCACATTTTGCCCAGAAGAGAGTATACATTTAAGCAATAAATGAAAGCATTTTTTTAGTAGATATTCTATTTGGCTACCAGTTGGCAAAACTGCTTCCAGTTTTGACAGAAGTTACAATCAGTGACTTTCCATCTGGGTCTAACTGGGAATAGGTAACACTGAAAAGGAATTGTCACAGATTAAAATGAAGTGGGCTTTCCTTGGGTTTGTCCTTCATTTCTACAGAAAATTTGGAAATAAGGATATCAAATTCATTGTATTTTGAGTTGGATATTGATACCATTGCTGTAATGGGATCTGTTGCAAGAAGGATTACTCACACATATAGGCTAAGGACCTACTTAAGGAGTTAACGTAGGATGGTTTGCAGCTGAGATAGAAGTTGGACTAAGGTTTTGATTTCTAGAGAGATTTTGGCGAGAAGTCTTATTATGGTTATCACCTGTGGAAACATAAAAGTATTTGCTCAAACGTGGAGATACTTTCTCTGAAAGATTAAAAGCAGTTGCTTCTGTTTGGAGTAAAAACATTGATATTTGAAAAATGTACTCTACATCTATTTCCTTGTTTCTTTTATACTAGAAACTAGTAATTTAAATTATATATTATGTGTGCATTGGTTTCCTAGGGTTGCATAATAAAATAAAATCTGGATGGCTTAAAATAACAGGAATTTATTGCCTTACAGTTCTGGAGGCTAAAAGTTCAAAATCAGCAGGTTGGTTCCTTCTGAGAGCTATAAAGGAGAATCTTTTCCATGACTCTCCCTAGCTTCTGTAGATTGCTTGTCATCTTTGGCTGGGAGATGCATCACTCCTTTGTCTTCACATGGTATTCTCTGTTTTTTCATATTGTCTTCCCTCCGAGCATGTTTGTTTTTGTGTCCAATTTTCCCCTCTTGTTAAGGACACCAGTCATATTGAATTAGGGCCCATCCTAATGACCTCATTTTAACTTGATTATTTCTGTAATGAGGCTCTTTCCAAATACTAGGTCACATTCTGAGTTACTGGCACTTAGGATTTCAACATATCTTTTTTTAGGGGACATAATTCAACCCGTAACAATGCATTATCAGTAAAGCTCATTTTTTAAGGCACTGTGATTCCTAATGTTTTATACAGCTGGGAAAGTTGGTTTACAAATCTTATGCACTGAAACAACGTAAGTTGTCTACCTGGTGGAAACTTTTTCAAACTATAGGCCCATGACACCTGAAATCTGCTCGCGTTGCTACAGGTATCTGAGATGCTGATCATTTCGTAGACAGTGAAATGATAACATTTCATCAAAGGTGGCTTTTCATAAAGAGGGGGAAGCTGTAGAAGCTCCTTCCATAGAGAAGGGAAAGTAGACTGGTGCTTCTCTTATTTGTCCAAATTCAAAGGCATCAGGAACGGGCTCCTTGCTCCCCAGTTCGGTCCCTGTATAACATTATTTTAGCTCCACTATCAAACAACTACCTAACACAAGACTTCTGTTTTGGCAGTTCATACTCGAGGTATCTTTCCAATAGTTTTCTAGCCTCTGTGGTTCATGCCCATTTACTGTAATAATAGCTAACACTACCTCACAGTAGTTCTTTCCACTCCCTTCCTGTTTCTGCTACTATAACTAGTTTTACTGGAACTATCCAACATACGCGCAGTTCACTGATTCTTTCTATTCACGCTGCCCTACCTACACTCACATACACTTATATACACCTATAGAGATATAACTGCTCATTCATGTATTTCAACAGTACTCAGCAAGAATTATTCCTTCTTCATCCCAGATGATGCTGTGATGGTAGACTGGAGATATCCTTGGAAAGTTCTTGTACACTAATGCATGTTCTTTCTTCATTCAGTCAGCGCTGTGATGCTGTAAGAGGTTTATGATCAAGTTATTAATTGAAATTTGTAAATATTAAACAGGAAACAAGACATTGAAATGATGAGAAGAAGGAAAAACTCAAAGCAACAGATGAATTAGGGGGTTATTGAAATATCTGAAAGAGAAGTAAAAAGTACTTGGGCAAAAGCAATGTTAAGGAAAATGCAAAAAAAAACCCAGCATGGACTATAATGTCTTTCAAGGTAAAAAAACACAAAACAGAATACTCTAAGTTAATTGGATGCATAAGGCGGAGGGCGAGGAGGAGTCAACATTGGCTCCGAGTTATATGTTGGGGCAATAAGATGTACACATATATCAAGAGAAGGATCTGGTTTGGGAAGCAGAATAAGAGACAGTACATTCTGTTCTGACTCTTGGAGTTTTAGGAACCAACAGGTCCATGTTCCAAGTCTAGATATATATTTGGGAGTCAGTTATGCAGAGATAAAGCTACGGAAATGAAAAGGCACATGATTAAAATAAAAGCAGAGAAAGAATTTCAAAGGCAGAACCCTAAAGAATACGTACATCTTCAAGATAGGAAAAAAAACCCCTGAAGAATTCAAAAAAGGTTCTTAGGAGGAGGAATCAAATATGAGAAAATCTAATGTGGAGAGTTTCATGGAAAGCTAGTCAAACATTTTTAAATGTTTCAAGGGACTAAGATCAGGGACTGTTTCATATATTTATAGTATCCAGCAGAGCTTGCAAAAAATAGGTATTCAATGCTTGCTACTGAATTAAATCCTTGGAAGAAAGAACTTAGTGAAACTCTTAGAATCCAAAAATTATAACTGGTATATATATCTGTACTATCCTGCCATCCAGTATTAGATTTTCGAAAAATCCCCATCTTCTAGTTCTCCCTCAAATGCCGCAATAACAGACCATTACATAGTTGTTAACCTCCCGTCCTTATGAGTACAGTGCCAAGTAGGGACTATAATGCCTGTTCACACCAAAGGAGTTGGAACTTTGAAATAGTCAAGGAGTTGTGGAATTAGGATTCCACTGGGTGAACTTGACACCAGCACCTGTCTTCTTTCTTTATGTCATGCTGAGTGACTCTGGAGCCCAACTAAACCAATCTGCTCCAGTGACCATCCTTGAATATTTGAAGACACATTAGTCTTCTATTTTTCAAGCCAATTATTTCTGGTTATTTAAAATGTCTTCTGAAAATCATTGTAAAATCAGTGTAAAGTATTGTCACTGTTATTGTCATCTTCCTCTATAAGTAATTTTTGGAAAAATTAAGTAAAGATTGTGAAAATAATTTTATTAAATAATAATAAAAGGTAACATATATGGCTTACTGTATTCACGGCGCTCTTTTAAATTCTTTATGTATGTTAATTCATGTCATTCCAACAACAACCTAATGAGATAAATATTATTATCTCCATTTTGATGAAATTGGCACAGCGAGGTTAAATCATTTGCCCAAGGCAAAATAGGTCAACTAGTAGGATATCTATCTATCCATCCATCTATCTATCTATCTATCTATCTACCTACCTACCTACCTATGTATCTATCTGTGTATCTATATGTCCATCTATCTATCTGAATTTATTATAAGGAATTGACTTATGCAATTGTAGGGGCTGGTTTAGCAAAGCAAATCCAAAGTCTGTAGGGCAGGTGGTCAGGAAGGGAAGATCATGAGCAGGCTGGAAACCCATAGGCACAATTTGAGGTTTGCTGTCCACAGGCAGTAGTCTCAACTCAGGAGTAGCTTAAGCCCACGTTTAAAGATCTTCCAAGTAAGTCTGGCCGGCCCAGGTTATCCGGGATAATTTCTCTCTTAATTAAATTAAAGTCAACTGATCAGGGACTTTAATCATATCTGCAAAATCTCATCACAGAAACATCCAAATTAGTGTTTGGTTGAATAACCGGTCATGCTACAAAATGGCTGCTACTCTTTTCTTTCTTCCAGTTCTTTTGAGAGAATGTCCCTTGCAGCCCAACCTAACCAGAAACATATTAGAAAGGGAATCTGGGGACTGTTGTTCAGCTCAGGGAAGTGGACACATCAAATGCCATCACAGGCAGGCAAGGTTATAGACATAATGGTCTACATTTTGCCACGTTTTGTTGCCTGGTCACATTATTTGCAGGATGCTTCAAAATATGGCTGATAAAATTAAAACATAAATTAAGAATGGCAAGATGAAAGCATAAAGGAGATTATGATTGTTATATCAATGTTTGACATATTGTTAGATATGAGTAAAATACGTAGTTATATTAGATATAAGTAATGACAAATACTTAGATATTTTGTATTATAATAAAAGCTATTCCTACCTTGCTTAAACCTCAAGCTATTTAAATAAAGATATATGCTTTTTCTGCAGTAGATATCAGATTCATATTAACTGAAAATAAAATTGCAATTGATTAGTATGCTCTCTAAAACAGTAAAATTTGGGGTGACAAGAGATGATAAATGTATTTTGGGAAGGGGAAAATAACATACGGTAGATTGTGATAGTTTCAATAGATACCATTTATTGTGAACTTACAGGAACTTACATCATTATCATTAACCTTCATACAACCCTGAAAGGTCACTCAGTTGGAAAGTGGCTGATCTAGGATTCAACTCAGTTATGTGCTATTCTTTACTCTGCATGCTTTTAACTATACTCTGTTGCCTCTGAAAGTTATTTTTGGATATCCATTTCATCTACCTATTGGTAATGTGCTTTCCCCCTCCTCCCTTCTCTTAACACTCACTTTCAGGATGAACTTAATGCTGTCTTACAAGATGGTCGACATTTTATGCCTTTTTACTAACTGTGGAAATTAAAGATTTCTTTTTCTTGGCCTAGGCCTCTTGGTCATTGGTGAATGAACAGGTACAGAGGGCAGTTTGAGGGCAAAGTCTCCCTTCCAAGCACCTCTGAATGCACTCTAAGTAAGCAGCTGCCTGTTGTGTCCACCCCTACATCACCCCCACTCTTCTCTTGGGGACTTGATGTTGATATTAAAGGAATTTGCTCAGCCGTTCTCTTAAACTGTTGTAGAGATACATTGACACTCTTAACTGGCTGATGATTTATAAAAATTCTAACTCCTGCTTTCCTAACAGCCAAGTTATAACAATATTCTCACTATAAATATGAGTCCAAGTGCATTAAAAAAAACCAGCTACCCTCATTTGTTGAAAAATAGATTTAGAAGGCTATATACTATATTTAATTCAGTTTTACCGATGCCCATATTGAGACAATGTGGTCTTCTAGACCATTTTACTTTCTTTTTTAAAAGGAAAATGTCAGGAATTTAATCAGTTCCTTATATAGATAGACTTTTGAAAGGAAAGAAAATAGGTGTATTCTTTGACTGTGGAGTATAAGAGAAGACAAAAATGAAAAAAATGAAACCCTAAAGTTAGAGTTGGAAATCTGTAGCCAATTACTAGGTGCCCCCAAATTCATCACAGTACAAGGGTGACATACAATTTTAGGGGCCAAAAGGAGAAGAAACCCAATATGTCATCTGCTAGCATCATCCCAGGCATCTAGAGGAGCATGAGGTCTATTGTGCATATTTGGGAGCTATGAAAATAAATAAAGGAAACCTCAACTAAAATTGGAGTCAGGAAGGCCTATAGAGGGAGCTCTCACACCCTACCACACATTGTCAATTACCCCAAGCGCAAAGAGACATACCTTGCATCTCCAACAGGAAGGTGTCTCTTTACTACCCCAACAGGAGGAAGGAAGATTTTTTTTTTGCCTAGCAACAAGCCCACCCAATGGAAAATGCCGCAGCTCAGCCAATGAGAAGCTGCCATCACCCTGAACTCATACTTCCATCCAATAAACTTTCATTTTTCCTTTGCTAATAATTTTCTTGCCCCACCCTCTTTTTTATAAAAGCCTTCCATTTTGTATAACTCCTTGGAGTATCTCTCCGCTTACTAGATGAGATGCTCCCAAATTCATCAATTGTTTGATAAAGCCAATTAGGTCTTCAAACTTACTCAGTTGAATTTAGATTTTTAAACAAAGCTCACATATTCCCTACTTTAATTTAAAAACACTCTAAGCAATCAGCAGCTGGATTTTGTCTTCTTATTCATAATTTATAGATATTCTTATGCCCTTGAAATAATCACAATTTCCAAGACTCAGTTTCTTTTCCCCTGCTTTATCACCCACTCTGCTGTGTTCTTGGCCATTCAGTTCTCTTTGTCATTCCTTGGCTTCCTCATTTGCAAGAGTGGGGACATTACATTTGTCACTTCCCTTTCTCAGACCACTGGAAAGATTAATGGGGTGATATATTTAAAGACTATTGGACTTGTTGAAAACAAGGTGCTACATATGCAAGGTATTTCATCCTTATTTATCTCATCTTTGGGGGAAAATGAACACAGCTGGGGCTTAGGTTAGCGTAGGACTCAGGGACTGAAACTATCATTTGGGAAAAGAATTCCTCTTACTTTGGAATGGGTTTTTTTTTTAAGGACTTTGAAAATGAAGTGCTGAACATTTTCCTTTCCTGATTGATTCTCTGTATGTGGCGATTGTCCCTGAAGCTCATTGTTATCTCATAATTTCCCTGTAGCATGTAAAGTTTATGCTTTTCTGGTAACTTATAGAAACTTTCTTAAGGAAAATAGAAGACTATAAAAAATAGAAAGTGGCAAGATACAGTGTGCAAGATAGCATTTGTATAAAAAGATGGGAAAAGAAATAGCTTCCATTATTATGTTCTTTCAAGGAATAAAGTTCAGATGTTAAAGTTTCAGCTTTGAAATTGTAGACATATCTGACAATATCAAGACAACTCATTCCATTTCTCAGAGCAGAGACCAGTAAATATTCCTACATGGATTATTGGTGTGAGGAGAAACATTGGATACACAAGGGGGCCCCTGAAATTCCGGGTGTGGGGGATATCTATAGAAAACTAAAAAGAGCTAACACTTTGTTGAATGTTTACTGTATTCCTCACATTTACATACAATATTTTATTTAATCTTTACAACAATTCCAATATTTTCCTCGTTTCCAAAATCAAGTTAAGTAACTTGCTTGAGTTCACATAGCTAGGAAGTTGAAGAGCCTGGATTGAAAGTTACCTGGCATAAATCTGTGCCTATCATTGTTATATTTTACTGTTTGTGAGAAGAAATTCAAAAGCTGATCTCATATTCAGTGAGTGTGCTTTTGTTATGTGGACACACGACTAATTCACCCACTAGGCTCCAAGCTCTCTTGAAGGCACTGAATGTGTCTTATTCATCTTTGTGGGAAATCCAATCCCAAGCCCTATGTCTGTTCATAGGAAGGATGTCATAAATAGATGTCCGTAAAGGAGATATTATTATTTCCTTGATGTAGATAAGAAAACTGAGGTTTTAAGATGTTAAGCAATGTGCCCACAATCCTGTAGCTGATAAAGAGCAAAGCCAGCATTGTGGCCCAGGACTTCTGACTCTGGTCTATGGCTCTTCCAGGATACTGTGGTTTCCTCTACTCTTTTCCCCTTTCTGTTCCCAGGTTTCTAATTTTATAAGGTTATTGATCACGTGTTAAGCTCTGTAGGAAAGCTGGGGAAATTTTCATGTCCATTGAACCAAGAGGTACTTTTAGACTTCAAAAGACAGGGAGGTAATTAGAGATTTATTCAGTTTCCACAAGGAGCCAGGCATATTGCTAAGTTCATTACTAATCTCATCTAAATTAATCTTCTTAACTATTCCATAATGTAGTAGTGACTATGGTCCTATTTTATGGATGAGGAAACTGAGGCTAAGAGAGGTTCAATTGCTTGTCCCAGGTCATACAACTATTTAAACACAGGTCATCCTGACTCTATAATCCAAATTCATTTAGCTACACCAAAAAGGGTGACATAGTACAGTGTCTCTGAAAGCTTTATTTTAATACACAATTAATGTCTGAGACTATTTCTATTTTCCTTACTTAAGAGAACCAGATTTTGTTGAGTCATTTTGTAGTTGTAAACTCCATTGTCAAAATAATATTTTCACTGAGATATTTGAATGTGATCACTACTCATTAATGAAATGAATTGAAAAATGATAGAAGCTTGTAACAGGAACATTGGTCCTTCAGAGAGGTCTAGAATTCTCTGTCTGCATTCTTTTGCCTTCTACCAGGCTGCCTAGCACGTTCACCCTTGGAGGACCTGCCAGCTCTATCCTAAGTCCTGGCCTTCTCATCAGCATCAGATAATCACTGGTTTCACATTTCCACCCACCTGGCCTTCCTGTTGCAAATCATTGACATTCTTCCTTTCAGTGAGAGCCAGTACTCTAGTCCCTTTCTGCCCTTTGCTTCATCTCCCTTTTCTTTTTATCTATAGAGACTTAATACCCATACTTAAAGAGAAACCTGCTGTCAGGACGCAAGCAGATGCCACCTCTGCTTCTGCCACTGCTGGCCAAAAGCCCAGGCAGTGACAGTTGGGTTAGAATGAGATTCCTGGCACATCTGGGAGAGAAGCATTTTGGGGCACAGAGGTGATGGTGACAAATTAAAATGACTGCCAAAGCAGAGTGGAATAGCAGCTGGTACGTGAAAGGTGTCGTTAATGTTCTAAAGAGGATCTAAAGTCATGCCTGGAAAATGTAATTTATAAGATGAAACTTATAACCTAAGAATTTATTTTTATGGTTGTCTTGCTTCAGAATAAAGAGATGAGATGCCATGTATCTGCCAAGTAGTGAAAACTTTAGAAATTTTGAACATTTGCTTCCTGGATTTTGGATGTGGACCATGGTATATTACATACGTGTGTGTATCTGGGGTGTCTTAAAGAATCATTCCCACTTTCCAAAATGAATGCTCAAAGCTTCATGTGTCAGATTCCAGGATCCCCACAGACTCACCAGTGTTGGGTGTGGGGTGGAAATGAAGGAATATGTTTAGCTCCTGCATCCCCTTACTGACACAGCACTTGGAGCTTACTTACTGAGCCTGGAAAGCCTGGAAAAGACACATTTCCCCCAGAGACTGGCCAGGAGTAGCCTGCCAGGTTGCTGGATCCTCCATCTGGGGAGCTGGATTTGGGGCTTCCCACAGGAAGTCTGGTGGCACTTTCCTACTTGCCTAAACTGAAAGGCTCTGGGATAGGGAAAGAACTGGAATCTATCTTACTTATGTCCAGTGCTGTATTTGTCCAGCACCAGGCCCAAACTGGACGGGGGTCTCTTGTGTGGTTAGAAATCTTTCAAATCCTTCTTTCTGATTAGAATGAAGGTGTTTCTACTGAAACCAAGGGCGTTATCTTGCCAAATCAATGTAACTGAGGCTGAGTCATCTCCTCTTGCCCCAAACTTGTGTATTAAGCAGATTTTCTTTTCTTAGCTGTTCTTCTGCAGAGGCTAATTCTATTCACTAGTGCTTCACTCAGTCAAAAGATTTCATGCTAAGCTGGCCAGGCTTATTGATATCCAAAGCTGTTCTAACTTCCTGCACCAGCAGCCCTTCTCCAGAGAGCCAGTTTGCCAGAGGAAGACTGGTTCCAGACAGATGTTGGTGTCCAGTTGCCTCATAAACCCAGAATGTTTAGTGTAATGTTAGGAGGGCAGGCTATGGAGTCAGACAGGCTGCTTTCAAATCCTTCTCAAGTACTAGCTGTGCGACTTTGGCCAAGTTACTTAAATGCTCTGAGCCAGTATGAAAACAGAGATGCTAATTTTTATCCCATAGACTGGTGATGGAGATTATTAGGTTCTGGTGGGCACCATAGATATGTAGTGCTCTCAACACCGGCCTGGAAGCCACGGCTTCACCCTGCCAGGAGGGCATTGTCTGCATAGCTGGTAGCTGCCACCAGCACCATTAGTACACTGAACTGGGAAGATAAGAGGAAATTGGGGTCGGCATACATTATTAACCAGAAGGGCTTGTTGCGGGCTCATAAACCAACCCAACATCCCCTTCCTGAAAATATGTGGGAGGGATTTTAGTTGCAGGGAGGATATAATACAAATTGAGATGAAGCCAAATAAATACTGTGTTTTGACTATTACTAATGTTAGCTATTATGCTCTATATTCCCAGGGCTGTTGTGGCCTAGGAAACACCTGTTACATATTTGTACATCTCAGCCTATCCTCAGGCATTTTAGGTACAGCTATTGTTTTAGCCGTAGAGTTCATATAAGATGGAATAATGGGGTAATTAAATCAAACCATATGATTTCCAAGAATTAACAATAGGCTTTTCTATTTTGTATTCTTGTCTCTCCTAGCATTTTCACTTTCACAAGTGTGATTGCTTCATCTTGAAATTTAAGTAGAATGAACAGACAAACTCAAATAGAAAAGTAAATCTAGGTCATTCAAACTGAAATTGTATTTTGGGTCATCTGTGAAATGTCTTTGACCTCTGTTTGTTTCCACAGCTATAAAATGGAAAAATTACAACCAATTCCATAATGTTATGAACAAAGCTCTTTTAAAATTAAAGTCATGCCAATCTTAATTTCAGCTTTTAGCACAAAGTTGGCACAAGATAGGCAGTTAAATGGTCTATTTCATGAGTAAAATAATATTATTTTACTCATGTGACATATAATTCTTGTTTATCCAGGAAATTCTATTGTGGAGCAGAAAGAATACTTAATTGGGCATCAGGAAACCGAGATTCCAGTCCCAGAATGACCTTGTGTTAATTGGATGACTTCCCTTCTTGGACCGTTATGTTCTTTATTTACCACTTAAAGGAGCTAATGCTCTCTGGTTCCTCCGTCCATTGTTAACACATTAATGATTTTATTGAATCAATAATGTAGCAGGATTATAGTATCAATGGTTCTCCCTTGAGATCTAGTAGAGGTCAAGTGGTTCATGGCGTGCAGGGGGGAAGGAAGAAGAGAGGGAGGAAGGAGGGGAAGATGTGGGAGAAGAGGAAGAGAAACAAATGAAAAGGGAGAAGGAAAAGGAAAAGTCCTTTAGATGTCATGGTGCAGTACCAGCCCCATGTGAAATTCTGAAATAAGTATGGTTTGTCTTTGTACTTCTCACCATTCTTCATTCATTCAGTTCCCAGCTCCTCTGCTTCTCCTTCCAGGTATCTGGATGAATAATATCTAGCTGATGTTCTGATCTTCCTACCCTCCCTACCCTAAAAGGCTCCATACTCCCAAATCTCGTCTCTTTTCTCACCCAATCCAACTGCACACACATCTGAACTCAGCTGCAAGTTGGGAGAGACATAATTAATGCTTAAATGAAGATGATTTAATCTTCAATGCTCTTTCAGATAGTCAGTTATATATTTTGAAAGGAAGGTGCCTGCAACTATCATGTTAGGCAGAGAACAAAGTGCAGGGCAAATCCAAGAGGATGGGAGCAGAGTTTCATGGCTACCACCACAGCCATTCAGGTCTCCTGGGATTCTGCTCCCCACAGCCATTCTCCAGAAGCCCCTCCTGCTTTCCTCAGCCTCTTCCCACCCTTTTCATTTGAACACATAGACTCTAGGAATCCAGCTTTTATCACAATAGCTCCCTTGGGGCACCATGAATTCTTCATGAACTAAATCAGGATATAAATAAATAAACATAATCAAACAAATGAATAAATAACCAACAGCTTCCTTGGTGATGGCATTAGGAACAGTGACTATGAGAGTGGAAAGAGCAGGGCATGTGACTTCTCTGTTAAGTTGATAAATGCTTGGATCCTCACAGCACCAAAATGAGAGAAAGGAGGGCAACCAATGTTTACCTGAAATGAGAAATAATTCAAGTAATTCCTTGGGCCATCGTCTTCTCCCAAAAGCCTGTTTATTCCCAGCCAGATATTAAACTTTAGAGTGAGAAACTGGGAACCAGAGTTTTCCTGCTTCATTTTACAGCCTTCCCTACTCTTTGCAAACCCATCTCAGTAGGTGTGGCCCAGGCCAGAGGTTCTGTTATGGCTGCAGCCATAAGGCACGGACCGCAGCTCCCTGGCTACATCTGACTAAGTTAGAGGGAGGATCATTCCTCCTTGACCTCTCCCAACAAATGAAGAATGCAGTAGCCGAGTAGGGCTGGAGTCTAGGGGTTTACCAGGACACCTGGCTATGACCATTAGGCTTGGACCCCAAACCTTGATTACACTGGGGAGTGTTGGTGCTTCCCTAATCACGCACCTGAAAGCCAATAACAGACGGCTATATCTCCCCTCCGGAGTCCAAACACCCCTATCTAGTGCTCCAGAATGCATTGGGCCATGGGAGACACCTACATCTTCTTGTCTCTATAATTGTCTCTGGGGTGGTGTTGGTGTGTGTGCTGCCTGGTCATTTTCCCTTGTTTGTACAAGAAGACACAAAACAAGTAATTCATCATCTAGTTTACAGCTAATTAAACTTTTTTATATTCCTGAGAAAAATGCCCATTTACAGTAGTAGAAAATCTCATATACAATTCCCAGAGATCTCTGGCTGGGCTGAAGATGGGTCTAATGGACCCAAGGTCAAGAACCCTGATGAAGTGAGCCATCCTTGCTCAGAACAGGCACTGCAAGAGCTATCAGCTATCTCTGATAGAGGTGTGCATGGTGTTGGAGCAGGCACATCCAGAAGAGTTATAAATACCATAAACTTTCTTTGTTTGCTTTCTCTTCCCAGATACCTTATCTAAAACAAAACCTCTACCTTGCCCTATGATTCTCTATCCTTTTGCTATTTCTTCTTCAAAAACACTTACTATCATCAGATAAAAAGAGTCTCCAAAAAGTTGAGAAGCATGACTTATGCTTATTTTTAAAAGTATGTTAGTTATTTTTCCAATAATATGCTCAATATGTTTTCCTTTAAATTTTGAACACCTTTCAGGTGATATGCTTCTAAATTTAAAGCAATGGTCAATTTTCTCATCTAAAAAAGTACAATGAAGTATTTTCCTTATATTTCTAGACTTTTTGGGCAGTCTTTTATTTTTATTATACTGCTAGGCAATTCTGAGAACATCTAAGTCAGAGGAAGGAGATTAAAGAGCACACATTGGTATGGATGCATGTTTATTTGATATCATTAACATTAGTTATTACCTCCACAATTATGATCGGAATATATAATCTCAAGTCCCATTAAGTCTTATTTTTCTAGTCCCAGCAGGCTCTTGTATCAACTAATTAACACAAAGGTCATTGATCTCATTTTCAGAATACCAACAGATTGTAAAAACACAACACTGATTATGCTGGTAGGTTGGGAAAGACACAGCACGAACAGAATCTTCTCCAAGAGAAGGAAGAGTGGGCCCTTTCTAATCATGTCTCTGCTTGGATGCAATTTACTGAAGATCAAGAGGAAAGTTCCAATCAAAATATCTCTGGATAGGGAGCATTTTTGTGAGGGCACATCCAGCTGCCTGTGGGATCCCCAAGATCTTCTGGAAGATGGTGGCCCAGCGTTTCGTCTCGGCAGAGAGATGATTTGGTCAGGCAATATCGATCAGGTACCTACTGTTAGCAGAGTGCTGGTCCATAACACAATTGATGGAAAGGACTCCTGCTCTTTCAGAGGTTAACTCTGTAAGTGCAGGTAACAAGCCATTTAATTGTTATGTGAGGTAGAAGGTGATACATGCCAGAAAAAGGTCCAGGTTGATTTCTATTGTACAACAGAGAAAGGGCAATAGAATGAAAGATTACTCCTAGCTGGAGAGGAATCAGGGAGAGCTTGATGTGAGAGAAGCCATTGAGCTGAGCCTTGAGAATGAGAAAGATGTGAATATGCAGTAATGGAGAAAAGTTTACCCTAGCACCCGAGCAAAGGCATAATACAGAGGATCCCCAGAACTCTCCAGCACAATGTTCATTTACTAGCTGTAAGCTACATGTTGTTTCTGCTGTCCTAACTCTGCTTCTGTCATCTCTCCTATGGATTGGCCCCAGCTTGGCAATGGTAGCAGAGACCAAGGGGAATTCCTCATTAATGCAGTCTGTTGCTTCTAACTACTTTGCCAATAAATGCTGGAAAAAACGGATTAATGAAAGCTCTACATTATCACTGAAGCATAGCTAAGAATACAAATCAATGTCACATCCAGTTTTGGAGGAAATCTTTGAAAATCGGCAGTTAAGCAGGAAAGTTGACTACAAGTAGAGTTGTACTGCTTTTCAGGTGCTGGAAGAAAGCAAATAATGATTGAACTAGTCAGATAGACACGACAGCTTCTCTGAAAGATTACTCTGTGATAGTTGGACAAAAACCAGTGTTCTTCAACTGGAGCTGACATGTAAAGGAGATTTCACAGGAATAGCTCATACATGAAACAAAATTGACATGTTCAGGGGGCTCAGTTTCCAAAGACTTTACTTTAAACATAAGAAGAAACAGAAATAGTCTCTGATGGGGTAATAAATTGAAAGCCAGTCCAGACTTTTGCTCCCCCTTCATCTTGTATGAAATTCAATCTACCCTCTTACTAAATTTGCTTGTGCTTTTCCCCTTTTATTAAACCTAACTTCTTTATAAATATACCCCAAGTGCACTTACATATACATGTAAAATTTCACATGCATTCATAAATGTAGTTATTGCACATGTGCTTTTACAAGTGCAATCCTTTGTTTTTCTTTTTATGTTGACTCTACCACCACAGTTTGAATTCCTGCTACCCACATAACCCTCTACTCAGAGTAATCCTTGTGAACACCTAATATGTGTTCCATATTTTCTGCGAGCTCATGAAGTCATAATTTGCATACATACAAATATACTCTTATGGGAAGTTTTCCACAGGTTTGCTGTGCATGAAAACCAGCGTCATATTAGTCACATTTCTTTATCTTGTTTTTCCACCCATTGTTTTTTTGTGGAAATTACTCCAAGTTGTGTGGTTTACTTCCAATCCAATCTTTTTATGACTGCATTATGTTTCAAGGTGTAGATATAAAATTCAAGGTTACCATACTTTGCTTTCCTCTTGGGGGGATGCTACCAAAATAATTACATTTGTAAGTGCCTCCAAAATAATTTTAATTTTCAAATTCGACCAAAATAATTATATTTCAAATGCCAGCAAGATAAACTTAGAGAAGCATGTTTTCACCTCCACCATCAACACTAAGAAGCTGATTAGCCTTGTGCATGTTACAAGGAGGCACTGGAGCCTTCCACTGCTCAGACTCAACCTCCTCCCCACCCACCGGAAAGATCGAAGCCTGCAACTCACCAGCTGGGCAGGGCAACAGGCAGGGAAAGACCCACATTTAAATTATCATTCTAAATGAAACTGGTTTTTGTCTGGTTTCCATTGCATACTCATTCAATAAAAAAATCCTTTCTACTTGCCATTACTCTCATACGGACAACTTTTGCCTCCAGCCTACTTCTGTCCACATCCTGTTTTGCTCATCCCATCTTCCATATTATCTGAAGTGCAAACCTCTTTCTTGCCCTCCCGTCCTATGCTTTCCATATCTGTCTGGCTCAGTCAATCCTCTTGCTGAGCTAATCCTCTTTCTTTGTACAGTGCTTCCTGAATGTTCTCTATCCCCTCACCACAATATCTCTGGCTCCTACCCTTCACCACAGGCCCTACCACAAGAATCATCCTCCTGATTGTTAAGCAGTTATTAAGTTTGAGTTGAGGGAATAGCTGTTTACTTGCTTTCCTCCTTCACAAGTTTACCAAATCTCTGCGTGCACTGTCTAAATTGTCTTACTTATCTTTGCGGGTCCAGAACCCAGCACGATTCATGGAGTCTTCTGTGCGGCAAATGCTCAGGAGATGTTTGTCCGGCTGACTAGGATGCTTTTCAGATTGTTGTACTGCCAGTTTTGCTCACGAAGTCAGTCATGTCTCACCTGTTGGCTCCACATATATTTTAGTCACCAGCTCCCCATGAAACATCTCCTATGTTTGTTTTCTCCTTTTCCTTCCCTCTCCCACTTGCAACACTTCAGTTTAGCTCCTTATTGTGTCTCTCCTGGACTATTGTACAAAGGTTCTGTGAATGGCAATCCTGTTTTCTGCTTATCTTCACTTTTATATAGTAAACAGCAACTTCCAAAATCTTAGCCTTGATTTTGTCACTCCCCTGGTCAAAAACCTTCAGTGCTTTCAGCCAATTGGATAAAACCAAACCTCTTAGCCTGGCTTTCTAATGTCCCCCATGCACTGCTACCAAGCTGTATGTCCAGGCTTGTCCATATCATACTATACCCTCTTGTCATAGTCATACTGGACTATTGTGTATTTTCATTTCCTGTATTTGCAAATTTTAGCTCTTTAATGTGTGCCTTTTTAATTTCCTTTTTTACACCTAAATATAGACTCATCAGTATTTGTTGATAACTTACCTATTTGGGAAGATTTTGTGATCACTCTCAGATCCCACAGCCTCTGTGAGGCCTGCTTTCATTTCTTTCAATCACATGTGACTCTCTCTCCACCAACTCCATTGCTTTTTTTCTGTGTCAGTCTTCTGATTCCTTTTATTATGTATATATTGTTATATTACATATATATTTACTACCTTTTTATTTATTACAGTAATTGTTACATTATTATATTATTATATATAATTATATACACCATGTATTTCATATATAATCATTTATATGTATAAATATATGCAAACATACATATGTATAATATATATTTGCGGTTCCTTTTGTTACGTATATTTAATTACTAGACTATAAATCTTTTAGATTAGGGACCATGCCTTATTGATCTTTATTTCTTGCATTATATGCTTCAAATAAGTTTCTTGAACTTAAATAAAAATTTTAAAGAATAATTTAACTGTTTTCTTCCAAAATCCCCAGCAACTCTGGGCCAGCTTTACAACATTTAATAGGAGAAAACTTAAACCAGATTTTCATGACTAAAAGTTTAGTATCATAAAATGTTTGTTGTAAGAACTTTTTAAATTTAAACAAAAAATAATATATTTTAAGTAATACTCATGGATATAGAATACTATTTCAATGAGTTTTTCCTCTACTAATTAATATCTTTGAGCAATAAAGAGTTTTGGAATATTTTTGGCATACTCGAAATTTTCTGAGATGTATTAATCCCTATGGCACCTCCATTATTGAAAAACGAAAGGTGATATTTGTATTTACAGAGCACATAAATGCCAGGCCATGGCTTTTCGTTCCAGTTTTATTTTTTTTATTTTTAACTTGTTCTTTCTCAAGTCTTAGTAAAAAACTAGCTGCAATTTGACCGAAGTAAAAACATGTGCTATTTAAGTCTTTGTTGTGTATAGTTATTGCTCTTTTAGGATAATTTTTTTATTCCTTTTTGGGATAATTCAAGTAAATGAATTTTTTATTCCCACCAGACTCATTTGTTATAAGTAGGAATTTTGCAGTCCAAAGTGAATCAAAGGACAGGAACAATCTCTCAAGATCACAGGGTTGGAGAAGGACTTTTTGCGTTGTGACAGGTTTTAGTATACATATAGCTGTATATATATGTATATATTTGTTGTGAGTGCTGTCCAGTTGATTCCAATTCCTAGCGACCCTGTGTACGGCAGAGTGGCATCCTGCCCTGTCTTTTTGCGCCATCCTCTCACCTTCCAGTGCTATATGAAACAATTCTCTGCTGCTATTCATAGGGTTTTCTTGGCTAATTCTTTCAGAATTGGGAGGCCAGGTCCTTCTTCCTAGCCTGTACTAGTCTGGAAGCTTCACTGAAACCTGTCCACCATGGGTGACTCTGCTGGTGTTTAAAATAGTAGTGGGTGGCATAGCTTTCAGCATCACAGCAACATGCAGCCACCAAAGTATGACAACCGACAGACAGGTGGTGTGGTTCCCTTATGGGGAAACAAACCTGGGCAGTGATGGTGAGGCCGCCGAATTTTAACCACTAGACCACCAGGACTGTCATGTATGAATATATATAGACATCCAATTAATTTTTCACCAATATTTCTTATATAAAATGGTGCTAACAGAATCTTTTTGGTTGCTGTATATTAACTTCTTTGCTCATTTCAAGTAGTGTCTTTGAAAAATAAAACTAAACCAAAATAAATTAAAAACAAGGAACGCTACTAGTTGACTTTTATTGTTCTCCTAAATTCCCAATGTGTCTGGATCTGATCCAAAGCAAACAACGGCATCATTTCCCAGAGAATATGCTGAGATGTGCCTTTGAAAACTCTGAAGTCCTAATGCTTTCACTCTTACAAGGAAACTTCTGGCCATTATTGAGAGGCCCGTAGGGACTAGAACAAGAAGAAGTATTGAATCTTCCTCAATAACTCTTTCTCAAACCTTACAATACAAATCAGGATGTGATTAGTTCCCGTCATAGGAGCAATGACGCAAGCATGCCCTCATATTTAAAAAGGCCAGAGAAAACGAGATGGTGCAATTCACCCAGATAGTTATATTCTTTAAGATTAATTTAGGGTTTTAGAAAGAGTTCTATTTTCCTTTGGTTGAGGGACCAGAACTTAACCTTAGTATACTTGGTCTCATGGTTTCTCCTGGATCAGAAAGCAGAGGCCTTTTCTTTCTTCTCATTCCTTAGTACATATTCATTTTGCCTGTCATGGCCTTCTGCCTTATTCTGATCACAGAACAAACAAGCAAGCAAGCAAGCAAACAAATGAACACATAAACCTCAACACCTGTAAATGGAAGGTCAGTGTAATTTACAAGGAACAATCTTCTATCGTGTTTACTAAACTTTTAAAATACAGCTATCATGTAAATGTGCCAGTCTCTCATCATCGAACTATGTATTACCAGACTGAAAACCTGATGAAATGCAACTATAGGGCAACATTAAGGTTGACATCAAGCACACACAAATAATCATTATATATTCATCACATTTAATCACATGTTCAAGAATATTTTCTGCAGAACTGGGTTCAGTGAGAGTAGCCTTGATTTTTAACTACTTTTTGTTCAACTACTGTTCCTGGAAAATGATTGCAGGGATGATTTATCGAGATAGCTAGTAATTCTGGAATTTTTTGATCAATGTGTGTTTTAATTGGTGATAGATTCAGGGACCTTGCCACGTGTAACCTCCTGGGGGTGTTTCTACAGACTCTCAATTAGGAAATGACTTGAGCCTGGAGTGAGTGTTCAGGCTTAGCTCTGCCCTTAGTGGCCGTGTGACTGCATGCCTCACTTTCCTTATCTGCATATGTGAACATCTATCAATCTATTAGTTCTCTTTTTCCTAGGAATGTAAGTGGAAAACAGCTCCACCAGGGATGCGGCCCTCTGATGACCTTCTCTCCTAACTTCATCAATGAAAATAGCATATCTTTTATGTGCTGCTTAGAAGGGACTTTCCAGACCCCACTTGAGGGTTAAACCCCATTTACATGATCTTAGAAAGGCTGAGAACCATGACACTGCTTTGAAGATCTTTCCTGAGTATGGACTCACTGTTGGTGACACATAGCCAGTCCTCAGACAGGCATAGTTTCACATGGAGAGCCATAACAGACAGAGATGTGAATGGACTTGGGAGCAGCTCAGAGCAGTTCTACACCCGTGGACCCTGGAAGCTTGGAGCAAATCAGTTATCAAACAGCCCCACCAGCTGGAAATTAGGTAGATATGTGGGTTCTAGGATGAGGCAACATTTCCCAAAGTCTGTGACATTGGGAATGTTTATGATGTGACTTTGAATTACTGTGACCACCCCCGCCCCTCCCTGCCCCCCACACAATGTGTAATTATTTATGTCGGATTTTGTTTATTTACGTTATTTTATTTTTTCTTAAAGATTGGCACGAGACGTAACATCTGTTGCCAATCCTTTTTTTTTCTTCTTCTCCCCAAAGCCCTCCAGCACATAGTTGTATATTCTAGTTGTAGGTCTTTCTGGTTCTGCTATGTGGGACACCACATGGCTTGATGAGCAGTACTAGGTCTGTGCCCAGGATCTGGACCGGCAAAGCCCTGGGCCACTGAAGTAGAGCACATGAACTTAACCACTCAGCCACAGGGCCAGCCACTAGATGTTGTTTATTTAAACTTGATTTTTTCCTACATTTTGGCCACCAGGTGTATAAGTGATAGGAGTTTGTATTTAGCTACTACTAACCAGCTGGATAGTGGCTCAAATTAATAGAAGTGTGACTCTTGAAAAACTAGGCTGGGTCTCATGCACTCTTTGCTATATTGATTCTTTAAAATTTCTAGACTACAAGGGAAAGTTTTAAAACTGTTTATATTGAACCAAATTTTCTTGAGAGAATTCACAAATTAACTTCTTTTCCAATTTTTACATGGTAAAGATATAAGCAAAACGAACATTCCTAAAAACAAATTGTGCTCCCTCTGACCAGCAACCTATAATCACCTCCTTCCATAAACGGTGGTTCTTTATTTTCCCTCTGACCTTGGGCTGCCCCGCAGGCCACTTTACTGTTTCCAGCCCTCTCTTTCAATTTCAGCTTATCCTTAGGTGCTAATTAAAATGGCAGGTGTTAAATTGATCATTAGCACGTTTCAGCTACTGCTCTGAGCACAGAAGTCCCTCAAGTGATTCATCGTTTCTCCCAATATAATCCTTTCTCCAGACATTTTCTCCGCTTCTTCTCCTGGGTAGTTCTAACTGCTTCTTAAAGAAGAAGCAGATAACGTACCATGTCTGCCCCAGCTGTTCCTCATTTATTTCTCAGGCTTGTTCCCTCCGAGTAAATAACGCAACTACCTTTTTTCCTTTTAATGATGGGCCAGCATCTTATTTAAGTATTTTGGAAAAATAAAACAAACCTCTGTTAGATTTTATCCACTCCTCATTCAAACTTAATGACATCCAAATAGACAGTGTACACATGGACACACTTTATTTTTAAACGTTTTTATTATTATTTTTTTACTGTGGTGAAAACACAACTTGAAATCTATCCTCTTAAATTTTTAAGTGCACAATACAGTACTGTTGGCTCTAGGCACTACGTTGTACAGCAGATCTCCAGAACATATTCATCTTGTATAACTTAAACTTTATACTCTGAATAGCAACCCCTGTTCCTCCCTTCCCCCAGGCTCTGCCAACCGCCATGTGTCTCTCTGCTCCTGTGAGTTTGGCTATTTTAGGTACCTCATACAAGTGGAATCATGCAGTATTTCTCCTTCTGTGACTGGCTTCTCTCACAGCCTAATGCCCTCCAGGTTCATCCACATTGTCGCAAACGGCAGGATTTCCCTCTTTTTTAAGGCTGAATAATGTTCCATTGTGTATATATCACATTTTCTTTATCCATTCATTCATCGGGGACACTTAAGTTGTTTCCACATCTGGGCTATTGTGAATAACGCTGCAATGAACATGACAGTGCAGATGTCTCTTTGAGATCCCAATTTCAATTCTTTGGGATATATGCCCGGGGGTGGAATTGCTGGATCATATATATAGTAGTTCTACTTTTAGTTTTTTGAGGAACCTCTATACTGTTTTCTCTCTGCCCCTACACACATTGGGTGCTGCTGCACTGTTTGCCACCTGCACTGCGTTAGAAGAAGTTGGAGGGAGGACATCACTTTTTCCAGTCTAGGCGGGGCCGATGTTATTAGGGCTCCTCTGGTCCCTGGGGGAGTAAGGTGAAAGGAGAGGACACTGAAGGTGCTCTTCTTGCACCTGAGTCAGGAGACTGCTAAGGCATCGGATGTTTAGCAATTCCTGAACTTTGAATGACAAAGTAATTTTACCACATTTGAATGGTATTTCTGGTTTGGACTAGACCTCCAAATTTCTCTTAGGGCAGTGTTTCTCAAACTTGTCTTCTCATCAGAATCACCTGGGGGCTTTCCAAAAATACCGATGCTTTGTTCCACCTGAAGAGAGTGTGAGTTAGTTAGACTGCGTGTGGCCTGGGCTTTGGAATTCTTAAAGGTCCCTAAGAGAATTTAATAAGAAACATATGTTGAGAATCACTGTTTTACCTCACTTTACCCTGCCACCTACGTAGAACAGGAACTAGAAGCAAGAATAAGACTTCAGCGGCTACTGCCCAAGTACATTTCACATTGCATCTGCGTGCTGGAGATCAAGGAGAGAATTCAGCTTCAGACTCTGCCATTTAGATACAGTGTTTCTGATCTCTATTTAAATAGATCCTGTTGTTGTCTGGGTCTGGCTAATCAGTTTAGGAACCCCTCCTCCTGAGGGGAGGAGCTAGGAAGGGCCCTAAAGTGCTCCTCCACACCCCCCTGCCCCGATTAGGGGCAAGTGCAAGATCTCCTAGGGACCAAGGCAGAAACCCCACCCCCCCCCCATTGGTCCCAATTCTTTCATCCAATTTATTCATTAATCAAGCATATGTGTGAGGCCCTATACATTTGAGTCCCATGGATTAAATAGTCTCATAGGCTATTTGCAGAATGAGAGCATGCTAAATATTTTCCTACAAGGTGGATTCTTCAGGTTTTATTTCTGAACAGACAAGGTAATTGGGATTACCTGGAATAAGCGAGTTTAGGCAATCATTTTGCCGGGGAGAAAGGGGGAGAATCCTTTCCTCTGTGTCAAACCTGTTAGATTTAGGTAGCAACTTCATTGTTAATTAATGTATCCACTTATTTAACAAACACTAACTGTGCATGCCTTCATGATGAGATAGAAATATAGGAGTCTTGTTCTTGAAGCATTTGCTGTCTTGCAAGTTGAGCAAATGATGTGGGAAGAAGCTGCCGATCCTTTGAAAGAACATGTGGTGGGGACACAAAGGAGGAAGTGGTCACATTTATAGTAATAACTGTCATATATCGAATGCTTGCTATTATGTCCTGAAGCCAGCCTTTTTATTCATATTTGCCAGAAGAGGAAACTGAGGTACAGAGAGTATATGGATCTTAATGAGTGCCACACAGCTTATTAGAACCATGAATAAACCAAGGCTACTGGGCCCCAGGGCTGAGTTTATACTATCAAGATCTAGTGCCTGAGGGTGTGTATGTGCGCAAATCTTCATGATGAGATAGTCCTTTTTCCTGGAACCTAGTGACAAGTGCAATTCAAGATGAGAAAGCTGCATGAGAAAGACAGAAGAGAATTAAAGAGCCTTTTTGGGTTTTACTCTGTAAGCACTTATATATGAATTAAGTGGAGAGTTCCAGGTGGGTGGGAAAGCATGGAAAGAAAACATAGCCATGATGGAAAACAGTATATAATGAGACTAAAACAGAATTTTAATCTATAAGAAATGCAGTTACCTTGAATGAATCTAAACAGGGCAGCGTTTCATCCATTTTGTGTCTTAGAAACATGCAGGGATGAACTGAAGGGAGTTCAAAGGGCAGCAGAGAAATCAACAAGAAGATTCCTGAGTAAGGCACTCTGCAGAGAAGAGGGACTGAATTAAGGCAGGAATTAAGGAAAGAAAGAAGAGAAGATGGATAGAATATGTTAAAGAATTACAATTTCTGACTCAGACTACTAATGATGAATCAGATATGAGGGTAGGGGCAAGATAGCAGTCCAAGATTATTGAGTGGGTGGTGGTGATAGGTACCCATCCATACATTGTTATGCAACAAATATTTATCAAAAGCTCTCATGTGGCAGACATTGTGCAAAGTGTTGGGATATGGCACTGAATAGACATAGTCTCTATCTTTAGCATCTTACCTCCTAGAGAAGGGAAACAGCATAAAATAAATAAATAACTCAACAATGGTTATAGTGGCCAGTGCAATTAAAAAGTAAACAGGCTGATAAGAAAGTAAAGAGGCTATTATTTTAGTTGGGAGGGAAGGGGTGAATATCTATTTGGGGAGGAAATATTTGAGCTTAAAACTGACTGATGAGACGGACTTAACCCTGTGAAGACCTGGAGAAAGAGGGATTGAGATGAAGAAAACAATAAGGAAAAAAGACCTGAGGTAGGACAGATGCCTTGGTCCAGAGATAGGGTTTATTTGAGGATGTTTAAAATGTAGAAGGAGAAGAGAGGATAGGACATGATGAATCTAGGGATGTATACAGGGTCCAGATTATACAGTCTTGTAGTCAAAACTAAGGAGTTTGGATTTTATCCCCATAACAATGAGAAAACTTTGGAGGGTTTTAAGCTGGGTAGTGACATGATCCAATGTAAGGGAACAGAGGGAGAGACGTCAATTTTGAAGAGAAGATGAAATGCTAGTCCTGGTCATGTTAAGTTTGAGTAACCAATTATGCATTCGGGAAGAGATGCCTAATGGGCAACGGGAGTTGTGGGCCTGGGACAGGGAAGAGTGGACTGGGCCATGACATCAGATTTGGGAGTAATCAACAGGTATGCCATAGGACTGTGGGTGGAATGAGAACAGAGTCAATAATGAGTCCTGGAGGACAAGTACATAGATACACCAATTAGGGCATCTTCATATCATGAAACTTACTCAGGAAATAAAAGGAATTGAGCTATTGATAAACATAACTGTGCATGAATCTCAAAATGATTTTGATGAATTTAAGAAGCCAGACAAAGAAGAGGACATATTATGTGATTCCAATAATAGGAAATGCAAAATAATCTTTCATTACAGAAAGAGATTGAGGATTGGCTAACTGAAGAAGAGAGGAAAAGGGGAAGGAAGGGAAGCAGAAGGATTACAAAAGGACGTGAGAAAACTTTGGGAAGTAATGGACATGTTCATTATTTTGATTATGATTAATATTTTATGGATGTTTACATATGTCAAAGTTTATTAGATTGTACACTTTATGTAAGTGCAGCTTATTGTATGTCAATAAACCACTTCAGTAACTGCATTTTTTTTTTTTAAAGATTTTATTTTTTCCTTTTTCTCCCCAAAGCCCCTCTGGTACATAGTTGTATATTCTTCGTTGTGGGTCCTTCTAGTTGTGGTATGTGGGACGCTGCCTCAGCGTGGTTTGATGAGCTGTGCCGTGTCCGCGCCCAGGATTCGAACCAACGAAACACTGGGCCGCCTGCAGCAGAGCGCGTGAACTTAACCACTCGACCACGGGAACAGCCCCAGTAACTGCATTTTTTAAAGCATCCAGAATACAGAAGAAAAAGAAAGAGAGATGATGTTTAGGTATATAACTAATATTTTCACCTAGAAACAGAGAAAATGAAACAGAAAGTATGTTCAAATACATTTTAGGAAAAAGATAACTTTTCTGAATTACAAAACACACAAAGCTTTGAACCAAAAAGTCTTGCTGTTAGCTATGCAAAATTTATAAAAATCAAATGATATTGAAGGAAATGTTAGTTGTAATAGACAAAAAGGGTGAATATAACAGAATATATTCATAATTTATTTTGTAGGCTCTGGTTAATGTATATGTATTTTTTCTTCTACTAACTATATATAATTAATATAGTATAATGATTTATTGAATTATATTTTATATCTATCATTTAAATTCATATTTTTGTACTTATTTTTAGCTACAGAAACAGGGAAGAATAAACAAACTTGGCTTCCTCTGGGAAGACTCGGCCACCCTAGGATAGTATCCAAATAACACTGTTGAAACCCAGCCTTGGGAAGATAAAATAAAAATAGCTACCAAAATATGAAGGTATTTTGGAACATAGACATAATGAAAAAGAGAATAAACACATAATGTGGATGTTTTAACATAAGTTCAAGTTCAGGTAATATGTTTTGAATTTATTGTATTTTTGTAAGTTTGGATCCCTATTAAGGCATTGAAGTGATTAAAAAGATCAGTCATAATAAATTTATTGAATTTAAATGTATTAATGGAAATTAATTCATCACAATCAATGTTAAATCCTCAAAAAAGTAACTTTCAACATTTAATGTATTAGATGCATGAGTTTAATAATATTATACTATATTAACTATGTATAGTTAGTAGAAGAAAAAATTCATATACATTAAACATTAAAAAATGTATAATAGTTATGTGTTCCTCAGAATACACAAAAGACCTTCAAAAAACTTTTCCACCCCCTCACTAAACCCCTAAAACAACACCCCTTAGTTATTATAAAGAAAGGCAGAAAGGAAAAGAGTCAGGATCATAAAAGCTTAGAGTGTGTCCTCCTCAGTCCAGGATCACTTGGCCCCCAGTTTTCCCCAGGCTGGTGGACAATGGAAAGCAATCAAGCAACTACAAAGAGGCAGACACAATAGCGCTGGCTGCTCCATCCTTCACCAGCTGTACCACCAAGGAATTAGCAAGGAGAGGAAAGTGGAGGGGGTTGTCTATATGGATAAATATATATCAGTTGTCTTTAACCAAATAACATCTAGCACATTATTGCACTCACCCCCTTGCCAACTTCAGGGAAAGCTCGTTAATTTTTCACGTAAATAAAGTACCATCTACATAAATTATGTTGATTACTAAAACAACCATGAATCTTGTAAAAAATGATTTTACTAAAAATAAGAAAAGGAAAGGGGAGGCAAAGAGTGCATAGAACCATTCTGATTACAAAAGAACTTGAATTTTATTACATACTGCCCTGTTGGGAGGGCTGAAAAGAATTAAATGGAATCATGTGATGATAAGATGAAAGTAAACTTAGGTAGGAATGAAGAGACTGAAAGAAAAAGGAAGTTCAAGAGAACTCTGAGATCTATAAGAAGGTAAGATGTGAATAGAATAAGGGGCTGAAAGAATAAAAGTTTGTCTTTTGAAAATGGGATATTGGAACTCAAGAGTTCAAAGATGGAGAAATTCTGGGGCATAAATTTGTCCAAAGAGTGATGATGAAAGTGTGTTGCTAAAAAAAAAAAAAAGATAATGCTAATACTTGTATTAACATTGTTCAGGGCACTATTCTAAGTTATTCACATACACTTACTCATTTAATCCTTCCAACACCTCTATAAGGTAGATATTATTATTTTCTCCCTATAGGTTAGAAAACAGAGTGGTTAAGAAGCTTGCTAAAGATCATATGGCCATTAAGCGACAAACTCTTCAATGTAAGCCCATCTAGTTTATTTCCAAAGTTCAACTCTTATTAATCACTGTACTATATAGCCTCTTTTATAATGGGTAAGTATAACATTGAAACTCAGGATAACAATAAAGATAGTTTTCATTTATTGAGAACCTACCATATACCTGTGACAAATTTTATATATACACATATATAATCTCTAAGCCTCACAATATCCTGCTGAGCCTCAAAAAGGTAAAACTGAACAACAAACAAAAACTACACATCTAGTAAGTAGCAGAGTTGTCATTGCAAATCTATTCTGTCTGTTTTTCTCAATGTCCTCCATGGAAATGTACCAAAGGCCGATCTTTTATGATACAAAGTCTTCTGGAAAGAGTGATTGTTGCTTAATATTAGTATCCATCTCTTTAATCACAGTAGTACTTTTTTTTTTTTTTACTGAAGTAAGGAACACCTATAGATAATTTGGAATGGAAAGGTGGGAATGGTTGAACAGGCGAATGTTCCAGAACCAGAAGAAACATGAGCACATATAGATCAATAGGAAGACAGAAGAAATAAAAAAAAATTCAGAAAGGTCAGTGGTTGGACAACAAAGTTAGATTTTGCATACTTGTCTGGTTTTCTAGAATTTGTGAAAACCAATTCCCAAATTGATGATATTCTTCCTGAGGAAGTCAGGACAGTTTGGAAGAATGGAAACCTCAACTTTCTCCAAATCAACTTAATCCCCCAGTCTAGGCAAATGTACTCCAGCACAATCTTGTTGCTTCCAGTTCTACCTCATCTTTTGGGAAGAAACCATGAAGAAGAAATTTAAAAAATGAGAAGTTGGATGTATCTTTATCCTGCTTCATTCATCCTTTCTCTCTGGTGTTAATGGTCATAGAACTTATGCCTTCTCTGAGAGTTGATGTTTTGCTGTACTAAGCAAGAACTTGTTTTATGACTTGTTATAATATTATTATACATTATATATAATTATTATTATAAGCAAGCACTTATTTTAATTGAGCTAGATATCATGGGAAATTTAAAGGCTCTGCCCCTTAAGCAATTACCAACTCTGTTGAGGGGAAGCTGGATGTGTGCATGAAACAGCCAGGGAGAAATTCATAGACACACAAAGCAGTGCATAGCTTAGCAGCTCCAATCCCCTGACCAACTTTTCCAATTATAAAAACCATTTCCTTGTACTGAATAGCACTTTTTGTGAATCCTTTTTTTTTTGAGGTTACAAGAAAAGTCTAATCTTTCAAAATCTCTAGCTAAGCTTACAATTGTTGCACTTAAATAGTAATATCATATTACAGCTATACCAACAATGATGCTTCCAGCATTTCAAAATAAATGATCTCTTTCTGGTTCCAATCTACCTTCTCAGGCTGGCCTTCATTCTTCTGCTGCAGAAACCAAACCTGGTCTACTTTTTGCAACTGAAATTTCCAGGCTTTTGGGCCATATCTCAAATACCCTAGCCTCATCTCTATCAAGTCCTACCCTTTACTGCCCAAATGCCACACCCCTCCATTAACCCTTCTCTGGTCACACCATATGAAAACAGTCACTTCTCTCAACATCGGTCCTTCACTTATTCATTAAATATGTCACACATGTATTAGAGATAAGCACGAATTAATAGAAGGACTCTCAGAATTGTTATCCTTAGGGCTTGATGTGGGATAAAGCAGAAAGTGGGTGAAAATAAGGCTGGAAAGGTAGAAATAAACAATATCCTAAAGGGTCTTGTTTTCTTTGCTAAAGAATTTAGATTTTTATCGTGTACAATATAGCTGTAAGATGTTATATTTTCCGAGAGACTATACTGTCTTAGACTGAAATCACTGGGGTATATACCATATTTTCCTTCTTGACTATAAAGTCCTTAAGAGCCGGGACTGTGTCTCATCCATCACTAGACGCCCTACATTACTTTCAAAGCAAACCTAGCTCCTGCATTTTATCAAATGGAGCACTATATCTATGCAATCCATAGAGACAACCGAGCGCTCCCTGGAGAATCTCCCTGAAGCTTAGGAGAGCTAATAGGATCAACTGGTTAAGTAAACAACTTAGACTAACATACCCAAATGGACTCAGATGATTCTATGTGAATTTTTCTTAATGTCAAACTGAGCAAGTCCAGAAAACATGGTTGTTAAAGTTCCCTTAGCAATGCGAACTCGCCCACATTGCTCATATATAGCATTTTCAACACTAATTAGTGTACTAAAAAGAGCCTTTAATATGATAGAGAACATTCATGCTAATGTTGCTATGAGAACTTGCCTTTTATATTTTCATAGATGTAATTTTTTCATTGAAGCATGTACGGAAAGTTTAGGTATTATTATAATATCCATTGCATATGAGGAGGGTATTTCCGAATTGTCATATAAAACAGAATGTCACTTAGTCTCTCAGTTGCATTGTCTAGAAAATGAATAAAAGGATTGTGTTTGGAAAGTGAAGGGTTAGGGAGAGGTTATTATAAGAAAGTGAAAGTCACTGTCCCCATCTGTGCCTGGCACATGTGGTCTAAGCCTGAAAGGGTGGGTATGGGTGATCTCTAGTCCCCATGGAAGGAAGACTGGAGAAGAAAATGACTGAAGAACACTGTGCTCCTCTCTGCACAGGGGAAGGCATTTAGGTTGTGTCAACCATTCCCCAAGCACTTTGAATATCAGTCTATTAAATTGGCTCATAATTATAGATGAGTCCTTTAACTAAACACTTCTGCTTGGGAGGGGATGAAAGGTGAATTCTGGCAGTGCCCTGAGGATCCAGTCTTGTGATTAAATGTTTTAGTCTGTGATTTCCTTGAGATATAGGAGTTTGGCTCCTTACGCTCCATGGGGTGTGTCTGCATTTTTCAAGAAGAACCATTCTTAAAAAGGCTATAGAAGTAAAAAAAGCCACCAGGATAATAATTCCACACTTTTTTTTTAAAATAACTGATTACTGTATTCAAAACAGGAAGTTCAAGTTTAAAATAAATGCTGCACCTGAAGCCAATTAGAAAAGAGACATCATTATTTTCTTGCTGTTTGAGTCCTATTTTTAAAACCCACAAAAGGGTTATTTAGATGGCAATAAATGCATTGTAAAGTCTTTTTTCCCTGACTACAAAGCAATCTGTTGTGTTGGAAGCTAGACTAGCAAAACAATTGAGCTGCTGACAAAGTAGCAGGGAAAATAAGGGTTATTAGGAACAGACTATCTAAATCAATATTATGCTTTAGTCTAATTAATACATACTTTGCTACTGCCAGGTAAGATTTATTGGTACAAAAGCATAATAATTCTATCACTCAAGCTTGTTAATAAAGTTGAATTAAGGACAGGTGAGTCTTGATAGCTATATGCATATCTCTGTGTGTTTGCCAAGTCCTCAAAAAGTCAACAGTATGATGACATTAAATATTTAAAAAGGTAATGCCACTGTGATGAGATACTAAAACAATGCTGTCCATGAAAGCTGACTGGCAAAATGGAGGTTGTTTTCTAGTCTCAGTGTGAATTAGGATAAGGGTGTTGCTAGCACTGAACTGGAGATAACATGGCCAAACCCTGGAAATGGACAATGAGTGCTTGCCAGATTGTGAGAGGACTCAAGCCCAGCCAGTGAGGGTGAACAGGGCCAGGCTTAGACCCTGGAGAGCCATAACTAAGTAGGGGCAGTGTGAGGGTCTCAGGCAAAGGAGGGGAACGTGTGGAAAGCCAGAAGGAGTTTATGAGATGCCAACCAGGTGAGCTTGGGCCAGTATGGGTCAGATTATTAATCTAGAGACTAGACCTTTTTAGAAGGCTGACGGATCATGTCCAACAGTAACTGTGACACATTTGTTTAAAATATAGCTGTAAATCAGGACAATTACTGCTCCCATTAGTTTTTCTCATTATCTTTTTAACACAAATCAAACAGTACTGTGTCACTTAGGAGGGAACTGTCCTCATTTGGGTGCTATTTTTAAAAACTTTGCTTATCTAGTTAGGATACCAAGATAATGACTCAATGTCCAGGCCAGTTAATGTCACCCAGTTAACATGAGTCTCTTTAACTGAGACTATAAGGAGTTCTTTTCACCTTAGGTTTCATAAAGACATATGTAAAAGAATACAGTCCATATTATGTAATATTTATTTGTTTGTATTTCATATCCTAACCCCTAAGAACATTGAGCTTTTTCCAGCTAACTTAAAATAATATCCAGAGGTAACTACAGTGTAAGTCGGTGCCCGTGGTCAGGAAGCTAGGACCATAGCTAGACGCTTGGAGATCAACGAGAGCCTGGGACTTTTCTTATTTCGGATTCCCTGTTCACAGCCTCATGAGCTCCATGCTGATGAGACAGAGATGAGTAACTCCATTTCCAGGACCACCGCTCTTTCTCATTCTAATGACACTTACACACATCTTCACAATGCTGAAGACAGGGTGAGACCCTGCTGCACGACTCCTGTGGGAATAGGTTTTGTTCTAGAAGTAGTGAGGTATATTTTTAAAGTAATGATGTTTGTAAATTTGGACTTATCAACAGGAGGATTCATTGTCTGTGTTCCAATCAAGCCCAGTTATAGCTGACTCTCCCTACTACAAAAGCCTTTCCTCTAAGGTCACAATAGCTGCCTGATTGGAGATGCTGATTATCTTTTCTACGCGGGCAAGGTTTTGATGTTTATCAGTGTCGTGCCCACTCTCTGCCCTTCCCCAACTCCACTCCCTAAAAGAGTACCGGTTTGCTGTGCTTGGAACCACTAATGAGATATTGATCAGAATAATTAGTCAAGAAGCATAGAAATTTAATTGTATTTTAACTAGTTAATAAATGGCAATGCTCACTTGATATACATATGTATCTTACTCTGGAGGTGAATACATATATATATATATGAGCATATATGTATATGTGTGTATATATATCCATATGACATAGCTATGTGTTCATAATCAAATATTTTCTGTACCTGAAAAGGCATCAAAATGTATTCAGGATATAAATAGTACCATTTACTTTATTAAAATTATTATTAGATAAGAGTACCTGATGAATAATAAGACTTTATCAAGCAGTATACTCTGAAATCTTGCTAGAGGCACAAGCGTCGAATCACAGGTCGACATCTGCAAACATGAGATGGTTAAATTAGAGGTTCCAGAAAATGGGGCACAGTATTTTCATGCATAGCCTTGTTCTTACAGCCTTTCCTTTGGCACATTCCACTTGTCCTTTCCATTTTTTGCTCAGCTTGTCTTGTTTTTCAGTATTTTCTTTGCACAGGTTGGCCCTAGGTAGAAATGTGAATTGAACTCTTTCCTTCAGCCCCCATTTTCCTCCATTCTTACCTTAAATCAGCACATCTGAGTTGCCCTAGTTCTCAGGCTGCCTTCACTCTGCAGATCTACTTAAGCTTTGTATCCTCCAGCAGAGGCCCATGGCCGATACACTCACTGACCATCAAAGTCACCCATGCTAAATCCTATTCCCAAAGGGATTCCCAGTTCCTAGCAATCTGTGCTTCTGTGGGCTTTAACAGAAGCCTGAAGAGCATGCTGTCAGTAAAAGAAGTGAACCAAATGGTGACAAGTTAAATGCAGGCAGAAATTTGTGTGTCTTATAAATGTACGTAACTGGCAACATTTTCCAAATGAGTACCTCCCAGATGCCCTTTCTTCTCATCCTTTCAAAAATGGCTATTCCTGTTTAAAGAATATTCAAAAAAATATATATGAGATTTTAAAAAATATAATAAAAAATTTTTCATTATTGGCTATAGAGGCCATGTCTAGTTCCATATTTTGTAAACCTCCTGGGACCTCAGTACCTGCCATGTGCTGAATGAAAAGAGGAATGAAGGAGCTAGTTACAGATACCAGCTACAGCTAGTTAACATTAAGTGGTTGATGAGAAATAATACCACATAACTTTGTACTGTCGACGAAAATAATCCATAACCAATCTACAAATGAAAATTTGGGTGAGTTTATTCTGAGCTGAAATCTGAGGACCATGGCCCAGGGCCTTTCTTCCCAAAGGAAGAAAGGGCACCGAAGAAGTGGGGTGCACAGAGTGGTTATATACCCCCAAACAGGGTGTTTCACGTATGATTGAAATGTCCCTCCCACAATAGTCACAAGATTGCCCTGTTGGCACAGCACTTGATGGACAGAGCAGGTAGTGGGTCTGCTATCTTGGTGGGTGTAGCAGGAGGCAAGTCTATTGTCTTGGTCACAGGTGAGCGCAGCAAATCAGTTTCTAGCCTGAGGAAAGATGCTTAATCCTTAAGGAGACGCCAACGTTGGGAGGGGGAGGGAAGTTGCACCTTTATTTCAAGGGCCTTTGTTCTTGCCATGGGGAATATCTAAAGCAGATATACAATGCATGCTCAACAGCCACGGTCAGGCCCTTTTGGAAAGACAAGGTCAGGCCGAATTAGGTTTATACCAAATGGCTTCCTCATATTCTCCAATATATCCTATTGCTTGCCATTTTTATTTGTCAGTGCCTTGTGAAACTTTAGGCTGTTGTACAGGGCATAGCAGCACAATTCCTATTGAAATGCCATATATTCTTGAGTTTTGACATGGTTTTTAGCCAGGCAAAGGTAAATCAGTGATGTGGAGTGACATCATGACCTCTGTGAGCTCCAAACCAAGTAATATCAGGCTATCTTTGAACGTTCTTACCATGACATGCTTTCCTGCCAACAGTATTGCCATTTGAATATCTAATTAGTGGTTATAGTTTTTAACAGAAACTTCCAGTATCTATCAGAGGTACTTGAAATTAATTTTTATGGTATATTTGTATTTCACTGTAAGCACCATATTAGCTGAAATTTATACAGCAATAAAATATACAGTGGAGTTTCCATGGAAATATTATGGTATTAAAACAATGACATTTCCTTACACTAAAAAAATTAATTGACTCTAGTAATATTTTAGAACTGTCACCGTTGGTGGCAGGATATTTTAATCACAGTTCTAGAAATTTTATTACCTTTTGTTTAGAAACTAGCAAATAGCTTTTTTTAGTCTGTGGACTGTATCAGTTGCTTATGTCTTAAGAGCATAAATGCTGATTTAAGAAAATCCATGAAAATATGGAAATGTTAGTAATGTTGTAGAACCAATCAACTGATATTGGTGCACATGAAGCAATAATTTAAGAAATAAGGAGAGTCAGGCTGCTCTTTGAGAGTTAACGATTGCTAAGATCCATTCTCAGGAATGTGAGTAGCCATCTCAGGAATAGACCAAAGGCTCTATAAGAAGATTTAGAACCCAAAATTTCAATGAAGATGATAAAGGGGGAACAATTTTAGGGAAGAAAAACTAGATTGTGACTTCAATTTGTTAAGGGGAAAACTAGTTGATATCATTGCAGAATTCAGAGAAAAACTGTGTAACCAGAAAAGGGGTGGCCAATATAGATGATAAAAATGGAACCTAGCTAAAGACACAACCAGTCCCAGCTCTCGGTAGTTGGAACCCTTTTCATAAAGTCAATCATTGAGGCTACATTAATTTACAGCTGTTTAGCATTCAAATAATGCAACTACGTCTTCTCTTTCTCTTTCTACTTATACTTTTATTTTTCATATAGCTTGGAAATACTCTAAACTGCCAAAACAAGAATTCTTTTATTCAATTACTCATCAACTTAGACATTCACACAACAAATATGTATTGCCAAATCTTTCTGTATCTTTTTCTGGATTGCAGGGAAAGAATCTATACCTCCATTTACCAGGATCTCTTCCCAAATCTTTGGTTTAGAGTCTTCCAATGAGATAGAATCTCATGAGATTTGGAAAGTGGTAGAGAGGGAGAAATTATTCTCCAGCAGCAGTTGCCAAGAGCCTAGAGAGTGCACAGCAGAAGTCAAGTCCATAGAAACTTCCACGTGAGCTGGTGAGGATCACCTACTTTGGTGCTGCAGGCAGCTGGCACTGGTGGCAGTAACTTCACTGACTTTTGCTCCCTTAGCTCTTCCAACAGTGTGTAAGCTTCATATTTTTACATTAGCATACTTTCTCAGTGGAATTATTAGAGCAGCTTCTGATTTCTTTCTCCAATCCTGATATAAGTGTGGTCTGAATTTTTTTTGCCATGTAAATGTATTATTTACATTATCAACAGAGAAAGATTTTATTAGTCTATGTGAAAATTGCACATGAGCAGGGTGATTTATTTTTTCCTGAAATACTCTCACTTCAATAATTGCCAGAAAAACAAAGCTATTCATCAAAGAGGAGCTGATGAAAGTCTTTTTCTTTCTTTCTTCCTTCCTTCCTTTCTTTCTTTTCCTTCTCTCTTTCTCCTGTTTGTGACTTTTACAAACTCCAGTTGATTCAAAATTTATCCATAGTGTTAAAGGCTGGAACAAATAAGGATATAATGAATTTAAAATAGTATTTATTTTACTTTGACCTGTGCACGTTCTGTTCCAAAAGAAGTGAGGAGATTCCTTTGTGTGTTGTTTATATAATTCTCTGCCACAAGTTGCAGAGAAGTTCCTAGTATTCTAGAAAATAGTTTAACATCCTCTCATAAGAGTCTAGAATTAAGTATATACTTGTCTTTACAATTTTAAGCTATCAGTAGACTTTTTTCACCAGGTTCCAGTGTTTGGAGGTTTTATTGTTTTTGTTGTTTGTTTGGGTGAGAAATTTGAAACTCCAATCTTTTTTTTTGCCAAGGGAAGAAGGCAACACAATCAGGCCTCATTATTACTCCAGACTCATTTCTCACATTTAGTGATACTATGGATAGGATTAACGATGATCATTTAGGGGAAAAGGTTGAAATAGACAAGATCTGAAGAGGATGTGATAATCAGCATGTGCAGATGGGTGGAAATTCTATGGGAGAAAATGCCCCATTAGCAGCTCAGCAATTAAAGTCATTTCTTTTAAAAGCAGATGTGCAATGTTCTTTATGGAATATGGTATATGTTTGAAGGGACATGTAGGGAAAAGCAGTTGAGGACAGCTGTCAATTTATAAGTCTATAGGGCAATGAAATGATTAACTGGAAAATGTTTTGAATTTTTCTTTTTCTTTAGAGAAGGCCTTAACCTCCATTCTCCTTTTGCAGTGCTCTTGTGAGAGTTTCTTGGTTCTCTCACTAAGATTAAAATAAGCTCTGCCATCAAAGCCCTTTTCTCACCTGAGCGTAAAAAGAACGTGAAGAGCATGACCTTGCTGAAGTGGTTGACCAAATTATAATGAAGGGGATCACAGGTCAGGAAAAGCGTTGCTCATAATCAAAACTCTCTTCAACTTTTTAGTTCCAAACTCTTTGAAAATGCTAACTCGAATGTTAGTCTCATAGCATCTCCAGGATGTGTTGTTCTGGAGTGAACCAAGAAATTTCCTTGCTGTCTGTCATGGCATCCTCCAAACCAGTCACTTGCCATGTATGTTGCCATCATTCATTATGGATCTCCATTATTGTTTCTCTTCAGATGACTAAACACATCACCGTTACTCATGGACTCCATATCCAGTTGGTTTCTATTCTAATTTAATGCTACTGTGGGTCTGGATTTTAAACAGCCTTGTTTGTAATTTCTAAAGTTGATCAGTCTGAGGAGGAAAACTGTTACTGATGTGCAAATTTTGTACTGCATTTCTCTTTGCATTATTCATTTTCATTATTCATATCATGGTGCATTTCTTGGCAGGGAGCAGAATTTTGAAAAAGTACATTCCCACTGCCTTAGGTGTCATTTAAAACAAAGTGATTTTCCTACAGTTTGATTTCATTAGGGCTCATCTAATTTCTGTCAGGTTTGGAGTCTGCTGACTTATGTGGATTTGCATAGCTAATAGTACATCTAAAATAAAAAAACTTTCCAAGCAAATCTCAAAAGATACGAAACTAATCTAGAGACCACAGTGTGTTGAGGGCAATCTCTCAACTATGATATCAATTCCTTTCATTCATGAAAAATCATTATTGTCTGGAGCCCTTGATTGCTTTATCTCAGATTTAGAATGGCCAAGTGAAGGTCCCCAGTGGAAGAATGTTCCACTGGGAGTAGCTTTGCCTTCCTTGCAGGTATGGGCTAATTCTTCAGTCAACCAATTTCTGAAGTACAAATGACCAAGCTTTTTGTTTTGCATTTCTTAGGACTAATCCCCAACTTTTCATTTTTGTGAAAATGTCTCAGTTATAGATACATTTCTGTGGGAGAAATGCTACAGATATCTTTTCTGAGTCAGCCTAATTAAGGTTCAGAAGAATCAATGCTGCACCTTTTTTTCTATAGCCGACTTTCTATCTTGATGATTATTTCAGCATCGCTGTGGTTTGAATGATCTAACTTTCTGCAGTTCCCTTTGATTTTTCAGCTTCAGTGCAGAAAAGATCAATTTCCCCTCTGTAAGGGCTCACATTTCCCTGGAGGTCACCTTAAAACACCTTTCGCTTTCACTTTAATCATGGCACATTTGCCTCTGTTACGGAATTACGTTTTCTCTCTTTCTGTGAATATTTATCATCTCTCAAATTATTGCAGAAATTCTGCCTCGCTTGTCATTTTTTCTGTTTGCCAAAAGGAATATATCTATGTTCTCAATGGAAGGTGCTCCACAGTAGCACGTTTTGCGCACAAATTCAGATTTCAGATGAGAGGATGTGAGCATTTCATTGAAAATAATTAGCATTATGCATGAAATGTAAACATCTATGGGAGGTGATTTCGTCTATTTAACAAAAACATTTTTGGTGTGTATTATGAACCTGGCATTGTCTTAGGTGCCGAGGAGCAAAGATGGCCAAGGCACTGGTTCTGCCGTCAGGAGCTGCGGTGAAAGGAGAAGCGCACTTGAACGGAAGCACCAGGCAGTGTAGTAGTTCTGTAGTAACAGTGTGCGTGCGAAGTACCCTACGACTAGAGAAGAGGCTGCTCTTCCCTGACATTCCTTGAATGCGGTGGGTGGTGGTGGTTGGAGACGTTAACATTTTCATTAAATAAGACTGAAAATGTGAATGTCCAGCGTCACGTAGATACAATAACTTTACTCAAACTAAGGGATAGATGGCCTAGATACAGTCTATTTGCTTTTAATGACTGTGAGGCATGTGGACGCCTCATTTTTAAAATGACATTCTGCTTATAAAGTTCATCTACTTAAATAAATTGATATTCTCCTCTCTAAAGACTAATTGGGAAGGAGCATTAATTGCATGTAACTTTGAAGGCAGAAAATTGTAGGCTATGAGAAGTATGGAAGGCCCAAGAAAATGAGAGTCAAGAGCCATTTTATTGTTTGTCTTGTGGACTATTGACATCACTTCTTTTTTCTAAACAACAGCAACAATGGAACAGTGTCTACGTTAGAGCCTTTTCTCACAGTAGGTTTACATGGAGCAGTTGAGAAAGAAGGAAAAGAGAGAAGCTGAAAAATCTAAATAGGACTTTCTCTACTTTACAGTTTTGCCTAAATCCAACCCTGTTTCATAAATATAAAAGACTTGGGCTTATCCATTGTTGAGTGAAAAATGGCTTGCATGTATAATGTGATCCCATTTAAATGAAACTGTGAAAATAGTATAAATATGTACACAGTTTATAAAATTTTATTCTTACATGTAGCATAAAATATACATATCATATAAATACATGAAGAGATGCCTAGAAGTTAATTCTCCAAATTATAAGTGATTATTTTCTGTGTTGAGATTCAAGAGCTTTTACTTTCTTTATTATACTTTTTGTTTTTCTTTAGTTTTTAAAAATTCATCTAAAAAATGCAAAACTATACACCAGGCATTGTGCTACACTCTGAATATATAAAATAAAGTGAGAGCAGATTTAATTTTTCTCTCATGAACATATATCATTTTTCGTAACTGAGAATAACAACATAGTTATATATAGCTGGAAAGATTGATCAATGGTAGTTTTCTAAATTCAGAGAGATTCAATATAATCTAGGAACATTTGACAAAGAAATATTGGAGAGGTGTAAATCTATCAGATGTATTAGTACAGTCCCATATTGCACAGAGCTGGAACCCCTAGGAAATGAGGGTGGGTCTTTTAGCATCACAATAAGCTCCTTCTCCAAGAATATTTAACCTATTTATTTAGGTTAGAGATTTCTTCTGTGGCTAAACTATGTTTCTATCTGCTCACAGGTAGATTTTTATTTTTAGGTTTGTATTTTAGTTGGAAATGGGAGGTAGATGACCTTGATAAATATAGATGGGCTTCAGAAAGTTTGTAGAGATGACAAATTTTAGGAAGCAGTTTGTAAGATTAATTTAAGTGATATAAAAAACCAGGGAAAGTTTGATTTGTATTGTTACAAGAGGGCAGATAACAGAAAGATTAAATTAAAAGACACACCATGAGAAACATGTCTGAAAGTGAATTGTATATTAGAATTATTTCCCCGGGGAAGACTTGCAAACCTCAGTGCTAAGATATATGCAAAGTAGATGCTCTCTTTATGAAACAAATTCTTTGAGAAATACTTTAAAACAAAATGTTTGTAGTTACATTCTCTGGCAAAGTATGTGTGTGGGTCGATATATACATTTAAGGGAATCAAAATTCATATCCTAAAATCACATGTTAAAATTCAAAGAGTTTTTTTTAAGTTTTGGAATTACCAACTTTGCTTAACTCAAATGTTTTGGAGTTATATGTTTGTTTCATTAAATGATAACAATGAAGGGGAAAAAAAGCACAGGACGATAAGCAGTGATAAGGACATTGGAGCTCAGAATCCAGGAAAGCAGTTATTTAGCAAATGCTTCAGCTTGAATATTTTTTCTGCAAAGCATTTCCTGTAGGGACTATCGTGTAATTATCTGTAATAATCTGTAATTATCTGTAATTATCTATAACTTATTGAGGGTCAAGAGGACCGAGGTTTTGGTTAGAGAATGTCCTGGTCTTCTAATGAACTTAATATTTAATTAAATTTTTATTTTAAAATAAATTATTTGATTTATGAATAAAATAAACACGTAGATTCTATGGATGAGAGTAATGCTCTGGAAGTTTATAAATATGCATATACAAACACAACAGTATCTGTAGAGAGCTAGTGGATGGGTTAAAGTTAGTTATGAATAGCTTCTTGGAAGAGAAATGACTTGAGCAAGTTTCCAAAGTTCTAGTACTGACAGGAATGTATTTCCCCTCCACATTGAGTGGGAAGTATGTGCATAAAGTTTACAGTGAACGATCAGGACTCATAGGATACAAACAGAATACAAATTTATTTTTCCCCCATTGACTGTTAAAACTCACCCCGAGGGACTGTTTTTTCCCCCTGAGATAAAATTCTGGAGTGGTTCCATAACTTTTGGGGCCTCTTGGAAAATCAAGGTGCTCTGGTCATGTCAGTTGTCAAAAACAAACGAAAAAAACCCCAGTCTCGATTTGGTAATTAAAATATGCAGTCCAGAGTGATAATTGAAACTCTGAACTTTATTGCAAGTTCAAGTTTCTCCCTGCCCTGAGCTTGGGCTTGCTTCAGGTTGAACTCTGGCAAGTGAAAAAGAGGGCCTGGTGAACTTCGTCTCTAAGTGCCTGCATGCCTGCTTACGGCTTCTGCCTCTGCTTGCCCAGCCTTGGCTGCCTCTGGCTCATTCTTGGTGGAAGCCTGGCAAGGACAGATTTCACTTGACTGAACCCCATGAATCTGGCATTGGATGTCTTTGGCTACAGCTGATATTTAAACTGAACCTTCTCTTTGTTGGTGGCTCCTTCAGATTTCCCTCTTGGTGTCTCTGACTCCTGTAGTCTTGATATGGGGGAAGCTGTGCCTTTGGCTGGCATCAGGAGACTCTCACTCTTAATATTATGCCTCTTTTTGCTGAGGTCACCTTGCCCTGTACAGGGAGCCCTCCTGGAGAATATTGTTTAAAACAACCCTGAGCTGACATTCCTCCTGCAGATTACACATCTGGTCAACACACACCTGCCACCCTAGAGATACAGTTATTCCCCAGATGGAGTCCTCCGCTTGGGTGCCACATATTTCTTCAGCTAGCATCTCAGCCATGAGTCAGACATCCCTCTACTGCATCCTCAAAACCCAGGCACCACATATCTCCTTCTCCAGTGATTTCCTTGAAGTTTCCCTCACTATGTAAGAGGAGAGAACAGCCACGCTCCCCATGCCCTGCTAGGATGTGAATGCAAAACCCTTACAATTCTGTCCAAAGTAAACCTCTCTCTAATTTCCACCTTCCCATACTCTTCTGCTTTAGTTCTTAAATAGCCTTAAAGTGGCTGTAAGGGGCCATGATCAGAAAATTACAGTTTTCGATTACTGTTTTTGAATGTCCTATTAAGGTGGTGTAGCATAGGAGTTTGTTGCCAGCTATTGTCTTAAGCCTTCAGCTAAAACTGAGTCAGGAAGTTCTGTACTTTAATATCCTGTTATGAATATATTTGTATATATTGTTATGTTGTGGGTGCATATGTGTGTGTGTAAGTGTATGCGTGTCTGTGTGTGTATATGTCCTCTTTTTCTCATGCATACACAGACACATGCAGACACAATTTGTGTTTCTATCAATGTGTCCCCGTATCATATAGGCATTTATAGAGGGTTTCTCAATCTAAGCCCTGTTAGGCACTGGGGATACAAAATGAGTAGGACTATCTTTTCTGTACAGGGTGTCTCAGTCTGGTGAGGGTGATAGATATAAAAGCAGATAAATACACTGTAAAGTGAGAAATGCCACTCTCAAGCTCTGTCAGCTATTTAAAGGACAAAGAGGATTAGCTGTAATGGAGTGGAGGATATGACCAATCAAGCACCATTAAACTGGGGATAGGTCAGGGTAAGGCTCTTCAAGTTAATGGACAGTAATTAGAATTCTATCCTATAAATAGCAGAGCATTCCTGGAGCTACTAAAGAAAATGTGTGCATCAAATCACTTTTGTATCATTATATTGATCCAACGTTTGGGTTTTCTGCTTCTTGTCTGTCCTTCTACACTTTGTGTGTAATACGCTCTGAAAATGTCTCACTTGCCAAATCTTCCCATAGATGAGCTTGTCTTTAAGAAACCAGCCTAATGAGACAGCTGTATATGTTAATCAAGAATAACGCTGTTCTCTAGAATACACACTGTTTTTAGTAAAACTGTATTGTAGAGACAGCTTATTTCAAGTCTTCACATAAAAAAGTTTTGTTTTTCATCAAAATTCAGTAAAAAGGGAATCTGAATTGTGTGTCTTATGGCTGTGCAGATGAAAATTTGCAGACTCTTGAGAAATTTAGTCTTGAAAAATCAGTGCAATTGTAAGGAAAATGCTTATATGTTGAGCATCCACTCAGAAACTGAGCAAAATTTAGGGTCAAATAATTCTCTTGAGTAAATAAAACAGTGATTTTTTTAAAAAAGGAAAGATAGGTTGTTCAGTTATTTAGAGTAAGTGAAATTGTTTTCTCTGATACTTAGAAACATTGTTTTCCATGAGTTTAAAATAGAAATATTTTCCATGGGCTGTACTACATTGAAACATATTATATTTGTCTATTATAAATGCCACTAACTCCTTAAATTGTTTTTATGTGTGTACCAGTTGACTAATACTAACACTTTAATATTTGCTATTTCTTTCATTAAGTATGTTATCCTGTGGTGTACTTTTTATCTGAAAGACAATTATCAATGGTTAATACGGTAATGACATAACAAATTTGCAGACTATGCTTTCTTATTTACTTTAGGTTTAAGATTAAACTAAATATGATTATTGTCCTAACTTGAAGTAGTTTGGTTGTCTGGGGACTTGCTGGAGAATTCATTGGATTTTTCCAGATATTTTAGGGTTGACTACAAATTAAAACCATATTTGTTTATATATCCTAAAAGTACCTTTTAACACGAGTTCCAAGAGAAAAGTTTTAGTAAACTTGAAATAAGTGAAAGTTTGAAGTAAAATATGAAATCAGACAAAGATGATGTCTATAGACGCAAAACAACCTGGCTTTGACTATTAACTTCTAACGGTATCCTCACACCTCTTTTAGAATGTTATACCTCTATGTTTAAACATCAGTATACACAGCAACCTGGAACTGAAGTTTATCAGGTTTTAATCCATAACTCAAAATATATTACTTCATATGAAATTTCTTTTCTTCATAAAATAAGAAATAGAGCAGGGAACGGATTCCTATGGCACTCTATGGTCTGTTCATGCTGACATTTCAGAGTCCGTTAGCAAGATTCTTAAGGTAACGCATACTGAAGTGCAATCCTCTGGTAAGATGATGGCATCACTGTTTGCTAAAGAAACATGGTCTGATGACATTCAGCACAGCATTCAAGACAGCAGTACAGAAATCCACCTGGTCTCTAAATGGAACAAGCCATGGCTAAAACAATGTGGCAAAGCCAGCCTTATCACATGTCTCATACAGGCTTATAATTTAGCATTTGCAAAGGAAAGGTCACGAAAAAAGTGAAGATGGTGAGACTCTTTCAAATTATCCATCTATTTATTATTCAGTCACTACAAGTACCTAGAACAAGTTTATTTTCAATTACTCTTAAGGCTTCCTTGTTATCCTCTCAAACTCACCTGAGCCTTTTACTTTTGAATCATCTGCTAAACAGCCAAATGTTAGTTATTATGAAACCGTTCTCTTCTGATACTTCTCATTCCTCTGATTATTTTTCCTGTTTTTTTTTCTCTTCCTTTGTGTATCATTTAAACGGTTTTGTCTTTCAACATTCTTCCCTTGGTTCTTTTCTCTCCCAAGTCTGTATACCTTTCCATGTTGACCTCACCTATCCTCATAACAGCAATTGCTGTCTGTATGCTGTGGATATTCAAATATATGACTCCATCGTGATTCTGAACACCAGTCCTGTTTATTCAACTGCCTACTAGACATCTCCATTTGGATCCCTCGCAGGTGCCTCATCAGAGTATTACCATTCTCCTCTAAAAGAGAACAAATCCTCCATTGTCTAGACACCACCAGCTGTGTGACTAAGGAGGAGACCCACTGAATTTTAAGTGCTTTGGTCAATATTCCCCTCTCTATCACCGTTGATGTCCTCACTGCCAAAATTTGATTTTAGGATTTCGGACATCCATACTAATGATTCCTCAGATCCAGATCCTTGCCCCTTTCCTCCAAGGATCTTGTCCTCTATTCTGAGACTCTACTCCATTCTCCACTCCCACGATTAACCTAGATCTTACCCATCTTTAACGAAAACTTCTAATCCTTTTAGCTTTCTTTCTTTACTGCCCCAGCTCCAATGATTTCTCAAAGCCCTGAAGACCTTTCCACAAACATTGATCCCACCTGACTCTTCACTGTTCCTCATCCCTCTCATATTTTCAGTTCCCTGCTTATCCAGTTTACATCCCATGGTCCGCCATTACAATTACATCTCACATATACCCCCAACTTCTTTTTCTCTCCTTCTCACTGTGGACTGACAAACACAACCCAGCTAAATACAGCCTCTCATCTACTCTGCACCTGAGCCTGGACAGGTGGCTGTGGTGAGAGAAAAATCACACAATTGTTATGACAGATCTTTTTTTTTTTTAATGACTGTTTGAGACTAGGTGATTTCTTTTCTTTTCTTTTTTTTTTTCTTTCTTTAAGATTGGCACCTGAGCTAACAACTTTTGCCAATCTTCTTTTTTTTTTTTCCCTGCAAACCCCTCTAGTACATAGTTGTATATTTTAGTTGTGGGTCCCTCTAGCTGTGGCATGTGGGACACCGCCTCAGCGTGGCCTGATGAGCGGTGCCATGTGCATGTCTAGGATCTGAATCGGTGAAACCCTGTCCATTTCCCCATGATATCCACTCTCCCGGTCTTATAGATCAACAGTACACATCCTTCTCCTCTTTCTATCTCTACCACATCTTCCTCTTTCTAATTCTTAGTTGGTAACTTTGCTTCTTATTTCACCGAGAAAATAGACATTACTGGACAAAAGTTTCTACCTCTCTTTCAAACAACTCTAGAAAGTTACTTGCATTTATAACTGAATACTCAATCTTGCTTGATTCTCTTCTCACCTCTCTCCTCAACCAACTGCCTCTTCCTACTTTTAGATGTTAAAGAGTCTCAATCCTAGTATCTTACAGCTTTAGTGATGTCACCTAGTCTCATAGGTTTAAATACAATCTATGTGCTGAACAATCACAAATATATGTTTCCAGCCTGACCTCTCTCCTTGATTCCAGACTCAAGTATCCATCAGCCTACTCAGCATTTCCACTTAGACGTTGTGGAGATTGTTAGGGTTGTTATAAATACTCTCTTATTTTTGCTACATGGTAAAATTGCATTTTTCTGAATGCTCCTCCCCAGTGTAGTTAGCCCTATGCATATTTTTCAGTGAAATGTGAGCAGGAAGCATTTTAGGTTATTTGCATGAGAAGGCTTAAGAGCCAGAGCATAGTAGCCATATTCCCTTTGCTGTCTTGCTAGCTATCAGGGCAAACACATGTCTAGATACTGCCTCCATTAGATTGACTCTCTGAGGGACTAAAGTGGGCAGAGGCGGCTGTTGACCCCTGCTGGCCTTGAAGCAAGAGTAAGAAATAAATCCACTTTATTAAGCCAAAGATGTTTGTGATTGTTGGTTCTGCATCTTAACCTAACCTATCCTGACTGATAATATTTCTGCTATGCACCTCAAATTTAACATATTCTAAACAAACTCTTGCCTTTCCTCTCCAGACCTGCCCTGCCCATAGTTCTCCCCATATCAGAAAATGGTATCACCAAACTTCCACTCTCTATGTCAAAAACATCCTCTTTTTCTCTCATAACTCACATTCACTCCATCCACAAATCCTGTTAGCTCTACCTGCAGAGTGTTGCCAGATTTAAACTACCTACACCAGCACCTCCACCACAACTGCCCTGGTCCAAGCCTGATTTTTGCAATAGGCTCTGTTTCCCCACTTATACCATTATAGTCAGTTTTCCATATGGCATCAAGAATTATATTTTAAAAAATACATCAGATTGGGTTATTCCTCTGCCCCAAACTTTGCAATGGTTCTTTAATGCATGCAAAGTAAAATGTAAAGTCCTCACTTAGCTGACAAGATCCATATCATCTGACTCACTTCTAGTTCTCTGATCTCATTTCTATTTACCACTCACTGCTTCAGCCCCCTTCTCTCTCTATCACTTGAGCACACCAAATAAGCTACTCATCAACTTTTTGCTTGTGGTTTCACTTGTTTACATACCAATTACCATAAATTTAAGTTAAATCAATACTATTCTGAATCTTGTCATAATGAAGTTAAGTTTCTGGCTAAGACTGATTACCAAGAAAAACAAAGAGAGTTCTATATTATTCAGAGATGGGTGGTTTACTTTCTGCCATCTGTTGACTTGTGACCTTGAGACTATAAACAATTATTATAGGAAACTACGTTTGTTAGAATCTTTCTTTTAGAAAAAGTGTTTGTTTAGTACAAGTTGTAAACCAATTGTAGGATTTAAAATATGTCCACAAATTCTTAGATACTCCTCCTTTCAATAGGTGGAACCCAATTATCCTCCCCTGAGTGTGAGCTATACTTAGTGACTTACATCTAGTGAATAAGCTGTGGCAGAAATGACAATGTGGTTTTCAAGACCAGATCATAAAAGGTATTATGGCTTTTTCCTTGTGCTCTTTCTCTGTCTCTGTCTTGTATCACTTACTCTGGGGTGAGTCAATTGCTATGTCTTGAGGACACTCAAGCAGTCCTATGGAGAGGTGCACCTGATAGGGAACTGAGGCCTCCTGCCAACAGCCAGCAAAGAAATGAGGCCTCCAGCCACAGCGATGGAGCATTCTGGAGAGCAGATCCTCCACCCCCAGTCAAGCCTTCAGATGACTGCAGTCGTGGCCACCCTCTCAACTGGAACTTCACGTGAAGCCCTGGGCCAGAAATACTCATCTAAGCTACGCCTAAATTCCTTACTTTCAAAAACTGTATGAGATAACTAATAGTTCTTGTCTTAATCGGCTAAGTTTTGAGGTAATTCATAGTACAAAAATAGGAAAATAATACACCACTTTATTTTTGCCATAGGGGTTTAATTTTAATAAAATATAACCAATGTGAAAACTTACCTCCTTCTATGATCTTACTGATTTCGTTGTAACAAATTCAAATGGTAAAAAAAATTGTATAGATTACCTTAAATTTAAGTACATATATAAAGTCATTCTTTGAAAAACTACTTTATAAGTAAAATAGCTGACTAGAAAATTAGTTATAAAATGCCTTGCACAATCTTTTTCACAGGGGTAAAGTACGAAGGAAAGTCAGGAAGTGAAAATGAGCTTCATGTTTGTTGAATAGGGTGGATGTCAACCTGTCTGGGGTAGAAGTTACAAAGTGGTGGCAAAGTCAAATAGTCTGCCTCTAGGCAATCAACCACTTTTGAAATTTATAAAAACTACCTCTAAGTTGAATTAAATTTAAATATTTATTGACCATTTATTGTTTGCCAGGAACTGCTAAAGATTCAGAGATGAGCAAGACTCGGCCCATTTCCGGGAAGATTCTAGTGGGGAAGTGAGAGAATTGGGGCATAACTACTTCATATGTGGAGTCGGATGGAGGAACCTCGAGAGCACCTGCAGGCTTCTTCTGGACCATTGCAACAGACCATGCTACCAAGCATTAGGATAGAAGGTCTATTGAAAGAAGCAACTTGAAATATTCTTACCATGTTAACAAAAAAAGGAATGTAGATTAAATCTCACATTAAACCTATAGGAAATGATCCTTGTGGTTTCATGAGGTTTCCCCCATCCCTTAAATATCAAGAATAACTTTCCCTTTCAACTCTTGGTGTGTCCTCCATCCATAAAAACAGCTGAGGATGTCATAGAAGAGAAATCGTCAATAAATTGTTTCATTGGCTTGGAGGAAAGAATCTCATCCTGATAACAGATCAGATTTATAAGCAGAGCTGTCAGATCAGCTTTATAAACAGCACTGATAACTGCTGGTCATGCTGTTGTCAGACCTCCTGAGACCCTTCAAGGAAAGAAAGCTTTGGGACCATCTCCTAGCAACACCAAATGGAATCATTTAATACCAAACATTTAATTTCTTTGCCTGACATTCAACTTTATAATGTCAGGAGAGAAGGAAAAAGAGCAAAGAAACAGAGAGGAGGGTGGAGGGGAAAGAGAAATAGGAAAGGAAGAATGAGAAGAAGGTTGCAGATGCTTGAGCTAGAATACACAGGGGTATTTGGGAAACATTTGAAAGCTATTTCCTTAGGTAAACAATTTTACTCCTCAACCAGAGTAATTGGTAAAATTCTTGCCCTGCCCAACACAATTTTGTCTCCAGTGGGGTTCCTGTGGGGCTCAGGAATTGTTCCTGAGGCAGCTGTCAACCCTGCCAACTATTTCCTTCACAGCTGTGAGCTGATAGTTACACATCATTTCTGTTTCCACCACTCGACTCTCTTCCAACCTGCCAGTTTGCCTTCTCATTTGGAACTGCTAATGGTGCAGACAGTGGGTAGCTGATGCTCACTCTGTCCCCAGTGCAGGGTACCGCCCCTTTCTGTGGTCTCTCTCCCTGTGGCCTGGGTACTAGATCTAAGCTGCACTGCATAGGACTTAGGGCTGGGCAGGTGCTCTGTGTCAGGTCCTTCTTTACACTGTACATAGGCCACTGTGGGGAGGCTAACATGGCCTCTGGGGTGCTCACCTCCTCTGTGGCATTGTTCTGGTATGGTAGTGGGATCCATCTGCTGTAGCCTAAGCTGGCTGTTCTCAAACTGGAGCATGCATCAGAATGGCCAGCAATGTCTGTTAAACTCAGACTGCTGGTTCCCACCTTCAGCGTTTCTTATTTGGTAGATCTGGGGTAGGCTCCGGAGCTTGCATTTCTAATCAGTGCCCAGGAGATGCTGACATTGTCGGTCCAGACCTTTAAATACAGCATTTCTCACTTTGATAATCACTGGCCTAAGCCATAGCAATGAGCTTGTTGTTCCCTTTGCTTCAGTTTAACGACATTGTGGCTTTTTTCCATTTTTTTTCTGTGGGGGAGTGGCAAGAATGGTTATGTGGCTGTCACAGCTGTCCAAGGCAACAAAGTTTGGCAACAGAAAAAACAAGAAGTGGTCAGGGTTAGGGATATATTAGAGGTAGTGTCCATAGGATTTACTGGGGAATTGAACAAGGGGTAGCAGGAAAAAGAGAAATTGTGGATAATTTCTAGGGGTTGGACCTGAGCAATGTTGAAGGATGTTATTTGCTGAAATGAGAGAACAGACTGGGGGAAGAGGATTCACAGTGGGGAGTAGAGGTTGGAAATCAATTCTGTTTTGATATTTAATTTGAGATGTCCTTTCAACACCAGAGCATCCAGTAGGTGGTGGATATGTGAATCTTGAACTCAGGCAAGGGATATAAATTCTAGGGCCAGCAGAAGTCAAATGATATTAATGCCACGAGTCTGGGAGAGATGTATAGACCTGGAAAAATGAAGGATGAAGAAAGAGTCCTGGAGCATCCAAGCCCTGGGTCTTTTGGCTTCATTATGTCATGCAAACCCTCAAAATGCTATTTTAGATGAAAATAGAGAGTATCGTAGTTGAGCAGGACAAGGATCTGGTCTCCTATGTGAAAAGTACAAAAGGCTATAGTCATAGCCACTATATTACAGTGGAAAGTGTCATTAACATGATGGCCAAGTCCTAAATTTAAAATCTTTTTTAAATCATCAAATAGAAAATATATGAATAAAAGTGTAATTAGAAACATGGACTAATGATCTAAGCAGTGAATACAGCATATTGTAATGTATTTTTACTTGATTTTTGATAAGTCTAAGCAGTAATAAGGATTATGTCATTTGTATCTTAAAAGATTTATCTAGGACTTTGATAAACGCCAAGTCCGTGATTGCAGTTATCTTAAAATAACTCACTCAATTAATTTTAAGTATGTGTAGAGGGGGCAGGGCAGAGGAATGAGATCACTCTGTATGAATGATGGATAGCTTTTGGCGTGCTAATAAGAGCTATGAAGTAGGAATGGAGGATGTCAGCATGCACACTCACCATCACACAGCTGCCACTTGCAAATTGGAAAGAAAAATAATACCAGGCCAGCATGAGCAAAGCTAAGCCGGAATTTCAGAATTGCCAAAAGTCTAGAAAATCTTCGGAGAGGAAAGAAATGAACCAAGAACTATATATTTCACGGCAGCACTCTGTGAAAAAGACTGAATGCCTTAAAAGATTTATTTAAAATACCTAAAAATTGGAAATAAAATATTGTTTTAAAATACAAAGCTTAACTATTGAAGGCGTCTGTTTGTCTCAGACAAAACCTTGACTCTGGATATGTTCCATTATCGTATAGCTTGTTCTAGCCAAAATTCTTCATAAAAAGCAGAGAAAGGTAGATTTGTACAGTAATCACATTTTATTACCTTATACATTCACAGTCTCTTCCTAAGGTGAGATCAGGAGAGAGGGGAATTTTCTATCATTTGTGCATTTATTCCAGACAGAAGTCCTGGTTCCAACTCCTGCTCCTCTTGACCATCTATGTAAACTTGGACAAGATAGTTAACCAAGTGTCAGTTTCTGCATGTGAAAGGGGATACTAGTGATACCATCTTATCAGCTTGTTAAGAGGATGAAAGGAGGTAATTCACGTAATCTGCTCTGCACCATAACTAGTACACAGCAAGCACTCAACAAATGATGGCTATGGTTATTAGATGACATCGATCTTGCTTTCTAGGTCATATGATCAAGTATAAAGAAAGTTAAAATCTGCCTCTAATGTAAAGCAGAATAAGGTAAAAGTCAGATCAGTGTAAACAATGGTGTAGGAATTCTGAAAAGGAGGCAATCCCATACATAATGGAACGTGGGACAGGATCTTTTGGAGGATGGTGGAAACAGAGTAGAGACGTGAGCAGCAGGGGACTGAAGGGGAAAGAATGAATTCCTCTCTGTCTGCCATTGTAGTCAGCCAAGGGTGGTGATCAGACTCAGCCGTTGAGTCCAATCACTGCTAGAAGTTGGAAGTCTACCATTTCCAGCCTTCAAAATCCTGCCACAGGACTAGAGAGAGAAAGTACTTCACCGGTGGTTTGATCTGAGAAAGCTTTTGGAAGGTTTGCTAGTTGACATCATAACAGTTTTTATAAAATCATGTATTTGTTTCTTAAGGTAGGAAGCCGGGCTCTGTAAAAGTATTCTTGGGGGCACCATTCCAGTGATCGTTTTTGGGATTCCTCTTTTGCAAATGCCTTCACACATTTTTGGACTATCCTAATTGATACCATATCTTTAGTCTTTGAAAGATGATTGATTTTCTTCTTAACTAAAATACACCTGAACCAAATATTGATTATATCAGCCATTATAATATTTTTGGTTAAAAACTAAGTAGTTCTCTAATGAAATGTGACATTAGAAAAAAACTTGTACATGATTGATCAAATCATTATGTTCTTTTGGACTACACATATTTTGGCATTTAATTAACCCACCTACTACCATTACTTTATAGTCTTATTTTCATAAATGTCTATGATGAGAAGTTGATAGATGTGACATAATTATTGGAGAACAAATATATCTAGAGTGATGCATCGTATGATTATTGCTAGAGGGAACTGCTTTGTGATTCACAAACATTTTTGCCAAAAGATTCCCTACTTGCTTCAAAGAGATCGTGACCAAATTTTGTCACCACCAATTTGATCTACCATCCACCTTTTTCAGACACCTTCTCATTTTCCCTGGTTTAGCCATCCTTAGCTAGCTCCTTCAAGACTATACACCTGAGAGCTCCCACAACTCTCCAATACATCTGTGTCTGAGCTAGTCTTGACATATTGATGCAGTACCACAAGTAACTTAAGACTTCCATGCAAGGAAAGATGTAACACTACAGTCACGTTTAATTCCTTCAACAACCAGCAAATCTATTACCATATTTAAAATCACTGGAGGTTAAAATGAAAACAAATTGAATAAATTGTAAAGACAAGCAAGAATGCTTTTGTCTGGTTCAAATTACTGAATGTTTCTTTCACTTCTTCTAATCTAGTTTAGTGAGTCTAAGACTTACAGTGTGTAAGTGTCATTATATATCATGGGTGATTTAGTGGATTTCCTAGGAATAAATTTGGAATAGATTTTATTTTGGCCTTAGCTCTGATTTTACGGCCAATGCCTCCCTCCTTAACCTCCACCCCCCTCCAGACACACACACCATCTTGACTTCAGATTTTCATATGGATGTGCCTTAGAAGTGGGTCACATTCCTGGATCATTCCCCAAAACCTCACTTCCCATTGCACCTTGTGCCATTATAAAACTGATACCTTCTTGCTCTGATATCAACACCCTTCCTTGACTAGTATGGTAGGGGAAAGCCGATGAGTTGAGTTGAAAAAGTAGACATATGTGGAGTTCATTTCATTTGCAGATTAATTATTACTTTAATAAAAAGAGGTGATAAATATAGTTCACAGTTAAAAAATAAGTTCAGATTCTTAAGACACTTCAGTAGTGGCAGCTTAACTTGTATTGACTTTTTTCTTTCTTTTCTTTTTGGAAATTCTGATATTTTATTTCTTTGTGTTCTAGCACTCAGCAACTTATAGCTTCACTTATAAGTTAAGCATGCAATAAATAGCATAGGTTTACATGTTAAATAATATTCTATATGTAGGGAGAAATGTTTAAAAAACCTGTGGTGCACTAAGTCTTCTTTTTTAAATTGCAAGTTAAGTTATTAGTTTATCCTTCTGAAGTCAGTACAAACTTTACGAGGAAGGTACGTAAATAGACATATAGCAATTTGCCATCAGTCACACAGAGAAACACAGCAGAGCTGGAATCAAAACAGGCATTTCTCAACGAAGGCAATGTAGGTAGCTGCCTACATGGTGTAATTTGATGGTGAGATTTTTCTTTCCTAAAATATCTCTACTGAAATGTTATCACTTCTTTTGGTTCACAAGATAATCTTAGAAAATGTAAATATTCTAGAAGGGTTATGACAGTAAGGAAGCTAACAGACCTTAATAAAAGCAGAATCATAGAAATGTAACATCTTATAATTATGAGTTCTTTCATGTTATTTAGTTCAGTTCCTTGCCCAATTCCTAAGGCCCCTCCTTGTTTCTTCTGACTGGTGGCTGTCCAGGCAAAAGTACTCCCACTAACTTCCTTTCCTGAGAGAGCCGACCACTCCACTGATGACCATCTCATTTGCTTTTTCAACTTTATGGAGATATAATCAATATATAACTATGTAAGTTTAAGGCATACAATGTGATGATTTGATACATGCATGCTTTGCAAAATGATTATGGTGACATATTTTTTTTAGTTGTGAAGGATGACTAGATTTATCATCAATCCAGAAACCTGGGAGTCATTTTGACTCCTCTCTCTCCTTTGCCTATCACACCCAACGGGTGACCAGATCCTGTTGATCTGAGGGCCATCTCTCACTCGCTCTGAGGCGCAGCAATGAAGTGTGAAGTGCTGGGGCCTGGGAGTTGGAGAGACATGGTTCTTTTCTCGAGAGGCTAATCTGGGTTGTGCCCCTTTCTGCGTGTGTGAAATTGGCGTGTGTGGCAATTTTTTAGGGCTTCAAATCGTGCATCTGGAAAAGAGAGATAAAATGCCCACTTCATAAAGTTGCTGGGGCTGTTTGAAATGTTATATAATTATCTAGTGTAACACCTGGTAAAGAGTCAAAACTTAAATGCAATTTCCTTCTATTTACGTATCCAAAGTGTCCCCTTATGGTAACTTCTACTAAGTAGTGTTAGTTCTGTCTTCTGGATCCACAAATAATAGGTTTTATTCCTCCCTTCCTTTCGCTCTCCTTTCCGTCTTCTCTTCCTCCTCCCCCGCCCCTATTTTTTCTTTACTCTCTGTATTTAACAGGAAGATGGCTAATCTCTTTCTTTGATTTACCAGTGTCATAATTATGTGAAAGAAATAATATGGTTATTTTGACATAATTTGTTCCTCCTAAACCGATGTATATTTATACCCCTAATTACCAATATATTCTTTGCTTAGTAACACAACCCATCTGGTTGATGACTGATAACCTATTATAGACTTTTGCTTGATTTTGAAATTAGCTATTTTTCCTTAAATTTCCTTTCCTCCTTTTCAAAATGGGGATAGAACTTGCTCATGTTCTTACACTTGACATGATTACTTTACTATTGCCAGTAAATAAAGTTTGAAATGAAATTGGCCTATTGATGTAAATTCATCTAAAATATCTAGATAGTCTTGCCATTTAACTGTTCTGTTCTCCACTCTATTTTATTTGGTTTATCATTTCCAGTTTGAAGATATTTCTCTTAGAAACAATTGTTTTGTCTTCTCTTTAGCATCTGTTAGCATTAGACCATCTATTCCAAACACTGAAGCTATTCCTTTTTTATTCTTGTCCAGAACATAGTTAAAATAAAGCCCTTCTAGTTCTCTGTCATTCTTTTCAAGACTTAGTTCATTCTGGGTTTTACCATTCCTCAGACTGAGCTCTGAGTATCATAACACTCCCGTGTGTTTGTTCTTGGGTGTGGACTTCTCTTTTCAACTTTTGTAAATGTGCTTTGAAAACCCATCCACTTAATAGATAGAATGCCCTTTGTGTGACTCTGGCTTTCTCTTTTTCTTCATTTGTATTTGTATACTCAGAATGTAATATTTAAAAATTAAATTTAAATTTTCTCTTGAGAATTGTAGAATCTTCTTTGGATCTGAACATGGGATCATGCCTGTCTCTGATAGGCACCAAATTGTGAGAATTTACTCCTGGGTAAGTTACACATCTGTATGGTCGTTTTGTATATGTCTGTTTCTCACACTGGACTCAAACTCCACGAGGGCGGGAACCATGGCTCTTTCTCTTACCATAGTTTTCTCAGCAACTCACCCAGGGTCTAGAACATAAAAGACCCTCAGTGAGAATTCATTGAATGCAATTATTTAATAAATATTAGCTTTGAGTGTCTGCTTGCCCTCAGCATTGCACAGAGTTCAGATGCTTGAGTCTTCTGAACACTGACAAAGGGCTGAGAGCACAATACAGCAGATGCTTTTCCTTGTTATGAATCAGAGAAATGTTCAACAAGCTGGCACCAGAACTGTTTCCTTTATGTCACTCTTCCTCTGCTAAAACTCTGTCCAAATTTTCACAAACTTCTGCTTTTAGACCAAGGTCAAAGAATATCCCCATTTCACTTACGTATTCATTTTCTCAACCCATGACTCATTTATTTCCAAGCAAGCTCAAAGCAGCAATCTGAAAAGCACATTCCAAGCTCACAGTCATTGTCTGATCCATTTGTGGTGATCATTTGAATTCAGTCAAGGTCCAGTAAGACAGTGCCACAAACCAGCTCCCTGGACATTGTGTGGAAAGGTCCAGATGTCACTGACACACAGTGATGAATTTACAGCTGGCTGGGTGGGACAGAAGAGCTGGAGTCACTGTGACTGGTTGACTTGGCGAGACCACTTAAGTTCTCATGCTATTATTTCTGATTATCTTAAACCAGGAACATTTTCGCAACTAAGGCTGGGGGTAAGGGAAGGAAGAAAAATATTGCTAAACATAATTTAAAAGTATTTCAATAGATTTTGAATAACTTTATCCATGTGAAAAGAATTGCATTAAATGCAATGGAATTTAAAATGAAGTAGAAAACAGTAGAATTTCAAATGAAATAAAAATAAAGCTGCTAACACCTGAGCTGCAATAAACATTATTTAGAATGTGGTGTTGAACTTAAAACTATACAGTAGTCTGCCCTTATCTGCAGTTTCACTTTCCATGATTTCAGTTACCTGAGGTCACCTCCCCTGGGAGCAGATGATCCTCCTTCTGATGTATCGTCAGAGGGTCAATAGTAGCTTCATGCTAGGTCACAATGCCTACGTCGTTCACCTCACTGCATCTCAACACGTAGGCACTGTATCATCTCACATCATCACAAAAAGAAGGGTGAGTACAGTACAGTAAGATATTTTGAGAGAGAGACCGCATTCACATAACTGTTATTACAGTACATTGTTATAGTTCTATTTTATTATTAGTTATTGTTAATCCCTTACTGTGCCTAACTTATAAATTAAACTTTTTTTTGTTTTTTTTGGTGAGGAAGATTGTCACTGAGCTAATATCTATGCCAATCTTCTATTTTGTGTCTGGGATGACACCACAGCAAGGTTTGATGAGTGGTAGGTAGGTCTGCACCTGGGATCTGAACCCATGAACCCCAGGGCCACCAAAGCAGAGCACTTAACCACTTGTGCCACCAGGCTGGCTCCTAAATTAAACTCTTTCGTAGGTTTGTATGTATAGGAAAAAACATAATGTTATATAGGGTTCAGTAGTATCTGCAGTTTCAGGCATCCACTGGGGGTCTTGCAGCATATCCCCTGTGGATATGAGGGGACTACTGTACTCAGGGATTGTCAAAACATGGCAGGCTGAGCTGAAGCTTCCTTCCAAGAATACTATCCTGAGTAAAGGAATAAAAAATTACATATTTAAGCTCCAAAGAAAAGATGCCCCCAGGAAGCAGGGTGAGAGGGAACGGATGCCCTTGTGGTGCAGTCGGGTGGGGAGTTTCTGACCTGGACTGAAGGTCCAGAGGCCTGCTCAGGGACTGGGTATGGGCTCTGCGATCCAATGAAGGCTACTCCGCCTGTTCTACTCTCCGTATCTCCAAACCTTCAGTGAAGTGTCTTAAAAAGCCACAGACTGACTTCTGCTTTGCTGTAGGGAATAGGAAAGCAAGGCTCCCTCCATGAGGAGTGGGCTTTGAGCCTGTCTCCAGTGAAGGACAGTGCAGCACTAGGGTCAGCCAATCTGTGATCACCTGAGGGGACCGAAGACTGAGGCAGGGCTGCAGAGCAGGAACTCCCAGAGAGCCACGGGGCAGCGTGTGGGGCACCTTTCAGGTGGGGGGGGGGGGGGGGGGTGTGCCAAATTCTCATCCTTTGACCACTTAGAGCTCATGCCATAGTAATATAAGTATGGAAGAAAGGCATTTCTTTATTTGGAAGCCGAAAATGAGTGAGACTTTTGATATAGGAGTCCTATAAGCTAGAATGGAAAGAGCCTTAGTAGCATCTTCCTACTTTTTAGATAGTACAACTGAGTACCACAAAGGTTCCCATATGGTAAGGAAAAGCTGATGGTGTGAGCTAGGATTCCAGCTTCTCTTCCACACTGCACTTCCTTTGAGGCTGGATGATGGCAGGATCATACAGGGATTCGGCATGGCCTGTGAAGCTAAGAGTTAGGGTTCTGGAGCCAGCTAGCCTTAGCTTGAATCCAGGCCCTGCCCCTTCCTAAAAGAGACGCCTGAGAAAGTTACTTAACTCCCTGTGCCTCAGTTTCTTCATCTGTAAAAGGGGGATAGTTACAATACTAAACTCATATGGATATTGAGAAAGTTAAATGAATTGATATGTACTTTGACGTAAATATCATTGTGTTCAGAAAATCCTAGATAATATTAAGGTTCATGATTCGTCTCCAGCCTACCTTTCCTGCCTCATCTCTTCCACGCTCCCTCCATCACCCAGTGTTTCGCCATGTTGCCTTTCCTGCTGTTTCCAGAAAACCCAGCTTTTTCATGCCCATGTGCTCTTCTTTCTGCCTGAAATGACTTTCTGCTTCCTTGTATATATCTCAGTTCTGAGATAAAATCTATCTTTTAATTCAAAACCTTCCTCCAACTTTCTTTCTCATCTTCACTCCCTCAGTTAAATACTCTGTCCTGTGTGCTCCCAGCGGCACATTATACATGTTCCATCTAGCACTTTCCATCTCAGATTATGATTATGATGTTGTGTCTCTGGTTTTCTATAAGACTGTGACTTCCTTGAGGGGAGGAATATGGTTTAATCATCCTTTTAGTGTTAATAGCTTGTCCTTAATAGTCTCTCAAAACTTTCTCACTTCAGAATAATAAATATAGGCCTGCTCAAGCCACCCTTTCTAAGTTGAAAACACCCAACACACACCATACACACACACACACACACAAGCACTGCTCTGTCCTTGCCTGACTTTTCTGCTCAGCTTCTATCACCATGCAACATACTACGTATTTTATTTATTCATCTTATTTATTGTGGTAATATGTGTAAAATACATAGAATTCTATGTGTTTACTAGGCAAACACATGCCTAGTAAATGTTGCTTATTGTTGTTGACAGTTATTAACACCATGATTAGTTGCTCTGCTATTCTTAGTGGTGGTAGTGTTATTTGTATTTACTATCCTTATTATTATTACCCACCTCCTGTCATTCTAAATGGTAAAAGAGAGCAGACCCTAACTGTACTTAATTAAATTCTCTTCTATGGATGCACAATTGATGTATGTTTGTAAACATAGTTAAGCCATTAATTTTTTACATATAGATTTCTTACTTTCAAGTGGATGATTTGGAAGAATGCTAGACTAGGAACCAGAAGACCCAGATTTTACCAGCTGTGTGACCTGGGGCGAGCTCCTTCACCTTTCTTTAAAAGAAGTGGTTGGGAAAAGCAAGGGAAGCTTACGTGTATTGACTCCACTCTCCGTTTACAATGGCAGCATTACTGTTCCTGTTGAGGCTGGTTGTGGCCCTAGAGTCCTCGTCACACTCTTCCAGGACAGCAGAATTCCACCACTCAGAGTTAAAATGCAATCTGTGACCTTCCGGTCATCCTGGGATGACCCCCAATCCCTTCCTGTTTCATCATTCGCTATTCTGTGAAGAAGAACAAAGAAACGAATCATGTCCTTGTCCCTACTGGATCCACAGGGTTCTACTCACAACTTCTCACTGAATTCTCCTAAAATATTTTTTAACATAATCCTCTCTCTAAAACTGCCTATTTGGCATTTTCTAGCCAGTATGCTGCAGGACTAAGGATAAAGGCTGTATCTGTCTCCACCTCAGGGATATTACTCCGTAGAGGAAAATACAAGTTCTTTGTTCTTGTTTTTATAAATACCAGTTCCCTCTGGGGCTGTAGTGTGGTCAAGACAGTTTTCCTTGTTGAAAAGAAATGCTTCATTTCCATCTTTCTCTATAAAGTCAGGGGAGATATTGGTTTCTTTCATCAAACCTGTGTCATAGAGGTGTTGTGAAGATTAATGAGCTAATGTTTATGAAGTGCTACCCTCTGCCTTGAGGAAAAAAGGAGATAAAAAGAACAACTCACCCAAACCCCTTCATTTTAAGTAAACCTTTTCTGACCCGCTCATTAGAGTTCATTTGCAGCACTGAGATTCTTGAACACCTGTATGAACAACTTGCAATTTACCAGAGGTTTTATTTTCAAATTTGAGAATAGAGAATAGTGAGTTTTCTCTCCAGTTCTTATTTTTAATTTTAAATTTGTGCTTCTTACAAGATTTCTTACCGTTTAGTGCAGATGGGGGATGGTAGAAGAAAATGAATGTTCTGAGAGCTACAGCATGGCCAGCCTGCAAGCCAAGAATCACTAGTTGCCACTACCAACAATAAACAATAAGTACACATTTTAATTAACTCTTTTTAATCACAGAAGAACTATATTTACCTATTAATCTTGAAAAAAACAGTGAGGGCAGCTTCTCTTGATGAAACTTGGGGCAGCTTTGTAGACATCTCTCAATCGGTCATAAGCTATTCTACTGAATTCAGTGAATTCTCACTCTTCCCTCAAATTAAATTTCGCAGGCACACCTGTTACATAACGTATTGATTACACAGGACTGCTAAAATGGTTTGGAGAGATTTTCACATCTGTGGGAAAGGCCGCCTCAGAGAGAAACTATGTGGTGAATTAGTTACGGTTTGTAGATGCTACAGCAGCACTTACTCATTAGTGTGATCATCATGGCTCTGAGGTTTCCAACTTGATTCTCCGATGGGAAAACTTTGCAAAGAAAGTTCTGCCCAAGAGGGAACCCAACCTAAGAATGTCTGTTTCCTGTACTACTTAATTCAGCTGAGTCATGTGTGGCTCCTGGGTCCCTCTTCTACCATATTTCCCCTCCCCAATGTGAAAAATGACAGACACAATCATGGGACTTTCAAAGGGCATTGTGATACTTGTAATAGAAGTTCAAACATGCTGGAGGAAAAACTATCTTTAACCATAGAATTATCCTTAGCCATAATATTAATTATGTTACCTATGTACATAATACACATGTATATATATCATCCATTATATGTATAATAATTACATCATATTCATATGTGTGAGTATGTATCTATTGATCTATCGATATACAGGTGAATTGATCTTACCTACTTTTGAGTAAACCCTAAAAATGTCCCTAAAATAATCCTCTGAAGGGGCCAGCCCACTAGCACAGTGGTTAAATTCATGCACTCTGCTTTGGTGGCCCGGGGTTTCGCTGGTTCGGATCCTGGGCGTGGATATGGCACTGCTCATCAGGCCACGCTGAGGCAGCGTCCCACATAGTACAACCAGAGGCACTCATAACTAGAATATACAACTACATATGGAGGGCTTTGGGGAGAAGAAGAAGAAAAAGGAGAAGAAGAAAAAGGATTGGCAACAGATGTTAGCTCAGGTGCCAATCTTTAAAACAAAAGCTCATCTGATAAAAGAAAAGTTGATAAACTACGCTTAACTCATTATGAAAAGGGAAGAGTCACACAATAAATTTAATTCATATCTGGATGTTTACTTTGCATGTGGTATTTCCGTTATAACATGAGTGATTTAAAAATTAGAATAAGTTCACATATTTAAAGGTTTCTGAAAAAAGAAGGAAAAGGAACACACATACATAACTAACAATGTAGGCAACAAAATTGCAACCAGAGAAGAGCAAAACCCTTGGAGTGTGTAGAAGGAGGACAGAGGTTGATTTAGTCCGAAAAAGATAAGGTCAAGTTTCTTAGAAGGGGTGCCATTGGGCTGGATCTTGGCTAAGTGGGAAATTAGATGGTGGAAATGTCACTCTCGGCAGAGTGAACAGTAAGGGTAAATGTCAGGAGACAGGAAACTTTCTACATGTTGAAATTTGTTTGGGTGGAATATAAAGAGCAAGCAGAGGGAGTGGGAGATAATGTAGGAATATTATTTTTTTAACCTAACAGGTTTTTTTAACCTGTAAAATGGGCATAAAAATAATTGTACCTACTTCATGAAATTGTATAAATTGATGCATGTGAATTTCTGGATGCCAAACACCTAGAAAGCACTTGAGAAATGGTAGCAACTGCTTCTGCATTGTAAATTTTTGTGAACGTTCCATAGAACTTGAAAGAAAGGGTATTCTCTGTTTATATGGAATTGTGGTCAAATTATATCAATTAGCTCAATTTTATTATATTTTTTAGATCTTCTGTATGCTTGCATAGCTGATCAGTTGTGGCCTAGTGCAGGAGCTGGCAAATTACAGACAGTCGCAAACCCACCTGCAGCCTGTTATTGTAAATACAGTGTGATGGGAACACAGCTACACCTGTATATTTATATAATGTCTCTGGCAGAATTGCATATGTGCAACAGAAATTGTGGCCTTCAAAGCCAAAACTATTTGCTGTCTGGCCCTTTACAAAAGAAGTTTGCTGACCCCTGATTTAGAGAGAGGCAAAATTAAGTTTCTTGTTACAGTTTTGTTTCTGAATTTCTTCTTATACTTAGAACAATCTTTAGTACTTGTATTTTGGTTCTATGTCATCTGATGCTTAAAGATTCATTGTGGTATTTAATTTTTATTTTCAAGTGCCACTATTTGTCTAGTTTATTTATGTTTTGCAATTAAATTTGTCCGATATGTTTGTTATCAACTCCTGGCCTCTCTGTTTGCATCTCTCAAGTTATGTCTTTATCTTTTAAGAGCTACCTTGTTGTGATTGCATTTCTTTCTCTCTCTCTATTTTTGTTTTTAATTTAAAGGCATGCTTTTTTTTGGTGAGGAAGATTGGCTCTGAGCTACTATCTGTTGCCAATCTTCCTCTTTTTATTTTTTCTCTCCAAAGCCACAGTACATGGTTGTATATCCTAGTTATAAGTCATTTTGTTTCTCCTATGTGGGATGCCGCCACAGTATGGTTGATGAGCAGTGCTTAGGTCTATGCCCGGGATCTGAATCTGCAAACCCTGGGCCACCAAAGTGGAGCATGTGAACTTAACCACTCAGCCATGGGGCTGGCTCTTTAATTTTTTAATTTAATGTGATACAAGGTAAATTTATCCATTTGCCTATATTGTTATAATTACTGTGCTTAATCCTAGTACCCATCATTTTATTTTATATTTTTATTTGCACCTATCTTTTGCTCTATGGAATGCATGCATGTGTGTGTGTGTCTGTGTACGAGAGAGAGAAAGAGGTGGCAGAGAGAGGAAGAGAGAGTTAGGATCCAATTGCAAGCAACAGAAACCACTCTATGGAGTTTAAGCAGAAGAGGATTTACTACTAGGTACTTCAATGGTTTGTGAAATTGTTGGAAAGGCTGGAAGAGCAGCCTCTGGGCAGCGTTCCTTTCTCCTAAGATTGCACTGCTCAGCCGTGATTGTGGTTGAGAAACCTGAGGTTATGTCTACGGCAAACTATTGAAACAGAAAGATATGGCCATGGCGCTCAGTTTCTCACAGTCAGAAAAACTGCAATTCCTGTGTGGCTAGTGCTTTTTGCTGGGCTGCACTGCTTCCACTGTGATCTCTATCAGAAACGAATGCTTTGTACTCCACCTCTCTCTTTCTCACTTCCATGTTCGAGTCTCAGTGATACACATGTCTAGAAGATCCTAAAACACATCTGGAACCCTAACACACGGAAATGGGAAATGTAGATTTTAGCTATCTGTTCTCTGCATCATAGAGAGGCCTTTAAAAATATATAAATGTTGAGCAAGCCTATCCACCATATCCATCACTCGGTATTCTTCTCTGCTTTAAATAGTGTGCATAGCTTTGAATAACAAAGGTGAGTTTAAATAATACACATACGTTTCTATTTCTTGATTTATCAATATAATTAGGATCTATTGCTTCTAAAATCTAAAATATGAAGTATCCAACTTACTCTATTTTCTCTGAAATATGAAGCAATACTCTCACTTCCATGCTTTTTCCCATCTTTCTCATACTTTATATGAATTATATTACTATTTTTAAATGGTCAAGGTTTATAGCATTTACATTTTGTCCTATAACTATAATTCACCCAATGACTTACATTAGTTCTACTCTTTTATAGATTTTATTATACTGATAATCTTTTCATACTATGGCAGTTTCCTTTCTGACTTCTTTAACTTGATGTATGTCATACTTAACCGTATTTCATTAACATATACGTCTCTTTGTAGTGTATCAGTAAAAATTTGCAATATGTATAAAGAAAGCCTGGTGCATAGCAGATGCTCAGCAAAAGGCCATTCCCATTGTTGTTGTTATTTTTTATTAATAAAGAAAAGTTAATTGAAAGGACAAAACTGAGAACATAAATAAGATAATGGTAGAACACAATTCATGGCATATGATAAATAATGAATAAATTTTGAGCCCTGTTTTTTTCTGGGCATGAAGGATGCTAGATTTGAGTCTTTCCCACAATATTATACTATATTATTATATTAAACTAGATAAATTCTCCAAGGTCGGAGTCACTGGTTTTTCGATATATGACAAAAAAAATTTTAGAGTCATCTGTCACCTCGGGCAAGTTATCTAGTTTAATGAGCCTCAGGCCAGCGATCTATAAACTGAAACAGCAGTGTTCATAGTCCCCTCAGCCTCTTACTGCTCCATATTATATTTTCACAACTCTTACTGGATTACCCGTAACTATTCTTAGAATCTAAGTTTGCCTTCTTCCAGGTGCTCTGAAAGCTCCTTCACATATTTTCTGTGCTGTCAGTTTATGTGTGTGACAGGGAATGCCAACTAATTCTAATATTAACCTAAGAAGGATATAATTAAAAAAGAAATTCATGTCACGTTTATCAAAATCAAGGAGTAGTGAACTCTTACTTATCTATAGTTGTAGGCTGGCCACATCATTGCACGTCTTTTGCAATATATAAAATAAAAATATCACTTTATTTATGTTCCGGCCCCAAGTAGTATTTTTGGGAACTCTGGAGATATTTTGGATATTTATTTGAAAAAAAGCCATAGGAATATGTATATTTATACATACACATTGGAATAAATTTTTTTCTCATGGCTTCCAGCAGGCTGAAATGTTCATTAAAATGAGGAATATTGTTGACACTAAAAGAAAACAAGAAATAAAGCAAAACTTCATGGCCTCATGTGTGACTGTGGGTTATTTTGTAGTGATTGTGCAGTGGATACAGGCTTCTAAAGCTGTGGTCTGGAGCATTCAAGTGCAAACCCATAACTGGATATCATCATATTGGTTTTCTGAAATATGATCCAAGAAAATTTAAAACACTTGAGAACTAACACAGCAATGATTTTTCAAAACACTCATATCGCTGAAATTGGAGATGATAGAGGAACATAACACTGGGAGTAAAATATTAATAACGGGTGGGAAGACATTTTTTTGAGTCTGCAAAGTGGAATAGAGATTTGGTTGAGAGGTAAGTTCACAGTGACCAGTCATAACCGAGATTATTACGGGAAAGTTAATAATTGTGTCTGCATATTCTCATTGCATCTATATTTAGTGTCTGGAATTTGTGTTAGTTCAAGTAACTGTAAATAAAAAACTAGCTTCCACGCAGGCAGCTCTGACTTTGGAATCCCACAAAAGAAAGTGCTAACAGGAACCCATTTGCAAAATTTGAAGCCAAATCCCGTATTTCTTGCAGAGCAGTGGGTTTTGTGAATTGTTTTAACTCAAAGACACTACCATACACAATCATAGTGACCAGCTCAGAAAAGCCAGATCCCTGGATGACAGTTAAACCTCAAGGAATGTTGGGCTGTTTTCTTTAAAAAAAAAAAAAAGAGCATCTGGAGCACCTGCATGATATGGAATTTGGAAGGAAAACTCTAAATTATTTGTGTGTGTGTTGGTATAGCACAACGTCTTCCACCTATCAGCTCTGGGACTTTGGGAAACTCATTTTGTGTCCTCGAGCTACCTACAGAAGTCATTTTGAAGGTTGTAGGAAAAAATGCATGGGAAGCGATGAAATCTACGCAGATGTAACATTACTGAGCAATTGCATTTTCAAAAGAGTGGCATCAAGAGTTATTTAAGCACACATCAATTAATTAGAAAAAAATTTTTAAAGAAACATTTAAATCCCTTAATACATAAGCATTAACAATTCTCATCACTGTTCTCCTAACTATAGTTAACTTAATTATTAGCAATAAATTACCTACTTAGCACTTTATCAACAGTGAAACTTCATCCCCTCCACAGAAGCATTGTGCTAGGATATACTTTGATTACTTATCCTAGGATTTTAATTAAAACACAATGTGTAATGCTAGAGGAATTTGCAAGGTGAGACTGTATTAGATTTTCTCCATCAAACCCCGAGAAGGATAGTTAAGACATATTCAGTTTTTACCCCATCTCAACCTCCTGCAGATTATGCAAAAAAGTGCAGCGTCACCTGGAACACTATTTAATAATCATATCTTCAATATTGACTGTTTGTATGACACTATGCTTTGGTCCTAGAACAGGGGTTCTCCAATTTGATGTGCATCAGAACCACCTGGAGGATTTATTAAAACACGCCCCGCTGGACCCCACTCCGAGTTTCTGATTCAGTAATTTGGGATAAGGGTGAAGAATCTGCATTTCTGACCAGTTCTCAGGTGATGTTGACGCTGCAGATCTGGGGACCACAAGTTGAGAGCAACTATTTAGATAGAGAGACCTGGGGGATAAAAGGATTCAGACCTAGATTCTTAATTATGCTCTGGTAACACATAGCAGTATGCCTGAGGTGTATATAACCTCTGAAAGATTCAGTTTGCTCATCAGGGTTAGGAATGCCATTTCTGCTCCTGGTGGACCAGATTGTCCTGAGAGAGCAGTCTCCTTGGCCAGTGTGGGGGGGCACACAGGCAATGCTTCCCTCGCTGACTTGTCTCAGGCTGCCCAACTGCCCGCTGCGTGAGAGAGACACTTCTTATTTGTTCTGTTGGTGCCTTCAGGTGGGGATCAGCCTGCTGTGGCACACCCGGATGCTGACATTTCTCTTAAATGACCGCATTCCTCTGTTCTTACCCATTTTGCGGTGACTTTTTAGAGTGACCTTAATTTCATATGTTTCCAAGTTCTTGAGGGCACCCCTCTCTGTTACCCTAATATGCTTCTCACAACTTTTTCTTTTTTCATAAATAAATATATCACATTGTTTACAAGAAAAGACTAACTCCTTTGCCTTCCTAATTGAGCCTATAAAGTGAGAAAAGCTCTGTATAAATGCTTATAAACTGCTGTATAATAGCAGATGGAGTCAAGAAAGTAATTATGAGTAACTTATGTGGTAGAACAAAAATCAAATAGCTATTGCTTATGTCAAAGAGCTAATCTGGAACAACAACAAAGTGAAAAAAAAAAAAAAAAAAAGAACCAGGTAGACCCAGGGGCTGGAGCTAAGAGGGGCCCTGAAGGTTAATATAACCTACATTGAGAGGGTTATGTCCCATTTGGGCAGACATGTTTTATGGCTCCTGGAGAACACAAGATTGAAAAGAGGACTGACGATCGATTTTATATAGATGTACTTACACCTCTTGGTAATCTAACGATAGATGGTATTATTCCAGTAAATCTGGTTTTGGTTTAAATACTTTTTATTAGTGATAAATAAGACGCTGATGACTACATTCTGTATTTCAAAACTCGAGCTCTTGTCCTTACCTTTTCAGTGGTGGTGAAAAATTCAAACATGCACGGGTGATTACTGATTGGTGAGCTGGTGTTGGCTCCTCACCGTTCTCTTTTCTTGCCTACATCCAAATTCCCCTCTTGCTAATCAAAGTGTCTGCAAGAAGGATGCTCTTAACCGGAATCAAAGAAATATAATGGGGACAAATTAATAATGATCCCAGAGAAACAAAAAGATTGAGAAGTAAAATGATAATCTTCCCATGCCTCAATAACCACTCGCAAAGGGGAAGACAGCCTATTCTCTTCTCCTAATTCTAGTTTCACAGGATTGGATGAGATTAGAGGAGCTTTGATTAGGGAAATACAGAAATTATAAAGCTAAACTACACAAAAGGAGCAAATCCTGGTTATTTTTTGTTTTTTGCGGAAGATTAGACCTGTGCTAACATCTACTGCCAATCCTCCTCTTTTTGCTGATGAAGATCGGCCCTGAGCTAACATCTGTGCCCATCTTCTTCTACTTTATATGTCGGACACCTGCCACAGCATGGCTTGATAAGTGGTGCGTGAGTCCCCACCCAGGAACAGAACTGGCAAACCCCGGGCTGCTGAGGCTGGGTGTGCAAACTTAACGGCTACACCACCGGGCCGGCCCCTCCTGGTGATTTTTGAAGTATGGAAGAGACCATTGGGTCCCATTTTTCTCTCTTTCTTTTCTCTCATCCTTTTGGGGTGCTAAGAACTGGGGCTAGCTGAGCCTTATGATTGACAAGTATTTTTACTCCTGAAGGGCTAAGGGACCAGGATGACCCAGGAGAAATTTTGGACTAATATTTAAGGGAAAGGAGAATGGATTTGAGAGTCTAATTATTCTTATCCAAGTCTCATCCAGCCTAGTTCACCAAGGGAGAAAAGCCAAAAGGAATTCAGCGGGGAAAATTCCCACATCTTGCTGGAGTGCCCCTCTGTGCAACCTTCAGGAATTTAAGAAAAATGTTAAATTTATCGATGCAATTATATAATTCCTCGGATTTGTTTCAAAGTAACCCAGGGGAGAGTGGGATGGATTGTGTGTTTGGATATACATGAAACAAGATTTGCTATGCATAGTTTATTGTGGGAACTGAGGAAGAGTTTCATTTTACTATTTTCTCTATTTCTAAATTCTATACCCAAATTTCAATAATAATATGCCTAAAACAAAAAAAAGAGAAAACTATTAAGCAATTTGAGGACTTAGAGTTCCAATGGAAGAAAAAAAATCCAACAGTTGATATGAAATAAATTTCATCTAAAGAGGTATGAAAACAATTTCCTTTAGTAAAGTTTCAAAACGTTATGTAAACTCAGTATTCATTCAGATTATAGTGTTGTCATTTTACGATGCCAACAAGAGTTTCTCTCCATTATGGGAATAACTAGCAGTTTGCATTTGAAACTAACTTTTCAGTCATTATACCATTATTTTATGTCATTAAGACACTGAAGTTATAAGTATAGGCTATGAGATGTGAAAATCAAATCCAAAAATATAGCTTGTCATTTAGACGTTTCTAAACAGTCCATTATTCGACAAAATGTGTATACATCTATTTAGATTTCCCCCAACGTTTTTTAATCCATAAACTGAAAATCTGAAGGAACTGTAGAAGATTTCCACTGTAAATGACTGCAAACTGCTTGTTGTATCTGCAAAGACAAGTGAAGAATTGACAATTAAACATATAATTTGAGAAATTGCCCTATTCAGATAAATTACCTAGATTGGATTTTTACATTAACTGAATTCCCTGGATAAACCCAGCTCTCCACTTCCTTTTACCTTGGTAAACACTGTCTCCCTTAATTTTGTGTGACAGAGAGAAAGTGAGCCTTTTCTAGCGCTGAGCTTCAGCTTAAAATAAGCACTAATTTCAAGTGAAAGCACCATTTCTTCTGCTGCTTTAAATGCGTGCAGACTGATTACATAATGACAAATGCTGTCAGGTGGCTTAATTGGATGCAAAAGTGCTCACTGGGGCAAAACCCGGAGTCTGTTCATGTCTATAACACATTTTGCACAATATCCGTACATCCTCCTGAAGAGAATTCCTCATGATTCTTTTGCAGGGCTTATTAGTTCTAAAGTTTGCCCGACACATTAGTATAATCTGAGCCAAATATGCATACCACACCCTTGCTGGCCATCCAAATTCAGGAACACAGAACCCAGAAGGAACGCTATAATGTGATCCTGCGTGAGTATCTGACCTTATTCTGTTGTATTTTAAACCAAAAATTTCTCTCACCTCAGGGCCTTTGCATTTGCAATTCTCAGCCACACATTTGACTCCTAATTGTCAAGTCTGAGCTCAGTACCGCCCTCTCAGAGAGGTCTTTTTGGACCATTCAATCTAAATTAGCCCCTTTCACCCAGTCCTTCTCCAGTGAATTACTCTGTCATTTTCTTCCTTGCATTTATCACTAGTCAAAATTGTCTTATTTAATTATTTCTGCTAATTTTCTCTCTCCCTTTGCTGGAATATAAGCTCCATGAAGGCACTGACTTCGTTTTTCTACCACAGTATTTAGAACACTGCCTGGTGCATAGTTGGTGCTCAAAAAGATATTAGTTGAGTGAATAAATGACTGACTAAATAAATGAAGTTTATGTAGGATTTTTTTCTCTATTATGATTATTGTGAAATAATAATATTCATATTATTTACAAAGAGTCAAATATTTACAAGGAATTGGTCATCAATAAAAAAAGGTCACACTTTTATCAGGATGAGTTGCTAAACAAGGCCCTGGATTAAATCAATTAACGAAACAGGGACAAAGTTGTCCAATTTATCACATATACTTGAACTATTTACTACAACAGCAAAAGCTCAAGTGCGCGATAATACTCACAGAGCTTAGAATTTCATTTGGCAGCTTTAGAATCTACATTGTTGAGCATGTAGTTCTGCATTTGCCCCAGAGAGCAGCCCAGCGAGGTGCAGTGTGGGCAGAGGGCTGGAATGAGAACCTGTCACAGTGAATGTGGAAGGATGGCATTCTCAAACTTAATGGAATATTGCGAAGGAAGGAAGAAACAACGACTCCCAGGCTCAAATGCAGTGGATTCAAAGGATGAGATTGCCCCTGCTAATGCAGAAGGTTAAACAGTGCTAGCGAAAACCATTGGCTATATTTATGAGGTCTACGATAATTCATGTTATCTTACATGAGCTAGCTCTAAGATCAGTTGATCTCTCTTTAGAGGGAACCCTCTGGATACTTCAGAGATCCCTAAACACTAGAGGTCTGTGACCTGAAGTTTCATTGACAAAGATGAGTTTGTCTCCTTTGGCTGTGCTTACCAATTGTCCCCCAAACATCTTTCACTGCTCCTCTAGATTTTTGGCTCCATACAGATATCCTCTTGTTAGTGGCTCTACCCTATACCTTCTCTGATAGTGTTACTTCCGTCAGGAATAATCTGCTTTTCTCCTCCACTACACGTTCTTCAAGTGTTAATTCATACATCAACTCCTTCATGAATATTTGTTGACGTGGCCACCTAAAAAAAAAGAGAAAGAAAACTTTTCAAGTGTTGGAAAGTTTACTAAATCTAGAAAAAGAGTGAAAAAGCTCTCTGGTGTCTCTTCTTATAAGGACACTAATCCTATTGGATCAGCAGCCCATTGTTATGACCTCATTTAACCTTAATTATATCCATAATGGCCCCATCTCCAAATACCATCACCTTGGGGATTAGGGTTTTAACATATGAACATTAGGGGGACACAACATTCAGTTCATAACAGATATGGTGCGTTGGTGGTGTTGGAATCTACTCACTAATATTTTATTTTGAATTTTTGCAATACTTATAGCTAATATTAGTCTGCGGTTTCCTTTGTTGTCTATTATCTTTTTTAGGTTATGTATCAATATTATTCTTCCTTCATAAAATGAATTTGAGTGTTTTTGATCATTTGTGTTCCAACTGGTCTCTAGGTGTTTGGTAGAATTATTTGATGAAAACATCTGTCTCTGATACTATTTTTCTGAAGTAGTTCATTTCCAACATTATTTCTTCTATGAAAATGTTTCTGTTTAATCCTCCAAGCTTTACCAAGGTTAATTTTGGTAAACTGAATTTGCCTCTAAAATTATCCATTTCTTTGTATAGAGGTATTCCTGAATTTCCCAATAATCAGGTTACTAGAGGCTGATCTAGATTTACTCTAATTTAGAAAAATAAAGACTAAATTCTGACTAATTTTAGGAAAATAAAGATACATGACTTTTTCTTGTATTCAGGTATCAGGAAACATACATAACATCATAATATTTGTTTCATTGTCATAACCACTGTTTCTATTCATTTGCATCTTATTTATCCATTTTCTTTTTTTATAAAAATAAGAATATGTCTTTACTATTATTCAGCCAGGAGATTGAAGACAGGCTCCTCAAGGTCAGAAACTCGTCCTCTCCACACTAGACACTGCTATAATATACAATACAGTGCAATACTCACAGTAGGTGTTCAACAAATATATACTATTATGAAAAGCAGTATGGACCCCAATAGATGTTTGACATTTCATAATAATCTTCTAGCAGCATGTTATAATGCAGTACCCTTTACTTAGAACAAAAATGTTTTAAGCAAACATATCATTGTATAAAACTTTTAATAGAATAGTAGCTATACAGTTTTGCTCTACTCTGCAAATAACTCTAAATAATATACTTAGAGAGCTCTATTGTTAAGAAGTATGAATAAGAAATGATAATTTGACATTTAAAAGAGTGAAAGTTTTACACCATTAGGCAAAAACAGAGAAAAATATGAGAATAAAAAAATATCTGTTAAAGGAAATATTTATGTATTGGTTGAAGTTCAGGTCAAACGAATTTTCCATCTAAGAGGAGTTGGCTATTTTTTGTACATCCTTGTCAAAGAGTGACTTTCACCTACTTTCCCTCAGTGAATGAGTGGCATTTGGCTATTTACAGGGTAGGATTCCAGAGATCCATTAAACCTTTCACAGTATCATTAATGGCATGATGAGACATTTTTATGGGAACTAATCATTTCTTCAGGTGGATCTCATTAGTGGATTTTCACACTCTACATTAGCAGCATTACTGAACAGGAAAACAAGGTGGATGCATCACCGTTAGAGTATCAAGTGAACACCAGCACAGCAGTTTCATGAGTCACTGATCTGCTGTCAGCACTGAGCAGTCTACCAGTGGGAAAGTGACCTTGAGATAAACTTCACTTTATCTGTGATGTTTCATTCACTATAGGTTCCTTAGAGTGGGACCTATAAAATGGAGATCCCCTCACTGATAAATAATCATAAATAATTTCATATAGTTTTATTTAAGGGCAAAAAATTTCATTTGAAAATAATGAAGCATTTATTTTAATAGAAAGGCAATATTTAGTCAGACTTTGTTAATTTAAGTTTGATTTGTCTATTTTCATGGTTTCCTTGCCTGCTGTATTTAAATAGTAACCAGGCAGTTGAAAATAATATGCCATTACATTTCAAATTTTTACATTTTAATACCAAGAAGATAACATTTGCTAACTGATTTATAGTAACCAACCCTGACTGTACCAAGAGTAACAAATTATGTTGAGCAAGCTTTCTAAAAAATGTTTCTTTCAACATATTAGATCCCTTACACTGAATTATTATAAACTTTGGGCCAAGAAAAGGAAATCCTTCTGTATTAGCGTTTATTATTTAGGTGATATAGTTTTCTACAGCTGTCATATGTAGCTGTAGAATCATAGATGTGTGTATGACAGGAGCGAGGACACATCAACACGTGTTATACTTGACGTATACTCAGAAAAATGCTTTAATAACTTCCATTTCACATGCCCGGCATAAATATGAATATAATCAGTTATCTGGATAATGCATAAATAAATTCAATAGGTATTTCAAGAATGTCATCTATTTGCATATGGACTGTGGGAGACACTCTAGAAGAAAATATCTCATTTCATCTGAAATATTTTACAGTTGAGGCGAGATATTTGGGATTTGCTTTTCTTAGATTTACTTGTTTTTTTTTTTTGTTTTCTTTTTTATTATATTGCAGTAACATTGGATTAGAACATTATATATCTTTCAGATGTACATTGTAATATATTTCGAATTCTGTGTAGATTACATCATGTTCACCACCCAAAAACTAATTATAGTCCATCACCTCATATGTGAACCTAAGATTTATTTTTTATATTTACAATTCTTGACTTTGTTTCACATTTGTGGGCTCAGCCTGAGGCTAATCACAGTCTGATGGTAGCTATGGATTATTACACTATGTCTGTAGTGCACTGATTTTATTGAGCTGAAATCTCCCTTTGGGTCTAGTTATTATATTGAGTGTAAGGTCCACACATTATACACATATAACTTAAGTGGTATAGTCAAGGATTTTTGATCCTTTGACCTTTACGCAAGAAACAGTAATTGAGTGGATTGAAATATATATGGTTCTTAACTCTTTTCTTTTTTATGAGGAGCTTCTTTGCTCAAATATACAAGTATGTTGGGACTTTTATGCACTGCTATTTTTAGGGGCCAAGTAGTGAAAACATTCCAGGTGAGATAGTGTTGGTATTCTAGTAGTAAAACATTGGCAATTCATTATTTCTAAAATTGAACTCATTTCTTTACCCCAGCCCCCCAAATAGAATATCATTTACTCTCTATCTCAATTCACGAGTTCACCAATTACCTGGTCTCTCCAAGCTGGAAATCTTGTTGTCACCCTTGACAGCTTCTCCTTCCTCAAACTTTATCCTTACCAATTTCTGTCAATTCTACCTATGCAATATCTCCCAAATTGCTTAATGTCATTCTTCCCTCAGTTTTAAAGATATATTCACCTGCAGATTTCATGTGCAATTCCTGGGCCTTCATTTGTCATGCCGTGAAAGAACATCATAACACAAGAGCAGGAAGTTGTCATTAGCATGGGAACAACATTGACTCTGCTATAATTAATTAAAATGAAATGTTTACTAAAAAGATGTCTTAAAATTGATCTTTGCACATCATTGGTTCTTGGCAGAATGGTTGAGAAATAAGGTGATCTAAAATATTCTGCATTCTATTTCCAGTTACTAAAAATAATTTTGATCATGTCAGTCTCTTTTATACAAACTTTGCAAGTTCTGCCTTGTCTGTAGGATAAGGTCCAAACTCCTTGACAAGCCATACAAATCTCACCAACACCATTCTTTGCATATTGTAGGATAGCTATCTGTCTATTCATTTATCCCCTGTGAGATATATATATATATTTATATCACACAGATATTTTTATATATATATATATATATATATATATATAAATGCCACACACATACACAAATGCATGCATACATATACATTGTAGGATATATACATATGTCATAGGTTATCAATGTATTGCAGTTGGTTTTAGTGACTGACTGTGAATAGTAATCATCAGAGGTCAGCATGGAGCTGACTGCTGTCCATTTTAGTTAAATCAGCCTGTCTCTGAGAAAGAGGTCAAAATTGTTCCACATCCATTTTGGCTTGATTTCGATTGCATTGTGAGAAGATGTAGATCCACGAGGTAATTTATGAAACATTTTACTTTCAATCTCTATCTATTATGGTCCTTGTAAATCCTAGTTTTACCTGATAGCCTTTATGTTTCACCAACGTTAACAAAATGAGAAAAAATGTAGAAACATCAATACCAAATAATAGAATCAAGTTAAAGATTGGGGCAGGAGGAATGCAAGAGACATAGAAATATCATCATTGCAATCCAAGGCACCCTGGCACTAGACCAAACTTACTATTCTGTCTTATTGTCTTCCTGAATTTTCTTTCCTGACAAGCAATTTTTCTAGTTCTAATAAAATGTTTCTTTTTAAATAATGCAAAATATTAAGAATTTTAAAGGTAAATTAGACCTCAAGTTAATGGAATAATTCAGATTAAAGAACATTTGTTTAATATTTATTGTTTACAAAGCACTGTTCTAGGTGCTAATGATTATAACTCTCCAACAGCTCACAAAATACTTGAGAAGAATTATGCATAAATATCTCTGTATAGAACAGAAGGACAACAGCTCCTCCTCTTCCTATACTCTGAATTTTAGTGAATGGCACTTTTAACCATCCAGGGACCCAAGTTGTAAACCTGGAAGATTATTTTTATCTGCTTCCTCCAATTCTCTACTTAAAAACAGTCACAACTGCAGCGAATTGTGTTTTCCACTGTTCATCCCTGCTGTTCTCCAGCATCCTCTATCTCCCTAACTACCTGCATTCATACATAAATAAATTCTTATTCTTTCATTCTCTGTATTTAACCCATTATCATGTCTCATTGATTCTATCTCCAAAGCAGTCAATCTTAAATGTCTCACCACTATGGCGATGATCAACTCTACAGAACACTAGAACAGGTGTTCTAAAAACTGTATGAAATCATATCCGCCTCTAGATTAAATGCAAATTTTTCACCACTACCTGTAAGAATTTGCACGATCTTACCTCTCCCATTACTCATCCAATTAGCACATATTTATTGAGAATTCACTGTATGCCAGGCTAGCTGCTGGATATGCAATAATGAGATAACTATGCTTTCTTTCAACAATCTTATATTCTAGTGGAGGATCTAGAAAATCTAGAAATAAGTGTGTTAGTAAATACATAATTAAATTATAATACATTGTGATGAATGTCATTAGAGAAACAAATTTAATTCTAAACCATGATGGGATGAGGGAATCTTAATTTGAGACAGGGTAACCAGATAAGCTGATGAGAGGTCATTCAAGATGAAAAGGCATAGATTGACTTAGAGCCAGCCACAGGAAGAGTGGGGACAAAGTGTTTCAAATGAAGGGATCTGTATGTGGAAAATTCCTGAAGTGAGGACCAGAAAGAGGGCCTAAGTGTCCACACAAGGTGATGGAAGAGGAAAGGGTCAAGAAAGTTGTAGAGATGTAGATAAGGGCTTGTATTCATTTTCTATTGCTGCTTAATAAATTACCACATAATTAGTGGCTTGAAACAACATACATTTGTTATCTAATTCACACTCTCCATGCCCTAGGTTAACTGGGTTCTTGGCTCAGTGTCTTAGTCTTATAAGGCTGCACTGATGACGTTGGCTAGTGTATTCCTTCTGGAGATCAGCTCATGTGGGTGTTGGCAGATTTCAGTTCCTTGTGCTTCTGGGACTGAGGTCCCCATTTTATTGCTGCCAGGGGCCACTATCAGCTCCTAGATGTCACCCAAAGTTCCTTGCCATATGGCTTTTACATAGACCCTCTTATAACATGGCACCTGACTTCTTCAAGGCCAGCAAGAGCATCTCTCACTCCAGTTTGCTATGATGGAGTCTTACATAATGTAATGTAATTGTGGGGTGATCGTCCTATTATCTTTGCCAGGTTCTATTGGTTAGAAGCAAGTCACCGTTTCCACTGCATTCAAAGGGAGAGGATTGGACAAGTGCATGCTCATGGCAACCGCCTTACTGTGTTTCTGCCACAGAGTTCAATCATGTAAGTCATGGTAAGGAATTTGGGTTTATTCTAAGTAAAATAGGATTTTGTGGAAGGGAAGGAAGGACCTGGTCATGTCCCAGGGAATTATGACAAAATGCTCTGTTTAGTGGCTCAGAGAAGATTTCTTGGAGAAGGTGGCCCTAAGGTAACAACAGACTGATGGATAAATACAGAAAGAGATGACATCAGAAGAAGGTAACAGCTGAGCAAGGACCGCAGGTGGACAAGAGCAGAGTCTGATTGGGGGAAAGCAAGTAGCACACATGTATGGAATGTTTAGGATGCACAAGTTCAAAGGTAAACAGAAACCGGATGGATTTGAATGTAGTGGGTGATTTTGAGCAGTCCTAAAAGGGATCTATTTTATCAGACATGCTAATTTTGAGGATAAGTCTAGTGCTGACAATAGGGAGAATGAATTGGATGAAGAACTCGGAACTCGGAACAAGTAAGGAAACCACTACTTTCAGTGAATTTTTAAAAACATTTTTAATACATTATGAAATCTTTGAACTGTACAACAAGCACCAGACAATTTTATTTCTTTCTTCCTTTCTTTTTTAACTTCTTTGTATGATTGACATACAAAAAACTATAGATATTTAATGCATAAACTTGATAGGTTTGGAGAAAAGTATATACCCATGAAACCATTATCACTATCAATGCCATAAATTTATCCCTTACCTTCAAAAGTTTCTCCCACCATCTCTCCTTCTTTTGAAGAATCTTATTTAAAAAGAGTTGCATCCTAGTTAGTAACTGGAATCAAACTTTCCTTAATTTGCTTGCAAGGATTCTTTTGAAGGGCCATGGTTTTAAGGACATCTCAAAAGAACTAGGTGCCCTACTTTTAATTGGAAATTTCCAGTTTTGGGTAAAAAGAATCAGCATAAGGAACTAGGGCTTGTAATCTGTATATCAGCTAGGTAGGAGATTTTGAAATATATTGGGACTGGAAGCCTGGCTGCCCTGCTTATCTTTGCATCCCCAGTCCCTAACACATACTAGATGCTTAATTTATTTTAAATGGACAAATGAATAAATAAATAGTCACATCAAATAAATATTATTATTCCAGCCACCAGTCAACTACCTCTTTCCCTATTCTCTCTCCTCTGCCTTTCTTTTCCTCCCTAAAGTCCAAATTCATCATTAAGATTCAGGGCATATTCTAGTCTCAAAATCTCAAAGCATTAACTTTTATCTTGTTTTGTGTTAGAATGAAATTATGTAGATTGCCGTATCCACAGACTCTGTGTGATGTGTGAGATCACTCAATATGTAAGGCAAGCTCATGCCAATTTCTTGAGAACTAATGATGATTATACTTGGATTTGCAGTGTCTTTGAAACCAAATTGAGATGACTCTTCATCTCAAGATTTCTATTTAAGACAAACTGATCACTAAATTCTGGGTTATGGAAGAACATCCCCAATGATATTACTTCTGAACTAATAAGTGATGATCATGAGATAAGATAATGAAGGAAAAACCAGTGTTTACTAGTGGATGATTAAAGGTATGTTTGATATTTTATTCAACAAAAATATTTAAAAATTCTTTCAGGAATTTCCTCGATAAACAGCATATTAGCATTTAGAATTGTTTAGAATATTTATGTGCACTCCTTCATTCATATTCATTAATATGAAAGAAGAATGAGGCTATTTTTTTTTTTCACTCAATGAAATTCTGGCAAATAAGATGTCTCTCTTCCCTTAGTTCTGTGCTTGATATCTGGTAATCACTAATCAATATTTGTTAAATGATTTTAATCTTAAAAATTCAAGCAAACACACATCTATGGACAGCTAATCTTCGACAAAGGAGCAGAGGGCCTGCATTGGAGAAAAGAAAGTCTCTTCAACAAATGGTGCTGGGAAAACTGGACAGCCACATGCAAAAGATTGAAAATTGACCATTCTTTTTCACTACACACCAAAATAAACTCAAAATGGATCAAAGACCTAAAGATTAGGCCTGAGACAATAAGTCCTTTGGAAGAGAATATAGGCAGTACACTCTTTGACATCAGTTTCAAAAGAATCTTTTCAGACACTATAACTCCTCAGCTGAGGGAAACAATAGAAAGAATAAACAAATGGGACTACATCAGACTAAAGAGCTTCTTTAAGGCAAGGGAAAACAGGATTGAAACAAAAAAACAGCCCACTAATTGGGAAAAAATATTTACAAGCCACCTATCCGACAAAGGGTTAATCTCCATAATATACAAAGAACTCACACAGCTTAACAACAAAAAAACAAACAACCCGATCAAAAAATGGGCAGAGGACATGAACAGACATTTCTCAAAAGAAGATATAAGTATGACCAATACACACATGAAAAGATGTTCATCATTGCTAATCATCAGGGAAATGCAAATCAAAACTACACTAAGATATCACCTTACACCCGTTAGATTGGCAAAAACATCCAAAACCAAGAGCGACAAATGTTGGAGAGGTTGTGGGGAAAAAGGAACCCTCATACACTGTTGGTGGGAATGCAAACTGGTACAGCCACTATGGAAAACAGTATGGAGAGTTCTCAAAAAGTTAAAAATAGAAATACCCTATGACCCAGCTGTCCCATTACTGGGTATCTATCCTAAGAACCTGAAATCAGAAATCCCAAGAGTCCCTTGCACCCCTATGTTCATCGCAGCATTATTTACAATAGCCAAGACGTGGAACCAACCTAAATGCCCAGAAACTGATAATTGGATAAAGAAGATATGGTATATATACACAATGGAATACTACTCAGCCATAAAAAAGGACAAAATTGGCCCACTCGCAGCAACATGGATAGACCTCGAGGGTATTATGTTAAGCGAAATAAGCCAGTCAGAGAAAGACGAACTCTATATGATTCCACTCATAGGTGGAAGTTAACATATTGACAAGGAGAACTGATCGGTGGTTACCAGGAAAAAGGGGGGGTGGGGGGAGGGCACAAAGGGGGAAGTGGTGTACCCATATCATGACTAACAATAATGTACAACTGAAATCTCACAAGGTTGTAATCTACCATAATATTAATAAAAAAAAATTCAAACAAAGCTAAATTTGTCTGTCACTGTAGATTGAGTAAATTACTCAGAGTAAATAATTTAGACTTTACATCAACTGCTTTACTCTAGGTAATTTTACTGTTTAAATGCATAAATAAATAGGTAATATTCAGTATATGCTGTGATAAATTATTTCTTTTGTAAAAAAAGTTAAGAGTATTTGTAAGAACGATTATTTAAATAGGCCTCAGTTAAAATATGGCACATTCGAGATTTGAAAACCCTTGAGAATTTTCTAATGTGGTTTAGTGTACTAGAAGGTTTGACACAGTTAAGGAATGTTTATAGTCTGGGTAAACCACAGCAAAGTGGAACCAAACCCACAGGCTGCCCTTGACACACGCCAGAGCTTTAGCAGTTTCTGAATGTGAGCATGTGTGAAGTCTGTTCTACTGAAAATGACCCCCCGTGCATAAATTTTTGTGATCATATGTTGTAATTATTTTTATTAAAAATGATTGCCCACCACAAAAATAAGGCATTCTGGTTATGAATAATTTGAACAATTCAGAAAAAATATAGTGAAAGGAAAGTTCATCTATAATCTCGCCATCCGGGAATAAACACTCAACATTGTTACCTTTCTTTTCAGTATTTGCATGCATCATGTTTTACTTAACTGTGTTTATGTATTACATGCATACGTTTACAGTAATTTAAGGGGGGAGCTATAAAACTTGGAAAACATGGGCAGGATAAAGAGGAAAATATTCAGAATTCTATGAACAGATGTAGCCTCTTAACATTTTAATGTTTTTTCTAATTTTCTTTTTTTCTGTACATATTGATGTCAACTTTTATATTCTGATTGTGAAGAATAGTTATCAGAAAATGTTTTTGATGGAAGAAGATATACATTGGGACTTGTTGAGAGAGGATATTTCTGTGATTAGGTTGATTTATTAGTTTTCCTTGATTAACAAAAACAAGGAATCAAATTATTCAACATGAGATTTAAAAATATGAAAAATAATTTCTCAAGTTCCTGGGAAATAAATGAAAATAATAATTCTCTACACAATTCTGATTTTGTGAAGAAAAATTCCCTTATTGCCCCATCCTTTTTAATGAAAACAGTATTACATAGAGCTTACAATCAAATCCAGGCCCTGCCACTTGGAAGCTGAGTGACCTTGAACAAGTTATTTATTCTCTCTATGCTTCGTGTTCACATTGGTGTAATGCAGAGAGATGAGTTGATGTGTGTGAACTGCTTAGAAGAGTGCCTATCACTTGGTAAGTGCTATATACAGGTTAGTCATGACCAGTATTCTGGAAAAAAACCAGTATCTTCTTTACTGTTTAAAGAGGTTGTATGTGACAATAGACATTGCCTGAATTATACATATACTGCATACCAAGGAAAACACTTTGTTGGGGACTAGCAAAGGAGTAAAAATAGAAAAGAAACAGATGAACCAAGTTTTGACATCGGGCTACAATTAATTAATCTAAGCTTGATCTTGCAGTTCAAACATAGTTAAGGAAAGATTCCATTGTGAGCTTAAATTCAAGCAGGACATTTATAAGCTGTAGCAATCTTGGGGAAAATGTTTAATGCCTCTAAACCTCAGTGTACTCACTATAAATAGGGAGAGATTATGGCGTTTATGTCAGAAGTAGTTGTAAAGATGAGATAATTCACATCAAATATTGAGCACAAAATGGTCACCCAATAAATGTTAACTGCTATTATTCTTAATGTAATAACAATAATAATTCTTAATTCTAAAACTACTTGTATCTTTGAGTTTTTACTTTTGTCTCACCTCTAGGTCGTCTGGAGTAGGTATTAAATCTTTGGTTTCAAACAAAAGTTTATGATGATATTTTCTGAGTTTTTATGGACTTAAGAATTCATTTCTGTTGCTTTTACTAATAGGAGATTATTTGAACGCACAAGTATTTATTCTATCCCAACTGATTTTCTTGAAGGATTATAGCTGTGTCTCCACTTTCCTCTTTATGACAGAGGAGAAGTCTGAGGTTTTGTTTTTGTAAGGAAACTGTCTGCCTGGAGTTTGTAGGCTTTTTTTGTTAATGAATTTTTTTACCCTGGTAAGGCATAATTTCTTTTTACTTATTTCATCTGGAACATTATGGTTGTGTTTTAGATCTCCTTAAATTTTTCCAGTTTACGTATTTTTTCTTCAGCCATGTCTTCTAATATTTCTCCTACTCCAAATGTCCATGTTCCTCACTCTTCTCAACCCTCCTTAGAACCATGATCTTTTTCAGCTTTTTCTTTGTCTGCCCTTTTTATTTGCTTTTAGTAATAGCTTTCCAAGTTATTCCTCTCTTTTATGTATTTAATTTTCCTTGATGCCATTGCAAATTTAAATTTAATATTGTATTATTAGTTTCCTTTTTGCCTCTTCCCTATCTTACTGTTCTCCTTTTAAATCACATATTTTCATTTCAGCTTGTTATCTCCATATAACTTGCTATTCATATTGCATTGAAGTCCTCATGTCTTCTTGCTTTCTGATGTAGATGTCTAACTCTACAGCTTTTTTCTTCTAAATAATGTCATTATTAATTTGAACCTGTTTTTCCTAAATAATGTAGTTCATTGATTCTGATTTTAAAGGATGGGTTTTCTTTTCCTTTTTATTGCATGAATCTTTTTACAGGCTTTATTTTATTCTCTCTGTCTCACGCTATATCCTTAAATAAGTATAATTCTACCCAGATTTGGTATTATAAATAGAAACCATAGATTGTTTTTGATTCCACTCCCTATTTACTTAGAAGGTGGTCACATTAAACCGTCAGATAAAATGGTGTGCTCGCTTCCAAGCCAGGTCCCACTGTGAAGTGGTTTGTTTGGACATGTGTGTTTTCCCTCACAGTGGAGATCACTGTATCTATAGGAGAGCTTCTCCTATCCTCAAGGTCTGATTCTCTGTCACTACGAGTACATGGTGCACATGGAAAAGCTTAATCTTAAACTCTCTTGTCTCCTTTCCTCTACTTTCATCTATAGCACTTGACTTCACAGAGGTTCATCTGCCAGAATTCCTTACCTGAACGCAATTATTGATGGGAAGTATTGATAGGAGATATAGATGTGGGGATTCAAAATGCTGAAATCTTAAAAACAGCAAGAATAGTAGCAGCACAGCTGACCAGTGTTTTGATTAGCATGGGTCTTGAGTGAATGAAGAATGCAGGATATATTTACTTTTACATGGATAGTGAATTATGTTTCTGGAAGCGTAAAAGAGATAATTCACTCTTTAAAGATGTCAATCGATTTAAATTGATCTTGTTGTCAGTAGAAATTCCTTCCATATTCTGATGATCGTTTGCATGAAAATCCTACCTGACAGGTGGCTTTTGTGTGTGTGCATGTATGTTTGTGTTGATGTTAATGTTGTCATTGTCTGCAAGTATGTATTTTCAATAAAAACTGGGAGAGTCTGCGTTGAGGACTGATCATGAGGTACCACTTAAAATCAGAAATACAGACTTTAATTTTAAGCATGATAAATGGATATGTGATCTGGGACTACCAGAGAAAAGCTCTGCTTACCACAAACTTTGTTTACTTGATGTGCATGAATGGAAGATTTTCACAGAATGCTTCCTTCATTTATCCTCTCATTCAATTCAACTTAACAGATCTGTTTTTGCACTTTGTCTTGTTTTGGAGATACTCTGCTTTAATGAAGTATATTTACTTACGGTTCATGAATCTCTTGTTTCAATAGCAGCCATATAGAACAAAGGACCATATCAGAGAGCCTGAAGAGAGAACAAAGGAAGTGCTTGAAAGAAACTATATTTAGTCCTCTTTGACACGATTTCAGTATCTACTGTTCTTGCCTTAGCTTTCCATATATGGAAATGTCTAGGTAGTATGGAACAAGGAAGAGTAGTGTTCCAGTTATTTTTGGCTTGTATTTAACTCAATTTTTGGCTTGTATTTAACTGAATTGCATTCCTGCTGAAAACATGAGCATGATTTCTAAATATCTTCTTCTACAGCTATTCTGTACTCTCTCTGCCTCCTTTTCTCTTTCCACTGTTCATCCCCTTAACCCAATTTATCCTATTTTTCTTTCCTATGGGAGATAAGGTGAAGAAGAAGAAAAAGAAGGAAGAGGAGGACTAGAATTAGAATTGAATTTTTTTTTTTACTTCTTCTTGCTTCCACCTCAAATCCTGAAATGATAGTGATAAACTGCAGTTATCCTTTCAGATCCTACAGATGAGTAAGTCCTGGTGTGAAGAAGCCTCTTTACTATAGATTGAAAAATCTTATGATAAATTTGAATTGGAAATAAATTAAAATATATACCATAATTTTTAAAGTTTATTTTAGATTCAAAGAGGACACAGTTTGCTTTGCAATATTTGATATGCACAAAGAAATTCGCTTTTGTAAATCCATAATGATCTTTTGTAGATCTCTATACAAACCTCTACTATTGCTTCATTTCTATATTTTTTATTTCAGAAGTATATCTTGCCTTTTCTTATACTGAGGCATAATTTCATAGGGACTCTTTCAAGACTAGTTATTAGTGATCCATATGAATAAGTTTGATTGACAGAAATTGTATTTCTGTTTCCTGCTTTTCAGTAGTAGTTGACAGAAGCCGTATCACGTGTAGGTGCTAATTAAGCAGAGATACTTAGCAAAGGCTGTGTAGCAGACACCGCTCTTGTGGATAAGCTGAGTAATATAAATTGAGACTATTTGGAATAGGGCATTTTTCAAGTGTAAACAGCTCTAGCTTAGTCTACAATTGAAATTGTATTGCATGGTTGGTAACATCTTGTGTGTTTTTATTTAACCCATGGCCATTATATAAAAATTGAAAAGTAAGAGGGATAAGAAAGAGGCTACCAGGATTGGATTACACCAGGTAGTTAGACATTTTATTAGAGATATTTCAACCTTCACAATTTCAAGCACTTCCTTTGTGCTAGACATTGTGCCAGACCCAGGGTACACAGAAGTTATCAAAACAAGCAGTCTATTTTTTAAATTTATTTTTATTTTTACTTTTTAATTTTAATTAATTTAGAGTCTCCAAATGCTTCTGTATAAAATCTTGAAGCCACAGAGGCTTTTAACATCTAAGTTTGCTCACTGTGAAAAAGCAGATTTAATGTCTTGCTGAAAATTTCTTCCAGATTTTCTCCATATGAAACCTGGGTCAATTTTACTAAATCCAGGGGTTCCTGGAGTCTTTCTCTCTGCAATCAAAATAAGCAGTCTTTAAAAGGAGACATTTATGAGACAAATAATCCTGCTTATATATACTACATTAGTATTTGGATGAATACTATAAAGCAAAATATAGGATACTGAGACAGAGTATATCAGAGAGAACTGATTGAGGTGGATTAGGAAAGCCCCCCATATAGCATCACGTTTAAGGTGATAAGTGAAGGAAGAGTTGGGACTTAGATTTAGTATATTAACGAGGAGGTCTGGTGGTATATGTGGGAAGGCCCAAAAGTGACAAAGATGATGAATATATTTAAATGAAGTGCTAGATACGAATGTGGTGAAAAATGAGACATAAATCCCGGATAGAATCCAGATGATACTGAGTCTTTCAGGTTACATGAGGGTTTTTGAGCTTCAAACCTCAGAACAATGGAATTCCACTGCAGGTAAAAGGACCATTCGGGAGTTGAAGGCAAGGTATGGATAGAATCATAAACATGCTCAGAGCAGTTAGAAATTTCTTTCATTAGTTCAACCAAGAGATGATGGAGACTTGGACTTCAGCGGTGGCAACCAGGTAAGAGGGAAGAACATAGATTAAAAAGCTGATATCAGCAAGATACAAGATTTAGTCTTGTCTTATAGCTGTTACATTTATAGACATAAATGTAGAATTGTTGAATGGTAAAGGCAAGGAGTCCTGGTTATCATATGATCCTGCTTCCTCATTTACAGATAAAAACCGAGTTTTCCAGGTCATATGAGAGTTTGGGGACAGAATTGGGAATAAAATCCAGAATCTAGAATCTAGATTGTACTTATTTTACAATTCTAAAAGCATCCTAATGTTCGTATTTTAGTTTTATGAAGCAGTGAAGTTGACATGAGTATTTTCTGGTGCACTATTGCAGAGAAGTCAGGATTTTAATATTCTGGTAGTATTTTCACAGTGACAGGCTGCCTCAAATCAGAGGTGACATGTTAGGACTTAGAGTGAATCTTAGGCTTCATGGGAATCTAGATGTCAGTATTAAAATGCTCATCTCCTTCCACTCATGCTTCGATTATATCAAACAGGTTGAATTTAAGGCCTGTAGGAGGATAAATTGACTAAATCTTCTCCTAATATAGCTGCCAGAGAGCTGGCTGGGGGATATTAGAGATCAGTTTTGAGACTCACCTTCTTCACCCTTGTTTTAAAATTTAATTAGCTAGCATATCTGCTGAACCGATGTGATGAAACTCAAGTGTTTGGGGCCCACTTGAGTCTGGCTTGTGGAAAGAGTCTCTGGGGGTAAGCAGTGTCAGAAATAGATGCAATTGACTCTAACGTCTCTCTTACCTCCAGAAACAAGCCCCACTAAATAGAAATAGAATTTATGAAATGTACTGAATAATGGTGAGTGTGTGTAAAACTACCACCTGCCAAGGAAGACCTTGTAATTAAATTAGTAGAAGTGACTGAATTTGTGGAGCTAAAATTTAAGCAATGTCTGTGTGCACAATCTGCCAAGCTCAGCACCCTGCTTGGGCATCTTGCCTATTGGTCTTTGACCTAGGATGGCAGCCTAAAAATTTCCTCGTCATTCAGTTTCAAAAGTCCAATTGACCTATCCATTTAGGTAGGCTGACTCCTGCCTTACAATTAACCACGGGTCTCCTTTCTAAATGAGTTTTGGCTAGGGTAGTACTTTTAACTCGCATTTTTCACACCTCATTTAAGTTTTCTTGGGCAAAATGATTCAGAATATATGCATGACAAATTTTTAAAAGGGTAAACATTGCCACAGGCCTGTGGCACTCAAGTTTCTAGGGAAAAAATGGAAATTAGAGACTCACACTTCACTTATCTTCCCCACCTGTTCTCTATGTTGTAACTAGTCAGGCTTTCTGGTATGGGTGGGTACTGTCTCCTACTTGGCTAGTCTGTGTCATCTGTAGTGGCCACCAACAGGCCCAACATCACTGACAGCATGCATATTTCCGGAACAGCCTGGGGACTATTGCGTTGTCCAGGATTGTCAAGGTCAGCAGTATTACTTACCTTCTGGTTATCAATATGCATTGTTTCTTGATTCAACAGTGGAGATGTGGGCTGGTGAGTTCAATGTGGCTGACAGGACACCATCCATACAGCAAGAAGGCAAGTCCATGAACATTCTACCTTCTCCCCTCGTTCATCCTGAGACTCTTATGGAATCCAATGGTGAATAAGCTATTGATCACGTTTCATACTTTCAGGGAGATCTGTAACTGATTTCAATTTTTGGGTTCTTTTTCTTTTCTTGAGTGTTTTTGTTTTGTTGAGTGTTTTGATTTCAGAGACTGAAACGAGATGTAAAGGTAGAACTAGATTGACTACTTAGGCTGGGATAAGATGTCCTATAATGTATTCTTTGGCAGAGAGCCTTAGGTGTCCTGAGTAATCCATTTAAGCAATACCAGGAAATAACTCCTGCAGTAGAAATTATAGGGGGTTTACATCCACAGGGAACAAGTGTGACCAGCTTCATTTTTTCTTTCATGTCTAGCAATCCAGATAGATACAGTTCCAGCATGACCACACAGTGGATTTCCTGAGGTTGGGGGAATGCACAAGAACTTATAAGTGTGGTTCCAGCAGTTTTCTTGACTCTGACACCTCAGGGCAATTAAGAGTGATAACTTCCCATTTCCCCCATACCACACATCCTTCTTCATTGAGGAAGATGAAGGAAGGAGTGGATGGAACCACAGTATTCTTGGAAAGGTGGGGAATTTGTTAGGGTTTGATCATGAAAATATGGCCATTCTATACTTCAAGTATTTATAGGTTTTGTAACTATGTTTGTTATTTTCCCCCACCTTTTATAGATCATTTAAATCTAGGATTGCTAGGAAATAGATTCATTGTGGAGCAAGAGGGAAGCACTACGTACAGGATTTTATAGGATAAAGAACGGTGGAGCGTAGAGACCTGAGTCTACACTAAGCCACACTTTGACCCAGGACAAGACCCTTTACCTCCTGATACCTCAGTCTCTCCATCTGTTAAATGTTTGGCTGGGCAATAGCCAGAGTTATTGACACCTTCAAAAAATATAATTCTATGCTTGTAGCTTTGTTTTTCAAACAGCTTATTTTATAATTTCTTTCATGAGGATATTAATGATGGTTTTTAAGGGCTTTCATATGGTGTTTCTTTTAAAAAGTGGCTCAGACAAAAATATAAGGTAAAAATAATACAGCAGTAGTAGATGCTGTGATGTGCCACCCAGAACCTCCTTAAGAAATGAAGGACATATTGTTCCAGCTGCTGGGTGTGCTGCCAGCACCCAGCTCATGGTTATTAGCCTTCTTTAGAATTTCCTCAGTTGAGAAGAGCCACCTTCCCCAAAGTCTTGCCCCCTTGAGGAGGAGATGCAAAGGCTCAGCCTCATCACCCAAATTCTTAAAAACCATGGAGGGTCATCCTTGATTCAAAGCTCCCCATATGGTTGGCTAAGGCCTTCCTTGTGACTGCATCATAGCCCAACACCTTCCTCTGACTAATTCTGCTTCCTTCCCTTCTCTTCCCTTCTGCAGATGCTGATCTCAGGGGCATTCCCTGATAATCTTCCTCTGTGCTAACCTCCATCTTAGAGTTGGCTTCCGTGGTTGTCCAACCTGTAGCAGACAGTGTATGATACCTCTCCTTTATTATTGGGCCATGCATTACTTATCTAAGTTTCTAGAACAGTGTTCTTTCTGATTTGCAATAATAAAATTTCTCTGATTGTGCTGGGGGAGTAGTTTTCTGCTGTTGCATTTTATGGACTCTTTCTCTTGTGCAGAATAAACCTAAGTGAAGTAGCTTGTCTACACTTTGCAGATTCATTAAATGCATTGACTATTCAAGGAAATTGAACTTGTTATTTATGGCTTTCTTGGATAAATGTATTTTTAAAAATTCAATGTTTGTAAATAATTTGAGTTCACTGGAGGGAGTTTGACAGATGATTTAACAGGACATTGAATTCTGTGGAGAGATAGCAGTATTTCAATTGCTTGATGTTTTAGCCATCCTTATGAAGTTTCTTGATTCATGGAAACAGCATAATTTTAAGTACATTATATTTTATCTTAAAAAAGAACATCATTAAATAGAAAACCTTGCAATCTAGAAATTAGACCAACTTCATGGGCACCTACATTATTTTGTTGCATTGAAATTTTGCATAGAAAGTATGTTGTCCTGCATCACATTCCTAGACTTCAGGAACATATGAAAATTTGTTATGAACCCAATAAGGAAAGAAGTCATCAGAACATAAACAGGAAAGGATAATGGAAACTACTATGTATTGTCTATCTGTATCTAGAATGTTCTAGATGCTTTTATCTCATTCTCCGTGGAACCCATATAGGTTTGAATTACTGAGCACATTTTACAGAGAAGTTAGTAACTTAGCCAACATCACGTAGTTAAGAAGAAGAGTCAGGATTCAAAGCAAGGTCAGTAAGGCTCCAAACAGATTCTTTCCATTGCAGTAGCAGAAAGAATCACGTGCACCTGTGCGTTATCGTGGGCTCTTCAGGCCCTTCCTCCTCCCCCTTCTCCTCCTCCTTCTCTCCCTCCCCCTCCTCCTTCTTCCTTCTGTATGTTTGATTTGTTTGTTTATTTAATGAGGGCTTGGGATCTTAGCTATCAATTACAAAGATGTTTGAGGTAAGAGAGATATAAAAGTTAATTTCTATCTAATGTTGGAATAATAATGTTATGAAAAATTCAGATTCAGTTCTCCTGAGCTCTCTTCTCTTCTTCAAATAGAAAATAATCAAGTTACAGAGGAGTTTTAAAATTGCAATGAATTCATCACGTAGGCTTAGTGTGTTTGTACAAAACAAATCGATCTCTAATAAAGTCATTAACGACATTTCTGGGATGAATGTGTTATGGAAACATTGTGCAGTTTTAGAGACTTGAAATTATTTTTAACAATTCAAAAATAAATCAGATGCATCTAGGTCAGTGGTTGTCAACTGGGGTGATTTTGTCCCCATGGGACATTTGGCAATATCTGGAGACATTTTTGGGTGTCACAACTGGAGAAAGTGCTATTGGCAGCCAATGAATAGAATCCAGGGGTGTTGTTACACATCCTACAATGCACGGGACAGCTCCCCTATGAAAATTTTCCAGCCCAAAATGTCGATAGTGGCACTATTGAGAAACCCTAGTCTAGGTGATGTGCAAATTTCAAAAAATGGGATCAATCTTTCTCTTGTCAGATGTCATAGAGTCAAAGTCATAGGACATTTTCCTGCCTCAAACATTTATATCTTTATTTAAAAATTTGGTACTTATTCATCATGGATTTTTGCATTTATATTTATTTTAAAAAAATATTTCATCAAAATATTGTTCCTTTTGACTATTGAATTTTTTGACAGCCCCTTGAATTTTGTGCCCAGGGCATATGTCCCACTCACTCCACCCTAATCCTGGCTCTGTTAAAGATATAAAAAAAGGAAACAATATATAGCATGGTGGTGAAGAGTGAGCCTCTAGGATCTAAATGTTTGTCTTAAATCCTAGTTTTACCACTTTCAAGTTCTGCATCCTTGGCACTTTACTTCCTTCCTCATGTGTAAAATGGAGAAAGTAGTACCCCTGTCGCATGGTTGGTTCAAGGGGTACATTTACCGGTTAGCAAAGATCTTGGCTTAGAGTCAACCCACCACAGACACTGGCTATCAAAACACAGCACCGAACTGGGTGCATGTTCTGTTGTCAGGAGGATGGGTGAAGGAGAATGACTCTTTGTCTGTTGGTTGGTCAAAATTTTTAAGGAATGATACTCTCCAGCCCATTCTCTTTTTCTCTGCCTATTCCTAAGATAAGGCCACACACAAGCCCTCTCTTTTTGGTGATTTTACTTCCATTTGGCTTCAGAAGCAGTAACTTCTAACTGCCTAGAGCAATAATTGCTTTCCCCTTCTACTATAATAACAGAACTTTGAATATTAACAGACTATTAAAGCCAAAAGCCAAGTTACTAACTTGAAATATAAAGTGGAAAATAAGAAAGAAATTAATGGAAGTTAAGGTTCTAAAAAGCTGTTTCTAAGTTAAGCAAATCTGGTATACATATAAATCTTGGTTACAGTACAGTCCTGGTCATTGCCATCTGGCATTAAACAAACAAAGAAAAAGAGACATCTCCAGATTCCCTTGTAGCTAGCTGTGGCCATGTCACAAGTAATGCTGACCATATTGGAAACACACAGAAGTGTCTGAAACCCTAGGAAGGCTGTTGCTGGATTTAAATTATTTGAGAAGGAGGTATTTTTTCTCTATCTTTTGTCTTGCATGTGGCCTGCAATGGCCAAGTGATGGATGGAGCTCCCGCAGTCATTTTGAAACATGAGAACACCTTGGAGATAATAGACATATGTTAGAACACTGAAGTAGAAAAATAGACATCAGGATCCCCGATGACAGCATGGAGCTGCCATACTCGCCTACCCTGCCCACTTCTGGACCTAGCTGAAATAAGAGAGAAAAAGAATCTCTTATTTCCCTTGAGTCTTAATATTTGTTTCTGTTACAGCCAAACCTAATCCTAACTGATAAAATTGCCTCTCTGTGTGTCATTTTGGAATCTCTGAGAGCTAACCAGCTTTTCACCACCACACCCACTGTAACTAGGATTTGTATCTAGATCAGACTTGCTAAATTTAGAAACAGCTTTTCAAGACCTTAATTTCCATTATTTTTTCTTATGTTTCACGTTATTGACTTGGCTTTCAGCTTTAATATTCTGTAGCTCAAATTTTGCTAGTTGTGTGTGCAGATAACCCACCCACAGTTTTGTTGACTCACTCCCAATGAGGAATGTTTGCTTAACAGTGAAACATATTTTGTTTTTCACATGTAACTTCCCTGACCATAAGCTGGAAAGTTGGATGTCCTTGCTTTTGCAGGCTGCTTAGTAACCATGATTGTGACCTTATTTGATTGAGGCTATTTTCAGATGCAAGAAACACATATTTGTGCTTCAAAGCAAGTTGTGTATCTTGTTCTCAGCTACAGATGCTAGAGTAAAGCACTGAAAACTTCCCACAGGAGAGAGTGAAGGTGTTTTAATACAAATAATAATATGGAAATTAAATGGCAAATGGGTAAAATCAAAGTGTTAAGCAGGTGACAGAAAAGTCTTCTGCTTGGGAGCTTCAAGCTTATTAAGATTGAATCTGCGCTGTGTGATCCCTCAAAGGCAGGGAGGAGGGCAAAAGTAAATGGACGAATGAATGAATGAATGAATGTATAAATACATAAGTGAATGAATAAATAAAATGCGTAGTTCTTTCTTTCTCTCCTCCTTTCCAAGTTTCTTCCTGATGCTTGGAAAAGTCTAACGGTAGAATATTATTTGAGGAAGTTGCCAAATTCTACCTAACTTTTCTTCTTTAAGTGTACATCGTGTCTCCCTAAGCATCTGTTATTGTCGCTGATGCTGGAGTACCTCATCTCTATTCCCATAGGCCTTACCAATTCAGAGAACTTTCTCTGGCTCCCAGATTCTGCTCCACCCTCAAGAAGGCCAGGCCAGAAATGCCAAGGAACTAACATCCCTCTGGGAGGAGCTCTCAACCAGTCACTGATGGAAGCTGTTGGTGTGTAAACATCCCAGTTCCCTCTCCCATTGAGTTGGATAACTCTGAAATGCATCCTTATACCTGCTCCCAAAGTTCCCCACAGTGATTAAGTTTAATAACCATACTTGTGCTGGTTTAGTAGTCTACAGTTTTAATGAAAGATAATCACTTGTTACTATATAAGTCTAGCATTATCTAATTTCAGGCAATGTACTTACCATCACTAGCATGACTGGAAAGAAGTTCAAGTGAGTCCAACTGATTGCTTTAATCATGTACCTCCACAGTGATCTATCATATGCATTGCCTGCCCTCCAGGTGCTTGTCAGGAAGAAAATCCCAAAATGCTTGAGTGAGAGGAACGATATTTGTGGAAATTCCTGAAAATCATGCATTCATTCAATATTGAACATTGTTCATATGTCTATTGTGTGTCAGATGCTTTGCTGGGACCTGGGGATACAATGTTATTATTGTTCTCACGAAGCTTATGGCCTAGAATGAGATGAAAGGCTCAGTTATACAGCAGCCCCCCCTTATCTGGGGGGGATATGCTCCAAGACTGCCACTGGATGCCAGAACTGCAGATAGTACCGAACCCTCTCTATACTGTGCTTTTTCCTGTACGTAGATATTTGAAGTGTGACAGCAAAACTAGCATGACTTTCGTTTTCCTTCTTCACAATTTCCCTGACATAGATTGTAGCAACCTCCACATATATATATTTTTTCTTTCTTTATTAAGTCAAGAACTTACACCTTTTCATTTAAAGGAAGTGCTGCTCTGTGCCTTCTCTTTGGCATATCCGAATTGCCAGCATCACTACTCTTGCACTTTGGGGCCATCAGCAGGTAAAATAAGGGTTACTTGAACACAAGCACTGTGATACCACAACAGTTGGTCTGATAACTGAGATGGCCACTAAGTGACTAATGGGTGGATATGCTGCACAGAGTGGACATGCTGGAGGAAGGGGTGATTCAAGTCCTAGGCAGGAGGAAGCAGGATGGCGCAAGAATTCATCGTGCTACTCAGCATGGCATGCAATATAAAACTTATGAGTAGTTTACTTCTGGGATTTTCCATTTAATACTTTTGGACCGTGGTTGACTGTGGGTAACTCAAATTGTGGAAAGCAAAACTGTAGATAAGGGGGGACTACTGTAATATGTGTTAAGTTCTAAGAAGAAAAAAATGCCATGAAAACTGTACTTATTGCCTGTGCATTCCCTTTGCAATAAAGTCCACCCCTGAATTCAGCCAGACTCTCAGAGAGAACTCTATGTGGATGGCAATATACGGTCCCTGGGTGAACTGGTTTTTCCTGAACTGTGCTTTGTTGTAACGTCATTGGCTTACATAAAGATGCATTATATAGAGGCAGTACAATTACACATATCACTATGTTTATTTGAAGGATGGTAAGAAGGGTGTTTGTTAAATAAATCTCACAGCATTTCTCTATAAGGACACAGAGTAATTTCTCTCCTGTCTCATTATAAGGAATATTTGTGCTCGCCTTAATCAGCTGGTTTGCTTTTAACTTATGGGTACTGTGATTCTATGTTTTCATTTCCTATTACTTGCTAGAAAGCACTGGACGCAGATCAATGTCCTGGCCCATCTCCCATGAGTGGCTAGGCTTTCACTGCCTGTGTTATTTGTGGCTATCGCTCTGGAGTTCATTTTATTTGTCTGCTCTTATTTGTCCCTTGTCATGTTTCTCTTACTTTTTAATAAAAATTTGTCTTTCTGGATTGCCTGCCTCTTTTTAGCCTGCCTCAAATCATTCCAGAATAATACTGCGTATAAATAAATCATCTAAAATACAAAATGATTAGAATATCACAAAGCAAATTCCCAAACTTCATCAATTTAAGCTGACATTATTTAGACTCTTTATTTCACCTGTGGCCCTTTGTCTTGGGCAGTGATTAGAAAACCTGTACCTTAAATAATAAACATATTATTGTTATATTTGAATAATTTTGAATGTATTTCAAGTAAAAAAAGAGAAACACTTTTCCATGGTGTGGATAGGAAGAAATAAGACAAAAATAAAGATTTATATGTTTACACTGAATAAATTAATTTCCTAAGTCTTTTACATGTCAACCTCTTATTTATAAAATTTTCAGGGGGAACTCTCTTTTAGAACTCAAGGAAAGTTTTTTGATGGAAATGCTCCGAGTTTAATGTTTGCAGCGGCAATACATGTGCACTTACTTCGAGGAGAATAAAAATCATCCAGCGACTGAGACATGGTGTGGAGGATAACTCGGAGTTGCTGGGTGCTGGATGGCACCAAAATAGAGAGATATTTTGATTTTTTACAGTCATTATGTAAAGTCCTGAGATTGAGCCTTGGGAATTTGGGGTTTATAAAATTGCAAAGCTCCTTTTGTGGAAAGATGGTCACTCACAGCTTTATGTCCTTTGTTTGAAGACCATTTATGATGGTAACAATTTTTGGCGTTATTCAGGCTTTGAAACATCAATCTGAGATCTTCTAACTCTGTGTGGTTCAAATTAGCCAGATAGGTTTGATAGGTGGTTGGTTCTTCTTTTTTGTTTTTATAGCTTGGTTCTTATCTAATTAAATTCTCAAAAGGGCACAAATGTCAGACCTGGTTGACCCATTTGCTTCTCCAGAAGGAAAACAGCAGAGAGTTATTCTTTGAAAATATAAAAACGCTACAGCCAATGACAAAGGCTTCAGGAACTTTACTTTTCCTAAATACTTTATTTTATTTGATGTGTTACATGTACATGGTTTCCGTGTAAATGTGTCTCAGAATTATTTATACCAATCTTCTTCATTATTCCTTCTCTTTTCTTATCAGAGACTTTTTTTTAACAAGACCTCTGTTGAGACCTGAGTTATATTAACTCCTTTAAAGTGCCATCCTGGTTCTGGGTTATATGACTTTGGGCTCCCTCACTTCTCTCAGGATATAAGAAGAAATAATCTTGTACTTAAAAATAACCATAACAATAGAAATGTTCTGCCTTTATATGCAACCCTCCTATACCACAATAATTCACATTGATTGATGCTAAAATATTAATGGTAATTGATATTAAATCAATAACTAAACTAAGCTGGGGTAGGGGCAATGGACTGGTAATTGATAGCCTGTTGACTATGAAAGTGTTTAATTCAAGTTGGAAAATGGAAGTTGATGGGAATTAAATTTCTTGGTGGGCCTTGGTGGTAACAGGCAAGTCTGGCCTTTTATTCTGTGTTCTGAAATGATGAGGGATTTTATTCCCCAGGGCTATCATTCCAGTACTTTCCACAGGCGAGTAATTGAATTTCCAAAAGTCTAGTACTGGGAGAGCCAAGCTCAACATCCTCTCTTGGCTTCCATTCTACAGCTTTTTTCTGCTGAATAAGGCCCATTGAGAATGACTAGATTGTAGTTTATTATGTTGTCCTGATTATGAATCAGTGCAATTTACAAATGTTTTGCATTTGAAACCTGGAGTTGTTTTAGGCTCATTTGCTGACATATGCGAATTTGCTAGAAAGGGCCAGGATCAAATGACATCCACCATCTGTGGAGGGTATTATGTCTAGAGCTAAGAACTGGAAACATGAAAGAGGTTTGCAAAGTAAATTGAAACTACTTAAGTCCAAAAGCAAAAGCAAACATTTATTCCTGCAAGATATGTCCAGAATCATTCAGTTTAGAATTATATCTGCCCTTGCATTTAAAATATTATTATAATGCATAGGCTAATATCAACCTCTGAGGGGGGTGAGGAAGATTGGCCCTGAGCTAAAATCTATTGCCAGTCTTTTCTCTTTTTGCTTGAGGAAGATCGTTCCTGGGCTAACATCCATGTCAATCTTCTTCTCTTTTTTGTATGTGGGATGCTGCCACAGCATGGCTTGATGAGCAGTGTGCCGGTCTATGCCTGGGATCTGAACCTATGAACCCTGGGCCACCAAAGTGGAGGATGCACACTTAACCACTGTGCCACCGGGCTGGCCCTGCTAATTTCAATTTTTAAATCATGAAGAATATTAAGAGCAAGTTAAGCTTTTAGGGTAGATTTCCATGTAAGAGAAATAATTAGAAATTGTGAAATAAACAAATCAAAAATCCCAACTTGCCTTTTGTTCCCCAAATAAATAATGTCTTTCTTATCATATACAAAACGTTAAGGTCAAGTCTGATATTTCCATCAAAACCTGTCTTCAAACACGATGTTTTATACTCCTTCTTGTGAATGTGAGTTAAGGTCCATAACTTTCTCAATGTTAAATCTTGTTTTCAATTTTAGAATTAAAGGATCGGTCCCTTTGCAGGATGTTTTAATAGGGATCGGAACGGGTGAGGGAGGTTGTGAAGAAGAGGATAGGGTTACTTGAAATCACTTCTCATAGGGGGCATAATCAATGATCTATAGATCAGGTCATTTTTGTTTTTTTGGCAACCAATTTTAAGGTTATTTTTGTTGGCAAAGCTAGATGGGTACCACATGATATGGTGACGAGTCTCACAGTAGTATGCAAACACCAGTAGCTTATGACAGGGGTGTAAGTGGAATGCAGGACATTCACAATAATTATGAGCAGCATTTCAAATCATAAGGCTCAATTATCATCTCTCTTCTTAGTGTTGAAATGATTTATCTGTCATTTACTTATTTATTTAGCAAATATTAAATAAATGTCTATCATATACCAGGCACTGCTACCAAACTTGGGTCTAAATCAATGAGTAATCAATAAAAAAGACAAAGCCCTTATTGTAATGACATCTACATTTTAATGGGGAAAACAAAACACAAATAAATCAACATGTCAGGTGGTGGTAAATGCCACAAAGAAAAATCAACCTGAGAAAGGGGGTAGAAAATGATTTAGATTGCGTACTAGGGGATCAGAAGAGGACCCTCTGAGGAGATCGCATGTGACTAGGACTTGAAGTAGGGAACAATGAATTCAAATAAACTGGGAAGAGCAGAACAGCCAGGGCACAGGCTCCGAGGCAGGAGTGTACTAACTGTTATTTGGAGAATAATAACGTCGGCAGTGTGTTATCCACTTGTAAGAAGGGATACCACATAGGTAGCACTGGACCTTATGGGCCAAAGTAAGAATTTTTTGTGTGTGGTAAAGAAACATAACAAAGTTTACCCTCTTAACCATAAGGTGGACACCTGTACAGCTTACAGTACAGTTGGGCAGCATGGAGTACATTTGCATCATTGTGAAAAATATCTTCAGGACTTTTTCATCTTGCAAATGCAAAACTCTAGACCCGTTAAACCCTTTCTCAGCTTCCCCCCAGGCCCTGGTAACCACATTCTACTTTTCATTTCTATGAATTTGACTACCTTAGGACCTCACATAAGTGGAATTTTACAGTATTTGCCTTTTTGTGACTGACATTTAATGTAACAATATCCTCAAGGTTCACCCATGTTGTAGCATATGACAGGATTTCCTTCCTGTTTTAGGATGAATGATCTCTTTTATGTATGTACCACATTTTGTTATCCATTCCTCTGTCTGTGGACATAGAATCTTAGAATTATTCTTAAGTCCTCTTTTTGTATCATGCCTTATATCCATCTATATTTTTGCAGGTATTTCAAAACATTTTATTGTGTAAATATTACTTTCTTTGGCAATTTCCCTTTTCTGTACAAAACTTCACTGTCTTTTTCTCTCGTCTAAAACACTTTCTCTCTGGTCTAATCTTGCTTCTATCACTGTTGTTGCCATGGTGTCATTACACTCATTTCCATTAGTGGCATTCATCACAGCTAAAATAAGTTATTATTTGTATAACTATTTCTTTTGTACCTTTCTCATACAACTAGCATCCAGCACAGAACAGATCTTAGAATAAGTATGTGTGTGTATATGTTTAAAACTTGTTGAACGAATGCTGACAATCTGTGTCTTTTGCTTTTATAATTTTCTCTAATTTGTAACTAGCTCTCTGAGTAAGGAGATAAACTCTTTTCTTCTCATAGAACTTCAATAATGTAAAGAGAGAAAAAATTCTTTGTAGGGCAATGCCATTATCAGTAGGAATACCAATTAGTACGGAAATAAACAACACAGAACAGAGTAGGTATCATTTTATAAGTAATATACAAGCATACCTGTAAGCGGCAAAGCATTGTACTGATGTATTAAATAACGCATCACTGATAGTGATAGATACATTTATGATATTTGAAAATTAAAAGATAAATTTTAAGGCAGGATTAAAAAGATCTCATGAATGAGATGATATTGAAACATGGACTTAATTTTTGCTTGGGAGGGAGAGCGTCCTAGGTAGAGGAACAGCTTAAGGAAAGACACGAAAGCAGGGGGTTAAAGACAGACTTGCAGACTTGATTCCCAATGAAATAGTTTGATGTAAAGCAAGAGTATTCTAAGTATTCTGTAGGGGAGTGATGGAATATAAGCCAGGAAAGAAAATGTGCTTGTTGCTGTGTGATATGCCAGACTGGGGGGCGGGGTGGGGGGTTGTATCTGATTCAGTAGACAGGCAGTGGGAAGATGTGGAAAGATTTAGAGAAGATGAGTGATACAATCCAAACGTTCGTCTAGGAAGGATGATCTAGTAACAGTGGAAGATTTAAAGAAGAAAATGCCTGCTGACTGTAAAACCAGGCAGGTGGTTATTCCTGGCACAAGGTGACAAAACGCAAAAAGTGGCGAGTAGCAGTGACAGTTAGGAGAGGATGAATGGGAAATATATTTTAGAAATATGCTTAACTACATTGGGTGGCTGGGTGACTGTGAGGAATTAGGCAGAGAACGGTGGGCTAGAGGAAGATTCTAGGGGCTGGAGACCATGGCAGAAACACATCGTTAGGAGTTAAGAGGAATAGGGAAGGAGGAACAAGTTTAGGAGGAAATATGATAAATTTGATTTTGAACTTACAACTTATGGGGCTGCATGAGTCATGAAGAACAAGGAAAAACTCTGGGAGTTCGTTATGGTGGGTCGATAAGGACGTGACTAACTCCTGTTCACGTAAGGCTGGAGCTTAGGAATATTCAGTGATGGTTATAGAAAATATAAAATAATAAAAAATTATTAAGCATCTGCTAAGTATCAAGAACTAAGGTAAACTCTTCTATGCAATTTAAAAAGACATATTCTTCATAATAGTTCCATGAGGTAGTCACTATTAGCTTGATTTTCTTGAATAACAAACAGACCTATTAAATAACTTGCCCGAGGATACGCAGCTGATAGGTGGCAAAACTGCAGTTAGGAACCTGGTTCATCTGACTTCAGAGGCCACTTGAGTTAGTGGCAAATCTGCTTTTCTCTTAACACTATGACTTTCTATCCTTGTCTGTTGTCGATAATGCAGGTTTAGAGATTTTATTTATGATGCTGAGAAACAACTTGGGATACGTGTAGCTCTAAACACCCAGAACTAATAAAATTACATTGATCTGTAGCATTTCAGAAGCACAGGGCGAAGCACTATCCAAAGCATCTCCAGCTTCTTTTGCCAATTTAGCAGTAATTAGGTCTAGGGAGTCCTGTGTTCCAACCATATCTAGAAGATTATGCTTTCACAGCCATGCTTCCAATTATATTTTGAAGATCGTTTTCATTACCATCCCAGGAAGGAGGCTACGTAAGCTTGTTTTCCTCCCATTATTCTAACTGGAATAAACATGGCTTTATTTAAAGAAAAACAAACTAGCAACGACCCCAAATACTTCTTAACAAAATATTTTACCTTTGTTTCTGGGCATGAAAATGATGGTTGCTAAGAGATCCAGAAAGTGAAAAGCAAAATGAGACAAAGGAGACTGAAATAATGTTTGCCTGGTTACTCAGAACAGCATGCAGTGACTTTGTTTACTTTTCCTTCTTCCCCCTTTTTAATGAACTGGTGATGTTTTTAAAATTTCCAAATGAATATAAATACCACCACAGTGCTATTGACCTATTTATGTCCCCTGGATATTTCTAACTGAATTATGACATCCAAACCATAATAAAACTTAAATGTTTCCAATACCAGCAAGAAGATATTTTCTCTTGCTTTCTTTTTTTAAAAGCTGCCATTTGGAAAAAGTACTTTGGTGTTACTCCAAACCTTTGGAAACCTCTTCTTGGGAATCTCCTATTGGGATGTCTGATGAAGGGAAATGATGGAACTGATCATAAACCTGATTCAGCTTTGGAGATTGGTGCATGTTGGGTGCACTAATTACTGAGTTACACCTGCAAGCATTTACAGCTTTTAGTAACCATGGTTCAGTAATATAATAAATATTTACTAGTATGTATGTTTGAGAAAAAGTTGTAAAGGCCTCTTTTGAATGCGTAGTCTCTTTAAGATCTCACATGCAAGACTAGTGAAGACCTCCAAGGGCCTTGACTGTTGCTCAATATCATGGTGGCATTCAGTTTGAATATTTTAGAGACATACAAACAAGCGATTAGATCAAATAATTGCTTTTATCAGGTTCAAAGCATTGGGAAATCAAGATGTTTGTCCAAGATACCACTGGATCAAGCTTTTCTTCAAACCAACAGAGGAGTTATCATTTCATTTTTTTTTTTTGCCAGAAGTAGATATATGAGAAATATTTTTTTTTGCCCTTTAAAACTAAAAGCAGTATTTAGGGTTTGCAACCCAAATATTCCCTCCCCAGCTTCTTGCAGTGTATTTACCTTATAATATGGCAATCAAGGAGCTGATCACACTGATAGAGACAATTCTTCATTTTTGCTTCTGAGTGGTATTTCACATACTGCAAATTTAGGAAGAAACATTGTCCATTGCCGACCAGCCAAATTAATTATACTGTATTGATTGAAAGCAAAAGAGATTGATTACTTGCATGGTTGTTGTAAAGGTATCTTACAAGCTGGCAGAATTTAAGATGAGATGAGAATTAAGTTCCAAATGCACCAAGAACTCCAAAAAAGAAATCTATTCATAAACAAACGATAGGATATCAAACTCTTCAGGCAAGGGAAAGAGCAATGGCTTATGTTGGTCCTTCAAGGGACGTGCAGAGTGGAAGAGAGAGATACTGACTATCAAGATATGAACATAATGGATACTTTCATTGGGGACAGCCTGTAAAGTGATAGAGATCCTTTCCCTTCAGATCCCAGTTTGTTCAGGAACCTATGAACACATATGCGGAATTTTCCAACAACAATTTCCAATATCCCAGTAAAAAATATTCAAATACCACAAATTTTAGGTAAATTTTTATTGTATGAAAAGAGCATGGGTTTAGGATTAGAGAAAACTGGGTTGGAATCCTGACACCCCCATCTATTCTGACCCAACAGAATATATTCAGTTTTTCAGTCTCATGGGAAAGAGCATCGTAAGTTGACATCACTGCCTGTTAGGAGGATTAAATAAGACATATTGTCACAGTATGTATTCCAGTAAGACTGGTTGTCATAGACATACTATATTCTTTTCCATGACATCATTCCTCCCATCTCTTCTGCCTAAAGCACATGTATGCGTGTGAACAGGAGAAAGCCCATAGAGAGGGAAATATTGAGTGCTCAGAAACCAGAGGGATAACCCTATTTCAAGATCTCTAGAGAGGCAAAGTGGTATGGGATGTAGAACAGGGTGGGAGATAGACTGCAGGAGCAGGACAGGTTTCAACACTGGGGCCACAGTCATCTTGATTGACCTACTTGCTCCGTCATTTATTAGCTATGGGGCCCTGGGAAAGTTCCTTTACTTCTTGTAGTGTTGATTTTATTATTTGAGAAACTGGGATAATAAGAGACTAATTAACTGCTTGTTTATAAAGCACTTAGCACAATCTGGCACCTAACGCTTACTTAATTCCTATTGGTCATCGTCTTCATCGTCATCATCATCGTTATTATCATTTTAATTATTTAATTATTTTCTTCTACGTAAACTTAAATAGGAAAGGATGTTTCTGGATGCAAAGTGCTGATTTCTGATGGCTTTTATGTTAACCGTGAGGCAGGAGATAATGCCTGCTACTCCGCTTTGGAGGGAGACCAGAGGAAAAGGCAGAAGAGTTGACCCTTATGAAGCAGGGAGATTGAAAATCATTTACAAAGACAAAAACAATACGAGTGATTTTTCATTTTATTTACCAATCCCCTGTCCCCCAAATAATGGATGATGAATGTTTTGTAACTGTTGAGCTACTTTTTAAAAATTGACCTATTTGACAGAAGCAGCCGTTTCTTTTACTACTGCAGTTTGCTCATACATAGAAAAAAAAATTTATGAATTAGTATTAGCATTCATCCTGAAATATAGAAAAACTCCACAATTGCCATTACTAAAAATATTTTTTATTCACAGGCAATGTCTAAATTCTCAAACGTTCCCGTTTTTAAATCTCTGTACTTCACATACCATCCTTCTTTAGCGGTTTAGACTTTTTTTTAAAATGACTCTTTATTTTGATGAGACTTCCAAACTAACGCTAAACTATGTTTTCAGAGAGACAGGTTTTAAGAATCAGAATAACAAACCAAGCTTCTGTTTAATGCAAAGTTAATGTTACTACAGTTTAATCATGCCCTCTCCACACCTGCTTCCCGGGCTTCTGCCATAGCGTTTTTTCAAGGATTTTGGATCTCCGTATGTTTTTCCCTTCTGGTCTTTGTCAATGGTTTTCATAATTGGTTAAGATGAGATAGTTAGAAAATGACCTGTGAACGGCAGGAAAAACCACTTTAACTGGTAATTTAGCTGAACCTTTAACTATTTCAGCTATGTCATTGAGCAAACAGATTCGAGAACTGACGGAGAGTCTGTTCTAAGAATGTTTTGATCCCTGCCCCCTTCCCACCCATGCAACTATGGATGCCTAGTCCAAGATAAAAAGGGCCAGGGACAACATTGTGTTCACCATCATAGAGTTGATTAAAACTTCACTGAGGCAAGCACCAATGTTTAGAAAGCCTTGAGTACAGTTAGACTGTAAGTTCCTTGAGGACCAGAAGTGGTAAACATCATTGGACTCCTCATTTCTAATACATCACATGGCCTAGCACACAGAGGTGCACAGCAGATACTGGTGAATAAATGGCGACTTATGAGAAATTTAGATATTTCTTCTATCTACCTCTTCCTTACACACATCTTATTAGCAGACCTAATTCAAATTTGAACCATCTCGGGTTTCTGTCTTCATTGCAAAGGCCCATCTGGGCTCATCAATCTCACCCTCTTCACCAAACAACTTGAGTCACACAGCATATGGTTAGTAATTTATCACCTTTAAAAAAGCAAAACTCAGCTAGGGAGTAATTGCAGTCCAGAAAATCTCATTAGTATAGTACAGCAAGTCCAATCCTCCCACCAACTTTTCAACAGTGCAAAAGAACAAATACATGCCCACGTTCAAGAAGTGATAGTATTTATATGATCAGACTATAATCATGCACGATTTATTACCACGTGGCTTTGGAATAGTTCAGTTTACAGATCTAAGAAAATTATTCAATATCTGATGGGATCGTTCAGAATAAGATTAAACTGCTCAATGCTGTTGTCAAATACAAAAAAAAGAAAGTATGAGTGCCAAAGGTAAGTTTTTTTATAACGTATTCACAGCAACAATAATTGTCACATCTAATGTTTAAATATATAACAGTTTCATGGAGTCTTGACCTTTATACCTATTTGAAAACTCTATTTTAGGGCAATAACCTTAAATGTTGAATGATTTAATATTTTTAATATTTTACTTAAGAACATCTGACAATGCTGTATCATCTTTTGCCTGCCTAATGTGGAGTAGAATATCTCCATATCCTACTCAATGAGCATTTTGAACGTGTCCGACAGAACGCAGTCTAGTCTCCCAGAAGTTATCAGTAACGGTGATAGCAAAAACACCAGAGAGCAGAGCAGAGGGTGCCCCAGGCCTGGGGGAAGCTGTAGAGTAACAGGTGATGAGTCTGTGTTCGAGGGTCAGACCGCCCACTTTTGAATCCTAACTTAGCTCACTCTGTAACTTAATCTATGTTTGTTTCCATCCACAACTCGGGATGCAAGTTTCCTCAGAGGGTTCTTATGGGATTCTTGACCCGATGCCTGAAAAGCACTTATGCAGAGCCAGACACATCTTGAAAGCACAATAAATCTCTGCTGCTATTCCTCTGCCCCATAATTTCTGTTTGAGCAAAGGTGAGTAATGTTAACCCTCTGGCAACATTTTCTCATCTATAAAAAAGGGTATTAATCATAGCCGTCTGTATGGTTGTGAGGATCTGATGGTACAGTGGAAAGCTCTGTGTAAACCATGGCCAATATTTAGTAGTTCTTCTTATTGCTAATTAAATGCCCAGAAATCAAGTGTTAACAGCTATTCATTTACCTTAGTATTTGTTCAATCTACATCCGTCACCCTTGATATGTGTGTGAGAGGGGTTCTTTCTAATAGTATATTTCAATAAGTGAATTAATGACACTATAATATTCACTGACCATATATTTTACATATTATCGTATATGCACTTATTAATTGAAACACTGAGTTTATACTCTGAACTAAGCACAGTTCTATATCCTGGGGAATGTGGCAATGAATAATATGGATGGATTTCCTAAATATCATGGAGTTACTTTGAAGAGAGACAGACAAGAAAAAAATTAATATGTCAAGTGATGAATAGCTGTGACCAAAAATAGATTAGGGGCCTAAAGAGTGTTAGGGGTGTGGTCAGAGAAGGCTCCTTCTGAGAAGGTGGCAGTTGGCCAGAGATTTGAAGGAAATGAGGATGAAGTCATGCAGAGGAAAGAGCAAGTGCAAAGTTTCTCAGGTGGGTTCCTGCTTGGCCTATTAAATAGACAATAAAGGAGACAAAGTGGCTGGAGAGAGGCGAGTGAGGGGGAGATTGGTGGAGACAAGGATAGAGAGAAATATAGAAGGCCCGGTAGGCTGATGAAGAGGACCCATCAGTGGGTTACACTCTGAGTGAGATGGCAGCCTTGGAAGGTTTGAGTGGAGGACTAATATGATCTAACTTACACTGTAGGAGACTCACTGTCTCAGTCCATTCGGCTGCTATAGCAAAGATACCGTAGACTGGGTGGTTTCTGAACAAACAGAAATTTGTTTCTCACGATTCTGGAGGCTGAGAAATCCAGGATCAAGGTGCTAGCAGATTCAGTGTCCTGACTCACAGACAGCTCTTTTCGCTGTGTCCTCACATGACTGACAGGGGAAAGGGAGCTCTCTGGGGGCTCTTTTACAAACATACTAATCTCATGCAAAGACCTAATCACCTCCCAAAGGCCCCATCACCAAATACCATTACACTAAGCATTAGGCTTCAACATGCGAATTTGGGGGGATACAAACATTCAGTCTGTAGGTCTCACCTTGGGTGCCATGTAGAGAATAGATTGCAAGTACAGCAGGTGTGGAAGGAGGGAGAATCGATAAGAGGCGATTGCAATTGTCTAGGTGAGAAAGCATGGTGGGTTAGATTAGAGAGTAGCAATAGAGAAGACGAAATGATTACTGGAAATGATTTTGGAAATATTTAGAAAGTAGAGCTGGGGGGATATACTGTTGGTTTGGAGGTGGGTGGGAAGACAGAAGAATAATGCTGAGAATGACACTAAGACTTTTGGCCAGAACAACTGAGAATGTAGAATGGAGATGCTGTTAAGTAAAGAAGGAACTACTGGAGGAGGAGAAGATGTAAGGATAAAAGAATTCAGCTTTGGACATGTCAAATTTGAGCTCCTTGTTATAAATTCAAATGGAAATGACAAGCAGTAAATAAAATAACCAAGTTCAGAGTTCACTGCAGAGGTCCAGACTAGAGATAGAAACTTTAGGGTCATCCGCATGTGGGTGGTGTTTAAAACCCTGACACTAGAAGAGATCACCAGGAGAGTAAGAGAGAAGTCCAAAAAGGAACCCCTAGGATGCTCCCATATTTATAGGATGAGAGCAAAGAAGTTGCTAAGGAAAAAAAAAAATGTTTCCCTTTCTCCTGTTAAGATACTGACTACTGATCTACCAGTGTTTTTTCAAAAGGAGGTTCTCGTGCCATCTGCCTCAGAAATATCTGAGGTGCTTATTACTAATATAGATGCTTGGTCCCACCGCACACTGACTGAATCAGAAACTCAGCGAATGGGGCCTCAGAGTCTGTGTTTTATTAAGTTTCCCAGATGAGTCTTGTGCACACAGAAGTTTGAGAAATAGTGCTTCCAAAAAGTTTTTCTCATAGCACATGTAGAAGATGATACTTTTGTACAGCACATTGAGTAAATAGATAAAGTGCTGACGTGAGCAGAGGGCACTGGCCTGGAACCCTGGCTGTGAGGCCCTCTGAAAGCCTGAGCGATCAATATGGTGGTATACCTATAACCAATTCGTGTCAAATGAGAAAGCTGTGACACACGACTGGGCAGCTCTGTTTCAGTCTGTCACACATATAATTAAGGTTTTACAAAACTATGTTTACGTTTATACATTTATTCTAATAAATATGTGAGTTATTGAGATGACTTAATCAAAGATTAACTGATATTTAAGATATCTATTTCAGTCACAAAGGCAAATATTATAAAAATATGCACAAGCATAAAATATGAATAATCTAACATCTAAAGGAATTCTCATAGTTTAGAAATTTACAGTACTGAATTTTAAGAAAAATTAAAAAGCTTCTTTAATTTCCATATCACTAATCAATTCTCTTTCTTGTTTTTCTTACACAGGCCATTAAGGACTACAGGTTTTGTTTAACAGCTGTTTTTTTATGTATTTAAGCTTAAGGTAATATTAAGATAACAGTTCTTAAAATCTGTCCAGTAGAGTGTCAACAGTTCCATGGTTAGTTTGGGACCAGTTATATCTCCTTGGTTGTTAACAATTCATATAATGTTATGAAGAAAAGGATTTAAGATGTTAAAAATAGACAAACAAAACCCAAAACAGTTTGTTATTGCTTACCCCAATATATCCCAGATGTATTTGATCAAATTAACTATTTTTTTCTGAGGAATTGTTAATATCTCAAAGGTCAGTTACTGTTCCTCCATGCCCAGTGTTACATTAAACCTGGTCTGGAAAACGATTACAACACGACATGTGAACAGCTCCAAGGTAGTTTAGTAATCTGCATATTAGATCACTAACTGAAGAGAAGTGACTGATGAGCAAGGCGGTTAGTCTAAAGGGACCCTCTAGACAAGGTGAATCTTGGCGATAAGGAAGGACGAGTTGGTAGAAAGGAAATGACAGAGCAGAAGGGAGCAGAGAATTAGGGGAGATGAACTTGTGTGTAGGGTCTGGAAATTCGAGTGAAAGGAAGAATTCTTTGAAAAAAGAAATAGTATCAAAACTCAAGTTTAGGAATTAAAATATGTGTATCTCTGAAAAGTATTGAGAAAGATTGTTTGTCAGGGTGATATTAGTTACTGACATTGGGGGCGAGAAACCAGCGAGGTGGCTATTCCAGGAGAATAACGTACTATTGCTGCATAATAAACCGACCTAAAACCTGGTGGTTTAAAACAACAGCCGTTTAATTAGATCATGATTCTTGGGGGTCTGGAGTCTGGGCCAGGTACAGCTGAGTGGTTCTACACGTATGGCTAGACTCACCATGTGTTTGCGTTCAGCTGCTGCTCAACTAGATGGCTCTCCTTCTGAGTTTTCACCGACTGTATTCTGGGACAGTGAAGGCTCATAGGGCACATCTCTCTCATCATCCAGAAGGCCAGCCTGAGCTTGGTCATGTAGTTCACAGGGTATCATTACCAGCAGGAGAGGAAGGCCCCTTGAAGTGTAGGGTACAAATTTGCATAACATCACTGCAGCCCAATACTATCAGTCAAAGAAAGCACAAGGCAGCCCAGACATAAGGGAAGTGGAAGCAGACTCCATCTCTTGATGGGGGAAGCTAAAAACTATTGTGTTCTTTTTTGCATTCTACCATGGCAGATGATATGGGCTGCATTGTGGAGATACCTCATGAAATGGGGAGGAAAACAGGAAATCAAGAGTCTTCTGGAAGGGGCACAGGCAGAAAGGGTAATAAAGTAATATTATGTCATATATACTGGCAGGACTTGATATGGTTATCCTGTAGCTTTCTCTCAAATCCAGCCTTTGTAGACTGAGAAGTAATGATTAATACTCTGGCAAGTTTACCAAGGCTTTCTTTAAACTATATTTCCTTAAACTTTACCTCCCCAAACCTACCTCTATAATGATTCTAAATCATATTGTCAACGCAAATAATCAATAACCAATGTATAGATAAGAATAGGGTGATATTTATTGAGCTAAGGACTAGTCTTGAAGCACTCTCTTCCACAGGGAGGAAAGCATTCCAGGGAAGCCTGGTTGACAGCATGGTTATATACCATTTCATAACAAAGAACATACATCAAGCATGACAGGAATACAATTTTTTTTCCCCAAAGTCTCAAGGAGATGTTTCGTTGCAGCTTAGTACATACATAGCAGGTCAACTTGACCTTAGTTCTCTGGGAAGAAAAACTTATCTTCAAAGAAGTACTGGTATCAGCATCAGACAGAGGGAGACATTACATCCCCATCTTTAAAGAATGCATTCTTTTCTTTTGAGAAGTGTTCGAAGCAGGTGTACAATGTGTGTTTGGTAGGCCACAAGTCAGGCTACTCTGGGGAAAACAAGTTTTAGGCCAAATCAAATTTAAACCAGAATAGCTTCCCCATATACCTCAATATGTGAAAACATGATTATTATTATTATTTTCATCAATATGCTCCCCATATACTTATGTTCAAACAGAACTGCTCTCACATATGATGGTGGCCACTGCAGTCAGGGGTAAAACCAGAATTAATACGTTCCATAGATATGCTCTTCTTGGTTATAAACTTAGCATTTTACAAAATTTAAATGTATAGACTTTGCTAATATGAAGCATAATGTTCTAAATGTTTCAATTTAAAGTTAATATTCTAGTGATGGTCTAGAGGTTAAGATTTGGTTCTCACTGCCAAGGCCTGGGTTTGTTTCCTGGTCAAGGAACCACACTGCCCATCTGACGGTTGTCATACTGTGTAGGCTGTGTGTTGTTATGATGCTGAAAGCTATGCTACCAATATTTTAAATACCAGCAGGGTCACCCATGGTGGACAGGTTTCAGTGGAGCTTCCAGACTAAGACAGACTAGGAAGAAGGACCTGGTCACCCACTTCTAAAAAAATTGGCCATGAAAACCTTATGAAGGTTTCAAAGCAGTGGAACATTGTCTGATATAGTGCGGGAAGGTAAGAGGAGGGCACGGAAAGATGGGGCAGGATCCATCTGCTGTACCCAGGGTCTCTGGGAGTTGGAATCGACCCAACGGCACCAACACCAACAACAAAACATTCTAGAGCTAAAACTCCAGATACTTTCAACAAACCCTGGGATGTGTGGGAAATGGAGAAGATGAGTGTAAGCTGGCTTAAAATCTTATACAATTTTCAGAGGAATTTTATAGATACAGATTTGTTCTTTTAAAATATTCCTTTTAACAGGTAATATGTGTACAACATACAAAATTAGAAATTCTAAAGATTATGTGGTGAAAAGTACCATTCCTTTCAGTTCCCTGATTCACTAATTCCTCTCACTGGATGAACCACAGTTACTAATTTCTTGTGTATTCCTACAGAATTATATATGTCTTCTTTGTTTCCATCTTCATCTTCCCTTTTTACTTAAGAGGCAGTCTACTACGTCTACCGTTCAGCACCTTGCTTTTCCCTAGTCAAGCTATTCACAAGTTATCTCATAAATTAGTCTATGTGAAATCAGTCAGAGAACAGCAAGTTATCTCTTTTTTTTTTGAACTGCTATCTTTATCTTCAATTATATATCAAAATGGAATCAGTCCTTTATTGAAGGACAGCTATACTCTCCAACATTTTGTATTTATAAACCATGCTAAAATGAATGTTCACATTTAATGACACATTTAAATGAATGACACATTAAAAATATGTCATTTCTTACACTTGCTGGTATATCTGTGGAAAGAATCCTAGGACTAGAATTGCTGGTGTTAAAAAGAGTGTATGCATTTGTCATTTTGAAAAATAATCCCATACTGCTATCAATCAAGACCCTATGCTATATACAATTTTTAAGTCTTTTTTATGGTCAAATTTACAGAATCTTTCTCTTTATGGCTTCTGAGCTTTGTGTCATACTTAGGATTTTTTTTCTCCAAGATTACAAATTTCTCATTTCTCATTTTATTATGTTAGTTATTTACTTTTATCATATATATTATCTAATTTGTTGGTTTAATTGGTTAATCTACCTAGCATTTATTTTGATGTAGAAATCTTATTTTTTTTTCAGCTGTCTACTCAGGTGGCCCAAGCCATTTATTAACTAATGCATATTTTTATCAGTGATTTTAAATACTATCTTTATCATCCTGGTTAACTTTTGATATTGTTTTCTTTCTTGTCGTTTATTCACTAATACCTCTTCTGTTATATTAGATAGCAAACACTGGTTTTTGCACAGGAATCTACGGCTCAGTAGAGAAAGCAAGTGTCGTAATTTGGCAAGGTCAATAAGGCAGGTCTGAGTATGGAGTTGCCACTGAAAAAGAAGAAAGAAGAGTAATGAACCCAGAGTAAAACATAAGAAAAGCAGTATCCAAGACAAAGAAGGTTCTATGCATACGTTTACATGTAATCATATAGACACCTCCACACACATACACATATAATAGGATAAACGAGAAAAACCATGACCCTTGTGGGAAGGGAAAGATAGAGAGGGATTTATGAATAACATAAAATCTATAAATTCGGATGAGATTTACGCTTGGTGTTGGGGTCCGTAGTGGCCACAATCAATAGCATCTCCCCTCCCTACTCAGGTTATGAAGCAAAATTTATCTTTTATTACTAAGAGAGGCAAGATTAGAAAACATGGCTTTAAGGCAGTTAAGAAAGAGGGTTTACTAGTCCTGAGCTCCAGAATTTTTTAGATTTAACCACCTAGTCAAGGCAGCACAAGGCTGCAGAAGCTTCCCTTGGAGAAGAGCCACTTCTCTTGATGGCAGCAAAACCAACACTCACTGTAGGCATTCTGTTCCCCAGAGGAACAAGGATAGAAAAGACAGAGCTTGTCCAGATGTTTCCAAAGATAAACACTGCTCCAGGTAACTCAAAGAGAAGCAGAGCGAGTAAAGGGGCAGAGAAAGACAAAAAGAGTATCCAAATTGATCCTCTGGGAAACGAGGAGGATGAAAAAGTGTTTCTTTTACCATTAGACTTCTAGGTCTAATGAATGATGAGAGAAATGATCCCTGAAATAGAACAAGAAGGCATCAGTTACAGCATGCGAAACAATTAAATGTCTGATCATTTGGGTCAAGGAATGAGGAGTGATCTTGTGGATGCTGTTAGGAACGGCGCAATGAGCCAGGATTTTGGTGTTATGGAAATGGGAAAGTGCTTACTGAAAATCTGTAGGACTAAATAGGTAAAAACACAAAGTTTAATGTCAATGACCACAAAGAAGAAAAGCATGATAGACACTTTCGTTATTTAGATGTATCTAAAAAGAACTCTGTGATGTCTATGTTAATAATACAGCTTTAGAGATTAAAATTATGCCCTGATTGTGGACAGTTTTCACCCAGATATACACACACACACTCACACACAGGCACTCACATACACTGATTTTACTGGCCTAACTTAACATCCCACAAGGTAATCATTAACTGTTATCCTTAATGCCAAGAAAGTTCTGGAAACTCTGGAAGCTTACTAAGCTTCAAATATGTAACTTACTGCTTGCAATAGTATTTGAATGGTTGCTTCCAGAAGTTAAATGAAAAGAAAACAATGGCAACCACTTAGTGACAGAATCCTGGACCTGGAAATACACAGTGGTCTCCAGGAGCACCATTTTCTGCTTTTCTAACTGTGCTGCTTATGCAAATTCTGTGACTTTCTTGAGCTTCTATTCACATAGTTTAAAAAGGTATAAATATATATTAAAACACATGGTCCATCACTAGCTAAATCCACCTTATGCCCCACCTCTTCATCAGAACCCTCTATTCAGTATACAATTTAGCAACAGAAGTATTTTTAATCCTAAGAATTTCCAAATAATGACGGAAGCAGTAATAAGTGATACCTGGTTTTATTAATCTCATTTGTACCACCCACCAGTTAATTTCACAAAAATGAGATTGCATAAGGCTGAACTGAAGGATCAGTTTGCTTAACTACAATCTTAGATTAAATAAATTACTTCATTCTATTCTAAACTTTGGAATTCATGTTTTTATTAATTTAAAGCATAAAACCTGCAAAAACTATATAAGGAAGTTAATTTGTAGTGACATCATCGTATGACACATCTATTACTGTATCATTAATCAATAGATTTGTACTTGTGTAAATTGTAAGGCAAATATACTTTTTTGATGTCTGTCTGAAAGATGCTTGTACACGTAGTGTTAGATAGATTAGATTAGAGTATGTGATTTCTTTGTTGCTCATTTCTTGAAGTCAGTGGTTCTCAAAATGTGATACCCAGACCCGCAACATCAGCATCACTTGGAAACTTGGAAAGGCAAAATCAACCCCCACTCCAGAACTCCTGAGTCAGAAGTCCTGGGGATTGGGACCCGAAGTCTGTGTTATAACAGGTTCTTCAGGTGATTCTGATGGATGCCCAAGTTTGAGAACTACAGCTTTATGTGACTCAACGCTATTCTAAAATTCTCTCCATCAATAAGAGAAGCTGAAATTGGGTCAGAAAAACCCAGATAATGCATCCCAGAGATTCCTAATGACATAGCAGTAGTAAATTATAGTGTCGTATTGAATGTTTCTTTTAAGTAAATAAATATTTTGAGGGGAGTTTTGCCCCTTTCTTTCTCTGGAGAAGACAGGTTTAGGATTCAAATGTATATACAATGCAGAATGAAAGGATGCCTACGCAATTAGTACTTCAGAGCAAGACTAAAAGGCATAGTCATATCTGTTGGAACCCACTGAATACAGTTTTTATATATTTTACACATTGTTCTTTCATATGGTTCTTTACATATTATTCTCTCATTCTCCCAAAATAAATTAGCTCACCAGTACTTTTTAGAGGAATATTTTTCAGGATTATCTTGCCTTGGGTGTTAGGACAGCCAAAGGAGCAAGGATGAGATGTCACAAAAAAAGCAGCTCTAAGCTCTGCCCAAAGCATGTTGCCTTAGAATAATTATCAAGTAGTTCTCTTGGTGTAGATGAAAAAACACCTAGGTGTCAGGTCCAAAAAGATGCTGACAGTTTGTACAGCTTCCTGGGAAATGAGTAGGCACCCTCTGTAGAACTAATGTAATATTGTTTGCAGGATTGTGTCCTGTTGCTGTTCTTCTTCTTTCCTTAATGGCTACATAGTACTTCCTTTTACAATGTATAATAATTTAGTCAGTCAATTCTCTGTTGTTCCCATTATCTGGGATATCATGAATATTGCTTTTTCAAGCACTCTTCTGCTTAGATCTTTGTTTGATGATTTTCCCCTCAAGATGTATTTCTTTCAATAACATCTCTGTGCCAAAAGGCATGTATATTTTTAAAGCTTTTGATACATATTGTATATTGCCCCCTAGACACCTGTTACTAATTAACAATTCAATTTTTAGGATGTACCTTTTATTTACATGCATGCTAACACTAGATAGTGCCGGGAGCCGTCAGCCTACAAGTTAAGCCTCTGCCTTGTGACACGGTCCGGGAGAGAGATGAGGGGACGCACAGCGATCCTCAAGGGAATCTACCAGGCTTCCCCTGCAATAAGTCTCCCTGGTACTTTTGACTTTCCTGCTTCTGCTCACTCTGTTCTGCACCTGGGGTTATTTCAGGGGAAGTCAGCCTGGCCCTGGGAATGAGAATGATACAATGCAATATTCTAGAGAAAGTTCTGGGGAAAAACATCTTCTAGGGAAAGAACATTTTGACCTGTCCTTTGGTTGGGTGGAGCCATGGGAGTGGAGAGCGAACAAAGAAATCTGTGGCCCCCACAGATCTCTCTAGGAGGACGGTGGTTGCCACGGCCCACTAAATCAGGAGGCCGCTGGGGGTGGCCTCCTTGAAGTAAAGGATTGCAGAAGCTTGACTCCCCCCAGGCCTACACACAATCAATTGCTCTTAGGACTATTGTCTACCTTGCAATCAATTGCTCTTAGGACTATTGTCTACTTTACAAAAAGCCGCTTACGTGAGCCAAAAAAATATACTGGGACTGTTTCATGAAATCATCCTTGCATATCCTGAGCCCTATATAAATCATGCATACACAAAATAAAGTTAGACTTGGACACCAAACTCCTTGTCTCACTGCCTCCTCCTTCGCCGACACCGTCCATCCTCAGGAGACCCTGTTCCGGCTGGGGCTGGACCCCGGCAAGATAGTAATACTATTTTTCTTCTTTGTCAATCTAATTACTGTATTTTATATATACGTATATATGCATATTATCTATTTTTAAATGAAATTTTAAAAAATTACTAGTGAGATTAGGCATTTAAAAACTTTTTACTAGCTAATTGTATTTCCTCTTTTGTTGTTTATTTTATTTGCTCATCTTTCTTTTGGATATTTATCTGTGTTGTTTAGAGAGTCATATGTATTTTAACCAGTATTTCTCTTTTTTCATTGAAGTTTATAAAAACTCTGGAATTTGTTTTGATGTAAGTATAAGTTAGGAGTCCATCTTTTCTCCTAAGGCACTTCCTATCCCACACTAATATAAAGTCGGAAAACTTTTTGGTTGCCAGAGGAGAACTTTCAATACTAAAGACCATTTGAAAATTTTAGAAAAAGTCTGTCATCTGTTATTTCTCTACAAGTGGATTACTAACGTTTTGACATAATGTTTCTTCAGTGAATTGAGTTAGCAGCTGACTGGTTAGTGTGAGGCAGAAGAACAAATGGTTCACCAGTTCTGACCTTTCTTCAAGTTAGCCAGTTCCCTCTCAGATTTTTATCTGGGTTTAAGAAAATGGCAGTGATTTTTTTCTTCTGGTGACGATCCCAGTAAGCTATTTGTTTCCAACCATATTCTGCAAAGTTGCAACTCAAAACACAAAAATCTTTGTTCCCTTGGTCCCTCTCTATTACTCTTTGTTGTAAGGTGATACCACGTAAAGTCCCTTACAGCCAATTGCTGATTTTCTTTAGTATGTGTCTCCTTTCAGAGCAAACTGAACCATGTCTTTCTCTCCGCAGAGGTCTTAGGCAAAGATAGCATCTCTGTGCCTCATGGACACACATATTTCATTTAGCTTTCAGAGCATTGAGCTGGTCTTTTCTTACCAAACTTGGGCATTCCTCAGGATGTGCTTCTGTAATCACAGAGTGGTGTGTTGGCTACACTACAGAGACTCTGGCCTGGTGGACTCTGAATAGAATTGCCCAAGAGAGACTCAGTTCTAATTCTTACTATGCCATTCATTAGTGTTCAATTCTTGCTAAAGCCTCGTTATCTTACAGTATTTCAAGTTTTGCATCTGCAGCAAGTGATAATAATGCTGATGTATTCTACCAGGAGGTTGTTAAGATTAACTAATTAATGGTCACAAAGAGCATTTTAAATAGAAAGTTCCAAATGTCTTTCCTGGTATAAAGCAAAATCATTTTGCTTGTCTTTTTATCTGCCCTTTGTTGTCATGCTGTCTTCCACTGTCTACTTTCAGAGTACCTAGGCCCATATACTTTTCAACTCAATTCCTTCCAAAAGATTCTCTCTTTTTTTAAATTGAAGTAACATTGGTTTATAATATTATATAAATTCCAGGCGTACATCATTACATTTCAACTTCTGTATAGCTATGCCGTGTTCACTACGAGAAGTCTGGTTTCCATTCACAACCCAAAAGACTTTTAAACACAATTAAAGCTACTTTAGTTCCCAATTATGGGTAAGGGATCCTGCTTTTATAGCTCAGAGCCTGGGGGACATGAGTCATAAGGTCCTTCTGATTCATGGTCATCAGAATGTTTAAAATGTCCAAAACAAAAGGCCTAGTATATATAGCATAAGGAATTTCAGGAGATCAGTATTCAAACTACCAGACACCTCAGTTCACTGGAAAGCATTTTCCTGACAATCCTTCTTTCATAAAGCAAAGAGATCATACATTTGATTTTAAAAATATACACACAAATTCAAGGATGTGTCACACTCTGCTCAATCTTCTACAGAGATGTGTCTATAGACAGAGGACCACATAATTTATCATCCAAACCAGGACACTTTTTAGAGTGAAAGAAGGTGCTATTCGTGCTTCAACCAGAAGATCAGGCTTGTATCAGAACCATCCCAGACTCAGCAGGTTGTACGGCCATCCTGTCCACACATCTACAGAATGATACTCGTTGGCATTCAGTTTGATGATACTGACTGACTCAGGCAAGATTCTCAGTTTCTCCGTTACTGACAAAAATAGAAACACAAAAAGGTTTTCTGTTTAAGCTTGTGCTAATTTATTACTTTAATTAGAAATTTCTGTTTGCTAATCGTTCTGAAACACTGAATCCTTGTAATTCAGAGAGACATCAGGACAGTAATTGAAAAAAGCAATTTTCTGTTTTCAGGGTATCAATTTTATGCCTTCTATTTTGTAGTAGCCCCGACTTATGCTGCCCATTCCAGAATCCTGCCCTCCAGGGATTTCTGGTGGAAGAGAGCTTGGGCTGGTATGGCACCTAGCAGACCCTCAGAGCTTTTTGATCTTGTCCAGCACTGTATTATCTTAGCCAAGAACCACTCACCACAAAAGGACTCATGCTAGCATGTAGTGGCTCCTCACTCAGACACTATGGCTCTAACTAATCACAGCTATGAGCTCAAGAGCAAAGAAATAAGGCTTTTCTGCTGATTTTAGTGTGAGTAAAAATCACTATTTTTTTGCCTGAAATCAAGATTCCTTGGCCCCACCCTCAGAGAAGCTGATGCAGTTGGCTTGGCAAGGAACCCAGGATCTGCATTTCTCAAAACATCCTAGCTTATTCTGAAGCAAGTGGTCATGGACCTCTTTTCAAAGAAAAATGATTACAAATTTTAAACAGGAAAATTTGAGCCATAACTTATCCGTGGTCCTTAAATATGGTTTTACCTGTATTTACACTGAAGCAATTTGGACAATGATGACTACAACTTGAGAGGCTAAACAAATCAAACATGTCCTGTGAAATAAGAAAGAGCAAGTAGGAGAACCTACCTTTCTTATGAAGAAATTTTTTAAATGTTAAATCACTTAAAACTGGAAGCTTAATTTAGGAATCTTTCCCCCAAAACTATACTTCTTAAAACACTGCAGGTTATTCTCAAGCACGCAGCCAGTGGTCCTCACAAACACTGAGAAACACTATAACTGCAAGCTAAAGATCAACTTAGTAACCACAACAAGGCTTTTCATTTCATGACTATAATTTCATAGATTTATAAAATGTATCCTACACATTTAGGGTATTATTATTCTTTTTTATCCAACAAACCGTAAGCAAATATCTTGGAATGTCTTGCAATTTAGTGGGGAAAATGGACCAAGTGCACAAAACACATACAGTCATGTAAATTACATTTTATTTCTCTGATTATTTAGAAAGCGTTTTAATATCTCTATTTGTTTCCGGACTTATTCTATCTTTCTCATCAGATTGTTAAGCATTCCAAGATATAAGTTGTTATTATATTGGCTCATAATTGTAATAATAATAATAGTCAACAGTTATATGCTAGGTATATGCTAAGTGATATACATGTAAAGTCATTTAGTAAGAATTTATTCATTCTTATTAATTAGTCCCATAACTATCTATTTGCCTTCTATGAAATGACGCATGTTAGGCAAGATGCTGATGATGGTATTGAACACAGTGGATGACAATAAGGCTCTAACTTCAGACCTCAATATTGACATGTAAACGACAACTTACTAAGAGCTGTAAATTGATCAAATAGATGTGCTGATATTCACTGGAAAGAAACATGCTGCAACTCAAATCCTATTTTCATAGGTTCATTTTTCTGGCTGAATCCTCATAAAATATGGTTGCAACAAGAGAAGAGACATGTGGTAGATGTTTTGACATGGATGAGAAATAAAGTTTTCAAGAAACTTTTTTCCTGGAAGAGAAAATTCCTGGAGCTCCCTCTATGTTCAATCATTGAAATTATCTGAAGGCCCAGTATGAAAATCATTACAAATTCTTGTAATAAGCTAACAATAAAAGTCTATTTTTAGAATGTTAAAAAACATATGAAAATAGCTGCAAAGATAAATAGATGTTATCTCTAACTTTCGCAACCCCTGAGTTAAATTTTGTTCAATTAAAATTAAAAAATCATAGCTATAGAAAATTTTCATCATGAAATTGCAATCCAAATTAAAGAGTTGCCTATTTACTAGTTATGAGCCATCATAACTTAGTTACTTAACTAAGCACCACTTACTTCATCTATAATATGAATAAAAATAATACTGATTTCACAGGGTTGTTCTGAGTATTAAAGAGGTAATATATTTAAAGTATTTAGTAATGTGAGTGGTACATAGCAAATGCTCAAGAAATATTAATATTATTTTACTCTAAGTCAAATTAGATTTAATTCATTATTTCTCAATTTTATTTTCTATAATATGAGTACAATATTTTATTGTATAATATAATGGGTCATGATGATTTCAGGGATACTTAGATCTCATAACATGTCTGTTACTTTGAGATTTTAAGCACAAAATTTATATGACTAAGACTTTTTCAAAATATAAGCAAAAGACCACAGAACTTGTTCCTTAAAAATTGCAGTTCTAACTGTGCCTGTTACCACAGGTTTGAAGGCATAGCTCCCTTCTTTTATGCTGATCTGGGGTTGCATGTTCAGTACTCTCTTCCTTAGATTTTGTGCTTTATAGCAGAATAATTGAGGGGCCTTCAGTTACAGAGAAAAGAACTGATGAATTGTTAAACCATTTCTCTTGTGGGAATAATGTCTCTGACTCAATGCAAATACAAGTCACGTCTGGAGAACGAACTTGACAACTGTTTCTGAGTTTCATTACGCAGAACTTCTGATATCCTCCCACATACCAACACACCCACTCACCCTTGCCTTTTTTCCTTTGTTGCCTTGTCGTTTTATTAGGTGTTATAAGACCTCTCAAAAATTCTTTGGGGAACTAAAGGAAAACATTAAGTGTTTAGGATAGCTTAGATCGTTCTTTTCAAACACAAATTTTGGTGTGTGGGAAATTTAGGTTTGGGACTGATATTAAAGTTATGTCTGTTCCTTGAGGCAACTCCCAACTCTGAGGAACTCACCTGAGCCCACCAAAGCAGCCCCTCACATTTCCTGGATGGCTCCGGAGGTGTGTCTTGACCAATCAGGAGCAAATTGATTGCTCCCCCGGTGCAGCCTGTAGGAACTAAAGCCAGAAACTCTGCAAGCGCTTACCTTGGATTTTCCATCATGGAGATGCTTGATTCTTCCTCACTGTTTGGCCACATACAAATGGAAACATCAACATTTTTCTATTTCCTACCAAAATCTCTAAAGGAAGGGATATATTTAGTCACCCTCTATTTAGGTGAAAATACTTGCTAATGATAAAGCTTCATCGTTTGCCATCATTAGAATAACCAGAACACAGATTGCAATGCTTTCAATTTTATCCTTAATGGCTGATTTGGAAAGAAAAAGCATTTTTAGGGAAAGAAAAATTTTCCCTTCTTCCCTTCTAGATTCTTTGGCTGGCCTAGTAATTAAATTGACATAAGGCAGATTAACAGAAAAAATAATTTAATTACGTATATATGGGACCCCCACAAAAACAGGAGGATCAGAAGCAGTCAGACAATTGAGGCTTACACACCACCACACTGAGCTAAAGAAAAAGACTAAGGATCTGAGGCTACAAATGGGAGGAAGACAATTCATAGGAAGATGAAAAGAGCAAATGTTTGGTAAACAAACATTTGCCATGCCATGTAGATAAATCTTTCTGATATATAAGTTATCTCTGGTAATATCTCTCTCCCTGGTACAGACCCCTTGTCTAAATTCTTTTAGGTGGTTAAGGGAGAGGTAAAAAGCTTTTCCTGAGTCTACTGGGTCTTAATTGCCTTCAGCTCACAACAATCCACATGACTAAGTGACACATTTTGAGGTGGCATATTCTGCTCTCCCTCACATTGATTCTGTTATAAAATAGGCAGAGGAGTAAATGTGGTGGTTATGAATGTCTTTGATTATTTTTACTCTTTGTGAGCAAGCATAAACTCAAAATTCCATATTTTCTGTTTTATTCCAATGACCAGGCGGTCATATTCAAGCAAATCATAGGCAGTTCTTAGAATGGGAAAGCTACAGTGCAAAAAGATTATTTTGATTTTTTTGACAGCTGGCATTCTCAATACATTTGAATTCACACAATTGTACCAGGAACAGAATGTGTGTGTGTGTGTGTGTGTGTTACAGGCATGTATCTGTGAGTAGGGGTAGCCCTTACTAAAGTTCAATATTGAGTGATTTTCCTGGAGGATATTTTTAAAAGGAAATTGTATATGTGAAGAAATGGTGTAGTGATTATCCTGAGACTTAACCTTTTCAAATATGTATGAATGGCATACATTCCCTTGTTTGGTTGTTTTATTTTCAATCCAAGATTTTTATGTGTGTGTGAGGAAGATTAACCCTGAGCTAAAAACTGTTGCCAATCTTCCTATTTTTGCTTGAGGAAGATTGTCACTGAGCTAACATCTGTGCCAATCTTCCTCTATTTTATGTGGGATGCTGCCACAGCAAGGCTTGGTGAGTGGTGCTATGTCCATGCCTGGGATCCGAACCTGTGAACCCTGGGCGGCAAAAGTGGAGCACACGAACTTTACCACTATGTCACTGGGCCAGCCCCTCAACCCAAGATTTTTAAGAGCATTTTCTTTGGCATCTCTCCCCACCCCTCAAATCTCATACATGATCCAAGATTGAAGTTTTGGGTCAGACAAATAAGCAAAATTAGATGGAATACTTAGGGAACTCCCTTCCTTCATCTTTTCTTTCCTTTTTGGCATATTAAAGGTATTCTTGATTGTAATTTTTACCATCCTCAGGTCAAGTTAAAAAGCCTGGCCAGCCTCTAGACAGGTTACCATAGTCTTGTATTACCACTGCTCCACTGCATTCAGCTCTCTGTTTCTCTTTAAGATTGTTTACTGACATCTACGTACATATGGTGGAGAATTTACAACTAATAAAGATCTTATCCCTTGATTTACATTTTCAAACTATGAAGTTGGCATGATGTTTTGAAATAACACTCAGTAATGGTAAGTGTAAGTAGAAAAATAACATTCTCACAAACAAATGATTAAACTGTAAACTGTACACCATTAGGGAAAGCAATTTGGCAATAATCTCAAAAGTATTACAAATATACATAAATTGTGATCGAGTACCACATTTCTAGGAATCCATGCTACTAAAATAATCAAGCACATGCACAATTGTTCTTGAACAATGGTGTTTGCTATTCATAATGTTAAAATACAAGAAATATCTTGAGTATCCAATGATTAGAGAATTAATCAATAAATTAATCATAATTGTAATATTATGGTAGCATTAAAATCATGTTTATTTTCAAACAAAAAGTATGCTTTGCGTGTATTCCAAAAGATTTAAAAAATATGCCTAGGAAATAATTCCTAAATAAGAAAAGAAGGTTTAAAAGTGTGAATCATATGTGATTATAATTTTGAAAAAAAAACATAGGATATAAAAATAATAGAATACAGTGAAATTTTGAGGTTCTAGTCAATTACCTCTAAATGATGATGTTATTAGAGGTTTTAATTCCTCATTAGGCTTTTCTGTATTGTCTACAGTGAGCATGTGTAATTGCTCCAATTTGGAAAAAAGTTCATTTTTAAAATATCAAATCATTTCCCATCTGTTCCACTGTTCATAATACACTAATTCTCACTGCTATTAATTTCGTTACTGTCTCCCGAATATATCTTCTCTATACTACACACATTTAAGCTTTCCAAATGTTTCCATTAAATGTCTTACATTATCCTTGATTAATAGAGGCAAACTACTGCACAATATAAAATATTTACATAAATCGATTCAGTGAAAAAGATGACCTCATTTATATTTCCAGGAAGAGTATACAATTAATAGAGAACGTGATTCAAAGAAATCGAAATCTTAAATGCATGTGAACCTTATTAAACAAGATGTTAGCAATATTATTATTCAAGCAGTCACTAAAAATTAGCGAGATTTTATTCTTGGCCTGTCTATTTGTACTACAGCTCTCCGCTGGAAAAATTCATAAGAATCTTCCAATGTCATGGTCTATACATTGTGTCTTATTAAGAGTAATTTGTTATTTATTTGTTGAGGTTTGACCCAGATTTTACAAATTACACTATGACTCTTATCTGAATGTAGTCAACCTACTGTGTGGAAGTGCATCATAACCTAATTGCCAAAGGTACTCTTTTGTAAAAACCATTAAGTTTAATCTTCCAAATATATTTTAATTTCAGGTAATTTTCACCATTATTATACATTATAATCCTCTATAACTGTTAAAGACATATTGGCATGATGATATAACTTTCAAAATATAATAAATGTTTCAGTTATCTTTCTCAAAATCAGATAAAAAATCAGGAATATCCTTCTTAAAAAGTCACATTGAAACTGGGTCCTAACAGAGTCCCTGGTAAGCAAAGCAGCATGGGCAGAGGGGAGAAAAAGTCCAGCAGGTAAAGGATCCAGAGTATGCAAATGTCTAAGGCAAAAGGGAAAAGTTACTGATGAATAAGAAGTGGGCAGGGTTAAACTTGCAGGGCATTGCAAGTCAAGGACTGTAATCTTTATTCTAAGAGCAATGGAAAGTCTTTATCTCTAAAAACAGGGGAGTGATAAAATCAGATGTGCGTTTTTGAAAGGTCACTCTTAGAAGCATTGTAGAAACATATTGGACTTAGTGAAGGGAGCAATGAATGAAGGGAGACTAGTCAGGCAGCTAATATAGAACATCAAAGAACAAATTAACAGTGATTTGGGTGGCAGTCATAGTAAAAAGAAAAGAAAGAAGTGGACTAAGGCATTTGTCTCCAGACCTCCTCTCTTAATGACAGATTCTCTAGATGTGCAGCCAACCTGCTCTCTATGACAATTCAACTCCATAGTCCTCTCGGGGAATGCTGACAGGCAGAACTTTCATTCCCTGCTAGTCATTGCCCTTTGTTTTCTAAATAGCCACTGAGCCAGTCATCATTATGCCTTTTGAAGATTCATTTAATGATATCTATTTATCTTATTGTTACGAAGTTTAAATGAGATAAATCATTTGAAAGTGCTTTGGAAAAGATGATGATCATTTTTGCTATGCCCATGAAACAGTGAAATACCAAAACCCTAAATGGATATTCATCCATCAATATTTATTCACCAACACTTCCTTTGTGCTTGACACTGTGCAGAGCATCATGGAAAAAATAGAAGAAATTTATGGATGTATTGGTGTGTGACTTAAAGGAGTTCTTAAATGCAAGTAAAATTAAGGGACACTGAAAATAATGAGGTGGACCCAGACCTCAAGCTCTAAATATAGATCCTGTTTCTCTGTTTTAAATCTGTGAGGACTGTGCCGAGTTAACCTTGAAATACAATTCATCTTCTCTTGATTTGTTATTTAGAAGTGTTGATTGCCCTAGGTAAAGAATTATCATCTTGCGAGCGAACTTGAGAAGTTTCTAGTGGAGATTTTCCCAGCAGTTGGAACCCAGCTGATTACTGTATCTGCCCAGTGTCACAGCCAGACTCTCATTGTTTATGTTTCATTATAATCCAATTAGGTAAACACAACTTTGAAGGTTTACAGATAAGAGAGATTCCAAACATTTTAATTTCTCTTTTATTTTTCTTCCTGTAATGGAAGATTCTGCTCAAAGGAAAAAACTAACAAATAGATTATATTCTTGGTGAAATCATTTTAATCTCATCTAAACTGTCTCTGGTTCCTTTCTTATTTCTGCCGCAGTCTTCCTGATCTAGACGAGGTTGTTAGAGCACATTCACTTGCCCTTTATGAAAACACCCTTTGTATTATCATGTAGTCTATTGCTTTGCAGTTAGGTCTGTGTTCCAATGAATATAAGGGCATAGTCCCATGAAGCAAATACATTTCAGGGAGAAAACTAAATTTTTCATTCCTCAGCTTATGGAATGTTTGACAATTTGTGAACATAGTTAATTATACACACTCATCTTTATTTGACTTAAATTTTATTTTGAGTTCCTAAAAGATACAATTCAGTAACAATAGAAAAGTTATTATGGGTATACATTTTTGCAATTATAAAAATTTTTTATCTGCAGAGAAGATATCAGAAGATATGGATTTTAGTTCTTGCTCTTGGAAAAGTCCAAAACATCTCTAAATACCAATTTCCTTGTCTTTACAGTAAGGATAATAATGTCAATAGAATAAAATGGTTCTGAGGATCAAATAAGATAGCTTCTAGGAAGATAGCACCTTGCAAAGTATAAAGCACCACATAAATTTGGCATTGACTGGGAGCCTAGATGTCCAAACAAAGATTTTAAAACTATGTCAACTGAAAAGTATTATTAAATAAAATTCATGCTTCACTCAGTCATAAGATTCACATTTGAAATTTAAAAAAGTGAATCCATTAATTTTATAAAATAATGAACAATTTATTTGACTTTGAAGTCAATTTCATTTTAAAGTTAATCGATTTTTAAACATTTTTATTTTTAGAAATTAAGATTTTTTTTGAACTGAAGTAGATTGCAATACGCTGATTTATGCATTCACTCATTACTCATCCAATAAACATTTATTGAGCAACTAATATATATACACAGACACTATCATAAGTGCTGGGAATAAAAACAAAAATTAAGATGTCTTTTTTAAAAAAGGAATTCCCAATATAGCAGGGGAAACTAGCAATTGTGATATACAATAGTGCACATTAGTACACAAAATGTGTAAACCAGCAATTAGGATTCACAGTACTAGGTATTATTTTAAAAGTGTTTAAAAGGTACAGTGACTAAACAAAAGCAAGAAGAGGATCTTTTAAATGAGAGAAAGATTATAGGAAATGTCATAGAGGTTCCCTTTAAACTGAAGGTTAGGAGTTGAGTTGTGCCCTCCCAAAATTCATATGTCGATGTCCTAACCCTCAGTACCTTAGAATGCGACCTTCTTTGGGGACAGGACCTTTGCAGAGGTAGTTAAGCTAAAACGGAGTCATTAGAGTGGACCCTAATCCAATAGGACTGGTGTCATACAAAGGGAAATTTGGGCACAGACATGCACACAGGAAGAATGCCATTTGAAGATGAAGGCAGAGATCCAGGTGATGCTTATACAAGCCAAGGATTGCCAAAGATTGCCAGAAAACCACCAGAAGCTGGGGCAGTGGCATGGAGCGGATTCTTCCTCACAGTCCTGAGAAGGAACCAACCCTCTGACGCCTTAATCTGGGACTTCTAGTCTCCAGAAGTGTGAGACAAATCTCTGTTTTTTAAGACACGTGGTTTGTGGTACTTCATTATGGCAGCCCAAGCAAACTAACACACTGAGTCATAAACAAAAATGAATAAGAATTCATCAATACAACAAAGGAAGTAAGTATAGGGAGGGTGTTAAGACTGAGGAGAGAGTCTGTGTGAAGACAGGGTGATATGAAGAAGCAGGGCCCAATGGTAGAACTGCAAATAGTTCCGTTTGGCAGAACATGGGCTGTGAGGGCAAACCCAGCAGGAGAAAACCTCAGAAAGATGGTCAGAAGTCACCCTGTGACAGCACTGGGGCCAAGTCGTGGGGTTTGGATTTTATTCTGAAAGCAACTGCAAACCACTGAAGGCTTTTAAACAGAGGGAACATATGCTGAGATACATGTTTTAGAAAGACCACTTACTTTTTTAGCTCTGTGAAGGACAGTTTGAAGGGATGAAATGAGAAATCCAGGGGTCAGCCAGGAATTTACTGTGATAGTGACAGGAAAAATGATGGTTATTCAACTAGGGCCATCAAGTGAGAAAAAGGGGTAGATTAAGGAGATAGTTAGAGGTGATAAAAATTTGGTGACCAGCTGGTTAGCCGAGAGACTGAGAGAATGAGCTGTGATTTTAGCAGTAGGAATGGAGAAGGGATGGAGATGAGAGTATTTCTAAGGAACAGCTGGAAGACCTTCTTTCTCCCAGTGGAGTAAAGGAAACATACACGACCTCAACAAAATTATCACTTGCGCTTAGCTATTAACCTGGTTACTTTGGGCCTATTTGGGAGGGCATTTGTTGTATTGTGATCCTGGAAGCACTTGCTGGGCACTGTTACCTCTTCAAGTGCCACAAATTATATAGCAGCAATCCCATAAACCATTATATTTTCATTATATTTTATTGTACATATCACAGACAGAGGCGTAGTCACTCGGATGGCAAATAAATGTTTCTGCATTAAAAAGTCTTATAAACTGTGATATTTTTAGTATAAAAGATAAAATTCCTCTGGCAGCTAAATTGCAAAAAGTTTTTGCTACAAAACATAAATGTTTGTTTTTTCTAATAAAGAAAAAGGAATACAAATCTTCCAGTCACACTCGTGGAAAACCGCTTTATCATAAACTACTCGTTCAATTTATTTTTTCTCAAGTTTCAAAAAGTGTCATTTGAATGCTAAAAAGAAAAAAAGGAGCCATAGGGCTATTTTAGAAAGGAATTAAGAACTTTCCCATTGTAGAAAATTAAAAGGTACCCGAAGGGCACTTTTTGATGTTTTTCTCTCTTTTGCTACCGGGTACAATAGCTTGACAAAGCAAGTGTCTTCTTTCTCCATTAAAATCAATCAGCCCTTACCATTTGCATTTCCACTAAGTGATTTGTCCAGACTGGTTATTTCACAGAGGATCTGTAAGGAAATCCTCCCTTTACATCTTTTCTGTTGTAAAAATTCCTTCTCTAAAGCACTCCATGCTGCTTCCCTAAGCTGCCCCTGCTCCATGTTAGCCTGTGTTCTGTCCTTGCTTAGCCTTCACTAGACACCTTTGTTCTCTGTCCAAGAGACACCTGCTTATTGCTAGCTTCCCACTTTGCACTTCTCTCCCTTCACCAAGATTTTCCCTCAAGCTGCTTTCTGCAATTGGTTCTTGCTTCGCGTGGATGTCACCTCCCCTAGGCACCACTGCTTGGGCCTAATGACCCCCACGTTCTGTGTTCCGTAACACTCTATGAATATTTCACTTCACTCTATTTTGCTGGAATTATCTAAATGGAGCCTCCACTCATGGAACATGAAATTCCTGAGGGCACGTTGCTTTATAGTACCTGATATAAACTGTCCTTGGTATCACAACACCAGCCTCTCTAGCCAATCCTTAAGGGAAGTCTGCAGCTGACAAATCTTTTTAGTCTTCCTTCCTCTGAGAAGGTCTTTATTCTCCCTCCACTCCTGGAGGAGAGTTTTCTATCTGTCACTGGATATAGATTTCATCGTTGACAATTCTTTTTTTCACCACTTGAAAAATATTGTGTTATTTTCTTATGGTCACCATGGACTCAGGTAATGTGTCATTTCTTTTTGGCTCATTTCAAGATCTTTTCTTTGTCTTTCATTTCAGAAGTATAATTATGATGTGTTTTGATGTGTTTCTTCAATTTTGTGAATCTGTAGGTTTGTGTCTTATGTCAAGCTTGAGAAGTTTTCAGACTTTATTCCTTCAAATACTCTTTCATCTCCTCTCTCCTCTCCCTGGGACTCCAAAGATAAGAATGCTGGATCTTTTGTTATTGTCTCACAGGTCCCTGAGGCTCTGATTATTATTTTTTTTTTTTCAGTCTATATTCTCTGTTGTTCAGATTGAATGAATTCTATTGTTCTCTCCTCAAATTCAGAGTCTAGCCTCTGTCCATTCCACTTTATTATTGAGCCCAACCACTGACATTTTAAAATTTTACCTATTTTATTTTTCAATTCTATAATTTCCATTTGTTTTTAACTCTAACTTCTGTTTCTTTCCTAAGATTTTCTCTGTTTCTCTCTCATTTCAGGATAATTTATAATTATTTGTTAAAGCATTTTTATGACAGCCTCTTTAAAATCCTTGTGAGGTAATTCCAACATCTTATTCTTTTCAGTGTTAGTATCAGTTGATCGTCTTTTCTCCTTCAGGTTGTGATTTCCTGGGTTCTAGGTACGATGATATATTTTTTTATTGTATCTTGAACATTTTGGCTAGGAGACTCTGGGCCCTATTTAAACTATTTTCTTTTAATAGGAGGGCACCCTGTTTAGATTTGGCATGTAGGTCCTGGTCTACTTTTGTGATTCCAATTACAGTCTAATTTTCAGATACTGAGTGGTTGGTCTGGTTGCTTTATCTCCTGCTACTGGGACTCCTGCTGGTCCCTCTTGATGCTACTTGAAGGATCCAAAAGAGCTTACCAATGCCAGGGTGCCCTGTCCCTCTAGATTGGTGAAGGAATTCTTAGACCCATGGACTGGAGTGCTTCCTGGGCTGGGAACTTGTGATGGTGAGTTCCCCTGTGTTGGTGCTCCCCAGCTGCATGGTGTCTTCAGGTTAGAGAGGAGAATCTCAGGTTTGACAGGAGAGATGAGCACATCCTGGACTGTGCTTGTTGTGCTGGGACCCACTTTGCTTTGTCCCCTGGTTGTATGGTGTTTCTGGGTTGGAGAGAGGAGTCATAGAACCAATGGGAAAGGAGAGGGCTTCTCCTAGCTGATAATTATCAGCAGGACTGTTGATTAAATTCCCCTTGCTGGTCCTGCTCGGTTTGCCCAGTGTTGTCAGAGGTACTCTGTTTTGATCTGCAGTAGGAAAGAGCTTACCTGGGATGCCCTTTGTTGGTAGGTTGGGAATCAAGAGACACCAGGCCTCGGTCACCTTCTTCTGGTGGCTGTGGGCTTGTAAGACATCCTCCTGCTGTGCTATTCCTTTAGCCCTGGGGTCTCTAACCAGTTCAGCTTCTTCTTCCAACTTTCAAAGTTCTTCTTTGGTTGCCTCTTGATATATTTCTAGAGTTTATAGTTCCACATATTGCAGAGGAGCAGGGAGAGACAAATCTTCACCATCTTGTCATGATGGGAAGTACCATTATTTACACACTCAAATCCAGACTTTGATGGCCAAGTTTGGTCAGCCCTGGCACATATGCTACCTGCTCTAGACTATGTGCAGAATTGTTTCACAGTTATATAAGTTAGGCTGGGCATAGAGTAACTGAGCTTCCTAAATGTTAGACATGGCCCTTACACATTCAGATGTTACCAAGTGCAACAGTGTCCCTCTGGATAAAGATTCATGGGATTCAGAAGTTTGCACTGGAGCCTGGAAAAATGTGGCTATTTCATGGCAGTGCCTTTTGATTGTACTGCATTTCTTCCAACTCCTTTAGATCAGGATACTTTATTTGTTTTACCTGTATAATTAGCCAAAGACAAAAATGGTAGAAAGTGAAGAATTCTTGAAGATCTTAGAAACCATTCAACATCATTTTGTAGATGAGAAAAATTGAGGCCCAAAGAGTTTTGTCAACTTTCTCCGAGTAATGGAACCAAAGAGTGGGGGAGCAGAATTAGATCCCAGGTTTTATGACTTCTACTCAGCATTTTTTTATTTCACCATGGAAATCAATAATAATAAAAATTTAATGCACTTTTCAATAGTAAATGTATTATTATAACTCCCTCACAAGTTTTTTCTGTATGCATTTAATTTGCCTGCATATTTTGTTCTCTTATGCCCTGTAAAAACCATGCTTACTCTGTCATTTATGAGCCAAGCATGAGGAAGAAGAGAAAATTTTTAAACGATGCTAGTATCTATTCACTTAGCAGGAAGAGCGTCATATATTCTAGGCATTGAGATCGTTGTGAAAACATCAAGGTAAAGAAGAGATAATTTCTTAGTTTCCACCCCTCACCCCAAGTAGTTTCCAGTCTAATGAGAGATACAGATGGGCAAACTCACTATAATGTAAGATGTTGTGAAGTAATTGGTTCAAAATGGATGTAAGCAAAGTGTTGTCAAAGGGAGTTGGAAAGAGTGTAAAATCTGACTAAGAAGATTAGAGAAGACAATCTAAGAGATATCCTAAAGGTTCAATAAAAGTTAAAAAATTAAAGTAGAGCAAAGGCATCCCAGACTGAGAAAATGGGATGAAGAGGAACATGAAAGCAAGGAAACCTTATCCCAGCTGTTTTCTAAGTGTCAGAAGATGGTATTTCACTCTGGTTCCAAATCCAGTAGGTCTAAAACTGAGTTGATCATCTTCTTCTCAACAACTCATAAGTGTGTTTCTTTCTCTTTTCTTTTAACAATATTCTCAGACTCTTGGTGTAGAAACTTTGCAACGTGTCTGAATGCAACTCACACCTCTCTTTTGCTTCTCATCCGGGTGATCACCAAACCTTGGAGGTCACCACCTGCCTATGAAGTGTCTCCCCAGTACCACCTTTCCTTTCTCCTTTTCCATTCCTAGTCTAGGCCCTTGTTACTGTTTAGACAAAATAATGTACACATGGTTCAAATAGTTTTTCTAACTCAAAACTCTTACTTTTTCAATAGCTTCTTCTTATTTAAACAAGACTTAGATTTGGAAAACAAATGGGATGGTGTCATTTTCCTCATAAAAATCATTTTTAATTTATCGAACAATTATTTAATTACATACTATATGCCAGGCACTGTGTATTAATTGTCTGCTGAATAAAACCAAACACATTGGCCAGCCTACGTCATCTGACTCTAGAAACCCTGCCTGTGCTCTCGATTTTATCTCTTCTAACTCTGCCTGGACTTTGTTCCCTTGGTTCTTCCTTCCATAATTTCCAAGGATTTCTACTTGCAAACACAATCATATCTTCTTATCCAAAAATAACTTTTACACACACACAGAGTTCCTAAGTTTTATCACCAACTACCTTCTTGAAAACTTAGTCTTCTTGTTTCTATTTTCTCCTATAAGGCCAAGTTTTTCAAACCCCTTAGCCCAGTGTAGGTTTTTCTGTAGTGATATGACATAATCAGAATTGCATTTTATAAAATATATAGTTGTACTGTGAAGAACAAATTGAATAGATGTAGAAGGGAAGCAAAGTATCTATTTAGATAGCTACTGCAATTGGCAAGTTACATTTCCAGGCAAGAGATGATGGTGGCATGGATTTGGGTGGTAGTTGTGGGGATGGAGAGAATGGATGGATTCAAAGATTTGTAGAAGACACATTCTAACGAAATTGGTAACTGACTGGCTATTAGCCAAAGGGAAAAGAACAGTCAGATATGACCTCTAGTAGTCTGGCGTGAGTAACTCGTTGGAAAGTAGTTTCAATTACTAAGTTATAAAACCCTAGAGAATGGACAGGTTCAACTTCAGATATTACATATTAAGTTGGGGTGCAAATGAGACATCTCAAGGGTGATGTTGAGTAATGCCATATGTATATGTGGATCTCAAACTTGTAGTTGATTTCAAAAATGACCACAAATGATGCCTCCCCATCTATACCCTTTGGTAGTATCCACCCATACTGACTAGGCTAGCACTGATTTGGCCAATGGGACATTAACAAGCATGATATCAGTAGAGGTTTGAAAAACACATGTAGGTTTGACCTTCTTGCTACTCTTAGGAACTTTGTGACTGACAACCAGTTGATGAAGCCCAGGCTAACCTGCCAGTTGATGAACCAGTGTTCCAATCCTCCCCATTGCCCTCACCAACAAACTGTTACACATGAGACTGAAGCAATTCTAGGTCACTGAGCCCCATTAGCCCTCCTGCTGACAAGAGACACAAGTCTGGGAGAATCAGCTGAACTGACTCAGATAAAAACAACCACCCAGAAGGCCTACAGAATCCTAAACTGAATCAACGGAAATACAAACTAGTATATTTTGTGGCGATTTTCTATGCACCAAAAGTTAACTGACACAACCTGCTGAGGATGTAATAATAATAGTCGCTAAGATATAAAGAGCTTATTCTGTGTTAGCGTGGTGCTAAATACTTTACACAAACTAAACAACATAAGTAAAACTTTTACAGAAATATAAGTTTAATTATATTAAAACGTAAAAATGGAGAGTTATTTGACGTAAAGTTTAAAGACGTTGATATTCAAAGAAGAGTTAAGAATTTGCTCGAAGCTACTCAGTTCTTACATGGCAGAACTGGAAGAAATCTGAGGACATTATTCTACCAACTTTCTAAGTCTACAAAATATTGAATCCCAGGAGTGTATAGCTTTGGGTTTACTGGATACTCTGAAACTGTGGATTGATGGGAAAATGTTACTTTAGTTCACGTCGTGTTAGGCTTTTGGCTATTTGTATTAAATTTTTCCCAGTCTCTGTCAAGGTATATTTTCTACCTTGGTCTTCTTCAAAATGCTAATTCTATGCTTTATCCATGCTTCATGGGCAGCAGGAAAAATTTATAGCCTTCAAATAAAATTATAGATGTGAAATGTTCCACAAATAGTAATAATTTACCAGATCATTTGACATTTTTTCCTGAAACATTGTATTCATAGAATTTTAAGTTACCTAATTAACAGGTTCTTCTGGTAAGAAGAACTATTTAATAACTGTCTTTTAAAAGTTTTATTTAAAAGCAAAACAAGTAAAACTAGAACTTGTAAAATGAAGGCCACGATGGTTGTGCAATGCTGTGCCTTTGACTGTATAATACCACGTTTGTAATTCTCAGCCATCACTCCTTTTGCTGCATTTCTGATCTAAAGTCTACTCGGATGCTCTAATTGGAGTGTGTTTTAAGCTAAAATAACTAAAAGATGGACTAACAAATAGCTTGTCATGGTGCCAATCTATATGATAGCTAAGACATCACTAGAAATTTAATGACACAGGCAATGTGTTAGTTTTCCAGGAATGCTGTAAAATACTACCAAAATTTAGTGCTTGCAACAACACAAATTTATTATCTTACAGTTCTGGGGGTCAGAAGTCTAATAAGGGTCTTACAAGGCATCTTGGTCAGCATGGGCTGCCATAACAAAACGTCATAGACTTGTAGCTTATACAACAGAAATTTATTTTCTCACAACTCTGTAGACTGGAAAGCCCAAGATCAAGGTTCTGGTCAATTTGATTTCTAGTGAGAAACTCTCTTCTTGACTTGCAGTTTGCCACGTTCACTCTGCATCCTCACATGGCAGAGAGAGAGAGCGAGCTCTGGTGTCTCCTTGTTCTTCTTTTCAGCCTCTTCCTTTCCCTCTTCTTCAAGGTCACCAGCCTTATGACCTCATTTAGATTTTATCACCTCCCCCACAGGCCCCAACTCCAAATACAGTCACATTTGGGATCAGAACTTCTATGTACGTATTTAGGGGGGACACAAACAGTCTGTAACACAAAGTTAAATCAAGGTGTCAGCAGAACTGCATTCGTTTCTGCAGCCTCTAGAGGAGAATATATTTCCTTGCCTTTTCCAGCTTCTAGAGGCTGCCTGCATTTGTTGACTCATGGCTCCCTTCCTTCTTGAAAGCCAGAGTAATATTTTCCTGGGGCTCACATAACAAAGTACTACAAAATAGGTGGTTTAAAATACCAGCTTATTGTCTTACAGTTCTGGAGGCTATAAGTCTGAAATCAAGGTATTGGCGGGGTTGATTCCTTCTGAGGGCTGTGAGACTCAATCAGTTCCACGCTCCTCCCCTGGCTTCTGATGGTTTGTGGGCAATTTTTGACATTTCTTGGCTTGGATATGCATCATTCCAACCCTCCACCTTCAAGTGGTGTTCTCCATGTGTCTCTTCACATAGTCTCTCTGAGCATGTCTGTGTCCAAATTTCCTCTCTTTATAAAGATGCCAGTCATCCTGCATTAGGGCCCACCCTAATGACCTCATTTTAATTTGATTACCTTTTTAAAGACACTATTTCTAAATAAGGTCATCTTCTGAGGTACTGGGGTTTAGGATTTTAATGTAGTTTTGGGGGGAGAGGGCCACAATTTAACCCATAGCAATCACTAATTGCCAGGAAAGTCCATCTCACATTGCATCTCATCGTTCTTGCCTCCTCTTCTGCCTCTGTCTCCCACTTTTAAGGACGCTTATGATTACATTGGGCCCACGTAGATGATCCAGTATATTCTCACTATTTTATGACCAGCTTGTTAGCAAACTTAATTCTCTCTGCTACCTAGATTCACCTTTGCCATGTAATGTAATATATTCACAGATTCCAGGAATTAGGATGTGCACGTCTTAGGAGGGCCATTATTGTGTCTGCCACAGGGAGAAATTGTTATTTGCCAAAACTCTCAGAAAGGAGTCCTGGATGTGGCTTGAAGGAAGAGTAAGAAAATCCACCTATGTTTGGGGATGTGCAGGTTATGTGACTCTCCAGGCAGCATGTTGCTAAACTACCTTCCAAGGAGAAGAGTTTTCAAGTTTTGGAAAGAAGTAATTAAAATATTGTGAATAGAAGAGTAGTTGAGTATTTCTACTAGCGTTTGTGCACAGAGCATGCTCCAATCCTGCATAAAGCTCCAACTTCTCATCTAAATAAATGCTCAACAGATATTAAGATTAGGTTTCAGAGCTATTTTTCTATTTTGTGCATAGGTGTGCACTAAAGTGATGCAAATTCAATTTCAAGCAACAAATTTTGGTTCTAGAATACAGTTCTAGAAGAGTCACACACTGAACATCTCCTGTACCGCGACCCCATCCCTGAAAATAAACACACACACAGTTCATTGCTGCTCCGTTGGTGAAACAAAAGAAAAAGAGAATAGGGCTCTTTATATTGTGCTCACTTAAAACCTATTCCTTGTTCTGAATCAGGTGAATATTTAGAATTCTGGTGTGGTTTTCTCCATGTTCAAGCCTATTCTCATCTTCCCTGACTGTGTAGATTTTACTGCATAGTTTTTCCGTAATCCATACAGTTAGTATTTATTTTATGTCACTATAAATTTACTGAGACCTCTTACATTCAATATGTAAATTTATTCAGGAAAACATATATGCCAATTTTCTGGACTCGAAGACTGAATTGAAGTTCCATTTGGTGCACCTGTCAAAGAAGAGGAATTATTTTAAAACATTCTAAATTCTTTCCAAAATCTTCTCCAGAATCACAGTCAATTTCTACAGAGGTTGAGATTTTTCTTTGGAAGTATAAAACAGAGGGAAGGGATAAATGGAGTGAAACAGCAAGTAGCAGAAAGAACGTAAAGAGGAAAGAACGGAAGAGAGATGGAAATAAAAGATAAGAAATCTTTGAAGGCGGAAAAGTTACTAGAGATTATAAATCAGGGAAAGATTTGGAATAGTAAGGAGATAGAGACAAGACTCTGGACAGAGGAATACGGAAAGAACAAAGGAAGTAAGTAATTACAAAGAGTGGGAATTCTAGATATAAAAATAAAGAGGAAATGGAAGAGGAGTGACAACATGAACAAGGAGAGAGAGGAGAAAGCATAACCTGGAGGCAAAGATATTTTTTATTATTCTATTCCATTTATTTCAATATAAAAGGAAGAAAAAAGAGAATGTATGATTAGTCTGTGATAAAAAGTTAAGAGACGATGGCAGTCAGAGGGCCAGAAGTTTCTCAGGCCACTTGGAGCACGCTGCACTCTGACTTTGAACGTTGGCTGGAATTCATTCTTGCTAGCTTGACTCCAGGAATGACAAATCTCTGGGTGCTCTGCAACAGCCCCAGATTCATTAATCACCCATAGACTCTGCACATGGGAGTTTTATAAATGATTCTCCAGGCATAGTAATCACGGGCTGTGGGAGAAGAAAAGGGGGATTTGGGCCTGCAGGGTCTTTTGTGGCAATTTCCCTCTGTGAAGTTGTTCTACCTCTGGAGTACCATTCCCTACGGAGGTGCTGCTGTGGATCTGTCACAAGTTTGCAAGGTTGTTGGATCCTTAAGTGACTTCCAAATGTTTCACTACATCATTTTCAGAGAATTCGGGGAGAAATCACAAATTAACATTTCAACCCTCAGTAAAGATTTAATGATGTGTGTGTTTAGGATTCATGCCAGAGAAAAAGACAAAATAAAATAAAAGCTTCAGCTCTGAATGTGTGACTATCCAACCAAACGCCCCAGAATCTTCCGTCGAAATTTGACTTGACTTTGACTCCAGAAAGATGCACTGGATGTGTGTGAATTTACAATTGAGTGGTCATCTGCATTACAGTTGCAGAATCTCCTTGCTTTCTTAGGCAGGAGGGGTGTGTGTGTGTGTGTGTGTGTGTGTGTGTGTGTGTGTGGTCAAGATACTACCTAGATCTAGGGTAGGTTTCTAAGTTAAGCTTGATTTACTTACGACTAGGAAAGGAAGTCTTATGTTGCAAGCTACATGTATTTCCTAGGTTCTAGCTTGTTAAAATAAATATCTTCTCATTAAAATGTGTAAGTAAAGAAGGACTTTGCTATTCTATACACCAAAATAAGTGTAAAATAAACAGAAAGTGAGAAATTGCTATTCCAAGCACTCCAGAATCATCTATCATGAAACCTTCTTAGCACAAAGTAAGGATAAATGAAACTGGTGAACAATGGACAGTCTTACCAAATGTGTCAATTTGCATGTTCATGTTACACAAATATTGTCATTTTTGTTGTCATTAGTGGCAGTTGGTTGGATGTTTGGGAGCAACAAGAAATATGAAAACCAAAGAACTCAACAATTTAAAGCAATGTGAATTCAGTTTTACCGCTAGGCACCATTCCCGCAACTGTGAGTCAAAGCATCACATTATCTGGATGTAAGCCAGTAGAAAAATTAAGTCTGAAACACACAGCAGGGGGTCTCTACAGAAATCTTTCTTTAAATGTTGGTCATGGGGGAGAAAGTGCTGAGAAAACAAAGGTGGGGAGAGAGGGAGAGGAGAGAAGGGACCTGAAATGAGAGCAATAAGACCCAGAGAATCTTATTATATGTTATTTGTATGGCTATGAGTTTGAAGAAAAGAAGTAATAAAAACCTCCATCACTTGCTTAGCTTAATCCCAGTTTTAAAAATAATTACTAGTAATATGCTTCTTATTAGATTACAAACAAACTGCTTTTGACAACTGCTTCACGAAATCTCTTTAAGTGCTTTCCTTTCCTTTTCATAATGGAATGTCTTAAGCATTACAAAAGTGACACTGCAAACAGACACTTCTTCATTGAGATAAACATTAAAAACTGAAAGTGTGGAAGAGCTCTCAAGTGCTACTCTAATTCATTATTTATTTATTTGATTAATCTGAAACCCTGCAGTGGAAATAGCAAAAGATAAAACTGCACTCTGGAATTCAGAATATTTTCAGAGACTTTTCACACAGTATTGAGTCTGAGCATAATTTTCTTTAGGGTGACTTTTAAAAATCAATAGACTTTATTTATTTATTTATTTTGAGGAAGATTAGCCCTGAGCTAACATCTGCTGCCAATCCTTCTCTTTTTGTTGAGGAAGACTGGTCCTGAGCTAACATCCATGCCCATCTTCCTCTATTTTGTATGTGGGAGGCCTGCCACAGCATGGCTTGCCAAGCGGTGCCGTGTCCGCACCAGGGATCCAAACCGGCGAACCCTGGGCCGCCAAAGCGGAATGTGTGAACTTAACCGCTGCACCACTGAGCCGGCCCAAAAAATCAATAGACTTTACTTTTTGAGGAGTTTTAGTTTGATTGAGCAAAAGAACAGAGAGTTTTCATATACTCTCCTCCTTCAGTTTCTCTTATTATTAACATCTTGCAATAGTGTGGTACATTTGTTATAACTGATGAGCCAATATCGATAGATTATTATTATTAACTAAAGTCCATAGTTTACGGTAGAATTCACTCTTTGTGTTGTGTTATTATTACAAGAATATACAGCAAGAGTGGAGCCCTGATACTCCCAGAGCCTCTGCTTTGTGAGAGCAATGGAACTACATTAATAGCATTGCTATATAGAGTGGCTTATGTGGTAGAAGACTTGAAGGAGGAAGCAGGAGAGATGAGGCAGACAGAAGGAATGCAGAGGGGTCAGCCCCGAGGCCCAGTGGGTAAGTTCACTGCTCCGTTTTGGCGGCCCAGGGTTTCACCAGTTTAGATCCTGGGCACGGACATGGCACAGCTCATCAGGCCATGCTGAAGCGGCGTCCCACACACCACAACTAGAAGGACCCACAACTAAAATATACAACTATGTACTGGGGGGATTTGGGGAGAAAAAGCAGAAAAGAAAAGAAGACTGGCAGCAGTTGTTAGCTCAGGTACCGATCTAAAAAAAAAAGAAGGAATGGAGGGCTAGTGAAACCATTCCACTCATCATGGAATCCACTGCAGGCTGCTGCCAATTAGTTACAATCCACTCCAGTACTTGTATCTTTTTATTCTGAGCTTTACTGAGACACAATTGACATAGAACATTGTGTAAGTTTAAGGCGTAGAATGTGATGATTTGATATTCATTTATATTGCAAAATGATTGCCACAACAAGGTTAGTTATCACATCCATCAGTCCTGTAGTTTGATCACACACCCGTTGTAGAGATCTTCTCTCTACATTTGCTTTGAGGAAGTCTATGAGGGAGGATATCAATCTCTGTTTGGTGAGTATTTCCAAAATTTCCAATGAAGTGATAGACAGAGTGTGCAATGAAAAAGCCCTGCACTTAAAACTGAGCTCCTCAGCAAAATTTTTTTAGTTATTTTGAAGAATACATCTCATTTGTTTTTATTAAATAGGTTGATTTCGCTATTAAAAACTTTGATGCGCAACTAAACTGCACCCTTTCTATATGTAACATCTTTTACCAGACCAATCATCACTGTTAGCATCTAATTATTGAGCACTGTAAGTGCAGTGTATACTGGGAGGAGGATAGGAATAAGCCCTCTATGTTGCTTTTTTCATTTTGTGGAAAAATTTAAAGATATTTCTTTAGTTTTGTCCGTTACTATAGGTTGAATTGTTTCGGCCCCCTCTAAAAAAGAATGTTGTAGTCCTTCCTAATCACCAGTCCTTAAGAATGACATTACTTGGGAATAGGGTCTTTAGAGAGGTAATCAAGTTAAAATGAGGTCGTATGGGTGGGCCCTAATCCAATATGACTGATGTCCTTATAAAAGGGGGAAATTTAGACACAAAAAGAGGCATTGCATACAGGGAAGACAACGTGAAAGACACAGATAGAATAGGGCCATCTACGGCCGAAGAAAGAGGCCTAGAACACGTCCTTCCCTTGCACTCCTCAGAAGGAATCAATCCTACTGACAGCTTGATTTTGGACTTCTAGCCTCCAGAACTGTGAGAAAATCAATTTATGTTGTTTGGGCCACCCAATTCGTGGTACTTTGTTATGGCAGCCCTAGGAAACTAATACAATTATATCTGATTCTTTTTTTAATGTTTTTTAGTTTTTCGTGGCATATGTAGAATTCTCATCTTAAACTTTAAATGTTTTAGATTGGTAAATAAGATATCCCATGATTTGGGCTTTTAAAAAATTGCAACAATAATTCCCATCCAAAGTACAACTTATAAAGTACCTGTTGCCATATATACATGAGATATTTAATTTTATTCTAGAAGTGTTAAGAAAAGATTTTGAGTAGCAACTTGTTGATGTAGAAGACATATATAACGGGAAAGATTACAAAGGATCAATGTACAAACTACGATTCAAGTCCATTTTTTCCCTCTCAATTCTCCTAAAATAGTAATTGACTCATACCTCTGAGACTGTGGGAAGACTTGGCCTCCAGAATTTCTGTTTTCTTCCATTTTGGGAGCCATATATCTATGTATTTTATGTATATTTGGATACCAAATAGTCTCGCTCCTGCCTTGGGTGATAGGATGACAATCATTCACACCAAAAATAGCACAAGTAGTCTTACTATCCTATTGCAATAGAGTTTTCAAAAACAGCTAAATTTATTGGGCAAATGGTGACAAAAAAAAAGAACCCATTCTTATCCTTGTAAGCACCACAGTGGTCAATTTTTGGTACTCTTCATTATCTTGAGGAACAGAACTTAATCACCAATTCCAATTAGCAAGTCAGTCTGGGGACACATTTATGGCCCATCAGGAGGCAGCCCCACTCACCATCAAATGCCAGACAGCCTTGAATTGGGTTCTCTTGTTATAAGGAGGGCACTTGTGAATCCAAACCATAAACGTTCTCCAGCTCAAGCCCATTTCTTCCTTTCTCTGAGGCGTTGAAATTTGGAGCTTTAACCAAGTCATAGTTTAAATTTTTGAAAAGACCCAAAGTTGTCTGCTAAATAATGTTTTGACCTTGCCTGCTGGTTGATATTTTTTAATAAATTACCTTTGTTTTCCCAGAAAACTTTTTACTTAAAGAATGAAGTATGAACTTTGGCATCTCTTTAACTGGTTTATGAGATACAAGTTTCTCCTTTCAATGTACTAAACAAAATACCTAAACTTGAGGCATTTGCTATCAATGTATACACAAAATATTTACTATTCTACTCTGGTGAAATTCCCAGGTGAAAAAATTTTTATTGAAAAAGTAAAGTCTAGTGCAGTGGTTCTTAAACCTGCCTCTGACTTAGATAAAGCTGGTAGAGTTTGTAAAAATATAGACGCTGGGCCCATCAAGCTTGGTACATCAGAGGCTCAGAGAGTGGTTTAGGGTTAGGTATCTTTAATAACCCCACAAATGAGTCTTGTGCAGTCAGTCTGGCATTGCTTCAGGCAACAACACATTGGATGCAATAAATTTGAGCATTGATAGAACCCTGAAGTAGGCTTAATAATAACTTCTGATAAGTGCATTACAATTTTTATGATTTAAAAATTACTTAGAAATGATGAATCTGTAAAAAATTTAATTTAATAAACATGGATGAACTTCAGAGTCAAATAAACCTTGACCACGTAACTTAACTTCTTTAAGTTTCCTTATCCTATAAGTGGGGATTATAATAACTATCTTGCAAGAAGAGGTGATGTATATTAAATGCCAGCACTGGGCTGGCATTTAATTTCTTTTTAATCCTATCAACTTTCTTTCTTGAGGTAACATTGGTTTATAATATTATATAAATATTATGTGCACATCAGTATATTTTTGACTTCTGAATAGACTACATTTTGTTCACCACCAAAAGTCTAGTTTCCCTCTGTCACTATACAAATGTCACCCTTTATTCCTTTCTCCTTGTCCCCTTCCTGCTTGGCCTCTGGTCACCACCAATCTGTTCTCTGTATCTATGTGTTTGCTTGTTTTTTAATCTGCCACATGAGTGAAATCATATGGTACTTAGCTTTCTCTGTCTGACTTATTTCCGTTAGCATAATATCCTCAAGGTCCATCCATGTTGTCACAAATGACAAGATTTCATTGTTTTTTTATGACTGAGTGGTATTCCATTGTATATACATATCACATCTTCTTTATCCATTCATCCGTCAGTGGGTACTTAGGTTATTTCCAAGTCTTGTCTACTGTCATTAAAGCTGCAATGAACACAGGGGTGCATATGTCTTTTTGAATTAGTGATTTTGTTTTCTTTAGATAAATGCCCAGAATTGGAAAAGCTGGATTATATGGTAGTTGTATTTTTAATTTTTTTGAGGAATTTCCATACTGTTTTCATAGTGGCTGCACCAATTTACATTCCTACCAGCAGTGTATAAGAGTTCCCTTTTCTCCACATCCTCTCCCACATTTGTTATTTCTTATTTTTTAATAAAAGCCATTCTGAGGGGCATGAGGTGGTATTTCATTGTGGTTTTGATTTGCATTTCCCTGTTAATTAGTGATGTTGAACGTCTTTTCATGTGCCTGTTGGCAATCTGTGTATCTTCTTTGGAAAAATATCTGTTCATATTCTCTGCCCATTTTTTAATAGTGTTGTTAGTTTTTGTTGTTGAGATGTGTGAGTTCTTCATATATTTTGGATATTAACCCCTTATCAGATATATGATTTGTAAAAATCTCCTCCCAATTGTTAGGTTGTCTTTTAATTTTGTGGATGGTTTTCTTTGCTGTGCAGAAGCTTTTTAGTCTGACATAGTCCCATTTGTTTATTTTTTCTTTTGTTTTCCTTGCCTGAGGAGACATGGCATTCAAAAAGATACGCTAAGACTGATATCAAAGAGCATACTGCCTATGTCTTCTTCCAGGAGTTTTATGGTTTCAGGTCTCCCGTTTAAGCCTTTAATCTATTTTGAGATAATTTTTGTGTATGTAAAAGATAATGATCTACTTTCACCCTTTTGCATGTGACTGTCCAGTTTTCCCAACACCATTTATTGAAGAGATTTTCCTTTCTCTGTTGTGTGTTCTTGGTTCCTTTGTCAAAAATTAGCTGTCCATAGATGTGTGAGTTTATTTCTGGGCTCTCAGTTCTGTTCCATTGATCTGTGTGTCTGTTTTTGTGCCAGTACCATGCTGTTTTGCTTACTATAGCATACTTTGAAATTAGGGAGTGTGATACCTCCAGCTTTGTTCCTTTTTTAAAAAAATTGCTGTGGTCATTAGGGGTCTTTTGTTATTCTGTATCAATTTTTAGGATTCTTTGTTCTATTTCCATGAAAACTGTCATTGAGACTTTGACAGGGATTTCATTGACTCTGTAGTTGCTTTAAGTAATATGGGTGTTTTAACTACATTAATTATATCAATCCATAAGCATTAAATATCTTTAAATTTCTTTGTATCTGCTTCAATTTCTTTCAACAATGTTTTAGTAGTATTCAGTGTTCAGGTCTTTCACCTTTTTGGTTAAACTTGTTACTAGGTATTTTATATATTTTTTTTTGTAGCAATTGTACATGAGATTGTATTCTTGACTTCTCTTTCTTCTAGTTCATTGTTAGTGTATAGAAATGCAACTGATTTTTGTATGTTGATTTTATACCCTGCAACTTTACTGTATTCATTTATTAATTTAAACAGTTTGTTTGGTGGATTCTTTAGAATTTTCTATTTATAAAATCATGTCCATAAATAGTGACAGTTCTACTTCTTCCTTTCCAATTTGGATCCCTTTTATTTCTTTTTCTTCCCTAATTGTTCTGGCTAAGACTTTCAATACTATGTTGAGTAAGAGTGGCAAGAGTTAGTATCCTTGTCTTGTTTCTGTTCTTAGGGGAATAGCTTTCAGTTTTTTGCTATTGTGTATGATGTTGGCTGTCAGTTTGTCATATATGGCCTCTATTATGTTGGGGTATTTTCCTTATATACCCATTTTCTTGAGAATTCTTATTATAAATGGATGCTGAATCTTGTCAAATGCTTTCTCTGCATCTATGGAGATGATTGTGTGGAGTTTTTTCCTTCATTTTGTTAATGTGGTGAATCATGTTGATTGATTTGTGAATATTGAACCATCCTTGCTTCCCTGAAATAAATCCCACTTGATCCTGGTGTATGATCCTTTTAATGTATTGTTATATTTGATTTGCTAATATTTTGTTAAGGATTTTTGCATTTATTTCTATCAGTGATATTGGTCTGTAATTTTCCTTTGTTATGTTGTCCTTGTCTGGTTTTAGTATCAGGGTAATGTTGGTCTTATAAAATGAGTTGGGAAGTAACCCCTCCTCTTCAATTTTTTGGAAGAGTTTGACAAGAATGGGTATCAATCGTTGAATGTTTGATAGAATTCACCAGGGGAGCCATCTTGTGCTGGACTTTTATTTTGGGGGAGGTTTTTGATTACCATTTCAGTCTTCTTACTAGTGTTTGGTCTATTCTGATTCTCTATTTCTTCTTGATTCGGTTTTGGAAAGTTGTATGATTCTAAAAATTTATCCATTTCTTCTAAATTATCTAATTTGGCAGCATATAGCTTTTCATAGTATTCTCTTATAATCCTCTATATTTCTGCAGTATTTATTGTAATTTCTCCTCTTTCATTTTTGATTTTATTTATTTGAAACTTATTTCTGTCTCTCTCTCTCTTTTTTTTTGAGGAAAATCTGAGGAAGATTTTCACTGAGCTAACATTTGTGCCAATCTTCCTCTATTTTGTATGTGGGACACCACCACAGCATGGCTTGATGAGTGGTGTGTAGGTCTGCACCTGGGGTCTGAACAGTGAACCCTGGGTCGCCAAAGTGGAGCATGCAAACTTAACTACCACACCACCCGGCCAGCCCTGAGCATTCTCTCTTTTTTCTCTTAGGGAGTTTGGCTGAGAGTTTGAAAATTTTGTTTATCTTCTCAAAGAACCAGCTCTTAATTTCATTGATCCTTTCTATTGTCTTTTTAGTCTCTATTTCATATAATTTCTGCTCTGATTTTTATTATTTCCTTCCTTCTACTGACTTTGAGCTTTGTTTGTTCTTCTTTTTCTAGTTCTTTTAGGTGTAATGTTGTTTCTTGAGGTAGGCCTGTATTACTATATACTTCTCTCTTAGTACTTCTTTTGCTGTATCCCATATATTTTAGTATGTTATGTTTTCATTTCCATTTATCTCCAGATATTTTTTGATTTCTCCTTTGATTTCTCCATTGATCCAATAGTTATTCAGTGGCATGTTATTTAGTCTCCACATATTTGTGACTTTTCCAGCTTTATTCTTGTAGTTGATTTCTAGTTTCATACTATTGTTGTCAGAGAAGATGCTTAATGTGATTTAAATCTTAAATTTATTGAGATTTGCTTTGTTTCCCAACATATGGTCTATCTTTGAGAACGTTCTATGTGCACTTAAGAAGAATGTGTATTCTACTGCTTTTGGAATGGAATGCTCTTTAAGTCTATCTTTTCTAATCTTTCATTTAAGGTCAATGTTTTCTTGTTGATTTTCTGTCTGGATGATCTATCCATTGAAGTAGCTGGAGTATTAAAGTACCCTACTATTATTGTGTTTCTATCAATTTCTCCCTTTAGGTCTGTTAATATTACTTCATATACTTTGGTGCTCCCATGTTGGTCCATATGTTTTAATAAAAGTCGGTCTTCTTGAGAGATTATCTCCTTTATCATTATATCATGTCTATTTTTGTCTCTTATTATCCTTTTTAGCTCTAAGTCTGTTTTGTCTGGTATAAGTATGTCTACACACTGTTTCTTTTGGTTGTCATTTGCTTGGAGTATCATCTTCCATCCCTTCACTTTGAGCTTATGTTTGTCTTTAGAGCTGAGATGGGTCTCCTGGAGGCAGCATATTGTTGGGTCTTGTATTTTAATATATCCACCCACTGCGTCTTTTTATCAGTGAATTCAACCCATTTAAATTTAGGGTGATTATTGATATATGAGGACTTATTATTAGCTTTTGTTTTCTTGTTGCTGTATATATCCATTGTTTCTTTTTCCTTCTGTTTCTGTCTGCCATTTCAGTTTGGTGGTTTTCTGTGATGTATTTCTCAGTGTTTCCTCTTTTTTTAAAAAAATTTTTTGTGACTCTGCTCTGAATTTTTCTTTTGTTTTGTGGTTACCATGAGTTTTGTAAACTTTATTGTTTTCCATCTTTACAGAAACACCTTCATAGAATCATCATGTAATAAAATGCTCTTGATTCTTACCAAGGGGCACTAAAAAGAAAGCTACACAATTATTTCTGCACCTTTGGCTAAATTGCTGAAAATGTTGATGCTATATAAAAGTTTACCCATTGGAGTTGTATACTAGGAAATATAACTCTCTTCTAACTACTAGTATTCTTCCAGTTACAGATAAGGGTTGCTATTTGCCACTGCCAGGAAGATAAAGTCTGGCATAAATTTGGTGCTTGACTACAGTAGTTGTTCTTAGACAGGTTATTTTATATGACTTTTTGCATTAGATCTTTCTTTGTTGTTACTCCCCAACTATTATTATTTTCTCCATATGATTATTTTCTAGTGTTTTTTTCTTCCATTTTAGAGTCATCTCAAATAATGTAGGAAGTACATAGGTATAAACAAATCAACCAAATTTCTTAGTTGGCTATTGCAGCAATAATGCTACATAACAAACCTCCCCAAATCTCAGTGTCTTACAATACAAACATTTCATCTGTCAAAGCAAAACTGGTACCTGGCAAAGTTACACAGGCAGGGAAGACTTTGCAATAGAGGACAGAGATGAAGACTCAGTCTGAACTCAACTCCAATGTAACAAATGGCTGGATAGTTTTTCAAGCTGGGGTATGTGCATGTATTGGGTGGGGGGTCAGGGGAGGAGGGAATTGTGGCCATTTTTGTTTGCTGATTGGCCTTACCCAAAGGAAAAATAAATTTTCTTCATGATGAGAGATAGTTTTACAACTAGAAGCAAGGTGCCTGCCAAAGTTCGATTCCTACCCTTCACAGAAACTGGAAGATAGAGGTGCTATCTTCCTGGATGATTCCACTTCAAAGAGATTATTCCAGTTTGTTGAGAAAGATATTCATGGACTCTAAAACTGGCAAGAGGGTTTTGAAAAGATTTGTGTCTCAAGGGGGCAGAGCAAGGATTTACGAGTACAAGTTTTCTAAAGTAAATGCTCTAAGGAAAGGGAGATCAGGACGTAGGGACAGAAGAATTCTTTCAGAAGGTTAGCCAAGCTTAGGGGAAAGTTAAGGCCCTCTTGGTCAATTCTTTCACTCAAAGTCTGTGGTTGACCTTAGCTCTGCTGGTTAAAGCTGAGCTCACTAGACTTGGCTCCATGCATAGCTTGCTGGTTGTTCCATCTGGGATATGTTTTTCTCATAGAAGATGTGCAAAGTGCGAGAGCCAAGCCATACCATGCAATCACATTTAAATCTACTGATTGCATAACATCTGCCAATGCCCGTTGACCAAGCCTAGCCCCACACTAAAGGGGTAGAGAAGCATATTCCGCCTACAGTGAAAGGGGAAGGGAGTGAATATTTGCTGAACAACAATACAAACTGTCACAGCAATCAATTGGCCAATGAAAGCTACTCATCAACTGAAGAAGCAGAATTCTAATCAAAAATTGTTTTTTCAGAGTAGAAACTTTCCAGGAATTTTTAAAATATTGCTTACATAACGTAACTTCTTTCCCATTCCCACTCCCATCTGAAGATATGGATACAAAAAACAGACAAAAATATGAACAGGAAAATATAGTGGAAAAAAGAAAATGGAGAGGAGCTCCTCCAGTGTTTTAAACTGTCTGATGCACCACTTCTAATTCATGATGGCATAGATGAAAAAGATCATATAAAATAATTGAATGATCAGACATATATACAGGGACTTTGGCAAGCCAGAGTTCAAGAAGTTCAGGGACAAGAAAAAGTAAAACTCTGATGAGAGAAAACATGGGTCATCATCATAAAGTGAAAAGTCTAGATATCAAAGCAGAAAGCAGGTAATAATAACACAGTTTAATAACAGCAGACTAGAGTTGATGCTCTATGATGATAATCAAGAGAAGGTAGGAGAAAACTTTTGGCTATGCTCAGTTTTAGAAACAGCTGGTATAAAAGTTAGAAAAAACTAGGGGCACAAAAGAAAGATGGATATAAATTAGTGGTTCTCAAACCTTTTATTTCAGAAATCTTTTATACTCCTAAAAAATATTGAGAACTCCAAAGAACTTTTTTCTTTTTGCTGAGGAAGATTTACTCTGAGCTAATATCTGTTGCCAATCTACCTCTATTTTGTATGTGGGTCGCCGCCACAGCATGGTTGCAGACAAGTGGTGTAGGTCTGTACCCAGGAACTGAACCCCAGACTGCCAAAGCAAATTGTGCCAAACTTAACCACTAGGTCACTGGGCCCCAAACAGCTTTTGTTTATGTGCATTATAGCTACTGATATTTAACATATTAGAAAGTAAAACTGAAAATTTTTAAATGTTTATTTATTTAAGAATAAAAATAATAAACCACTATATATCAACATAAGTAATACACTATTATGAAAAATAACTATATTTTCCAAAACAATTAAAGTTGATGACAGAAGGAGCATTATATTGCAGTTTTAAAAACCTCTGTGTCTGGTTTAATAGAAGATTGTATGTTCTCATATCTACCTCTGCATTCAATTTCTTGCAATGTTTTGTTCTGGAGTATTTGAAGAAAATTTGGCCTCGTAGATATTTAGATGGAAAATGGAGGAATATTTTAATACCTTTTTCAGAAAATTGTGAATATATTTTCTTGATACTATAACTAAACTTGATAAGTGGTAATATCTTAAAGTTTAATTGAAATGTGGAATCTGAAACACTATGAATGAACTTTACATACTCTGTTACATTAAATTCAATTGTCAGTCTTACACTTTGAACAGATCTTTATGCTTGGATGATTTTGAAATGTTGTGCATTGGTCATTCAAAAACAGTGTGAAATAATCATCCCATTTGTTCATATTACCACCAATCTCTCTAGAAAAGTCTTTAAGTAATGGGAAGCTTTCAAGTTCATGGTGGTAAGATGAAAGTTTTCCAAACTTTAAATTTTTTTTCCCTGAAACTCTAAATTTTGTTATGGGCAACAAATTCTGAGTTTTATTCAAGTAACAAGATCACTTTTTTCTCATTTGGGAAAATGTATTCTAAAACTCAAGTCAATAACCTTAGTTTTTCAGTTGCTCTTTAAAGCAAAAATGGTGTTTATGAAAAAAGTGGCTGGTTCAACTTGCATCTCAAACAGGTGCACAAGTGATTTCTCCCCAAGACACCATCTTCTTGAGTATGTAACAGTATCACTTTATACATACTTTTCATTTCATCACATGGATTGTTAAAAATGTGTGTATACAAGCGTTGAGATTTAATTAAATTAAAATTTTTAGTGCTTCATTAAGAACACTCTTAAGTGCAATTGACTTTCCCTTTGCTTTCTTTATACAGTAGGTTCGTGTTGGTGAAGAATACAGTCACTGCTAGTACAGTTGGGGACTTCCTTGATTCATATTAGTATACCCAAAGTTTTGCCCATCAGTGCTTTGCATCATTGGTGCAAAAGTCAACACAGTTTGTTAGTGTGATCAATCACTTCCAACTCCTAGCAACCCTATGTATAGCAGAGCAGAATCCTGTCCAGTCTTTTTGCATCACCCTCTTACCTTTTGGTGCTATAACAGGCAATGCTCCACTGCTATTCACAGGGTTTTCATGGCCGATATTTTTGGAAGTGGGTGGCCAGTTCCTTCGTCCTAGGATGTCTTCCTCTGGAAGCTCTGCCGAAATCTGTCCACCATAGGTGACCCTGCTGGTATTTGAAATACTGGTGGCATAACTTTCAGCATCACGGTACTGCCACAGTATGATACCTGACAGTTGGGGTGGTGTGGTTCCCTGACCAGGAAACAAACCCAGGCCGCAGCCGTGAGAGCACCAAATCTTAACCACTAGACCACTAGGGCTGGCTGTCAACACAGTACAAAAGGCGAATCTCTTAGTATGATTAAGGAAATAGATGTGACCTCACGGGCACCCTAAAGGGGTCTCTTGGCAATCCCCAAATGACCTCAGACCACACTTTGAGAATTGCTTGAGAAAAAGATAAAATCATAAACTTTAACTTTTAATTTACTTGTTTCTTTGGGTATTCTCCTTTCTTCCTTAGAATGCACACTCCAGAAAAGTAGCTGCTGTGTCTTTCTTGTTTTCTCTTGTATCTTAGCACCTAGTACTAAAGATGAATTAACTGACTCTAAAGAAAAGATATAGATATAGATATAAATATTTTAATACTAAAAGTCAGATGAAAAAATTTTTTTCAGAATGCCTGCATTCGTATGGCATGTGTATAATAAATAATTCTCACAACAAATAAGCCTATGTCTTTCATGTTTTATATATTCTAACAATCAATAATAATTAAAACAAATTTGGATCAAACATGGTAGTGGAAAGATTACATTTTTTTTATTCTTTGCATATAACATTATAAAATTACTTCCATTTAAGAAATAAAGCATCTGCAGCCAAAATATGTAGGAAAAAAATCTGTTTTAGAGATGTTAGGCAGTTGTTTCATGAAAATATTGTGTTTTCTTCTGAATTTTGTGATATTTTCAGATTTAAAAAATTTTTATCTTTTTTGCCTTCTTATTCTAAACAAAAGAAAATATTTCTTTTTACACCTAATTTGGTATTCTTGTTCTTAAAGAAGCCTCACGACCACCACCAATTGTATAATCTTTAATGTCCCCAAACCTGTATCTACTCCTGTCTATTGTACCTCATACCCAGTAAGTATTTACTAAGTATTCATTGAGTGACTGGATCTATTCAAGCACTGTAGTAAAACCTAAATCCCAAATTGAGCTTTAAAATTTTTTAGTCTCTCACCACAAGATTTGAATGACCTAATCTAATTTCTCCTGAATTTGCCAACAACTCTTGTTGCTTACAGTCCAAATTCCCCTGTTGAGGACCAATTCCCCACTGATTAACTTTGCACTCCAGTTTTACAAACCAAAGCCCATGTTTATTCTGCCACATTGAAATATTTACTTCTGAGGTCATATCTTAGGAAAAAAGTGAAAGAATTTAAGCACAAATGACTGACAAGGGGACACATGAAATTATGTCTTATGAAACAAAGACTAGAGTACTTGGGCTTTGATCTAAGGAAAACATGTTCAGAAGCTATGGAAAGAGGCATGTAATCAAAGATTATAGAAGATAAAATTAAACTGTAGAGATAAATTCAGGATGATCAAGATCCCACTGAAACATGGCCTACCCCCAACCCCCAAAGCACCAAAGAGCATGTGTGATGTCCATCTTCATATCTTCAGTAGGGAGATCCATAGTAGATAGATCCATTTATCTAGTGAAAGGAAAGACTAGTGGCAAATGAGGACTAATTCATATATTTAAAGGCCTGCAATGTAAAAGACGGATTAGATTTAAGTAAGCCAGAGATTAAGCTCTGGGCTCTGGTGAAAAAGTTATAGAAAAATACAAAAGAAGGCATTTGTTATTTCACACATTTTGGATTTGATTTTCTACTTCAAAGTTAGCATTAAATGCACAAGGAAGAAATTTAAAACATCCTAAGTTACCACAAATCTTGATATTTTGGTATTTATCCTACTTGTCTTTTTTATAAATATTCAACATAATTTTTCTACGACGTTTATAACCTTATACTAGTTATGTTGCATGGAGATAGTGGAAGCGTTTCAATGACTGGATGGGAGCTTGGACCAGTTTATGTTAAAAATTCTTCTAAACCTTTCTAGGATTCTTTTAAATGTATTGTACTTTATTTGCTGCATTGCTAAATATTACTATGAAAGGTTTAAGACAAGTAACCAATGAACACAGAGCTGTAATTTTTAACAACTTTGGTTGTTAAAAATTTTTATTCTATGGAGCCTGCGCAGTGGCTTAACGGTTAAGTTCGTGCTCTCTGCTTCGACAGCTCAGGGTTTGCCTGCTCAGATCCTGAGCCCAGACCTATGCACCTCTTATCAAGCCATGCTGTGGCAGGTGTCCCACACATAAAATAGAAGAAGATGGGCACAGATGTTAGCTCTGGGCTAACTTCCTCAAAAGAAATTTTTTATTCTAATTATGCATACAAAATACCCCCTCACACACACACACACTTTCAGTCAATAATTACCATAGTTGGTGAAATTACCAGAGGGCCAATGTGCTAGGACAATAAACTAGTGGAAGTTTTCAGTTGAATTTCTATAGAATGTTTCCGAGAAGTCAAATTTTTATAGATTGAGGAGAAGCCACTCTTACGTAAGAAGAAAATCTTTTGGCGTTACCACTTTCTGTGTTTGACAGGTTTCAAAGTATGTCGTCTAAGTAAATAGATTCAAGCCTCTCAAGAGAAGATTTTGTCTTAGAAGAAATTCTCTACTAGTCCCATGGTGATGCCCCCAACACAATTCCTCACACTGCCACACCTTTTTCTTTTTCTCTCTTAGTCTATCAACTTAATTTCTAACTCACCATTATAGCCATTATGTTTATGACCATTACTAAAAGCATATTTAACTTTATAATAGTTTCTATTCTTTTCACTTAAATATCCCCTTTCTAAATGAATGACTTTTAAGTATACTTGAGAGAAGAAAGTTACCCATGAACCTGTGCCTCCATTCCCTTCCTCTTGTCCTGTAAATGATTCTGGGTTATAGACTGCAGCAGAAAAACAGACAAATTTCACTCTACAAACAAAACTGAGCTAAAAAATCTATCTTGAGCTAAATGCTGACTCGATGACACTGGGGGAAGAATGGATTTGATGTCAGTCTTGTCAGTAACTTGTCCCATCCTGCAGACTGGTGTTTGCAGAATTATTTAGAAGCGAACTCAATCGTACAAACCATCGAGGCTTTCCGTGACTACTACAGCTTTTTGTTCCCACATTCTCTTTTCATTGACCTTGCTGCCTCGGCACTTGTTAAATTCTTCTCCTTATAATTAATTTATTTTGAAACCTGGTAAGTATTACTTTTCTCAGACTCTGCAAGAATGCTTAGTAGCTTCAAGCAGTGTGACCGCCAGACCAAAATAAAAAATTTCAAGAAATCTACGTTTTGCTTGCTACAAGAAGGAAATTTTATAATGGCAGATTTGGGTTCATAATTATCTACATGGTGTGTTGAGTGCTTTTAACTTAGAAATCATTTACCTAAATATAGATTAAGATTTTGAAAAAAAAGGGGTAACATTCCACACAATTATAATTAGAACGGTAAGTGTGCAAGAATGCCTGCCTGGCAAGAAACCAAATGAACTTTTAGAGAATCCGATTAAAATGTATTTGCAGCTCAGAAAAGAGCAAAAATAAAACATTTTTTTGAAGCAGTCCTTACATCAAGTCCCACCTTTTCTTAATTTAAAGATTGCATTCTTACTTTTCTATTTACTGGCCACAAGGTTGCTTCTTACTTCAAGATATTATACAGGAGTCAGAACTGATCTCGAGCCAAAAATCCACATTCTAATCCTCCTTCTCCATGGGCCTTGACCAAATCATCTAGCCATTCCAAGTCTTGTTATTTCTCAACCGAAATGTTTGGGGACTCTAACAGGTGCTGTGTAAGGGTCTCTTCCCACCTTATTGTTATATGATTTTAAACAGCAGCATCTTCTATAGACTAAATTGTACAAAAGTGGGTTGACATTAATCATTGAATGCAAGAAGAAATTGAGGAGAATTAAAGTAAGGATAAAGGAAATATGAGAATAAAATAATCCAATTGTAAAGTTAGAAAGGATTTTATGAATCATGAATTGCTCTAAAGTCCGTGGCAGAAAATAGAAAGAAGTTTATCTATGGCTATTACGGCTTTCTTCCTATGTGCTCCTGTAACACCCTGTACTTCCCCACATCATAGGGTTTATCACCTTCTATGTTTTAATTTGCCTTACTTGATCATCTCCTCTTTATCTGTAAGCTTCGAGGGCAAACACTGTGTGACGTTCCTCATTGATTCCCTAACACTTAGCTCTGTGCTTGACACACAGCAAGTGCTCTGTAAATATTTGTTGAGTGAAAGAAGTAACTTTCTTCTTTTCTTTAGTAATGAAATTTAAACTCCCTTTTTTGATTTTATAACAGGCATCACTAAACTGAGCACATCACTTCCTTTATAGAGTCAGAACAAGAGTGAGCAAATTTCAGTCTGCAGGCCAGATTTGACCCACCATCTCTTTTTGTAAATAAAGTTTTATTGGAACACAGTCACATTCATCTGCTTACATATTGTCTACAGCTGCTTTTGCCTTACGATGGCAAAGTTGATTAGTTATAACAAAGCCTGGGTGGTCTGTAAAGCCAGAAATATTTAATCTCTAGTCTTTTATAGAAAAAGATTGCTGACCCTTGGTAGGGAGTTATAAGGAAATTGTGACTGATTAAAGTAAGACAACTTAAATCAACCACTCAAAGCCTAATACAGCACTATTAGCCTTTGAACTTAGTTTTGTAAAGATCACAATATTATGAAAGAATCTTCTTTTTTCTCTGTATCTGACCGGGGAAATTTAATGTTAAAAACCACATGCACTGGGGCCAGCCCGGTGCCGTGGTGGTTAAGTTCACACACTCTGCTTTGGTGGCCTGGGCTTTCCAGGTTCAGATCCTGGGCACAGACCAAGCACTGCTCATCAAGCCATGCTGTCGTGGTGTTCCACATACAAAATAGAGGAAAAGGGGCAGAGATGTTAGCTCAGGGCAAATCTTCTTCACCAAAAAGAAAAAGAAGCAGCAGCAGCAGCATCACAGGGCACTAATCTGGCCTCTGAAAGTCCATGTCTCCCACACAAGTGATGCTTTTCAGTTAGCATTTAAAGAAATGTGTTCTCCTCTCTGGCTTTAGTGAATTGGTTGCCTGACATTTGGCTTGCACACTAGGATGCCTGGCAGGCTTTTCATTGCCAGCAGCATCACACTCAGTTTCTTACTCTTTCTTCCACAATTGTGTTATATTTCATGATTAATAAAGAAAGCTGAACAAGAAATGAAAGAGAAAACTGTCATAACAAATGGGCTAAGATACAGAGAAGAAATAATGAGACATTTTCTTGCTTGGAAATCCCTAAACAGATGACAGGAACAACAAACAACAACAGAATTAAGAAACTTTTCACATTCTGGGAATATGGTAAAGGCAGGCCAAATTTTGTTCTCACAATTTTCTTTCTTGATTAAATGATTTAGATAGTGACACTTAGGAAAGCCAATAAAGACAATGTCTTAAATACAAATAGAAGATGAATGAATGGCACTCAGAGGCCCTGGATGTTGGCCAGAACACCAGGCCAAACCATGGTGCCTGGGCTGGCTCTTTTATTCTGTGCTCCTTGCATAAAATCTAACTCATACATAGTAGATGCTGTGAACTAATTAAGAAAGCAAGAGTAAGCAACTGAGGGTAAATGTTTACAAAACATAAAAGCATAGTCCTCTGCTTAAGTTTCAGGGAAAAAATAAATACACAAAAAAGTTTGTTTTGAAAAATTTTCATAGTAGAAAGAGAACTGTGAAATGTCTCTCTGAATAAATGTGCATTTATGCATATCTCAGTAGGCCTAGTGCAGAAATACACAGTGGACATCATTCTAAGCTATGATTGATGACTTCATAGCATCTCAAACAACTAAATTATTTCTTAAAAAAGAAGAGGAGCAGTCTTAATGTGTGTAGCAAGTAAAACTATTGAGTTTATTAGCACCAGGAAATTTCTTATCTTTTTTGGGAGTGTCTGGCATTTGAGAAGAATTTTGACACAATCCTTAGAGTTAAAGATCTAGTTGAAAACAACTTTACTGACTAAAAAGTCTATTCTTAAAGGATAGTCTCATATTTCTCATCTTATTTTGCTTTGAATGAGTGACTTATATGCTTTTCTTCTACAAAGATTCAGTACATTTTCTTTGTAAATAAAAATCTGAGTAAGATGTGTTAAAAAAAGTAAGAAAATATTTATAGGCATCTATTTTTGTGTTAGCTATTAAAAATATTTGTGAGAACATTGTCCATTATATCTCCCAGATTTCTCTCTATAATTTCCAAAGAGAGATATTTTCTTTCAGTTTGGGATAAAGATATATTTATATTCGCTGTTATCTTATAAGGTTTGAGTAACATTTATTTTTCTCTCTTCCCTTTGTCTGCTGGAAAGCTTACGGCTAAGTTTTACGGTTGTAGGGGAGGAAGACATTTCCTCTTCCCAAATGTGGGTTCGTCTGGCCGGAGAATGAATTAAATTCACATGAGACAGAATAGCAAGAGAAAATTAAACAAAGCTTTATGAGGAACCATGGCCCGGGGCCTCTCTTCCCGAAGGAAGAAAGGGCACCGAAGAAGTGGGGTGCACACAGTGGTTATATACCCCCAAACAGGGTGTTTCACATGTCATTGAAATGTCCCTCCCACAATAGTCACGAGGCTGCTCTGTCAGCACAGCACTCAATGGAAACGACAGATAGGTCTGCTGTCTCAGTGAACGCCACGGGGTGGCAGGTGTGTTGCCTTGGGCTGGGGGGGTCACAGCTGAGCGCTGCAATCGGTTCCCAGCCTAAAGAAAGATGCTTAATCTTTAAGGAGATGCCAATGTTGGGAGGGGGAGGGAAGTCAGTCACAGGAGGTTACCAGAGAAGCACAATAAAATGCAGATTTAAGTCCTTGCCTTTGGTATTGATTAAGAGTTTCTAGAGAGAAGGTCATCTCCCTTCTTCTTCCTGGTACAGAGAGGGAGGCACCTTTTACAGATAGAGATTTACTTTACAAACGTAAATGTGTCCTAACAAAGGGCCCTCAGAGCCTCCTTCCCTGTCCCAGTTTATCAAAAGCAATCAGCCTCAAATAATCCTGATGCCAAAGAGACATATCTTGGTGTGGCCAATTTCAGGTCCCTACATGGTCAAACGTAATAGTTGTATTTTTCCTCCTGTTTGTCATGTTAGCTTTCATCTCTTTTCCAGACTTTATTTCTCCCTTGTCTTCCTCCCCAACTCCAAGTTTTTTTACTTAGTTTCATTTTCGTGGTTTTAAAAGGGGCTTTTAGTCCTTTTTGTCTATTGAAGAAGTCAATGAGTACTGAACTCAGACAGAGAAGCATCAACCAAATACCTTATGTATGTTATTTGTTAAAAAGATGACTGTTTTCCACTCTCACATCCTTCTCCTTATGAACCAAATGAATTCCTGTTCCTCCTTCAAGGTTGAGCTCAAGTGTCTTTCCCGGTGTGCCCCTTCTCTCATCCAGAAAGCGTAGTCGATCACTTTGCAGCAGCACTGTGCTGGCTTCTGTGAATTCGCTTATCACACAGCGTCTGTCTGTTTGCCTCTGTTTCTACTCACAGATTATCAGGCTCTTTTGAGCAATGGTTGTGCTACGAGCTGGACATTGGGCATAGAAACATGAAAAAAGCACAACCAACATATTAATGAATTCGAAAATTATGAAAAAATACAATGCTTTGGAAGTGTTTATGAAGACAGTGAATGTGTTGTGTAGGGGAGGAAGACATTTCCTCTTCCCAAATGTGGGTTCTTCTGGCTGGAGAATGAATTAAATTCACATGAGACAGAACAGCAAGAGAAAATTAAACAAAGCTTTATGAGGAACCATGGCCCGGGGCCTCTCTTCCCGAAGGAAGAAATGGCACTGAAGAAGTGGGGTGCACACAGTGGTTATATACCCCCAATCAGGTTGTTTCACATGTCATTGAAATGTCCCTCCCACAATAGTCACAAGGCTGCTCTGTCAACACAGCGCTTGATGGAAATGGGAGCTAGGTCTGCTGTCTCAGTGAACGCCACGGGGTGGCAGGTGTGTTGCCTTGGGCTGGGGAGGTCACCGCTGAGTGCTGCAATCGGTTCCCAGCCTAAAGAAAGATGCTTAATCTTTAAGGAGATGCCAATGTTGGGAGGGGGAGGGAAGTCAGTTACAGGAGGTTACAAGAGAAGCACAATAAAATGCAGATTTTAAGTCCTTGCCTTTGGTATTGATTAAGAGTTTCTAGAGAGAAGGTCATCTCCTTTCTTCTTCCTGGTACAGAGAGGGAGGCACCTTTTACAGATAGAGATTTATCTTACAAATGTAAAGGTGTCCTAACAAAGGGCAAGTTCCATTCCTCCTTCCCTGTCCCAGTTTATCAAAAGCAATCAGCCTCAAATAATCCTGATGCCAAAGAGACATATCTTGGGGTGGCCAATTTCAGGTCCCTACAGCTGATTGGCAAGCTTCCATTGTGTTCCCTCCAAGTAACTAATACTGTACTATACACTATTGGGGTTGGGGGTAACGTGATAGTTCTTACCAGGGAGATAAAACTCCAATTTGTGATATCTTCAAGGAGTTAACTATTCTGAGAAGGGTAGAATTAATATGGGTTTGAGCAGTTGGATAATTTTTAAGACTTGGAATGGTCTTAATGACATGAATCGGTTTCTTCATTCCAGGTAGGATGGCAGAACAGATTAAGCAACAATATGAGGATGTAACAATGAACGTGGCTTATCCAGGGAATGGTGAGAAGACCTGTTTAAAGACTTGAAGGGTAGGTGATGATTAAAGATTTCCTATACTAATGGAAAGTAGGAGTCGGATTATTGGAAAGTCTTGAGATTATTTGATATTTGGAAAAAGCTATTGTTCATTTTTGAACAAGAGGGTAACAATGCAAAGTAGATTAATTTGACAACAGTATAAATAATAAGTTAGAACAGTGTAAACTAGAAGTAGGGAGATTATATAGCAGTAGAAATCTAGGTATGGGAAGGAGAAGGCCTAGATTAGAACACCTATGGTATTAACAGAAGCAAAAGTTTCTACCAGGAAAATGTTTGACGGCAAGAATCTTGAGGCTATGGGGTGGGTGAATAATGAGGCACAATTTCTTGATCAGAAGTAAGAATGTGACCATTACATTAAATTTATTAAATTAATAAAACTTAATATATGCTAAACTAGCATTGCTCTTTAAAATAGCAAATCAGTAGAGAATGTAATTCTCATGTAATGGGATGTATGATGATATATGATGTATGAGGATACTAGACACTGATTTTTCTCCTGTAATAGTTCAGCATGGAGGCTGATTTGCACTCAACATCGTTTTAATGTTGATTATTTGTGAATCTGTAGTTTATCGTCTTTATGAATTATTATAACAGAATTCTTAATTGATGCATAATGATGAGGATTTTAGGCTGGTTACTTTTAAAACTGCAGATGAGAAGCAGGCTCCGAGGACTGGAATTTTGCTTGCCCTTCGAGAGACATTTGCATTTGTGAAGGAAGGGGGGGATGACCTTGTAGGGACCTGAAATTGGCCACCCCAGGATATGTCTCTTTGGCATCGGGATTGTTTGGGGCTGATTGCTTTTGATAAACTGGGACAGGGAAGGAGTCTCTGAGGAATGGAACTTGCCCTTGTTGGGACACATTTACATTTGTAAGGTAAATCTCTATCTGTAAAAGGTGCCTCCCTCTCTGTACCAGGAAGAAGAAGAGAGATGACCTTGTCCCTAGAAACTCTTAATGGGGAAGGCAAGAACTTAAGTTGGTTGCTGTCTGGCAATCTCATGTAACTGATTTAGGGTGGTGGCTTCTAACCTTTCTAACCTTTACTTAATCCGATTTGATTCTTGTCTAAAAGCCATGGGATCACCCAATGACCAGACCCCACCTGCACTGATACCATTTTAACGTTTTTTCATGTTCTTTCCTTTGTCTTGTAAAGAGATGATTCACATACCCATGCCTTATAAAATTAGCCCTAACCCTCAACTCAGGGCAGCAGCAGCGGCTCTGACTGCCCATGGGCCCTGTCCCCATGCTATTCCACACTATTCTCTAAATAAAAGAGCACTACTGCCAGATCTTGAGAGTCCAAGAAATCTTTCTTTCAACTCCTCGGCTCACCAACCCCGCATCACACAACATTGCCACCAAGGCAGGGGCTTCTATTAGTTTGGTAGGACTGACATAACAAAATACCACAGATTGAGTGGCTTAAACAGCCGAAGTTCATTTCCGCACAGTTCTGGAGGCTAAAAGTCCAAGATCTAGGTGTTGACAGGTTTAATTTCTTGTGAGACCTCTCTCCTTGATTTGCAAATGACTCCTTCCTTGATTTGCAAATGACTGCTTCTGTGTCTTTACTTGGCCTTTTTTCTATGCACACACACTCCTGGTGTCTCTTCCTCTTTTTATAAGGAAATCAGTCTTATTGACTTAGGGCCTCACCTTAATGGTCTAGTTTTAACTTAGTCCCTTCTTTAAAGACCTTATCTCCAAATATGGCTACATTCAAAGGGTTGAGACTTCATCATATAAATTTTGAGGGAACACAATTCAGTCTACGACATTCTGCTCCCTGGACCTCCAAAATTCCTGTCCTCACATGCAAAATACACTGACCCCATCCCAACAGCCCAAAAGACTTAACCTGCCACAACTCTAAGTCTGCATCTCATCTAAATATCATCTAAAGCAAATGTGGGTGAGACTGTAGGTAAGATTTATCCTGAGGCAAAATTCCACCCCAGCTGCGAACCTGTGAAATCAGACAAGTTATCTGCTTTCAAAATACAATGGTGGGACAGGCATAGGATAGACAATCCTGTTCCAAAAGGGAGAAATCGAAAAGAAGAGAGAGGTCACAAGTTCAGGCAAGTCCAAACCTAAAAGGGCAAATTCCATAAGATTTTAAGGCTTCAGAATAATCCTCTTTGGTTCAATGTTCTGTCCTCTGGGTTCACTGGGGTGATAGACCCGATTTCTGGGCCCATTGGGGTGGTAGCATTGCCTTCTGGGCCCTGGGCTGCAGTTCCAACTCCATGGCCCTGGGTGGCAGCAGTCTGGCCTGCTGGGAGCAAGGAGGTGACCCCAAACTGAAACCTCGGAGCAGACAGCCTCGCCTCCAGACCTGTGGTGGAATGGCAGCCCTGCGGATGTCTGAAATGATGCGGGGTCGGTGAGCCAAGGAGTCGAAAGAAAGATTTCTTGGACTCTCAAGATCTGGCAGTAGTGCTCTTTTATTTAGAGAATAGTGTGGAATAGCATGGGGACAGCACCCATGGGCAGTCAGGCTGCTGCGTGGGGACAGGACCCACGGGCAGGAGGAGCCACTGCTGCTGCAAACATGGGTGGAGAGTAAGGCTAAATTTAAGGCATAGGTATGTGAGCCATCTCTTTATAAGACAAAGGAAAGTACCTATAAAAAAGTTAAAATGGTATCAGTGCAGGTGGGGTCTGGCCATTGGGTGGTCCCACAGCTTTTAGATAAGAATCAAATCGGATTAAGTAAAGGCCAGAAGCCACCACCCTAAATCAGTTACATGAGGTTGCCAGACAGTAACCAACTTAAGTCCTTGCCTTCCCCATTAAGAGTTTCTAGAGATAAGGCCATCCCCATTCCCCCTGGCACAGAGAGGGAGGCATCTTTACAGATGGAGGTTTCCCTTGCAAATGTAAATGTTTTCCAACAAAGGGCAAGCAAACTCCAGTCCTTGGAGCCTGCTTCTCATCTGCAGTTTTAAAATTAACCAGCCTAAAATCCTCATCATGAATCACCTTTGGGATCATTTCTTCCATTTTTTGAAGGATAATGCATGTTTGTAGTTGGACAGCTTTGATATTCTGACCTGTAGAATCCCAGAAGTTGAACAGCTTTCCTCCATTTTGTTCCAGCTCTCCTCTTCAGCCCAAACTGCCAGTGTTTCTATTGGTAGAAATTCTCTCTGTTCTTGGCTTCTGCTGAGACCACTGTTTAGATCTGAGTCACACCCATAATCTCTTTATGGACTGATTGTCAAACCATGCCCTTGGTCTTCTATCTAGAGCAAATTTTCACATTTTTTGCAATATGGTCAGGCTGAGGATGTTCAAACTCTTCAAGTTCGGGCTCCTTTTGCCTAACAATTCCTTCTCCAATTTCTCTCTCTCCTCTCACATTTTTCTATTAGCAGCAAGGAGAAACCAATCTGCACCTTCAACATGTTCCTTAAAAGTCTCTTCAGCTAAACATCCAATGTCATTGATGAGGATGTTAGGTTGGTTACTTTCAAAACTGCAGATGAGAAGCAGGCTCCGAGGACTGGAATTTGCTTGCTCTTCGAGAAATATTTGCATTTGTGAAGGAAGGGGGGATGACCTTGTAGGGACCTGAAATTGGCCACCCCAGGATATGTCTCTTTGGCATCGGGATTGTTTGGGGCTGATTGCTTCTGATAAACTGGGACAGGGAGGGAGGCTCTGGGGAACGGAACTTGCCCTTGTTGGGACACATTTACATTTGTAAGGTAAATCTCTATCTGTAAAAGGTGCCTCCCTCTCTGTACCAGGAAGAAGAAGAGAGATGACCTTGTCCCTAGAAACTCTTAATGGGGAAGGCAAGAACTTAAGTTGGTTGCTGTCTGGCAATCTCATGTAACTAATTTAGGGTGGTGGCTTCTAACCTTTCTAACCTTTACTTAATCCGATTTGATTCTTGTCTAAAAGCCATGGGATCACCCAATGACCAGACCCCACCTGCACTGATACCATTTTAACGTTTTTTCATGTTCTTTCCTTTGTCTTGTAAAGAGATGACTCACATACCCATGCCTTATAAAATTAGCCCTAACCCTCAACTCAGGGCAGCAGCAGCGGCTCTGCCTGCCTATGGGTCCTGTCCCCATGCCAGCAGGGGCAACACAAGCAGCAGCAGCAGCAGCTCTGACTGCCCATGGGTCCTGTCCCCATGCAGCAGCAGCACCTCTGACTGCCCATGGGCCCTGTCCCCATGCTATTCCACACTATTCTCTAAATAAAAGAGCACTACTGCCAGATCTTAAGAGTCTAAGAAATCTTTCTTTTGACTCCTCGGATCACTGACCCCACATCATCATCATTCACAAGTTCTACCTTCCACAAAACATTGGAACACAATTCAGCCAAGTCTTCTCACACTTTATAATAAGGATCACCTTGGGGCTGGCCTGGTGGTGCAGCGGTTAAGTGTGCACGTTCTGCTGCAGCAGCCCGGGGTTCACTGTTTCAGATCCCGGGTGCGGACGTGGCACCGCTTGGCAAGCCATGCTGTGGTAGACGTCCCACATATAAAGTAGAGAAAGATGGGCACGGATGTTAGCTCAGGGTCAGTCTTCCTCAATGAAAAGAGGAGGATTGGCAGCAGATGTTAGCTCAGGGCTGATCTTCCTAAAAATAAATAAGGGTCACCTTTTTTCCAATTTCCAATAACACGTTCCTGATTTCTGTCTGAGACCTGACCAGAATCGTCTTTAACATTCATATTTCTGCCAAGAGTCTCTTCAAGGTGTCTACAAAAATAATCCATAACCAATGTATAAATGAAAATTTGGGTGAGTTTATTCTGAGCTGAAATCTGAGGACCATGGCCCAGGGCCATTCTTCCCCAAGGAAGAAAGGGCACCGAAGAAGTGGGGTACACAGAGTGGTTATATACCTCCAAACAGGGTGTTTCACATATGCTTGAAATGTCCCTCCCACAATAGTCACAAGATTGCCCTGTTGGCACAGCACTTGATGGACACAGCAGGTAGTGGGTCTGCTCTCTCGGAGGGCATAGCAGGAGGCAAGTCTATTGTCTTGAGCTGGGTGGTCACAGGTGAGCGCAGCAAATCAGTTTCTAGCCTAAGGAAAGATGCTTAATCCTTAAAGAAATGCCAATGTCGGGAGGGGGAGGGAAGTTGCACCTTTATCTCAAGGGCCTTTGCTCTTGCCATAGGGAATATCTAAAGCAGATATACAATGCATGCTCAATGGCCTCAGTCAGGCCCTTTTGGAAAGACAAGGTCAGGCTGAATTAGGTTTACACAAAATGGCTTCCTCATATACTCCAATATATCCTATTACTTGCCATTTTTATTTGTCAAAGGCAATCTAGGCTTTTTCTAACATGCATTTCAAAAATTTTCCCATTCTCTACCCATTACCCACTTGCCATGCTAGGCATTTGTTACAGCAGCACTCCACTTCTCAGTGCTATAGTTCTCTAGGGCTGCCATCACAAAATACCACATTCTGGGAGGTTTAAACAAGATGAATTCATTTGCTCACAGATCTGGAGGCTGGAGGTCCAAGATCAAGGTGTTGACAGGTTTGGTTTCTCCCAAGGCCCCTCCCCTTGACTTGTAGATGATCACCCTATGTGTCCTCATGTGGCCTTTCCTCTATGTGCCGGTGCCCCTGGTGTCACTTTCTTTCTGATAAAGACACCAGTCCTATTTTATTAGGGCTCAACCCTAATAGTCTCCTTTTAACTTAAGCACCTCTTTAAAGACCTTATCTACAAATATGATTACATTCTGAGGTACTGAGGGTTGGAGCTTCAACATATAAATTTTGGGGGAAGACAATTCATCCCATTATAACAGCATTTATGGCAGATATTTTCAGCACAATAGTCTACATTTTATTTCTTCTTTGATGATCCCAATACCTATAAAATGCTTTTTTATATGGTATAAAATTTCTCAGAAACCCAAAGAATCTCAAAAAATATGCTCACGTCCCCCATCGAATTTTGCTCTTTTTCCCCTTCTGTGGGAGCTAATCTGAGTCTGAGTTTACAAATTTCTGATGTCTAAATTGATGCATATTTTACCCTCTCTTTGTAGTAACTAAAAAAAAGTGGTCTTATGTTAATTAACTTTTTTAGATTATAATCATACTTCCCCAAATTTTTAACTTTATAAAATCATTTTTGATAAAAAATTTTTACAAAGACAGACTGCCCACTTTCATGTGTGAACTTGAGCATGTTACTTAATATTTCTATACTTTAGTTTTCTACTCAATTAGGGAGAATAAAATTATTTACCTCTTAGGGTTGCTGTGAACTGAGATACAATGTGTGAATGTATATGCACAGAATTTGGCTTCTCTCTCACTTTATGCCCCAACCTACTCTTATTAAACCTAAGAACAAGAACGGGGCCTCTTCTCAGATCACAATCCCGCGGCTCAAGATCCCTGTTGACAGCGTCAATCAATGTGCTGTGTTATAATAGGGATCCCTCATCCCCTTGGACGTTTTCCGGGCTGTTTGTTGCTGAATTAAATGTCCTAGATTTCCATGCAGCTTTTTTCACATCTCATATGTGTTTTTAATTTTTCTTGTATTGCTTCCACCACATTAGTTTACCAGCTGTCACATTTTATCAAAATCAGTGAAACTTCTTCTATCAGCCTCCTACACTTTAATTTGCTGTTTCGAATAACCTGTGAGCTGGAAAATCAGATGATCAAGCCTGCTGGAATTTGGAGAGATGTAGAGGAGGAGGAGTTATCAAGTCCCAACCCTGACTCAGTGCTGTGCTGCTTGCTTTACCTAATTAGACCATTTCATACTTTTAACAACCCAGGGGGGAGGTACTATTATTACTTTCATTTTGCATATGAGGAAACTTAGGCTGCAGGAAGGAATTTCTTCAAGGACGAAAATGGAGGAAGGAGGAGAGTCAGCACCTGAAATCAGATCTTCCAACTCCGGGTTCACTATGTTTATATCATATGCCCTGAAGTGAGATATTCCCCTAATGGATTACGTAAGGGCCCCAAGCTTGTTGCACCACATTGATTTAGTTATGATTCTGTCTTATTGCCCTTTTTTCAGTCATGGGTACTTTTACGTTAGTTAATTAAACACCATAGCACTTTAGTTCTCTGCCAATTTATACATGATAAAATTTAATCATGAGGTAAAATGATTACTCAAGGAAATCTTGTTCAATAACAATAATAACACAGCAGCTGGTGTTTATTGAGTGATTGCTATGTGTCAGTCTCCATCCTGTGTTCTTTACATTTACTCTACATGGATTATCGCATTTAATCTTCAGAATCTCTCCGTGAGGTGAATACTATTGTTACACCTATTTTGTAGGTGAGAAAACTGAGATTTCAAGTAGTTAAGTTCTTTGCCATGCAGCCACTAACCAATAGAGCTGGGATTCAAATCCAGGCACCTGAGACCTAGAAGAACCGAAAACAGAGATGATGCCTTTAGCACTCAGCACTGAAAAGACAGAAGAAATTTCCAAAAGTGTTACTAAATATTCATTAATGGTTCAGGTTCATTGAGCATAAAATATGTAATCTTGATGGAATTCAGTCTCAGGAAACCAGGAATAATGATATAAAGCTGTGGGTAGAACTAGACAACTGGGAAATGGAAACTACATGTTTATTTTTAGATTCCATATTAACATATCTGAATTTTATTAGTAAGTAATCTGAATGTACAGCTTTCTACAGTTAACTCCAGAACTGTTGATAAGATCTTTTTTTTCCCTGTGTTTTCCTTATGGAAGAAGCCTTCTGGGGCTCAGTCAGTTTTCTGCACTCTGTGGTTTCTTCCTTCATTAATGCTACATTTCCTTTTGGTAGGGGGCTTTCCCACATCTCCATAGCTACTCCCTTTATTCCTTTTTCCTTTCTGCCTTCAAGGTCATCACATCTCCAAGATCATCTTCAACACCTGGTTCACAGTCATCTTCTCTTTCCCACTTTCTGTCTACATCCTTGAGGACTCAAATTCTCAATTGAAGACAACCCAATCCACAGTTTCATGATCTTCTCAATTTTAGCTATCCTTAACTAACCCTAAGCTTGGATCTTGTTACCTGAAACTTCCTCAGTTCCAAATCTGTAACCATAGCTTTCTACCTTTCCAACGTTATTATTACCTTATCCCCACTATATGGCTTATCTACCTAAAAAACCCCAGCTCCTTAGCCTCCTTTTTATCTTAGGCCATTGCCAATCTCCAGTCAGTCCTTTTCACTTCGTACTACCAACTTGTTCCTCCCTCTATTCCTTTTTCATCCAACTAGACCACACAGTCCAACTTTTCCATTCTTTAAATACCTCCATCTCACCACCTTATGTTACTTACCTTCTGGTCTTATCACTTAAACCTGTTCTGCAAAGTCCCTACTCTGGATTAATACCAACATCCAACTTCTCCTGTCCTACATCTTGACTGCTAACAGAGAAAAGCTGAAAGCAACATGACTGAGTATAACTACTAATTTATCATCTTCATCCTCAGTTTTTGGTAAATAACTTCTCCCATTCATTACGGTAGTTATTTTCTGAGCTTTATTACTCCCTTCAAGCCTCCAACTCTACCTTTGCCCTATTCACTTTCAGTAGTCACACTGCTATCTTTTCCCAGAAAAAAATAGAAATTACCAGGTCTGAATAACTCATCCATCTTAATTTCCTTCCCCATTGTCTCAGAGAAAGAGATATCCACACTCATAAACAGAGTCAGTTCTTCTGCCTATGTTGGAGGTTCACATCCCATCTCTGTGAGAATCTTACTCCATCAATAATCTAATCTGTCCACTACATCTTCAACCCCTTTATAGAACTGAAGGCCATGGTTTACTCGGCAGCTGTCTCCCACCAAGCATCAAAGTCTCCAATGTTTTCCTCCAGATGAATTGTTTACCATTGTTCACTGTCCTGAGCCAAGTCTTCTAAAATGTCCAAAACCTCAAGATGCCAAAACATATATGTGTGTTTACATTTGTACAGGCACACACATGCATTTGTGTGTTTGTGTGTATGTGTATGAGAGAGAGAGAGAGAGAGAGAGTGGGGAGAGAGATTGGGGGCACATCTAAGTTTTCTGCTTATTCTTTTTCTTTTAAATTCAAGGCCTATTTTGAACTAGTGCCCAGACCTTGAGTCCAGGGATCTCATTTGCATCAGAAGTATATAAAATAGTAAAATTGCCATCAATAAATGAGTACTAAATGTGAAGGACATTAAACAGATAAATTGACCCGAGAATTTTGTCACCAATTATACATGTAAAAAACTTAATGAGTCTTTTAAATGATATGTTTTTCTAAATTAAAGTCTAAAAGTCTTCAAAATATCTTTTCATGTTTTGTTTTGATCATAAAATGCATCTATAAAGTAGATACAGGAAATTCTACTAATTGTATTATAAAATATCAGTGGGATGAAGGGCCAGCAGTAAAAAATAATCTGCTTATATATTACTGTCAATAAACCCACTCATGAGCACACATCATTTTTTACTAAAATAAATGTACTAAGGGCGGTAGGAAATATATGTGTATGATTAGAAATTTCTTGTAAAATATTTAAGAGTTCAAGATTTACTGTATTGAACTCACTATAACCTTGTCCACCAGAAAAATACGTTGGCATTTTCTTTCACAGCCATGGGCATGGTGATTCTCAGCAGAAATTCCATATGGAGAACCTCGAGTAATTAATCATTAATAAACTCATAAAGGGCAATTCTTTAGGATGGAAACAGTGTGAGAAAAATAAATGTTAGTCTTAGGCAACCCCAAAGAACACCATTTCCTTTCCTTTTTCCAGTGGCTTAAGAACAAAACAGAGCCAGGAGGGGATTTTTGTTTGGCTTCTTTCATGTGAGATCAAGCATAAAATATGATCGCTATGGGCATCACGAAAAAGAAGAAGAACAGATATTAAGTGGCAAAAATATTCTTAAGATCAATAAAGCAAGGAAGTTTGGAGTGACAAAATAAAATAAGGAAAGTATGTTGGTGTGTATGTGGAGTCTGGGGGATGGTGAAAAGGAATGGTGCTTCGTTTGATAAGAATACTCTAGAATCATATGGGAGGCAGCTTTTGAGCCTTGAGGTCCCAAAAGGGCTACAGCTTGAGAAGCAACAAGCAGGAGTGGATATTCCCCTGTATATGCAGTATAAAGAAAAACATGGTCTAGCCCATGAGTAAGTTGTGAGTTTATTCAGTTTCTGTCACTTGCAAAACAATTCTCTCCATCTACCTGCTTTCCACCCGAATTCCCAAATGCATTCTTTTTGCTGGGAAATCTGAAAATCACTTCTGTTGAGGAAGCAGTGGAAAGGACAGGAAGAACTAGCTGTTAGCCTTACAGTGTGTATAAAGCATGTGCAAGGGGATGTGCTCATGGGACAGGGAGGGAGGCCCTCTAGAAATTTGGGCCCATTGAGGATCATGCCCGCCTCATCCCCTTATCAGATGCACCCCTAGACCAGGGAGAAGGTGATGAGCACCCACAATTGGGTCAAGGAGTGGACAGGCAGGAGGACACTTTACCAGTGCAGGAAAGTATGCCCCTAAGCCATTTCATCAGATGACATTTGCAGGTGCTATAACCTCTCCTCTCTTGAATCTGTTAAAAAAGAAACGCTATGCCCCCTTCCCACCAAATGAAATTGGGAGAATGATTGATAATGTACTCTTCATGCTTGCCACTCAATTCTGAGGAAGTTTCCATATAAGCAGAATTTATGATTATTACAATTCTGGTTGCCCAGCTTTCTTTATAAAGTTCAGAAGTTTTGCTAGGAGCACTGGGGCAAGGTAGTTATGAAAAGCATCGTGAATACTTCAGACTGCCCGCTGAGCTGGCTTTGGAAAATATTTTTATTTCCCCCTGTACTTTATTCATTTTCCTGACACTAAAATGAACTTTGAAAATGACAGCATCTGTCATCCACCATCAAAAGACTGGGCCTCAGACCATCTGTGAGACTTTTTGCTAAAATGGAATTTTGTTTGAAAACTTCTGCCTACATTTAAAAAGAGAAAATTCCCCTGAAAAGGTTAAGACCATAGTGAGGGACATCTTGGTGGTTAAAATTAGGCTTGTTTCTATTAGCAAGGGCCAGGCCCACAATGAGAAAATGTGGAGACACCTTTGGTGAAAACATCCTAACCTTTTCATCATTGCTCGATTCCTATAGAGCAACAGGCGTAACACACCCTGCTGTCAATTATGCTTTCTTGTCTTCTGTGCTACCTTAATTTAATGGTTGGTAAGACAGTTAAAAAAAAGCTATCTAGCTGAGGTTCTCCTTTTAAGTATATCCTTTTAATGAGATTTTAAAATGAAAAATAGAATCCTTGGTAATATTTTATGTCAGTGCTGTTTTTTTTCTATCACAGCTAGAAATATAAGTGTGGCAGCTTCTCTGAGCCATTCTCTCTTGAATAACTGAAAACACAAGGAAAATAGTTTCAGTGCTTTCTCATCTTCCCAAGGTTTAGAAGCTGCAAAATCAGGAAAACAGATTTTAGAATTAAACCATTTGTGTGTAATAAAAAGGATCACTTTTATTTCCCCAGTTAGGGCTGAAGAAACTCAGTTTCTGACTTTACCTCAATTTCTCCATATCTTCAAAACAGAGAAACATGAATAAAATCACAGACACGGCATCATATGAAAACAAGGTTGGTAAAATTAGCATGATAGCCTTTAATGAAAGGCTTTCCAGCTTTGTTCTTAAAGATGTGGTTGTTTTTTTCCCCCCAGCTTTATTAAGGTATGATTGACAAATAAAAATCGTTTCTACTTAAGGTGTACAACATGATGTTTTGATATATGTACACATTGTGAAATGATTATCACAATCAAGGTAATTAACATATCTATCATCTCATACAGCTGCCTTTTTTCTTGTGTGTGTGGAGAGAATACCTGAGATCTACTGTCAGCAAATTTCAAGTAACTATAGTCACTATGTTCTACATTGGGTTTCCAAACCTTATTCAACTTATAACTCAAAGTTTGTACCCTTTGACCAATATCTCCCCACTTCCCCCAGGTGTGGTAGTGTTTGATGGAAAATGTTTCATCATATTACAGTGGGAAGAAGAAAATATAAACATATCAATGGCATATCTCTGAAAGCTGAGAATATCTCCAGGAAAGCAATCAATTGCAGCCCTGCTACAGGAGGAAAGCCAGTGGCATTTATTTCATCAAGGCATCTTTATGGAGATGGAGAAATTCAGTTTGTGAATCACGGCAGCCTCTCCCAAATAATCAAAATATTCCATGAGGCTGTGAATTATCCAGACAGGGTTTCTAATCAAACACCCATTCCATTTTCAAGTTCTAAATTGGGAATTTTAATAAGGTTCAACCACCTGAATTACTTTTCTTAGCAGTGTTCAATTTTTTGAGCTTAGGAATTATGATTGCTACCATAGTCTCTTTACAGTAATAAAATCAGCCTAGGTGTGATGATTCCTGTGGCAATAATATTAATTAATTTAATTTCAGTTTTGTTCCAATTATTTCATAGATCATGACATGAAAAATGTTTAACAAAATAAATTAGGGTGTTTTGGTTTTTTAATGTGGACTCATGTCCCTGTCTCCTTCTGTTCTGTAAAAAAAAAAAAAACAGGAAAACAAGAACAGAAGCCAAAAACTAATAAAATTGGAGACACTGGTAACCAGCTCTGCATTATATGTAGAAAGACAGCCAGATGCAGTGCAGGTCAAATAGAGATGAGGGAAGACGCTGAGAAAGCATGCCTAAAACTAGGATTTTAAGCAATAGGGCAGAACATAGTGCCTCAAAGCAAGTTTCATGAATTTAACCGAGTGATCAGAGTTACTGTCAACAATAATGGCAAAAATTGACGTCATGGTCCTCTTGAGAAAGGCACAACATCACTTGTTCCTGTTCTCTCCTACTAAAAAGCACAGCGTGAAATGCATTTGGGAGCAAATAATCATACGGTCTAAATTGAGGGTGTTAAAGGCATCCAGCAGAAATGAAACGAACTCACACTCAAAATTTGGATCGAATGTTGAGAGTGATGATGCCACACTCACACACCAAGGTGAAATGGAAAGTTTATTACCCATATCATAAAGCTTTCTGGGTAAAGTGGAATGGATCCCAAGAACATCCAAAAATAGTTTGAAAGAGAGGAATGGGAGACTGGCTTGGGGTTTTTAGGTGATTAGGTGGTGGGGCCAAAGCAAGTGGTTCCTTCCTGCACGTGAGTAGGAACTTACATGATTTGAGCCTCCAAAGGCACCCAAAAGGGAATACCTGGGTTTTCCGACCACCTTGCCCAGATGCAAGGCAGAAGAGGAAGAGGTAGTGAGAGAATGAAAAGTTGTCAGCAAACACCAAAAAACAGTAAAATTCTTTATTACAAAGGAAAGTTGTGCAAAAGAGTTGGCCTATGCTCTTCTAAAATGTCAATATAAAGATGTAGAAGCTTACAGAACTGTTCCATATTAAAGAAGATTAAAGAGAGATGACAACTAAATTCAATGGGTGATCTTGTATTGGAATCTGGATCAGAAAATAATGCTCTAAAACACATTATTGGGACAACCGGTGAATTTTGATTATGAATGATATAGTTATTTTGTATCAAAGTTAGGCTACCTGAATTTAATAATTATACTGTGTTTACCTCAAGGAATGTTTTTGTTCTTAGGATATAAATAAAGTATTTATGGGTGAAGAATCATAAAATCTGTAACTGGCTAGGTAAATAATAATATTTATTTATGTATATTATGGATGTGTGTATACAGGTGTACTTACAATGTACAGAGAGGGAGAGTAAACGTACCAAATGTTATCAAATGGTGAATGAGTATACATAAATTAGCTTCTTGCAAATTTTCTGTAGCTTCAAATTTTTCCAAAATGAAAAGATAAAGTAAAGGAAGTGGTGTGAAATCTCTTTACTGGAAATAAAGGAATAAGATTTATGGACTGATGTATGGAAATTCTTTGGGCCTTTTGTGCCACTAAGGAGAACAGGGAAGGACCAGACAAGTGAGGACATACCCAGGAGACTGTCTTTGCAGGGTGAGGAGATAGACTAGGTTCAGAGTTACTACTTTCTGTTGAATGAGGAGAAGACAAAAACAACTCACAAACTCACATGCACCTGGGACATACCAAAGAAATTCGCTCCATATTAGGAAGAAAATCTACTAATCCAGGCAACTTCCTTGCCAAATCTGAACACTAACTTCCGCCAACAGCAAGTTCACTTCACGCAATCAACACAAAGAAACCAGCACATTATCTATGCTAAGACCCAGCAACCAGTGTTTTCAGGAGTCTCAGTACTGTGGGGTGCAACTCTGAGCAGCTTTCTATCTTCAGCCATGCTATGCCAAATTCCCTTTCCAGTTCCTTAACACTCTGGGGAGATTCCATCCATAAATTGTCAGTCATATTTAGTAATCAGCACTTTAGTGAATATTTAGCAAATATTAACATTTCAATCAGACACTCAGCTTAAAGCTCTCCTCCCCTCCCACTCAAAGTAGACCAACTGAGCTGGAGGGACCTGAAATGAGGGGGGTAGGGACAAAGGACACTCCTTCAGTCCTCCTTCTCTCCCTCTCTCTTCTAGATCCAGCTACTCCAGCACTGGGGATCAATAGAAGGGACGAGGGGAAGAGGCACTTATCCTTTATTTATTGGGACAGAGTCATAATCCTCATTTATTTGTTGTTAGTCTTTTCTGGCTAAAGAGGCTATAAAATCTATTTTGTGTCTCAGGAGTCTAAATGCTAGCTCCCCCATGAGTTATACATGAGGCTCAAATCTGATTTTGACTTAACTTCTACCACTTCCTTTCCATAAAAGGATATATTTAGCAGCTTCTTGCTAAGAAGACTTGAAGACAGCTGTCTTGGAGGGATGATATTAACCAAACAGCTCAAATCTAGCTGTTTCCCAGAGTCCCCCGGATGCACTGGATTTTTCACCTCCTTGCCACATCTAGCAGAGAGAGAGCGAGAGCAGGTTGCTCTCCCACTAATTCCTCTTCTACTGCATCATCTTCCTCTGCTGCCTGAGCAAAGGGCCAACTATGTAGGGAATGTCAGACTCCCCTAAGATGCATTTCTCTTCTAGCATTTCCCTAAAACTTGGCTTTGAATTGGATTAGGAAATAGCTTCCTACCACCAATATAAGCTGGAGACCCTCTAGGATGACCTTTCTTTTCAACTCTATCTCCTCCTCCCTCTGCTCGCAGAGAATGACACATAAACTGTGCAGAACTAAAATTAAGAAAGAAAGTGGAAAAGAATATGGAAGATAGTGTAAGTATTGTGCCTTCCTCATTGAGGAGAACTAGGGACAAAAGAAAGATTTCAACTTGTTAATCCTGAATAGAGATATGAGTATATATAAGAGTAAAAAACGATAAATACCAAGAAAATGACACAAAATGTAATACAAAATATTAAATAGTGGAAGGAGAGAAAAGAGAAGGCAATGAAAATGTAGTTATTTTGTCAATGTCCATACTGGTTACAGAAATAGAAGTTTAAATACATAAAGTTATAGGTATAACAATATTCAAAGTATAATAAAAATATCACATTCTAAATTATAAGTAGGAACATAACAGGTAAAGGAAACAATACCATGTAATAAAACATAAAAAACAAAGAAGCACTAGTAACAGAAAATTTAACATAATGTATGAAGACTAACTGAAACAAAAAATATATATCATATTAATTAGTGTAAATGGGCTAAAATCTTCCCTTTTGAATAATAAAGCCTAAACCAAATATTTTTTGTCTACAACAGATCTCCAGCCTCCAAATCTAAAAAAATTCAGAAAAGCTGAAAATAAAAAGGCGAGCAAAAAAGCAAAAATAAAAAAAAAGCAGGCATATATAAGCACACATAAAATAAGAATTAAGATCTTAACATCAGACAAAATTGACAAAGAAAGTCATGTTATATGATAAAGTTTGCAGTCTATAGTGAAAATTAAAAAATTATAAAACTTTTTTCCAAATAAGATTAACATAAAAACAGATTCAGTCATAATTATGAGGAGTATAATATAAAAATGTTAATGATAGTAAAATCTAGTTCACCTTTCTTGACCCATAAAAGTTCAAATGAATAAGAGTAAAAATTATGAGACATAAATAGAAACAAAAATACTCTGATAATTATGTAATTAACTCTATATCCAAAAAACAGAAAAACATCTCAAGTATCCCTGGAACATTTATGAACATTGACAATATATTCAGCAAGAAAGCAAACCTCATTAAATCCCAATACTATGTGATCATAAAGCAGAAAAAAACCTCACAAAATTGGATGTGTAAATAAGGAGAAGCTAGAAAATAGCAGTAATAAAAATATTCCATATCAAAAGATTTGGGAACCATTAAAAGCAATGTCAAAGAAAAACAGAAAAATCCATAGTCTTAAATACACACATTAATTCACTAGAAAGAATGAAAATCCATCAATTAATTGTTGAACTAAAGAAGTCAGAAAATGACATAGAAAAGTATAAAAAAGAGGCTAAGAAGAATGTGAGGAAAACTAAGAAAGACAACAAGCAGAAATTTATTAATTAACAAGCAGAAAGATGGCAAAATCACTAAATAAATAAAAGACGTGGATATTAAGAGAAAATACAATAAAATGAATAAGGATTTACCAAAATTACTCTGAAAGGGTGAGAGAGCATACATAATCAACAAGAAATGAGAATGGGAAAATAACCACATACGGATAGAACATTAAAGTATTCCTGTGAGATCACTTTGTTAACTCTGCACAAATAAACTTGAAAATATACATGAAATAGACGATTTTCCAGGAAATTACGACTTTCTGAACTTGCCAAAGATGATATAGAAAATCTAAAAGAAGAACACTATTTGAGAAAAAGAAGAGTGCCAAACAGTCTCCCCAAAATGACAGGCGTACTGTCTAAACTGTTCCAATACTACTTAAACTGTTCTGGAGCATATAAGAAGAAGAAGAATTTGCTAATTAATATTTAATGACATGAGCATGAAAGTGATATTAAAACCTGAGAGCGATATGGACAAATCTCAATGATAAACAAACAGAATTTAGCAACAAATATCAACTAATTGAAAGCCATCAATTAATTGAAAGAAGTTACAGCGTAACAAGATGTGGTTCATAAAATAAATGCAAGGTTATTTTAATACTAGGAAATTTATTGATATAATTCTCTATGTTTTTGTAATGTAAAGGATAAAAATAATTTCTTTATATGTCTCCAAGACATCTGGGAAAATTCAACATTCAATCTTAAAAACAAACTAACAAAGCTCAATAAAATAGGACTAGGTTGGTACATAGTACACACATGGTCTCTCTCTCTCTCCCTCTCTCTGCCTCCATCCTCCCGTAAGGAGACACTGAAGCCTCTAGAGGGGCTTAGACATGTGTTCCAAGAAGTGGGTGTAAAGGCAGAAAGAAATAAATGGTGGAAAAAGGATTTGTGTGTGTATATAACTTCAACCAAATAATACAGGATAAATCAGGATCATTATGGCATATTACTAGTTGGCTATGAATTCTACTATGAAAATAAGTGAAAATCTATCCATACTTCAGTGTTGAAATGGTAGGGTTTGTATAAGGTAACAGTTAGATGAGGTGCTTGATGGGGACATCTACATCATTTGGAAGAAAATTGTGAGAAAAAGACAAAAGGTTACTAATTACTGGCAGAGCTCACTCTTTTATAATGCTGATTGAAGGAGATGATATAGCATGAAATTGCTTTATACATCTGTCGAAAGCAAACTGCAATGATTATATTCTATTTCAGGCTGTTTTGAACATTGAGGTTTTTTTCAAAAAAATTCTAGAATCACGATCTTATTGCTGTGACAGCATGATACCAAGTTCCACTTTAATGTAATGGAAAAAATAAAGAATAATTTAAATGAGTTATCAAAAAAAGGAAATTTCGTTCAAGTAATAAAATGAATTGGACAAGGATGAAAAGAACAAGACGTAAAATAATAAAAATATTATGGACGGTGCCCCCATACTGGTATCGTATGTATACACACTGTCAGGATGTGAGAATTCTTAGCGTTTTATGTTCCATTAGAAAGATATCTTCTCTAAGTAATGTACAAAGCATGTTAACATCATGGTCACAGTTTAACAGTTTAATATAACTGAATACACTGTTGGAAAGAGTTTGTATAACTATATATACTATTAGAAATATTAAATCTATATAAAATATTGTTCCTGCTTTAAAATTTCTTTAGCACTAATTAATCCTCTCCTAGGAAAATTTCTGCTTCTAACTTATTTTCATCTAGAATTGGTGAAAATAAAGCACTGGAAAATTAGTATAGAATGGAAATAAATGTGCTGAATTGTTAGAGGTGCAAATTTGGTGCAATACACAGAGTGCCAAGGTTGAAAAGGAAGCCTTCACAGAACATGTAATGATAGAGCTTTCTCTTCAAAGGGGAGTCAATCCTCTCTCAATAATTGTCATCCATGCATCAGTCAGAGGGAAACAGAAGAGCATTCCAGGCAAAGCGAGCAGCAGCACAGAGGTGTGACTTGGGCTGGCTTGTCAGGAGGGCTGCACGCATTTCTGTATGGCTAGAATAAAGGCTCCAAGAAATGATGCTACAAAAGATAAGACTGAGGAATAGATGAGACTAAGAGAGCCCTTTGTGCCATACCAAGAATTAGGAACTTTATTTAGAGTAAAATTTGTAACAAAAGATCTTAAACAGGAGAAGGTCAAATACTGGGCTTTAGAAGGTCACTGTGGGGATAGGATGGAGGGTAGACAGGAGAGGTGTAAGCCTAGAAGAAAAATAGCCGGTTGTGAAATCATCCCAAGAAATGGTGAACACCTGAACTAAGGCAATAGAAGTAAAGATGCAGAAGAAGTTGTGGGTATACCTGATGCTGTGGATATAGAATCTATAGAACTTAGCAATTGGTGGACTATTAGGAGAGTATTCTGGGATACAGATGAATAATCTAGATTTCCGTCTTTGGTGATTGGGTGGATGCTGGTCTTTTCATTGGGATCAGGAATGCAAGATAAGTAGATTTTGGGGAAACGTGCTGAGTTTATTTTAGACAAATAATAAGAGGATGTGGGACATCCAGTGAGGTAGTCGGAGTTCAGTAAGCAATCAGGCAGAGAGAGAGATTCATGTTTTTGGGTTTTTTTCAGCACATAGGCAGGAGTCACACAGAATTTATTAACAAGTTATTTGATAAATGATAAATGCTGACAAACAGCATTATTACTCTGGATTCGCAGAGTGCCAAGGTTGCCCTTGACTAAAGGCAAACTATTTACTGTATCTACAAGACCCTGATTAATTTGCCTCCTGCCTGCATCTCCAACTTTATTTCTCCCAACGTTTCTTTTCTCACTCTGCTCCAGCCACGCTGGTATTCTTTCAGCTTTTCAAGCAATGTTTTTGGTTACAAAAATTTGTCCATTTCTTTTGCCTGGTATTCCCCATCTCCCCACCCTCCCATCACCAACAAACACACAAACTTAACCCTTTCTCATCCTCTGGGTCAGCACCTTACTTGATATCACAATCTGATACAGGTTCTTCTATCCTGTTATTTCAATTTCCTTAATTATTTTCTTCATAATATGTTACCTTGTAATTATTTGCCTTTAAAATCTTTGTCCCTCCTACTAGACCAGACAATAAGCTGCACAGAGGCAGGAACCTGCTCTGCTTGTATGCTGTCTTATCTTGAGGCCTAGAGCAGTGCTGGCACATGAAGAGAACTCAATAAATACTGCTGAAGAAAGGAATGAAGAAACAATCATGAATCTAATCATTATATAGGGAAAAAGAGTTCTAATAGATCATGAAATTTTCTTGGCTTAATTTAGACGTCTCTTGACCAAATGTCTACACTCCTCATTGATAGATCTCCGCTTTTCCCTGTGAATCTAGGCCTAATGTGTAGCCCTGAGTGAGACTGGGAAAAAGGCACATGTTTTCCTTAGTTCAAATACCAGAATTTAGATTTTATAACTTTGAACCAACTGCATAACTTCTCTAAGTCTCTACTTCCTCCTCATCAAATGGGGAAAATAATATTTATCTTATGGGTTTGTGGTGCAGATTAAATGATAAAAAGATTCAGTTCCTATTCCAGAGCCTTACTTTATAGTAATCACTCAAAAATAGGGACAGTTTTCATGCTGTTCACACACCTGAAGCAAATACACCTGCCATAACAGGTGACAATGACCATTTTATTTTTAATTTTAATTACAAAAATTTTCCAGTGTGGGCAAAGGAGAGAAAATCTGTGATAATCACATGTAGCTATCAAGCTTCAACAAAACTATCAGCTCATGGTCAAGGTGATTTCATCTATAACTCACCTACTTCACCTCTTTCAGGTTATTTGAAGCAAATCTCATATATCAGATCATTTTATCCATGTTTCTAAATATATGTATAAAAGATATTTTTTAAATGTATTCACGATACCACTTCATACTTAAAAACAACAATAATTTCTTAATATAGTCAATATCCACTCAATTTAGTTAGTACTCAAATATTCCCAACTGTAATACACACGCATAGCTGATTGCCACTGGGTGTAGAGCAGGCTTTCTTGAGAGGAACAGTGGCCTTCAGCTGAGGCACAAGTCATCTTGATGCCTGCTCACAGGGAAAGAACCTGGGCTTTAATAGCCTCACAGTTCACCTACCCTCTGACCTCCGGGGGTGGTTCCTCATTGGCTGAACCCAGTAGGAGGTCAGAGAGCACGGAAACCCTACTGATATACTCAATACAAGTAAACCACTCAGAGTAGAATGCACAGTTGAAAGGGGTGAAAAGTGGATCTGGAGTGGTCAATAATAATATCAGCATATCAGTGATCCATGCAATCCTTCCAGAATTTACACACACACACACACACACATTATCCCTTTCACTAAGTTATTACCCATTCATAACAACACTCTTCTGAATCTGTCCATTAACACAATGAAGTACGTAAGAGCATATGAATTAAAATGGGTCATAGGAGTGTTTGGGAAGAAAGACCATGAAGTAGAGTTTAAAAAGTTAGAAAATAAACTATTTGCAATTTCAGCTTCATCATCTCATTAAGATATGATTACTTGCTATGACAGACTACATGGATTAGCTTCTCCAGACCATCCATGTTTTCATTCTCTCTTTCCTTTCTCAACTATAAAGTCTGGAAACCCCAGTACTTGCTTCTCCAGACTCTCTTCCAGCTAGGCATGGCCACATCCACAATTTCAGTCAGTGAGACAGAAGCAGCAGTCACTGGGTAAAGACTGCGGGAAACTTTTTAAACAGAGCGGACAACTCTAGCAAGGTGTTCTTTGACTTTTTCTCTTTCCTCCTTCTTCTTGCTGGCAGGCAGACACCATGCTTAGAGGGATAGCAAACATATTGCAAGCCTTAGGACGAAAACCACCCACTGAGGCTAGTGGAGCAGGAAGAACAGAGAAACCTGTGTTCTGAATGACATCCTTGAGCAGTTTCACCACACCTAGGCTGCCACATCTTATTCTGAGGGAATAAAAACCCTTATCTATTTAAGCTGGTGGTAGATCTACATTCTGTCACTTTAAGCGAAAAATCCTTCCCTGTTGATATGCTTACTGATTTTCTTACTTTTAACAAGAACTGTCCATCAGAAAGTAAGACTGTTGGCAGGTAGCCAGGGGACATTGGGATGCCTCCTAGGTTTTTTCATTCCTCTGAGATTCTGTTGGTTATTCATTCTAGCCATCCATAATTCAATACTATAGGTAGTATGAAGGAATATGGTTTATTTACTCTGGATTCATTCACTGAAATAAAATTTGAGCTTGGAACCAGATGCCTCTGCTTCTTGTAGCAACTTTACAGCTATAATGATTAAAATAGGTATCTGAGTTTTCTCCCAAAGGCTAAAGAACAAATCCTTCAAAGAGACTGCATCGGGGCAATTCCATATCATTTAGGGAAGTAGAGTTTCATATATGAAAGCAAAAGACAAAAAATCCACCTTCTAAGATGAATTTTCAGGTGTATTTTTTGCGATCCACTTTATGCCTTCTTGATTTCTCTCAGTAATATTAAAGATGCACTTCAGTAATCTAAGATACCCCATGGGCCTGACAGATAGCACTTCAAGTTCTTTTGAATTTAGTGCCTCATACCAACAGTCGTCTGCCATCTGATTAAAGATGGTTCTTAAAGAAGTGGGATGCACTCTATGCTTAGTACAGTTAAAAAAGAACGATAAAAAAATGTGGTTTAGAGTTGTTCAGTTCTCAAGACTGGAAACTTTGTATCATTTTCTCACTTTTATTTACATTACTGTTTTCATCAATTTTCACATATCTATAACTGCTTTTTGTTGTTATGGCTGTCCAGTAGATTTTGACTCGTAGTGACCCTGTGTACAGCAGAGGGTCTTTTTGTGCTCTCCTCTCACCTTTCGGCGAGGTACCAGAAAATGCTCCACTGCCAGTCATAGGGTTCTCAGGGCCAGTTTCTTTTGGAATTCAGTGGAGAGTTTCTTCTTCCTACTCTGTCTTAGTCTGGAAACTCCACTGAAACCTGTCCACCGTGGGTGACCCTGCTGGTATTTGAAATACCTGAGGCATAGCTTTTAACATCCCAGCAACAAGCAGCTGCCACAATATGACAACTGACAGGTGGGTGATGTGGCTTCCTGTGGAAAAACGAACCTGGGGCCATGGTGGTGAAAGCACCAAATCTTAGCCAGTAGACACCAGGGCTGCCTATAACTTTTGTTGTGTGTGTGAGGTCAATTCGCCCTGAGCTAACATCTGTAGCAAGTCTTCCTCATTTTTTTGCTTGAGGAAGATTAACCCTGAGCTAACATCTGTGCCGATCTTCCTCCATTTTTTGTATGTGGGATGCCTCCACAGCACGGCTAATGAGTGGAGGACGTCTGCACCTGGGATCCGAACCCACCAACCCTGGCACTGAAGCAGAGCACAGGGAACTGTAACCACTCAGCCACGGGGCCAGCCCCTAGCTATAACACTTTTTTACCTATCACTGTTTCCTTAAAAATAAAATGGCATAGAGGAAAATCAGTAAATACAGAGTTAAAACTCTTGATTTCTAGACCCAGCTCTTCAACGATCCCTTGGCCACAGCATGTCTGGCCTTGACAGGATCTCCAGGAATGCTACTTTGGAGAGGCACAAGGGCAGCAGGCTGGCTGGCAAGGGGTTATTGAATTTTGATTGGCACAATACCTTATGGTCTGCTTGTGTTGGAGACTGGAGGAAGTGCTAACTCCCTCTTCATTCCACTTTGCGCACCACCGACCCTCTGCATCTTCATCTCCTCATCTGTAAACAGCAGAGGCAGACTTAAATAGAAGAATTTTAAAAATTTAATTCTATCTTAGGATTTCTATTATTTTATTTCCTAACTTTCATCACGTTCCCACCACTTACGTACTTTTGATTCCAACTTTTATTTTCCTCTGGCAAAACCACCATCCAACTTTCCCTTACACATATAATCTGAACTATATCATTGCTGTGCCAAAGTCATCTTACATTCCTCAAAGCTTATTTTATCTCATGAGATTACTCTAGGCCAATTACACATATTTTCTTTCTCATAATGTTTGACAAGTTCCAGAGAAGTTTGTCACAGAAAGATATTGGGCAACGGCTCTCACATATGAAGTTTGCCTGATTTTCAAGAACAAAAAAGCATGTTGAAACTTGTACATCACTAGGTAGCAAAAATGACCATTTCTTTAGTATTTTTAACATATCTGGAACTGTTCCCAGGTGGCTTTACACATATTGTCTAATATAACATTTCTATTATAAGTATTCTAGTTGGTGGATATTATTCCCTTTTTTTTTTTTTTTTTTTTTTTTTAAAGACTTTATTTTTTCCTTTTTCTCCCCAAAGCCCCCCCCCGGTACATAGTTGTGTATTCTTCGTTGTTCTTCGTTGTGGGTTCTTCTAGTTGTGGCATGTGGGACGCTGCCTCAGCGTGGTCTGATGAGCAGTGCCATGTCCGCGCCCAGGATTCGAACTAACGAAACACTGGGCCGCCTGCAGCAGGAGCGCGCGAACTTAACCACTCGGCCACGGGGCCAGCCCCATATTATTCCCTTTTTTATAGGTGAGAAATCTGAGGCTTAGATGGGTTGACTATCTCACAACAGATCATAAGCATTGCAAATGTGATCATTCTGATTCAAGCCCAGATTTTTTTGACTCCAACACTCATCTCTTCCAACCACAGGATTCTGCTGTCTACTAGGCTATAACACTTTTTTAATGAATGTAACAGCTCTGCTTACTTCCCTCCTTGCTGGATCAAAAACTCTGAACAGACAGCTTTAACCATTTACTCACTTACTTTATACTAGACTATAGAGCGTATATCATTTTTCACTTCTTCACTCCACAGTCAAAGAAAATATTTCAAAAAACCAAAGAGACGAGACCAATGTCTGTCCAAGTTGTCACTCCCACTTTGGGCTGTGGTGTGGAGCTCGTGGCCCAGGAGCAGGGCGGATTTTAGCAGTGATCACAGAGGCCTTGAAAGGGAAGGCAATTTTATTATTAGAAAACCAATATAGAAAGATAGACTATAATCTGCATACTTCCTAAAAGTGATTTAAGGTGATTTCAAGTAAAAAAGAACAGATACAATAAATCTCAAAAGGGATACAATAAAACCCAAAGCTAATTTTTAAAATAAATATAATAAGATAGCTTCCATATACCAGAAGGGAAATAGGAACAAGAAGAGAAAAACTGACAGAAGAGGTATCGAAAGAGAAATTGTCGCAAGTGAGAGTGAAGCTGAGTTTCGCCCTCTCTGGAAGCCCAGCTGGGTTAGGAGATGTGACATGATGGGCTTCAGCAGCACCTCTCAAACCTGAATATGCATGTGCATCAGCAGAGAGCTTGTTCAAATGCAGAATCTGATGCAGCAGGACTAAGGTGGGCCAGAAACTGCATGTTTAACAAGTTCCTGGATGATGCAAACTACGCTTTAAATAGAAAAGAGCTACATTCTTGGTCCAATAATCAAAAACTTTATAATGATAAAAAGAAATCTTGGGGCTGGCCCCATGGCTGAGTGGTTAACTTCACACAGTCTGCTGTGGCGGCCCAGGGTTTCACTGGTTCGGATCCTGGGTGCGGACATGGCACCACTCATCAGGCTACGTTGAGGTGGCATCCCACATGCCACAACTAGAAGGACCCACAACTAAAAATATACAACTATGTGCTGGGGGGATTTGGGGAGAAAAAAAAATCTTTACTTTTTTAAATGTTGGAATGTTATGCGTTGAATTGCCACTCCTCCCACCCCTTCGTATGTTAAAGTCCTAAACCCAAGTACCTCACAACGTAACCTTACTGGAAATGAAGTCATTGCAGATGTAATTAATTAAGATTAGGTCATTAGGGTGGGTCTTAATCCAATATGACTGGTGTCCTTATAAAAAGAGGAAATTTGGGCACAGACATGTGCACACAGGGAGAACACCATGTGACGATGAAGGCAAAGATTGGAGTGATGCTTCTACAAGCCGAGGAACGCCAAGGATTGCCAGCAAACCACCATAAGCTAGGGAAAAGCATGAAACAGATTCTCTCCTACAGCCCTCAGAAGGAACCAGCCCTGCTGACACCTTGATCTTGAACTTCCAGCGTCCAGAACTGTATGATGATAGATTTCGGTTTTTTAAGCCACTTAGTTTGTGGTTTTGTTACAGCAGTCCTCGAGAAAACTAATATTGAAAGAAAACATGTCTTCATAGAAGGAATATTGTACCACATGTCATCCTTGACTGTAGTTTAATGAGAGGTTCCTAAAGTGTCCCTTAGCTCTGAATGTTTCTCCCCTCCTCCCCAGACGTAGTTTTCTTTTACTGTCATTAGCATGGTTCTGCTTTTGTGAGCCAGTGTCTGGGATATCCAGTCATCTGGGCACCAGGAAAGATCAATGAATGCTATTCTGTTCTTTCCAACTTGAATAGACCTACTGTTGTGACTTTCTGGCCCTTAAGAGGAAAATATGGCTGAAAAAAAAATAACTTGCTCCCCATAGTTACTTTCCTCGATGATTTCAAACTATAAATAGCTTACCAATTTTGTCATCCTCCAGATATGTATATAGATATCTATTTAACAAATCCTAAAGGCTTTGCTTTATTTCCTACCTCTTTTCCCCCTCCTCTGATCAGAGAAGCAGACTGGAGAACTCACACTTCTGTAGCCATCACTGTCATTTTAATATGCTTGTAGTTTCTTTGCCACTCCTATTCAGTTACTTAGCATGATGTCTGGCTATGACCCATGGAACTGACGCCCTGTCCATCATCAGGCCTACTGTAATATATAGCTAGTGTATATTGTTGTAATATATAGCTAGTATATATTACTGTAACATGTAGCGAGTGTATATTGGTGTAATATATAGCTAGTGTAGATTATTGTAACATGTAGCTGATGTATATTATTGTAATATATAGCTAGTGTAGATTACTGTAATATATAGTTAGCATACTCATTTTTCTTTTAGATAGATGACACGTATGATTTACTGCCCTCTCAGAGACAGACACTAAGACTAACAGGAGATCTATCTTAATCTAGGTCCTTATTTGAAAATAGATGAAATATAATAGAACACCACATGAGTGACTGTTACTGTAAAGTACCCAGTACCTTATGTCAAGGCAAAAATTGCCCTAGACAATGTTAAACATCAAGGAAGATTTTGTTCAAGGCTATTGCAATAGAGGAGAGAGACCAGAACTCAGTATGAGCTCAACTCTGCTGAAACAAAGGGCTGGAAAGTTTTTAAGAGCTGGGATGGGGGGATCACAGGACACCTGTGTTAAGTAATTGTCGTTGCCCAGAGGAAAACTCAACTTCCTCGTATCTTCATAACAAGAATTAGTTTTACAATTTGGAGCAAGGTGCCTTCATAATTTAGGCTCCTACCTTCCCACAGAAAATGGGAAATGGGGCCATTGTATTCCTTGATGATTACATTTCAAAGAGATAATCCCATGTCCTTGAGAAAGACAGCTCAGGGTTGTAAAACTGTGAAGAAGCTTTTTAAAAGACTTACAGCTCAAATAGAAGAATAATTTACAATTACACGCTTTCTAACACAAATGCTCTAAGGAAAGGGAGATCAGGGAGCTGGGGGCAAGAAGCAGCCTGTCTAAAGTTTAAGGAGGCAGAGGGAACCGATGCTGTCTTGGTCATCTGCTATGCATGTGGGTAGATGTTTCACAGCACAGGTTTGTAATTACAAAGTTGGCAATCCCTAGGAGGCGTTAGAGACCACAAACGTAGCTCATGCTGTGTTCTTGTAATCCAGTCCCGAAGTGCTTATTTCAAATGTCCCATCATTATTCTGGGCCTCAGAATCCTGATGTAGAAAAGGAAGGCTTGAACTAATTTTCTGCCCAACTTGGAGTTCTGACTTTGCCTCTCACCAGTGCAGTCAATTCTTTAGACCTAACGTGAATGTGTGTTCACAGGTCAAAATTCTGGGCACCCTAGAATCAACTGTTGGCTTTTTGCTGTGATGCATCTAGTAACAGTTTGCCCTGATGCAATTCACCAGCTAATTGACAAATCACCTGTGTGGATCAGTAATTCCCAAATTGGGTTGATCATCAAAAATATTTGAGGATTTTTAAAAAGACAAATTCCCAGATCCTGTCCCTGAATATTCTGATTTCATAAATTTGAGGGGGCTCCAGAGAACTTGAGTTTCTTCTGTAAAACATCCCAATTTACAAATAATCAGATAAGTTTGGAAACTAGTAGTTGAAGTTAACACTGTGGTGACAACATGTCTCATGAGATAATTGTAAGATATGATGTAGGATTTGTTACCATCTATTCCAGTGTCTATATGGATTTTTTTTTTTTTGAAGATTGGCCCTGAGCTTACATCTGTTGTCAATCTTCTTCTTTTTTTGCTTTGTTTCCTGAAAGCCCCCCAGTGCATAGTTGTATATCCTATTTGTAGGTTCCTTTAGCTCCTCTATGTGGGGCGCCACTTCAGCATGGCTTGATGAGTGGTCCATACCCAGGATCCAAAACGGTGAACCCTGGGCCACCAGAGGAGAGTGTGTGAACTTAACCACTCGGCCACAAGGCCAGCCCCTATATAGTGGTTTTTTATCTTTAGTTGAATAAATTGATTCAACTAATTGGATAAAAGCAAAAACACTTTATGAAAAATGTCCCATCCACTATTTATAATTACTCTTATTGGCTTTTGGTTTCACAACCTAATGTTCCCAAAAGAGAATTTACAGATAAACAAGAAAATTGATCTATTGAGTTTATCAGTTCACTAATATCTTTCTAAGCATGAAGAACAAATGACTTTGACCCACCTTTCCAAGCCACACAGCCTAAGCCCTTTGGGTTGTGAACAAACAAAAGAGTGGCAGCTTCAGAGGAAGGCAACATTTCCAACTCCTCCCCACAGCCTGAATTCCATTACCATGAGACCTTGAAACCACATCTGTTTTTCCTTAGGAAATTCAAACAATTGCCTAACCTCTTGGCTCTTAAGTTAAATGTTCAAGGGCTCACATAACAACACTTTGTTGTATATAATGAATCTGTTAAATTTAAACTGTTTTGCTAGCAGAGGAAAAACAGGGAAATAAATAAATGGCTATGAAACATCTGGTTAGGATCTGCAGAAGGTTACATTTTTTCCATGTCTCCAAAAGTTTTGTTCTATCTGTCACCCATCGCTTTGTTTGAGTTCCTGCAGGCAACAAAATCATGGAGAAGTCCTGTGGATAGAAATACAGTGTCTGGAGCCTACCATGGCTTCCTGTTTGGCTGGAGCTGAGCTAGTCCATGGACAGGCCGGAAGCAGCTGTGGAAGAATCCATGTTTAGAATAGGGTCGCTTGATAGACACAAACGCAACTCACAGGGCCCTGCAGCATATCTCTACTGAAATATTGCACGATCTGCAAATTTGTTTCTCTAGGACTTAATTCTAGACATTTCATAGAACTGTATAAACAACAGAGAGAGGGGAGAGATAAGGTGAGAAGATTCAGGAAAAAAACATCAATGCTTTATAATTTGCTCAGACGTAACTAATTATGTGCCAGAATGATTTAATTTATCTTGCTTTAATTTGGCTTGGGTGTCTGTGTGTCTGTGTGTGTGTGTGCGTGTGTGTGTAGACACCGTGTAAGTCTGTGCGGCCAAGGTGAAGGGGAGAGTTTAAGAATTTAAAGAATGGAAAAACTTCAACCACTTAAAACTAAGAAACACGTATTTCAAGTACAATGCTTTTTAAATTAATTATATGAGAATAAATATTGATTAGTTTCATCTTACAGATACTTCCTTTAGATTTATAAACATGTGAAAGAGAATGCTAATATACAGAGGAAAATGTATAGTCAAGACATTTTAAAATAATATTAGGCAAGACCTCAGAGAACACATTTGAGGGACAGTAACGACTTCATTTCAAAGGTCAAAAAACTTCAGAAATTTAAAGTTTATAAGCCCATATGTTCTTAGCTAACACAGTGAATATTGCTATACATCAGGGAATGTTCTAAGCGCTTTATGTGGATTAACTAATTCAACTGTCATTGCATTGTATTATAATGGGATTATTATACCCATTTTATAGGCGAGGAAATCAAGGCTCAGCATGATTAATACCTTGAACAAAGTCGAAAGCTTGTAAGTGACAGAGTTGAGATTCACTCTTCAGGCTTTTAACCTCTTTCTGTCTAATTTGATCCTAGGGTCTGAATTATGTAAATTCAGCACTTCATTTTAAGTGTTTAAACCCAACCAGGCCACCTGAAAGGCAAAAATGTGCTTGTTTGACTTCATGCTTATAGGAAACCAATACTGCTTTGACCTGTGTCCTGTCCAGCCTGTATCTATTAATGTTGGTGGAAATGGGTGATGATTAAAAAACCTCATATTTTTGTATGACAAAAGTTTTCTGTGAAAAATTGTCAGGGAATGGATTTAATTATTTAGCAAGCTAATGATTCAGATAGGGGCTATCTAAATCACTGCATTCTAGATTAAAATGCAAAGTGACATTGATGCTTAGCATGCCCAAAATTTCAAAAAGAGGAAGGGAAAATTTTTTGATTAGATAGACATTTCAGTTAGTTAATTGAGTTGGCTGGCTTTTTCCAGGGAATTGCCTTGCTGATTTACTATTTGTGCTGGTGTGATATAAACACGGGCTGAGTGTTAGTATATAATAATAGCTAAAATTTTATATAGCTTTAAATGTGTTAAAACAGCAATATAAATATAGAAGGGTCCTTATCAATCAATGAACCCATTCAACACAAAACCCGGTTCTGTGATTTATAATCTAATCTTCCTATTAAACTCCTGAGGAAACACAAGGCTCAGCTCATTTAAGTGATTTAAGGTTAGAAAAGGATTAGGCCTCAGACTTCCCAATTCTCAGCCCACTGTTATTATTTTAATCATGTTCCCTCACAGTGGCCTCTGCTTTACTGAATTAGTGTCTTCTGTAATCAGCTGCCAAATGGCACGAGAAAGTGCAAGGCAAAATGATCTGTATAGCAAGAGACATAGCAAGGTGGAATCTAGAGGACACCCCATGCGATGTTAGAGTACTTAGTTTGAATCTTGGGTTCTCCATAATTTTAGGACAGTCCCTTACTCCTGCCAAGCAGTGTGCACATCCCTGCCTGCATACAAACACACAAATCACAAAGTTAATCTCCTATCCTGTATTCAACTTGTTTGTGGCTCCCAATCCCCTTATGTAATCCCCATTGTTTCTACCACAGGCACAATGCTGGCATTTCCAGGATGCTTTGAATCTCTATTTCCTTTTCAAGGAAAGAACGAAATCCTGGTCATGAGGAATAGGTGCTGGCAAGGTAAGGAGAGTAAGCAGACCATTCCATAAGACCAATGATAGGAAATACTGGGTTTGACCAAATGCACAGTCAACATGAGCCGTGTCCCTGAGGCTGTGCAAACAGTGTGGCTGGGCTCTGGTATGCAACAGTTAGGAACTTCTCAAACACTCTGAATCTCTCATTCCTCCCCTCCCCCAAACTCCATCTTGCTGAAGCTATTAACAATTTGCTAAAAACTTAATTTTATTCAAGACTTAAGTAATAAAAGTGATTTAATAAAGAAATATAAGCCGTGACACTCAAATCCCTGTCATTATTAGGTTCTCCTTCAAGTTGATGGCTTTGATCATTTGTGATGCAGAACTACCCAAGTGGGAGGGAAGGCTTAAATTGAGCTTGGTGTCATGTAGCTATTCTTTGCAGCCAAAGATGCTGCTGATGCTTGCACTGCTTCCTGCTCTTTGTTTCTTACCATTAGCTGTATTTACACATGACCTGCTTTTTAGCAGAACTCAAATGTAATTTCCAGCACTGTTTGCATTAACTTGTTTCTTTGGGAATTAATGACAATTTGAGTAAATGTTAGTCTCTAGAGAAAGGCATTTTAAGGCAATCACAGCTTCCAAAGTTATATTTTCCCTAGGGTCTATGTCACAGAGAGGATGTCATTAACGACATCATTTATATGCATAGGAAAGCTCATTAGCACCGTTACGGCTTTAAGATATTATTGGGTGCCTTCTTGTTCCCCAAATAGTCAGCTGCTTCTCTGGGAACCAAGTCCACCACAAAGTCACTGAGGCTATTAATATCACTCTGTCCTCATCTTCCATGGAGGCAAGGTGCTGTCTGTCTTAAGGTATTATTTCTATCCTGCATGTACACGTCACTTTCTCTCTGGTTATCCTTTGGGTGTCAGCATTTTTTGAAGTATTTTTACACAGAATACTATAGACAATCCAGTGATTTTCCTACTTCTGACAATTTCTGAAAGTCTGTGGTTGTAAATCGTTCATCAAGAGGTTCATTTAGAATGCCTGAGACGGATTACCCATACTTTCCCACTCATCCTAAAACTGACATAACTGGGAAACATGCCGCAGTGGATGGAGGAAGACTGGGCGTGGAAGCCAGCCAGGATTGCCCAGTCTCGGCACTATGGCTCACTAGACCTGCGGCCTTGAGAATCCTACTGTCTTCTCTGAGATTTAGTTCCTACGCCTATTAGCTTGTGCATCAAACATCAACTTCATAGGATAGTTGTGAGGATAAATTTGGACAACATATGCGAACGTGCCTAGTACAAAGAAGGTATTTAATAACTGTTGCTAAATAAATAAAGATAGATAATATTTAATAAAGCTTCATAGTTTACAGCCCACATTTGCGTACGTTATACTGATCCTGGGTACCATTTGAGCTAGGTATGAATTATGATTTCAATATTATCCTGAGTGAATTGAGTTTAGAAGGAGTTAAAAGATTTGCTTAAATTTATAAGCATTAAAAACTCTGAGTTTCATTTCCATGTTTTTTTGAGGTCTGAATCAAGTATGATTGAATAGCCACATCTTTTCTTTTTAAAAAATCTTCATGATGGAGAATTTCAAACAAACACAAAAGCAGATAGAATAATATAGTGAATCCCACATGCCTTTCACCCAGCTTCAACAATTTTCAATATTTTTCCAATCATTTCTGTGTATTGCCCCGTCTCTTTTTATTTTGGCATTCTTAAAGAAATTCTCAGAGATAATTTTATTTCACATACTTTAGTAGGCATAATAATTTATTTTTTTAAAGATTGGTACCTGAGCTAACAACTGTTGCCAATCATTCTTTTATTTTCCTCTTTTTCTCCCCAAATCCCCGCAGTCCATAGTTGTACATTTTAGTTGTGGGTCCCTCTAGTTGTGACATGTGGGATGCCCCCTCAGTGTGGCCTGATGACCGGTGCCATGTCCATGCCCAGGATCCAAACCAGCAAAACCCTGGGCCGCCAAAGCAGAGCATGCGAACTTAACCACTCAGCCACAGGGCCTGCTCCAGGAGGCACAATAATTTTTAAGGAAATTTTTACTATAACTATCATTCCTTGCTCTTAACTAACAAAATTTAGAAAAAAATTCCTTACTAATTGCTCAAATTTTCCCGATTTATCTCTACACTAACTTTATTCAGTTGAATTGTTTGGATTGAGATTCAAATAGGGTCTACACATTGCGTTTATTCTTTATATCTCTTAAGAATCTCTTTTTCTCTAATATACTTCCTTCTTTTTGATTTCATGTCATTGGTTTGTAGAGATATTTGTGTTTATTTTTAAGTCATAGACAATGGTCTGCCTTCTGAATTTACTTCCTTATGGTGCCATTTAACTTGCTTTTCTATCAACCCATACTTTCCATTAACCAGCGTTTAGATGTAGATTCTGGGTCAGATTCTGGTTCAAATTTTTAGGCAAAACTATGTCAAAGGTGATTAACCCTCCCTTATTCTTCAACTTAGATTCTATCTTCCCTTCCACATACACCACTCTTGTTGTCTTCTGGTTTTTTTTTTTTTTTTTTTTCTTGGCGAGGAAAGCTGGACCTGAGCTGACATCTGTTGCCAATCTTCCTCTTTTTCCTTGAGAAAGATTGTCTCTGAGCTAACATCTATGCCAATCTCCCTCTATTTTATGCAGGATGCTGCCACAGTGTGGCTTGATGAGTGGTACTAGGTCCTTGCCTGGGATCTGAAGCTGCGAACTCCTGGCTACTGAAGCAGAGCGTGGGAACCCAACCACTACACCACTGGGCTGGCCCCATGCCTTCCATGTTTTATCTCTTATTTTATTCTGACTTCATCTGGTGGTGGCTTTACTCCTTATCAGGATGGTATTTTTTCTTCACTTCTCCAGCATTGACCCTTACATTGCTAGTCCCTACTGCACTTTTGGCTTTCCCTGGCTCTGTATTTTGCAGCCTATGTCACACTCTTTACTCCACAAAGCATCTTTGGAGGATCTTCTTAAGGTTTTCACCTAAGATTTTAATTATAATAGAACATAAGCAGGTGCCTGAAGGTTCCGACTATATATTTAGAATCTTGCTCAGGGAGACATCAGTTCATGTATTATTCTGTATTTGTTTCTCACGTCTTGCCCTCCATAGACCTCCAGAAATTTGTCCATGGAGCCCTCTGCTGTGAAATGCTTTGCCCTGCAAACTCTATCTGCCTTGGTTATTTTGGACCTCCAGCTCTAGCTCTTCAACTCAAGATGTCCACTGGGCTCTGCCTAGATTTCTCCTCCCTGCACCAGGGCCTGGAAACTCTCCAGACAGTAAGCTGATGCAGTTGTAGGGCTCATCAAATTTGTTTCTCATCTCTAAGAAATTTTTACTTTTCTGTGTCAGTGATGTTCAATGTCTTGAAAACCATGGTGTCACTCATTTTGTGTGTATCTTGTTATTTCTGGTGGGTGGATAAAGCTAGTCCTTGTTACTCCAGATTTAAAGCAGAAGTCTCTGGTCTGTTATCGAAAGATTTTTGAATCAAACTTGGGGATAATAAGGAGATATTTCACTGGTGATCTAGATCAATGAAGAGAATTTTATTTTGTTTTCATTTTAAACCATGAGAACAAAAAGAGGAATGGTAGTAATGAGATTATAAAGCTGAGTAGGATGCTAGAATTTTCCCTTCCTATTTTGATAAGGTGGTGGTTGTTTTCCTTGTGTGCTGTATGCTTCAGATCAATGACAGAATTTACGCACGGTATGAAGGACTTGACAGGTGTGATAAAACTGAATGTAGCTGCTGAGTGCTTGGAAATAGACACCACCAATGGGGCTGAAGACTTAGAAAGGTAGCTAACCTCAAGCCACACATGGTGGTTCTGGGCACTCTACTAGGCGAACTCCATGCCTCATCACTAAATGAATGATACAATGACATTCAAAATCACCACTGTGTTCTCCTTCACAGCCCCAATATTTGCTGCTATTTTTCTTCACAGGGAAAAAATATGTAAATATTACAAATTAATAGTTGTATAAATGGTGAAACATAGCAGTGATTTTGTTTGTTCTGTGGCAGTAGAAAATAGACAAATTTTTGTCAAGATAGAAAATTACAAAAAAACAAGAAAAAATGATGCACAATAACCCAGCTTTCAATGATATTTTAATTGTATCATCACAACCACATAAACCTTATCATTTCATTTATTTATTCATTTCAACATTATGCATCTTAGAAATGCTTTGTGTTTGCTTTGGGTTTTCCTTTAACATTTAGACATTTTGTCTAGCATGTTTGTAACTGTGATGTATTTTCTAGGCAGCTATAATTTATTTGGAAGCAAAACCAGAAGCTTCTAATAAAAACAAAATTCTTAGAAAATTAGAACACATGAAAAAGTAATATACATTTGAAGCTACTGCTTTTGGAGTCAAAACAGATTTTGTGATGGAACTGTTGTAGATAAGTGATCTTCTCGCAAAAAAACATATTGAAGGAAACCTGAAATCCAGAGTTGAAAATATTTATTTTTTGGGAAATAGTGTTTACTGTTAAAGGAGTATGATGAGTCTATTTCGTTTGTAAAGAAAATCAATTTTTTCAGTTGTTGGAAATCACAAAGTTAAGAAAGAGATGTTTTATTTATGAGCTCACAGATTGATTTGAACAATTCTGTAGGCAGAAAAATAATGATGTCCAAAATGATGCAGGATGTGTGAATTCATTGTTTCCATTAACTCAACAGAATGTCATGCAACAAACAATGGGGCAACAGTGGTATGACTGTCAATTAATGCAAAATACTCTCAGAGCATCAAAGGTTTTCTTAATTAAAGAAAGCATTTTGATTTTCATTATATTAGAAAAATGACTGAGACCAATCTAAACAGAGTTATAAAAATTTATCTACAGCAACTAAGAGTTCATTTTAACATAATTGAGCAGGCAGAAATACAATAGTGCTGATAACATGGGTGGAATGTTTAATAGTTTCCCCAAAGTTTAGGAAGAGAGAAGGAAGACTTTTATATATGTACTGTCATGATCACAATTTAGAGTTAATTTGGATGAAGTTTGTCAGCAAACGGAACCCCAGAACTCTGTGAATATTGATAATTCTTTGAACAATGGTATTCAGGCATCTGCAAAAAGATTGGCAATTTTTATTTCAGTACATTATAAGTGAAACAAATACATAATTTTGAGGAAACTATGTGGCTCATAAAAAATTCGGTTAGACTGCATGTTAACAGATACTGGAGCCTTGCCTAAGAAATTTCAGATAATATTGAAATATTAGAAGTAGTATCAAATGATTATTTCAGATAAACAAGTGACTAGTGAATTAAATGGTTTGCTGAATTTGGTTTCCAAATTGGAAATTATTACTTCTCTAAAAAAAATTAGCATATATTAAGTACAAATATGAGGAAAATTCTTTCTGAGGAACTTCAAAATAAAACTATACATTCTTCTTTAAAACTGAAATAATTCTGTACTGTTTATCATCTTAGAAAAATGGTAAATATTTCAAAACAATTTGTGACACGACAGAGAAGGAATTATACTCTATGACTTACCTTTCTAAATCTAAATTGTTTGAGATTTGAAAAAACTTCAAAAGAAAGATTTCTAAAATATTTCATAACATTTTTTCTTACTTCATCAGAATATTATATAACTTATATTTGGATTTCTGGATGCTTTAAGTGAAAATGTAGTTTGAGCAATAATCAGATGTGTATAAAAATTTTGTCAACTTCATGCAAATAAGATCCTGTATCTTTGACTCTTATAGGAATTATACAAAGTTTGGGATCATGATAGAACATGATCATTAATATTCTTTGCTTCTGAGAGTTATTGCATGTTGTGTTGTTTTGACCAATCTTTACGTCAGCACAGAATGTTCATTTTCTACTTTGTGTTGCAGAAAAATGCAATTCCCTACTATAAAGGCAGAAGAGAGAGTCAGTGGTCTGGACTGAGGATTATCAAGTAGAAATTGGTACTTAGAGGAAAAAATTACAACATCAGTTTAAACGGAGATAATACAGTATTTTTCAAAACTCAGTCATAAAAATTTTATACCACATTTACTTTATGTATTATTCTATTTAAATTTCCAACTTTTAATTATAAGCTTAAAATCTTCTGCTCTGTTTTTGTTTTTATGCAATGATGGCTCTTTTTGGAACTATGTGCTGGAATTAACATGCTATTTTATGAAAACAATACTTTATTATTCAAGATAATCAATTTGAAAAATGTTAACATAAAATTGTTCCCAAAGCTACATGCTTATTAGTGGTCGTTCATGGAGAAATATTTCCCTACCTGCCTGTATAATTTGCAATCCCAATTACCATTTCAGTAATACTAGGCTTTTGGTCCAGCAGTTAAAATTTTGGCAGCACAAGCATTTTCAACTTCTGTATGCCATTTGCCCTGTTATGGACTGAATTGTGTTCCCTGAAAACTCATATGTTGAAGCCCTAACCCCCAGTGGGACTCTATCTGGAGACAGGGCCTTTAAAAATTTAATTAAGATTAAATGAGGTAATAAGGGTGGGGCCCTAATCCAGCAGGACTGGTGTCCTTATAAGAAGACAAAGAGACACCAGGGATGCAAGGGCATGGAGAAAAGGCCATATAAGGACACAGCAAGAAAGTGGTCCTCTGCAAGCCCAGGAGAGAGGCCTCAGGAGAAACCAAACCTGCTAATACCTTGATCTTGGACTTCTAGGCATCAGAACTATGAGAAAATGAATTTCTGTTGCTTACGCTTCTCAGTCTGTGCTATTTAGTTATGGTAGCCCTAGCAGACTCATACACGTTCCAACAAGAGCTGCCTTAATTTTCTGTTAATTGGACTTCTGTTTATCATATGTCTGATGTATCTAAGTGTGTGTGTGGATAAATCTTTCTTATTCACTATAATAGATATTCCCTAGTGTGAATTGAGACTGCATAGACCAAAGTGGGATATTCCTAAACTTAGTAGTTAGATTTGTCTCAATCTGAGTAAATTACAATTGTTTCAAAATTGATCTTCTTCAATCATCAATCTTATTTACTTAACCAGGTGCTACAGAATCAAAATCTATTCACAAGGCCTACATTTTCCCAATATATGGATGGAATTTACAAGACATCATGGATGTCTCATTCATAAAAATTACCTAAAATGATGCTGTGTCTTGTTCTGTCTTATATCTCTATCATGGAGTGTACTTCAAGCAATTTCCCTTGGCATTCTTAATCGGGATTTGTTATTTGTTAGCTAACCAGATGAATCTTCACATTCCCTCTAATATGTCCATGTAGTTTCATTTCACAGCATGAAGGTATAAATAAGGGAAAGAACTTTACTTGATATCTAGTATAAGGAAGGAAACTGCAGAAATAGCTTCCTCTCACTCCTATTGATACTCCTCAAAGCTATTCCCCCATATTTGGTCCCAAAGCAGGCTACATTTCCGTGAACGGCGTTCCCCTCTTAAGATGGAGGTTGTCAATAATGGGCTTTTTATTAAATGTTCCTTTTGTGTCATGACTTGGCTAGGCCTCACTCTCCAATGAGATCTTGCTCTAGAGCAGGAGTTGACAAACTGCCCTGTGGACTGTATCTGGACTTCTGCCTGTTTTGTAAATAGAATTTTATTGGAACCCAGCCATGGCCATTCGTTTACATTTGGGGTATGGCTGCTTTCTCAGTACAACAGCAGAGCAATTGCAATAGAGACTTGGGCTCACAAAGCCTAAAATATGCATTATATGGCCCTTAAAATAAAAGTTTGCAGACCCCTGTTCTACAGTAACAATGGGGACTAGGAAGGGGTTGGAAGAATAGGATTGCTTCTCAGCGCATCATTCAAAGGAGAGGACTAGACAACATCTATAAATGATGTCTGTAGAACACAGTAGACTGAGCAGGCAGGGTCTGCTTCCCATTGGCCTTTCCACCCCAAGAGTCCTATATTCCTGGCAGAGGTTTATTTCCTCTGAACACCCAGTCTGCAGAGATGGGGTTTAATTTTTATTGGCTTAAACACTTTGTCTCTTTCAAAAGTAAGAGGTCATAAATAACTTGACATTAAAACAATCTGAGCTCTTTTTGAAAGTACTTTTTTTTCTTTTTAATTTTTTATTGAGTTAATGATAGGTTACAATCTTGTGAAATTTCAGTTGTATATTATTGTCTGTCAGTCGTGTTGTAGGTGCAACCCTTCACCCGTTGTGCCCACCCCCCACCGCCCCCCTTTCCCCTGGTAGCCACTAATCTGTTCCCTTTGTCCACAGGTTTAAAGTCCTCATATGAGTGGAGTCATACAGAGATTGTCCTTTTCTATCTGGCTTATTTCACTTAACATAATTCCCTCAAGGTCCATCCATGTTGTTGCAAATGGGATGATTTTGTTCTTTTTTGCAGTTGAGTAGTATTCCATTGTATATATATATACCACATCTTCTTCATCCAATCATCTGTTGATGGGCACTTTTTTAACTCACATCTGAGTCTAAGCACAGATAATATGAGTATCTGAACCTAAGTATGATTATTTCTTCCTTCATGAAATTAGAGGATCATAAACAATACACTTTACAAAATTCACCTTTTGTAGACTAACACTTGCTCCTACTTTCTCACCCTCCAAGGGACCAAATCTCAAACAAAATTTTAAGAAGCTTCTTAGAAACTTACTGAATAAACTGACTGTATAACAGAGGTTAGAATGTAGGGAAGGAAGCTAAGGATTTTGGGTATTAGAGAAATTAAGACACATATGAATGAACTTGAGTTATACGTATTTTTCTTTACTACCTATAATTCCAGCATCTTTTCATGCCCGAAGTGTGCATTTTGCTCTCATTTTTTTTCATAGCATTTGTCACATTTTAAAAGCTATATAATCTACATTGATTTTAGTCTTATTGTTTATCATTTATTTTATGCTCTTCTGCTGGAATGTAAATGTCATATGGGCAAGGATACTTGTCTGTTTTGCTCTCTGATACACCTTCATCCCATAAAACAATATCAGGCTCACAATAGGTGCTCAATAAATAATTTTTCAATTCGTGAATGCATCCATGTTGCAAACAGTACAAAGCTGATTTTCTATTCTTCCACAGAGCTGGTTGGTTTTATGTAACAAATATTTAAAAGCCACCAAATTTCAAAGTCCAGCTAATCTAACTCCTTTAGATTTACCCAGTCCTTCTGAATCATACTGACATATTCAGAACACATGTAATTAACATGGGCCATAGCCCAGATAAATTATTCTTCTTGCACTTCTTAACTTGTCCTTTCTTTGGTGAACTTAATTATTTTTAATTGTTTTTCAAGTTCATTTAAAAAAAAAACCTCTAAACAATACTCATCCATGAATATGTTCATATTTTTATATTCTGTTACATCTGAGAAATTTAAAAAAATCACTCATGTATGTATTTGTTTGTATGTATGTGTGTGTGTTTTACAAAGTACCCTCTGACAAGAGTTCTTTATTGGAAGAAGTTTTATATTAAATGTTTTATATTAAGTATATGATTAAATACATGAACACTATATCCTTCTGTTTTCCTGGTAAGATCAGGCTGTCTTTCTCAGCCACTCTGGAGACTGATTCAGTAAACACCAGTGGTAGCTTTGAATTACTCCATTATCTCATCGTGTTTTGATCCAAATGCCTTAGACCTTTAATGTCAGTGTCTAATGCCTCCTTTATCCTAGAAGATTTTAGACTCTGCCTTCAAAATTGTCTCAGTCATGTTTGGATATCCACAGGGGCCTGGAGCACATGTGCTTAAGAACAAATCCACTCCTGTCCTCTGACTCCCACCCACTAGTTAAGATGCCCTATCACTGCTTTGTGTGTCTTCCTGGCGAAGCTTGTTACCATGGCCTGCTGTGCATCCCCAAGCTGTGCCATAGTGTGTGGGAATGAAGGGGGTTGATGGCCCTCCTTAAACACAAGGTAGTATGTTACTATCTGGCCCCCAGAGGTACACCACTTGGAGCCATATTCTCTAGAAACTTTCTTGAACACAGTTATTTAAAACCAAAGTATTGTGTCAGATTGGGAATGTGGGGTCGTAGCAAGTCCCACTGAGTCACCTCTATCTTTAGTACCTATCTTTTGTACTCTCTTCATGTACCCAAATTGCTAAATAATATATCTTATCTTCTCCTTCAGGAAAGAAATAAAAGTCCCCATGTATATCATTTGGGTCACCATTTTGTAGCAGCTGCAAAAAACAATTATTTACTTTGAGCTTAGTTAGGGCACCTGAAACTCTAGGTGGGACAGGCACCTTTACCTTCTCTATGGCCACCTGGTATGAAGAAGTTTAGTTTGGATGCAGAGGATGATTTACAGAGGATGGAGGGATGTCTTAGTTCAGGCTGCTGTAACAGAAGGCTGGGCAGCTTGAGCAACAAACATTTATTTCTCATAGTTCTGGAGGCTAGAAGTCCAAGATCAAGGTGGCTGCAGATCCAGTACCTGGTGAGAGTACTCCTCCTGGCTTGCAGACAGCATCTTCTCATCACATCCTCACATGGTGGAGAGCAGATAGAGGCTCTCGTGTGTCTCTTCTTATAAGGGCACTAATCCCATTCATAAGAGCTCCACCCTTGTGACCTAGTTACCCCTCAAAGGCTCTTCCTCCTAATAGCAACATTTTTGGGGTTAGGATTTCAACATATGAATTTTGGGGAGACAAAAATATTAAGTCCATGGCAAGGGGTGTCAACCTAACAATGATAAGAGAGAGGCAGAGCCAAAATGCTGGTTTTTAAACCATCAAAAGATGGTTTATCAAACTTCCTTTGATTCTTTCATTCTCAGTAGAAATTAAAAGTTGTGAATATGCCAAACAATGATACCTTTTAGCAAAAATTACTGAGTTAGTTATGGGTATGCAACTAGAAGCATGCAAGGCAATAATAGCTGGAACTGGAAGTAACAAAAGCCTAAGACTAAATCATGGCATTCATTTATTCAATACACACTCACTGAGTGCTTAATATGTGACCAGGTGCCAGATGATTTACCAACAGTCTGTCCTTGCCTTCACAGATCTTTTTAGAGAGGAACCCACGTATCAAGTATTTATTACCAGCTGGCCACTGTACTAGTGGCTTCACAGATAATACTCACAACAAGAGTTCTGAACGCCAAGAAATACTTATTTGACCACCTGTTACTTGACAGACACTGTACTAGACCTTTGGAGGTACAATAATTGAATTAGCCATGCTCATTGCCCATGAAGGTGATATAACATAAAATAGGAGGATAAGTAGTTACTAGTAAGGCGGAATGGGTTTCACGTTTCTTGACTGGCTCTGAGTGTAGTGAAAAGGCCTTTAAAAACAAAATAAAAATAAAATGAAAGACAATTTTATAAACTTAAAAACTTTCTCAATTTTTTTTTTTCCGTGAGTGGTTTTGAAGAAAAATCAGAAGCTACAGAGTAAGGCAGAAAATGTCAGGTTGATATGTGGCAGTCTGAAAAAGCCCTCAATGTTTCTTTCACAATCAGTCATTGAAGACATGAAAAAGCATGAGGCCGTCTTTTAAAGCAGCAACAATTTCACTGAAATTGATCACTTAAGGAAGACAAAGTATTACTGAGCCCAAATGTGGCTATCCACATTAGCTGAACTGTCTCCAAACAAAATCCACAAGGCAAAGGATGATACTGAACTGAAATATATACAACCCGCAGTCACATGAATCTTCAGTCAATCCAGAGACAAAGAACAGGCAATTTCACAGCTCTCTAAATTATTTAAATATCAACTTGGAAAGGAAGTAAAGGACTAGCAATGCTTCATAACAGTAAAAACTGTAAAAACAGAATTATTTAACAAAAAAATTTTTACAGGGGTTGTGTAATTAATATTAGCCATTAAAAACACTCAGTTAAAATGTCACTGTGAATTAATTAGTGACAGTGATATGAAAAGGGCATAAAATTAATATAAAGAGCTACATTTGTGAAGGTGACATTATTCTCATTATGATTGCTATTGTTTATTTTGTCATAAACACAACTAATTCAAAAATGCCTTGAAAATGTATTAGCTAAGGCAATTTTTAAGACTGAAAGCAAAAAGTACAGAATTATGCAATATGGTTTTAAAAAATAAAATCTACTGAATATAAATTATCTTTTAAACCACAGAGAACAGTCAGTATCGGTAAGTTAATGAAGAAATTCTCAGCGATGTTGGTAAAAACTGACAGCTAATCACTTTAGATTGACTATTCTCAAGACATAAGCATAATTGATGTTTTCTTCCACATTCTCAGATATGTCACAAAAAGAAACTCCTGTGGGCAGAGTGAGCTTTAAATCAAGAACTGAGATGAATATTCTCAAGACTATTACCAATGTTCCCAAATCAAGTAATATTTCTATGAAAAACAGGTAGATTGTTCAACTGATAAAAACTCAAACATAAAAAGACAGTGCAAGATGCATAAGCTAAAACCACCTAACTGAGAGGGGGATGTATGATTCAGATCATTGAAGTCTATTTTCATAATAAGTACTCACAATTCTAAAGCAAAGTCAGGTTTTAAATTACGTTGTCAAAATGGCAGAGCCACCTCCACAGTGCACTGGGGACTAATTATATAGAGCTCTTCACAAAAGTATCAGAGTTTCCATCCGGTCCTATGAAAGGTCCTCTTGTCCTTGGGTTCTGCCTCACCATATGAACCAATGGGTTGGTGGAGAACTGGTCAAGGCTGGTAGAAAGTTTTCTGTAAGTTCCATTTGGGAGAAGCAGCAGCAATACTCACAAACCTTAAGAAACAGATACGGCAGAGTAGAGAAATAAGCGGTGGTGTATACCCAGTCCGTTATCAAACCATGAGAGGAAAACACATCTTCAATGCAAAGGTTAAACAACATGTGTTTATTACTCCTACGAACCAACTACATGCTACACACTTCATATATAGTATAGTATTTCATTCAATTTAAATTAAATTTGTAAGTTTTGTCTCTTCTTAACTCTACTTTAAATAATCCCTGTTCTTTAAATTACACCAGGGCAAATGTGTGATTCATGGTCAGATGTTACACTGTCCAAGGTTCCCTAAAAGGACTACAAAGATTTTATGACTTGTCTAGAAGGATGGATTAGACAACTCCTAGCTATCTCTTTGGACAGCTGATGGGGTTTTAATATCCCTCAAAAACAAGTTGTACCCTTTTAACAAAAGAGAGCCTTAAAAACCAAAAATCAGTCACAATCCTGGAACAGCCTCAGTGACATGGAAAGCCCTCAGAATCACGATGACATCTCCCTCTTTAGCTGTCAGAACATCACAAAGTGTCATTCAAGAGTCTTTTCTCCTTTTAAAAAGAGTGATGTTGAAACATAGCATCATTACAAAGAGTTCAATGAAATTACTTTTTCTGAAATTTCGTGTCATAAAAAACAATTTATTTCACCTCACTAAAAGAAAAAAAATCAGTACTCTAAGTTTTCTTTTATTTGCCTTGCTGAGCTCTGTAGAGGAAATATCTGAGGGGTGGGGGAGAGAAGCAAGAGGAGGGGGTGGGGGAGACGGCAGAGGAGGAGAAGCAGAAAAGAAAGAACAACACTGTCTGGCTTCATCCCCTGTCTGAAGAATCACAGGAACAATTGGTCAAAGAGAACAAGAAATATTACTTGGCATTTCCTAACATATCTTCCAACAAAGTTCCCCATGACATATGGACAACAGGAAATAAGATATGACTGAGAAATGCTGCACAGTCAAGATTTGTATATACAACATTTCTTAATAGAACAGAAGATCAATTTAGAGCTCACAATGAAAGATTTTGAGACCTGCTTCTTGTTAATAAGGAATATATAAATATCTATTAACTCTTCAGGACATTTGGCTTTATGGATGGGAAGAGTGTCAGTTTTAATCCATAACACAGGCATCAGTGTGGTCAGCTGCCATCCTGGGATCAGTCGTGACCGGCTGCAGCAGTGGTGAAAGCCATGCGAGAGAAAGTTAGAAATAAACCCTCGTTTGAAACTGGATTTTAAACGTTTGGGAACTGAAGACAGAAATCATAGTTAAAACTGAAGATGTGCCTGTAGCATAGCAAAGTTTGCTTGTGGAGTTCATTAAACCTTCCTTGCTGTGCCACGAAAATGAAATTGGTCTGATTAAAATGTACAATAGCTTTTGCTCAAGTGCAACTGACAGAACCCATTGCCTGTTAAAAAAAGGTATTAAGATCATTTCTTAATCTTCTAATAAACAGCTATGACACATTCCATCAGGTTTTTTGTATTTCTCGAATATGTATCCATTATCCAGGCAGAAAAAAAATCCCTTCTGAAAGTCTGTCACTCCTGGAGAAAGGCCATGCTCCTTTTTACTGGAAAAAGAAAAACATACATAATCATTCATATATCCCTTTATGGCTTCTTCACATTACTATTAATCAAAATAATTGCATAACTTAAGGATTTGGTTTTACTAAATCCATTGTCACCAAATAAAATTTTTAATTTCTGTTTTAATTTTAATAGTTTAATTAAATATGTGTACAGTTATACGGTATTTCAGTTTCCTTTCAGAAATAATAGTTTAAACAGTTATTGCTATTTTATCATGAAAATTTAAAGCCTTTGGCCTTTCCATACCCCCCAAATTTACCGAAGAAAAACCACCGTTGTTCTACATACATCTTCCAATAAATTGCAAATTCTAAGTTGACTTTTTCCTATGAAATTTAGGTATTTTTGCGTTCATTCTCAGAGCAAAAAAATGCTAAAAAATATTTTTTAAAAGTAAGAATATCAAGGGGCTGGCCCCGTGGCTGAGTGGTTAAGTTCGCGCACTCCGTATCAGGCGGCGCAGTGTTTCATTAGTTCGAATCCTGGGCGCGGACATGGCACTGCTCATCAGACCACGCTGAGGCAGCGTCCCACATGCCACAACTAGAAGAACCCACAACGAAGAATACACAACTATGTACCGGGGGACTTTGGGGAGAAAAAGGAAAAAATAAAATCTTTAAAAAAAAAAAAAGTAAGAATATCAAGAGAAGTAGAATCTAGCATAGGGACTGGATGTGTCTGATAAAGTATACAGTTATTTTTGTTTTTGTTTTTGTTTTGCTAGGAAAGATTCACTCTGAGCTAACATCTGTTGCCAATCCTCCTCTCTCTTTTTTCTTTTCCCTAAAGCCCCAGTACATCGTTGTATACTCGAGTTGTTAGTCCCTCTGGCTCTTCTATGTGAGCTGCTGCCATAGCATGGCTGCTGACAGATGAATGGTGTGGCTCCATGCCCTGGAACTGAACCCAGACCCCAGAAGTGGAGCACATCAACTTTAAGCACTAGGCCATCAGGGCTGGCCCTACAGTTTGTTTGTAAAGGTTCAATTTGACAATCATTGTCTTTAACTGGAGCATTTGGTCCATTACAGTTAACATAGAAGTGATGTATTTTGTTTATATCTACCATATTATTTTATGGTTTCTACTTCTTCCATAGTCTTATTATGTTTGTCCCTTTCCCTTTTCTTGCCTTCTTCTAAAATCCTTTTCTATTATTCTGTTGTCTCTCTTCTGCTGGTTTGGAAATAATATACTTTGGACACTCTAGAAATTACAATGTGCATACTTAACCTACTAAAATCTACACTCATCCACATCTCTATCTTCCTCTTTATTCCTCCAAAATACAAAGATATTAGAAAATTTAACTCCATACGGCAGTCATAGAAATGTTTCTCAGCTCTTCTGCTGTGGGAAGCATAGCTGACTCTCAGCCCCAGCTACTGCCTCTCTGGATGCTCCACTGATTTCATGCCAAGGCTGTGCCTCCCCTAGGCTGCTCTCATGTTTTCCCCAGAATGACCACAGTGAGGGTTGTAGTGTTGACCACTCCTGCCCAGTGCAGCATTCCTCTGATGGACAGCTTTTGCTTGAGAACTTCCTATGGGCCTGGATGAAATATTCTTAGATCTGTGCTGCAGTGTGATCCTCTTCCTCCCCAATGCTGCTTCTTCCTCCTCTCTTTTCACATGTGGGAGACCTGTATTGTGGTCTAATTGTTCTCCCCGTGGTCTCAGCTCTCTTCTCTTTATCCTTCAGTAATCAATCCCTTGCGCATCTAATCTTATTTGATGCATGCTTCTTGAGGTCCTAAACTAACACAATTCATTTATCTCCTTCCTGACTTATATGATGCTTTTGGATATTTTAGTTCTTTCTCTTTTTAATTCAATGAGACAATTATTATTTTATACAACCAAAGTTCATCAAGACAAAATCAATGTTTATTGCTTTCTTTGATATTTATTCTTTCTTGCTTCTCAGCCCTTGGATCTGGAATAATTTTTCTCCTGGAACTCCTTGAAATTTGTTAGGCTTCTCCAATCTTTGGAGTATAGTCTTCTTTCTGAAACTCTGATTATATGTATATTACACCCTGTGTCTTTTAACTTTACTTGTAGTTCTATCACTTTGCCTCACTGTGTGACATCTGGGGTAGTTTCTTCTGACTTACCTTCCAGCTCATGAATTTCCTTTTTAGGTATTTCAAAATGGCTGATATATTTAATCATTTTATTTTTACTATTAGCATATTTTTCATTTCTAGAATTTCTATTTTTTAAAAGTCTTCTATAACTTTTTGTTATATATACACATTCCTTGCTTGCTTTTAGTTTTTGAATGTAGTGAGAATATTTTCTTTTATCTTTTTTTGATACTTCCAATATTTGATGTCTTTGGGTCTATTTCTATTTCTATTGTTTCTGCTGCTTCTCACATATGGTGATTTGCTTCCTTGTAAGGTCACAGCTTGAAGGTTTTTTTGGAAAAAGAAAGAGAGGTAGATTTGAGCTGTGTATCCATGGGGGGAATTTCCAGTGATTACAACTTCCCAAAGATGATGTCCTCAACCCTTCACCCTGATCAGCTCTGTTCAGTGTCGAGGAGTCTTTCCTCTGTGTCCACAAGACCTCCAAAACCTAAGTTCAAGTTCACAAGCTTCGGCAACCTGCTCTCAGCACAAAAGTAGTCCAAAAACTCTGCTTCCCTGTCTGTGTTCCCCCTTTCATTTAGAGTTTGTTTTGATAATTCCTTACTCTGTTGTCAGTTCTTCAATACCTCAAAAAGTATTTTAAAAATATATTTCATAAACCATTTGTCCTGTTTTCAGTGGGGCACTTTGTCTAACTTAGGTAGCTCACCCTATGATTGGAAAGAGAATTTCTCATACAAAGATTATAAAAGTAATATGGGAATGACTAGTTTTAGAATAATATACATTAAAGTTTTTATAGGCAATCTTTTTTTTTCTTAAAGGAAGGGGAATAGCTCTTTGTTGTTTTTTTTAAGATTGGCCCTGAGCTAACATCTGTTGCCAATCTTCCTCCGTTTTTTTTTTTTTCTCCCCAAAGCTCCATTACATGGCTGGATATCCTGGTCGTAAGTCATTCTAATTGTTCTATGTGGGATGCCACCACAGCATGGCTTGATGAGCAGTGTGCAGGTCTGTGCCCAGGAACTGAACTGATGAACCCCAGGCCGCTGAAGTGCAACATGTAAACTTAACCAGTTGGCCATGGGGCCAGCTGCAATATAGGCATTCTGTATTAATTTTTTAATTAAAATTAAAATTTAATTAAAATGTTTGTATAGGCCACATTGAGATTATTAAAAAAATTGATGTGTTATTTTTAGTTGTCTTACCAAACAGATCACAATACTCAAGTTTATGAACACCTAATTGATTATTTAGATATTGAAAATATAATAATTCCTATACCATTGCTTGCATCAGACAGAGTTATAATCTAAATCAAAGGGGGAAATTGTCCTTCATATAGTAGCAGATAGTCCTATTTTTTAAAATAGCACAATTGAGTAATGAGAATATCCCAGATATTTCACAAAAGAAATATTGACAAACTCAAAATTTAAGTTCCAGGTCCACCATACAATATGCTTAGGTAAGCACATCTTGAAGCAAAACTTAACATATTAATGTGACTCCTTCACAATAATGATTACTAGATAATGCATAAGTTTACTATATCCAGATCCCAGCGTGAAAGAAAGAACCTACATCAGTATGAGTTGAGCAAACAAATGTTCATGGGACAAATTATGCTTATCAGACAGTAGATGAGGTAGCAATGAGCCTTACTCTGCCTTGGGATATTCATAATCATTATTTGGCATGCAATTGGCCTTCATCTAGAAAGTGAGTCTTAATAGCACAAACTACCTATCAATTTAGTAAGGAAAATGTAATCTGTTGAGAAGAGGGAAAACAGCAAAGGTTACGCTGCACAAAGTATAAGAAAGACTATTTAATCTGATCGAAGGCCTATTTGTTTTAACTTTATGACCCATTGTACATTGCCTTGGAGGGAATTAAGGAAACATGGTTCCATCTCTATTTTCTAAGTTCTTCTTGCCAGTCTTCTTTCTTCACTTGATTAAGATTTTTATCCTCATAAACATTTTGATTCTATTGAGATTCTGGCCTCTACCTACCCAGAATTCCTTCTCCTTTTTTTTATCTAATCATTTATCCATTCAGTAAGTATTTCTTGAGCAAATACTATGTGTGTGCCCCACAATGTCTAGGAGCTAGGGATCCAATGATTGAGAAGAAAGACCCAAACCCTGTGTGACAAGCTTACTTTCTGATGTGAGAAAAGAGAAAGTAAACATGGGAAGCAGCAAAAAAGTAAGATTATTTCAGAGAAGGAAAAAAATACTTTAAAGAAAATAAAAGAGAGCTCTGGTTGAGAGAGTCATTGAGGTAGGAGATAGGGAGGGCCCTTGTGGGTTTAGCTCTAGGAATTATGGACTGTCTATCTAAAGAGGGAACATTTGGGCTGAGATTGTAACGATGTACAGGAAACAACCATGCAAGGATTAACTTCGATATTAAAAGGAAATCACTTGCCCCAGGAACTGGCACATGGTGCCTCCCATCTTACCTCCTCTTCTCACTAACCCAATGCTCTATGCCCCTCTGTCCTCTTAGTTCAAAGGGAAAACAATAGTAAGAGGAAACTTGGGAAAAGAGAAAAAATTATTTTAAACATGCATGTGCCAACAGAGATGTTAAATTCTTATGGGAGATCACAGACACAGAAAAGGGATCTGAGAAAAGTTTAAAGGGGAAATCCAAGCATTTTTGTTTGTAAAAGCCCTAGGTAGAGAAGTAAAGGAACCAGAATTGTTAACCATGTAAACAGAATGCTGAAGTGTGCTGTCAAGCAGTTATGCTGTTCGACAGAGTTTGGTGGTCTGGTAATTCCTTTATCGCAAAGATATTAATGTTTGCAACGGGGCCTGAGGGATAGGCATGGGGACAAATGTCCTAACTAGAGTCTGCCTAGACTTTTACAAACAAAAATACTTCTGTTTCTCTTTTAAACTTTTACCAGATTCCTTTTCACCTAAAAACTTTCAGCCATCTGTTTTAACACATATTTTAACCCATGAGTTAGAGTCAAAAGTCACGAAGTTCTCTATGACCTTTCTGAGGCCGGGAACAGAGGCTTTCTGTGGGAGCATAGTTGTGAAATGGTGCTTTCATATTCATTTTTAAAAGGTTTACACAGCACTCAGGAATGAGCTAAACAGAGCCAACTTCAAATGTGAGTTCCATCAGTTTCTATCTTGGTGACCTTGGGCAAATTACTTAACCTCTCTGGGCTTCATTTTGTCATCTGAGAATGTAACTAATAATAATATTTATCTCAAAGCATTTTCTGAAGGAGAAATAAAAGAATACATATAAAAGTACCTGTTGGTGGTGTATGCTATCATCAGATACGATGCAAATGAAGCTTCTGGGAGAGAAAAGACCGTGAGAGAGGCTATCACATTTCAATCTGCTCAAATACTTTCACTAAAACAGACAGAGCAACTAGGATTACTACAGAAGATATAGATGGACAATACTTTGAACAAAATTAGAAAAAGTGCCCCCAATCCCAGAGTACAAATTGGTGAGAGCAATTGCCTGAACGGGTTTAACATCGACCAGAGGAGGAAAAACAGGTCGTTGTCATTTTTAATCTCAAGAGCTCTGGAACCCACAAACGGCCATCAAGGGCTCTAAGAGAAGAGGAGACGCTGTGAGTGAAACTCTTGGCAAGTGGATCAGAGACAAACTGAGAAAGCAAGGGAAGTATAGAAGCTTTGAAAGAATAATATTAATTAAAAACCAAAAAGCTTGGAAATATAGCTTATTAAACAAGAAGAGGGTCATGAGGAATATTGACAAAGCTCAGGAAAGACTTAGGAGGAGAAAAAAAGGAAGGAAAGGAATTGCATTCAGCAGTGAGTACAGAATTCCAAAATGAAATAAACAAGCAAAAAGACACCTTAGAAATATTCAGAGTATTATTTCCTTCTAGTGGGAAATCTGGAGGTGAGGCTGGTAAGGCATCTCCATCATATAATCAGAAATCTAGGCTCTTTTTATTTTTCTGCTCCACTTGCCTTAGTGAGGGATGGTCATTTGAAAGCAAGATCATTCAACATCATATGGTTACTGATGCTTCAGCTCCTGTATCTTTATTTTAGGCTGAATAGAGGTGATGAAGTGACAACAAACTCCATGCTAACTGAATGTTCCTCACTTTAAAATTTTTCCCCGAAGACCAAGCCAACTTTTACTTGCTTCCCATTGACCAGATCTTGGTTATTTAACCAAGGGGCTCTGGGAATGTCATTTTTTTTTTTTATTGAGTACATTGCTGTCTTCCCCCGACAAATCAGAATTGTATTGGTAAAGTGGCAAAGGAACAAGCAACCAGCAGTGTGCTCAATTCTCAGTAAATGTCAACTCGCTTCTCAGGTGAGACTTACAGGTCAACGCACGGCAGAGCAGCAGGTAGCAAATCCAGAAACCCATTTATCTTTTGGACTTGTGCTGGAAGCCACAAGTATAGCACAAATTTTCCAACCTGGTAGAGTAGCACTTGAGCAGAGTGGGAAAATGAGTGTGCAGTTGAATTGAGATGTAGATGTTGAACTGGGTCAAGTTTCTTCATTGGCCCCTGTCTAGGTTCATTTTATCTCATCTTTAGTTTCCTCAGTCAATTCTCTTTATTCACAGATTCCATATTTGCAAATTTGCTTAAATGCTAACATTTATTTGCAACCTCAAAATCAATACTCATGGTGCTTTCGTTGTCATTTACAGACATGTGCAGAGTAGTGAAAAATTTTAGTTGCCCGATTTGCATGTTCTCACTTGGTTTTGAAGAAGGCTGTGCTCCGCCTTCTCATTTCAGCTCTCATACTATAAACGTGTCCTTTCTGCAGCCTATTCACTGCCACTTTTTTCTCATTTTTATTGGTGGTTTTGCTGTTTAAAAAGGCTCCAAGTATAATGCTGAAGTGCTATCTAGTGTTCCTAAGTGAGAAAAGGCTGTGATATGCCTTATACACAAAATATGTGTGTTTTTTTGTTCAGGCATAACTTGTAGTGCTGATGGCCATGAGTTCAATGTTAACATCAACAACATGCATTAAATAAAGTGTCTTTAAAGAGAAACACACATAAAACAAGGTTATAGATTGCTTAGTTGATGAAAATGTTACAGGGGCTTGCAGGAACCTAATCCTGTATGTCCCCCAGATGGTTCAGTATTCGCTAATTCAGCGTTTGCGGCAGCTATATAGAACGTTAACTACCATGAGTAACAAGAATTGGCTGTATATGCCTATCTCTCCACGCCATAACTTTGTAGGGCTGACGCCCAGAGAAACTTTCTTCAGACACTCAGTCGACTGGGCAGCAACGTATTACACAAAAAACTATGCAATATCCTATATAAATGGAAGGGACTATGGGGGCACAAAATGCCCTAAATTAGCAGCTTGCCCTTCAGAAGCTTATAGTTTACTGAGAGAGGCAACATATACAGTATAATGCAAAAGAGACTGTGATAAAGACTATACTTGAAGGCAATAAACTTCTGCTGTTTAGCAAACTGGCAAAAGTGGGGCTGTTACATTCCCTCTTATTTCTTCTTTAAAAATTAAATTTAAAAGAGGTCATTAGAGGCCCTTAATAAAAATTAGTTTTTATGTGAGGTTCACATTGTCCACATTTATCCTTACAAGTAACAATGGGATTCCTTGTTTAGGAAATAGAACTCAAGCGATATATTTTGTTTCTTGGAATACTTCCGTAGGTGTATTTCAACAAAGGTAAGATCTTTCCTTTCATTAAGCTAAATTTTGGTTCCGATATTGTCTTTGATTTGTTCAAAATCTCTCTATTACACCTTTACAGCATTTCTAACTCCTCAGTACTTTCCTTTTTACAGTAATTTAATTCTTACGTATGACTTCCATTTGTTCCTACTTCTTTCTTAGACTTATTCAGTATATCTGCTCCAACACCAGAAGCTTGTGTCACCTCATGATATGAGTCTAGTTATTCCAGTTATCCTCCAATCATTTCAGACATAGTTGCCCTTGGCAACTTAATCTTTTACATAACCAGCAAAATGTCATAAGACGTCCTTGACTGTGTGTCATAGTGAGGCACCTTAAATAGTACTCTGCAGAGAATGTTTGGAATGAATCTTAATTTTTTTACTCTTCAGTTTTAGCTGAACAACTGAATTAAAATGTTTTTCCACATTTCTTCAGTGATATTTTGAATTTAAATGAGCCATTCTACTTCTTATAATTTTCACATTATAATTGAAAGAAAGTCTTCGAGTAAGAGATGACCCACTATTGCTGTTTCAAAAATTAATTGGACTGGAATAAAAATGGTCTCCCGAAGAGTAAAGTTTGGTTTTCTGAGACATGTTCCAGCTGATGTCTTCTAACCACATGAATGTCTAACTAGAGAGGGCGTTTATTCACCATTAATAGTGTTTTAAATTTTACCTATAGTCACCACTAAATAGGAATGACATCAGTGTAGTGAGAATGTAAATTGTGACCAAACTAAATGCCTTATTTTGCCTTAACTGTTAGAGACATGAACTATATGCCCTCTATTCAAATGTCTAGATTGATAAAATAGAAGACTGCTCTTTCCTCAGACTGTGTCTGATTGATACTTAGACGTATGAAAGAGATCTCAGAGCTTACAGCAGAAACACAAAGACAAAGGAGTCTAACATGGAGCTTTCCCTGAGCTAACAAGCACTGGTATTGAAGGGTGAAGTGGACCGAGCGCCCTTGCAATTGAATCATAACAACTGGATCTCTGTTTTTGAAAGAGCACAATAATGCCTCAGCTGTTAAGCATTATCTGAACCATATATCTCTTCCATCTCTCTATCTTCTTCGGTGTCCAAGTTTGTAGCCACTCTTACCTCTTCTATGGGCTAGTTCACATAATTGAATTCTCCAAATTATGCATTTAAACTTTTTTCTACAAAAGATAAAAATACACTATCCTTTCCACCATTTTTTAAAGCAGAACATGGGGACTATTCTTGAACCTTTATGAATGTGATGATTGTGTGATGATGAAAGGCAAAGATACCCCTGGCCTTCAACACACTAATAATGTCTTTAGTGTATCTGTCCCTCTGTAGAGTTGAGACTGGGAGACAGACTGCACAGAGGAATCGGAGGCCCCTTACATAGAACTCACAGAAAACTTATCGTGATATTGAGCACTCTGAATATCTCTTAATTAGCCCAACTGTTTGAAAAGCACTTTTCTAGGCAGTCATACATGCAAAGTAGGGCGCAAGGAAGGTAAATTACAAAGAAGAAATAGACATGATCCCTGTTCTTAGAAAAACTAAAAGTATAGTAGAAGGATCAGATATGTACAAAGTTGTGAAAAAAGTTAGGGAAAAAAAGACATATCAAAATAAAGTTTAAATATAGAATTGTGGGAGGAGATGTGGGTTTTAAATCCTATCCCAGTGGTACTCAGGGGAGTAGGGTAGGGAAGGATGCAAGAGACATCAACCAGGCAGTAAGCTGGCTGTGTGTTTCCTCCATCTCTGTTTCATCAAGCCAGGCTGACGCAGTATCCCACATACAACAAAAGTAGAGGAAGATTGGCAACAGACGTTAGCTCAGGGCCAATCTTCCTCACCAAAAACAAAAACAAAAACAAACCTGTATGTTCTTATTTTGTTTTTCTTTTTCATTTTTTGCCTTCTTCTGGATGAATTGAGTATATTTTATGATTCCATTTTATTCCCTTTGTTGGCTTATTAGATATAAATCTTTTGGATGTTATTTAGTGCTTAGTTACTTTACTGTTTATGGCATACATATTTAATTTATCACTATCCACCTTCCAGTTCATTACACCACTTCATATATAGTATAAGAACATTATGAAGTTATATTTCCATTTCTTGCCTCCAAGCCTATATGATACTGTTATCAGACATTGTATTACTATGTGTTATAAACCCTATAATATATTATTAGTTTTGATTTAAACAATTAAAATTTTCAAAGATTTAAATAATAAGAAAAAATTTTACTTGTGGCTATAGTAGTTACCATTTTTGCTGCTCTTACTCCTTTGTGTAGATTCTTATTTCCATCTGGTATAATTTTTCTTCTCTGTGAATGACTTTCTTTAACATTTCTTGTAGCACATTTTTGATGATGATGAATTCTTTCAGCTTTTGTATGTTTGAGTAAGTATTTTGCCTTTATTTCTGAAAGATAATTTTGCTGGTGTAGAATTCTAGCTTTATAGGAATTTTTTTGTAAATTAAAGTCTTTACCTCTCTATTTCCAAATAGAAATTTGTGGTCACCATATTTTTTCCTACTGTACCTATTGTTTATTTTCTTTAATTGTTTTTTAAGCTTTTTCTCTGTATCACTGGTCTTAGGCAGTTTGATAATGATGTATCTTGACGTAATTTTCTTCATCTTTCTTGTCCTAGGGGGTCATAGAGAATCTTGGGTCTATGCATTTACAGCTTTAATTGAATTTGGAAAAGTACTCAGTCTTTATTTCTTTAAATATATTTTCTCCCCCTGGTCTTTCTCTTTTTCTTTCAGGACTCCAGTTGCATGCATATTTAGCTGCTTGAATTTATTCCACATGTCATTGATCTCTGTTCATACTTTTTTCAGTTTTTTCTCTCTGTATTTCTTTTGGATAATTTCTATTGTTATGTTTATAAGTTCATTAATATTTTCTTCTGCAATATCCACTCTGTCATTCATCCTAATCAGTCTATTTCTCATGTCAGACATCGTAGTTTTCATCTCTAGAAGTTCAATTTGGTTCATTTCTAAAAATATATATCTTTCATGCTTCTATGTAACAGTTCAATCTTTGTTCTAGCTTCTTGAACATATGGAATACCATCACAATAACTGTTTTAATGTCTTTGTTTACTAATTTTATCATGTCTGTCATTTCTGAGTCAGTTTCAATTGATTAATTTCTTTTCTCAATATGAGTTTCATTTTTTGTTTATTTCAATGCTCAGTAATTTCTGATTAGATTCAAGACATGGTGATTTACTCAATTTTTTTGTCTTCCTATTAATATTTGTGAGTGTTGTTCTGGGACATCATTAAGTTACTTGGACACAGTTTGATCTTTTCATATTTTCCTTAAGTTTTTTTATGTAGGCCAGTATTGAATTTAGTCTAAGGTTTATGTTTTCCCACTACTAAGGCAAGACACTCTGAATACTCTAACTGATGATCTATGAATTCTAAAATTTTCAAGTGTTTCTGAGAACAGATATTAATCCCAGTCTTTTCCAGTCTGAGTACTATTTTTTCTAACCCTTTCAGGTGGTTCTTTTCTGTAGCTACTAGAAGTTTTCTCACAAGCATGAGCTACTCAGGATTCAACTGAATACCGAGGAGGACCATCTGTAAGTCTCAGAGTGGACCCTGTGCTGTTTTCTACTCTATGGCACTATGTACTGTGAACTCTATCAGCTTTGGATTCCTGAAACTCCCAGCTTGGTCTCATCAACCCAGAGAAACCTCCAGGTTCAGCCTGAGTCTCCCCTCCCTAAGCCACGGGCCCAAGAACTTTCTCTAGGCTGTATGTTGGGAACATCATAGGGCTCATCCCATTTGTTTTCCATCTCTCAAGGATCATTATTTTCCATTGCCTACTATGCTACATCTTGAGTGTCACTGTTTTATATACTTTGTTGGGTGTTTTAGTTGTTTCAGGCAGGAAGGTAAATCCAGACTATGTTACTCCATCTTGACCAAAAGTGGAAGCCACGATGTATTTTTTTTCCAACTTAACATTATAGAAAAAGCTTTTTCAGTGCTATTAAAATTACTCAAAAACATACTTTAAATGGATGTATACTATTTTACTATGTGGAAGCAGCAATAGTTTAAACAAATTTTGCTATTTTGAATAATGTTTTCATGGACTTATTTTTTACTGTATTTTTATCAGCATAAGATTATTTATCTAGAATGTGTTCATAGAAATGGAATAACCAGGTCCAAAGGATTGAATGTTGTATTCATTTTCTAGAGCTGCCTTAACAAAATACCACAAACTATGTGGCTTAAATAACAAATTTTATTGTTTTACAGTTGTGGAGGCTAGAAGTCTAAATTCAAGGTGACAACATTCCGAGGGATGTGAGGGAAAATCTTTTCCATGCCTCTTTCCTTGCTTCTGGTGGTTTGCTGTCAATCTTTGGCATTCCTTGGATGACTTCTGCCTTTATCTTCATATAGCATTCTCCCTATGTGCATGTCAGTGTCCAAATTTCCCCTTTTATAAGGTCATCAATCACATTAACTTAGGGGCCCACCCTACTCCATATGATCTCTTATCTAATTACCTCTGCAATGACCCTATTTTCAAATAAGTTCACATTCTGAGGTACTGGGAATTAGAAGCTCAACATATGAATTTTGGCGGGACACAATTCAGCCCCCATAATAAACATATTTAAACTCCTTTATTCATATACACTTCCAAACTGATTCTAGGAGGGTCATAATAACAAATTAAATATGTTTTATTTGCACACAATTTAGTGCACTATAATAAAGTATAGTGGGTCAATAGTTTATCACTATACATACTGATTCTTCTATAAGTATTTTATAAGCTTTAAAATATATTAGAGCATTTTGCCTTTCCCATCTCTGAACTTGTTAGTCTCACTCCAGACATGCTCTGGATTAAATATATGTTTTCCTTTTCAATTGTCTATTGACCTTTCTTTCTAAGTGAACCTTTCTTTAGCTTGTTTAATTTGTCTCTATTTTCCAATCTGCTTTCACAGGTAATGTTTAAAAAGCATTTGTGCCTTTCCTAAAAGGAATGAACTCTATCAACAAATGTAGCACGTGTGCCTTTCCTAAATCAAAATGAACTCTATCAGCAAGAGTTATTTTTAAGAATATTTGCCCTGATGTCTCTAAAATATTAGCAAACAAGGGAAATTAGATTGATTCAAATAACTGTGTATTGACCGAATATTCACACTCACATTTCTGTAAATGTATCAAGGTCCAGGTATAACTTGCACTGGAATTTAGAAATATCTGAATTTGCACAATTTTCTGGTGAGGACAGCCACCAAGAATTGATTTACATAAAGATTTGTAACTGTATATGAATGAAAGTTATCAATTCTGACACTGGAGGTGGGAAGATAAGGGATGGAGATGACAAAATGGTAACTTTCTCACATATGGTCTTTCCGCCTCCTCTTTTACTTCAGCTCCCATAATAATTGTCAGTGTTTTAATGCTACCATCATCCTATTTCTGAGGCTGAGGAAAACTGGGTTACCAAGGTAACCCAAAATAATTCAGATTGTTCATTCAACAATAATTACTCTATGCCCAGTACTGTGCTAGGTATTAAATATGTAGTGGTGAAAAAAGGCCTGGATTTCCCAGAAACTTAAAATCTAGTTGAGAGACAAGCAAAAAACCCTTTAACTATGCTAGTGATTATTCATGCAAATAATAATGGTATTATGGAAACAGAAATGACAATTCAGATTGGGAGACATGGTAAGGGTTATCTCAAGAAGTGAACTTTAAGCTAACACCTGAAGAAGGAGTGGCTATTTGCCAAGAACAAGTGGAAAGAAGGGTATTTTAGGTAGAGGAAAGGAAGAGATGAAGACACTGATGCTAGTGCTTGATGCATTCAAATAATTAAAGGACAACATGGCTGGAATATAATGATCAAGAGTGATAAGATTAGGTTGGAGAGGAAGGCAGGGGTATGATAACATAGGACATTGTTAGGGCATGTTTACAATCGACGGTTATATTGTAATCTCAATGAGTAATCATTTTTAAAGTGTATAAAATAAGTATGGGACATATTTAACTCACTTGTTATAAGAGGAATAGATGGTAAAAGACAAAAGGAGCAGATAAGATGAGAGGGTGATGCCAGTTGATGTGGGGCAAAGTAAATAGATTCTGGATATATTTTTGAGGAAGCAGCAGAACCAGTGGAAAAAAGAGGAACCAGTTTTTGATTTGATGTGGCAAGTGAAGAATGGCAAAGGGATATCTCCAAGATCTTCCACCTCTCTGGCTCAAGTAACTAACTGGGTAGTTTGAGGCCAATTACTTACCCTAGGAGGACAAAGCAAGGTTTAGTTTGACTCAAAGATTGAAAGTTTAGTTTTATTTATATTAGGAATTTAAAGTTGCCTGCTTGATAGCCAGGAGATATCAAGAAGAAGTTGACTGTAAATGTCTAGAGATCACAAGAGTAGCCTGAGTTGGGAGCACAACTTTGAGAGTCGCCATCATATAAATGTTATTAACTTTAACACCAAGGAAATAGATAAGATCACATGGTGAGGAAGTCTAGAACTAAAACTGAAGACAGACAGTCCAAGAACTCTAAGATTTAGCAATTGCTTAGAGCAGGAAGAAACAGTTAATGGAACTGGAGAGGAGCACTTCAGACGTCAGAAGGCAACAGTCTTCTGAAAGTGTGGTGTCTGGAAGATAAGAAAGGACAACAGATTTAATATACTAATGGCTAAGAGAGCTATTGCATTCTGGCTACGTAAAGGCTTCTGTGGCTTTAGCAAGAGCTGTTTCTTTGGGAAAAATAGGGAGGGAATCCCAAATGGCGTGTTAAAGAGGGAAAGGTAGATAGGAAGGTAGAAACAGTATAGCAAATGATGCTTATGAGATTCTGGGTTATACAGAGAAACAGAAAAACAGAGTAGGGCTAGAAAAGAATGTGAAATCAAGGGAAGTTTTGGGTTTGTCTTCTTAAAAAGATATGAATTATCAAAGTTGGTTTGTAAGCTGTTGGGAAGATCCTGCAGATGATAGAGACTGAATATGTAGAGAGGGAATGCCCAAAGAAGAAACTCCAGAAAATAAGAGATATTGTCATTTGACAGGAGTAGGGCTTTCCTTTTGCCATAAAGAAGGGCAAAAGACTAAGATGGTCCAGATAGATGGAGACTTGGTAAATGAAGATGAGATTGGTATGGAAAAGAATGAAGGCCAAAGATTTTCTAATTCTTTTTAGTGAATGTGATATGATCTCAGTAATTATATAATATTTTAAAATAAGGTGTACTTTAGATACTTTATATATAAAAATGGATGTTTTATTTTCTATAAAAAATAAAATATAAACAAATAAACAACAAATACCGTTAAATATACAACAAATTGGGGAGTGGAATTTTCCCCTTTACACTTTGTCTTATAAAGCAATTGGGAAGCCTTGTATTACAGCACCTAAATGGCATTCCTGCCTTAAATTTTAAGGACAGAAATAAAATCCCAACTTATCTGAATGTTTGAGAGTACATTTGATGAAATATGCTGCTAGAAACTGTCAGAAGTTGAAGGGTGTATTGTTCTAATATAAAGCCAGCTTTATTCGATCTGTGGAAATCTGGTAATACATGCAATAAAATATAACAGTCTCAATAAAGGATGTTCTTTTCCACTGTTTTTCTCCCCAGAATCTTATATTTGTAGAGGATTTTTGTTTGGTTTTCTCTGTTTAGTAAAATACATTGGCAAGGAGCAATTACATAATATTTGTTTACCATGACAAGCCAGAAAAAAGTAACTTCTTCCTACGTTGTTGACTTTAGTGATCTAGTCTCTCTTTTTCTTTGTCATCCTTAAATTCTAACTGAAAAACCCTAAATCCAGTTTTAGATCCATCAAGAACCAAATGGCTTATTAGGATTAGGTGTTGTTATTTTCACTTCCTTCCTTCCATTCCTCCTTCCTTCTTCCTTGTCTCCTTTCTTTTCTTTTTTCCATCGTTTCTTTTTTTTTGACCTGCCTTTCAGGCAGCCTGAAGATTTGAAAATGTTTATTCCAAAATATTGTTCAGAAAGCTCACTTTATTGGCAATATTGGCAACCTAAAAAGTGAGCCATGAATATCTTCCAAGGTCACTTTTAATTCTCTGACTCAACATCATTGTAAAATGATCGATATTCTCATAAATAAGTTTGGAACCAGGAAAAAGAGAAAACTTGTTAGAAATTGTGTGTGTAATCCAATTAGCCAAGGCAACCCCATTCCCTCCCAGCTGAATTTACTGTCTAGCATTTGTTCAGAATGCCCATACACTAGCCTTATTTTGGAGTTGCACTTGGAGAGTCACTCAGAGTAGAAATCCTAATCGTAGATCCAATGGCAGTGGTAATATCAGGAAATGTCAGGATAGTTTTCAGGGCAAGAGACAAATAAGGCTTGTTCTATGTTTAATTGTTTGGAATTTTAGAGAAATTTGAAAAATAAGTAAACTTTGAATTATAAAAAGGAAACCCAATTTTTTTTCCAACTCAATCAAAATTTCAGTAAATACCAACTAATACTAAAAGACATTTCAAAAAGTTATCTAATCTTTTCTCCTATTTTAAACATGCTCATTAAATTATATGCTCCTATGCAAGTGGCAATTATGTTCCTAAATTATGTTACCAATGTTCTTAAACATCTTCAGAAGTGGTAATCATACAATTTCCTTTGCTTTGCTTTTCCAGAGACTCGTATTTAGGATATTTCCCTACTTATATTTAGCAAAGCACTATGTGTTACAACTTAATTTGCCTCCTCTTGTTCTGACTTTAATGTGGATTATCGTCCTTAAAAATTATGACCCATTTTACAGAATCTCATCAGAGCAAGTTCAAAACCAAGCCAAATTACAATAGTTAACATATTCCTATAGAGATGCAGAGAAAATTTTCGTAATATTTTTCTCAGCTTTTATAAGAAATGAACCTTAACTGAATTTTCAAAAACAGTCAACATTGGTAAGGAGGAAATTATTACAACCTGATATGCATTTTATGATTTCTCTGAAATAAAACAATCTCAGAATTTCAGATTATTCTTGTCAATGAACAACTTGGCATCAGGATTAAATAAAGGGAGAAATCATACTTTTGGAGAAGCTCAGCCCTCAGGAAGGAAGGGATTCTTGAACTAGACTTTAAGGAGGGAGAAAAGTTCAGAAGGTAGAAATTCTGACTGCCATTCTCAGCCGAGAGAACTGCGATGAAGGAGGGTCCCTGTGAACGTCACTTAAAAATCCACTGCTTTGTTTTGCTTTTGTTTCTGAATTATTATTATCTCTTTGTTCTCCTGTTTTTTATTATATTTCCTTATTTTCAGCGTCGGCCTGGCCGCTTTCTCACTTCTATTGTTCTGGTGAGCAAAACCAAGGAAATAATTTGGAAGCTTGTTGCAGTACATTTCAGGATTTTGCAATTTGGGGATATCACATTGCTATGTGAGAGCATGCATGATGTAATGCCAGTGTTTGCCACTAAAAGCAACTCTTGTCATAATTTCACTAAAAAAAGGCAAAGAAAAGACCAAAGGAAATACAGAACTTTGGGAAATTTTGCCATGAAGACAAGAAGACTTACATTAAGCATTTTACCAAACATCTTCACATATCTTCTCTCAAATGTCTTCTTTCTGCTAAGATGGAATTTTCATGAGGAGAGCTATCTGGTAAATCTAGATATCTAGTAAAGAGTTATAGTAGTAAATAGAATGTGTGAGCAAGGAAGAAAATAACATTTATAGAAAAATAATTATATTTATATACAATTAATTATTTATATGCATATATTATATATAATATAATGACTACCATACACACACACACAAAGGACTATAAAAGGTGTGTATACACATATATAGATATTTAAAATGGTAGCCTAAACAATTATTATTATAATTTCCCTTTTCAGAACACAAATAAATTACTTCCCTTTTTTAAGTTAAACACAAAAACAGAATCTTCTTTCTCACTCTAAGCAGAAAGTATTTCACATGCAACTTCCCAGGAGAGAGTCTTAGAAATGACAGGCCAAATCTAAGCCCGTGGCATATGATGACAGGATGGTCAACAAGCTGACTTTTGACCATTTATGTCAGATTGTAAATGAAAAGGCTGCTTGCTTGACTCTCAGATGGAAACCAGCTGTGGAATGGTTGGTTACCCATTGCATTTTAATTATTACTTGTTATCCATAAGAGAGGGTTAAAATTATTATAAATGTTTGCTACTGAACTAAAACATATGGAAAACATGTTATTCCTGGGAGCATTTTTGACAGAGTGTGTGTTGACATCAGAAGAAGACCAGTCCTATGTGGCAATGTCCTTGGGCTATTGTCTATTGAAACCTTAATTAGTAATGTGAATATGATCTGTATTAGCACTAAAAAAGATACTTCAAGTTTAAATTACAGGACTATTTTTTCATTTCCAACATATTTTGATGTTTATAACGTAAAGACTCCCAATTCATAGCATCTCAGCAGAAAACACTCAAATTGTTTAACATGTTTCACAAAGGAAGTAAAATTAGGCTTTTGTGCAAAGAGAGCAACTAAATTAAAGTTTTAAGAACCTGATATGTGTATTAAAGGCAATGATGAATTATATTATGGATATTTTTGCATTGCAGAAATTGAAGAGAAGCCAAGATTGGTTTTTATTTCATTTATCAGGACTATCACACAGCAATTTGATAGTTCCAAACAATTAGCCATTAGAGACTTGTGAAAGATTTTTTTTTCTTTTTTCTTTTTCAAACTGTGAAATGACTCGAAGAATACCTTTTTTTAAGAAAACACCCTGAGTTAAAGTTCAAGAAATCTGAGCATACCTCCAACCTCTCCCTGACTTTGCTGTGGATCACGTGGAAATGCCTTTCCATTTGCATTTAGATGTGATTCCTCACTGAAAAGCCACATAGCCCTTGTCCTAGTTTGGAGAAATAATTTGAGTCTTTAGGTCTGACTTAATTTATGTGGAATGAATAAGCCCTTCCTGAGCAGAAATATCATTAAAGTTAAATCCTCAATGTATTATGTTTCTGTTTTTATTTTTATTATTCATATATAAGTGCCTGTATATTTGCATTAATATCAGCCTTCTTTATAAACCTTCTTTAATTAGAAATAGCCCTAAAGTTTTCCTCCCATTTTTTATGTAATCTATGTGACATCAAATGTGGATATGTGTACGTGGATGGCTAAAGGCTAAATTAGCTGGAACAAAATCATGTTTTGCTCATTTTTGCTTTGCTCCATTGAATGACAGAAAATTTAGACCCAAAGGATGTTAATAATGATATAATTCACTTTCTTATGTTAAAAATGAGAAAATATACTTAGGAGGTTTGATGGCTTATCCAAGGAGATGCATAAAGATGGCAGGCAGCTGACATATATGAAACAATATATTCTAATGGATTTTCCACTGTCCCACAGCATTACTCTCCTGAAAGAGTTCTTTGCTGATAGGAGTTTTTCTTGGTTCCAACATGATCCAGTCAAATTATTTTAATTAATTTAATTAATTAATTAATGAAATTTCAAACCCTGTTAACGTTCGATCATGAATATTTGGACCCAGCTTTCCACAGACTTTAGTCGCATGATAAGACAACGGCCACCCGAAGTCAGCCCAGAGCAGTGAAACTGTGCCTCTCATTATAATTCTCAGAAGGTTACCTCATAAAGCCACTGGTTCAGATAGGAGTCTATAAATAACTAGAATACAATGTCACGACTTTGAGGAGTGGGACATTCACTTACATCACATTCAGCTCTTGTCACAAAGAATAAAACCTAAACCTACAGACGTGTGAAGGGTGGACTTTGATGCAGGCCAAATTTTAAATTGCCATCAATGGATTAAATGTTCAATTCCACGAGATTTTAGTAAATTGGCTCAAAACTATGTATTATCATTGAACAGGCATGACCAAGTCCTAGCAAAATATAGTGAGCATCCAGAGAAATATTAAAAAATAAAACACGTCACTCTGGATGACTTTTTTCAAAGGTAATTTTTAACATCTAACAATTCTCTCAGAGAGCTGAAAATAATCGTAATAAGTTATGCTCTTTAGTGTTTGATTGTGTGCAATGATTTTATCATGCTGTAGCATCCTACCTTCTAATTTGTCAGTTTATGAAAAGCTATATTTATAGAAACAATGTTATTACACCATTCCTTTCTTATGAGGAGATTTGGCAATTTAATTTTCATTTAATACCTTATACTTTTCTCTACTCTAAATTATGACCAATGATACTTATATCTATTTGTGAAATAAGTGAATGTCTCTGCTTCTAACTTGAGTTTGAAAGTACTATTCTCGTCTCTTTTTCCAGGATGAGTGATCAAATAATCCATACAAACTACTGTAATTTCCCTCATTAGTCTATGCTCACGATTGAAATCATTAGAATTTCAATAATTAATAATGAATTATTTCTACTTAATATATGAGGTATGGATATGTAATTTGAGATCTATACATGGCATTCATATAAATTTTTTAAATCTCTTTTAAATGGCTTACGTAAATTTAAACCTTAAGCTAATTTTATGTCATTAATTTAAGACATGAAACTGTAAAACTCCTAGAAGAAGATATAGGGGAAAAGCTCCTTGACATTGGTCTTAGCAACGATTTTTTGGAATTGACAACAAAAGTGAAAAGTAAACAAGTGGGACTACACCAAACTAAAAAGTTTCTGCACAGGAAAGGAAACCATCAACAAAATGAAAAGACAACATATGGAATGGGAGAAAATATTTGCAAACCATATAACAGATGAGTTAATTCCCAAACATATAAGGAAACCATACAACTCAACAGAGAAAAAAACAAATAATTCGATTAAAAAATTGGCAAAGGACCTAAATAGACATTTTTCCAAAGAAGACACACAAATGTCCAAGAGGTATATGAAAGGATGGTCCACATCACTAACCATCAGGAAAACGCAAATCAAAACCACCATGAAACACCACCTCAGACCTGTTGGGATGACTATCATCAAAAAGTCAAAAGATAAATTGAACTCATAGTAACAGAGAGTAGAGTGATGGTTACCAGAAGCTGGAGAGTGGGGGAAGGGGAGAAATATTGATCAAATGCTACAAACTTTCAATTATAAAGTGAATGAGTTCTGGAGACAATGTACAGCATGGTGACTCTAATTCATACCAATGTATTCTACACACGAAATTTGCTAAGATCCCAAGTGTTCTCATCACAAAATAAAAGGGTAACTATGGGAGGTGATGGTTATGTTAATTAGTTTGATGGTGGTATAATTTTACAACGTAGACAGATATCAAAATATCATATTCTACACCTTAAATATATACAATTTTCATGTCAAAAAAATTAAATACAAAATTAAAAAGCAGTCTTTAAAATTCAAATGTCAGATCTATAAATTATTAGCAAGTGTTGGGTAATATATTTAAACTCTCAGAGTCTCTATTTCTTATCTGTAAAATGGATAATATCCACCTCATAGGAATTTAAGCATGATAGGCAGTTTCTAAAAGGACTCTTGGTATTCACTCCCTTGTATAATTCCTTCCCCTTGAGTGTGGGTAGACCTAACAATTCACTTCTTACAAATACAGCAAATGTAAGAGGATATCACTTCTGATACTAAAGCATGAATGACTGTGAGTTTCGTCTTGCTTGTTCTCTCGCTCTCTTACTTTTTCTGAGGTAAGCTGGCTGTCCTATGGAGAGGTCCATGTGGCAATGAGCTGATGGAAGCCTCTAGCCAACAGCCAATAAAGAACTGAGGTTCTCAGTCCAATCACCCATGAGAAACAAGGTCCAACCACACGAGTGTATTTGGAGACTTGAGACTGCAGCCCCCTTTAATACCTTGATTGTCTCCTTGTGGAAGACCATGAGCCACACGGCTCAGGTAAGGCTGCCGCAGATTCCTTACCCACACACAAATGGTAGAATAATAAATGTTGTTTTGAGCCATCGAGTTTAGGGTAACTTGTTACACAGAAGTACATATCTAATACAATAAATTATCCATAGAGCTCTTGAAATACAGCTCTGGGGCTTAGGAGAAAGCACTGAAATGAGAAGACATCAAGAAATAGATTTTGCCTTAAATTTGGTGCTTTTACATGGTGATTGACTAGAAAAGAGGGTAAGAAATCCTTGGAGATCACCAATACTTAAGGAATTTAAGATCCATCAGAGGAAGAAAAATCCATGGTGAAGACCAGAAGGAACAGTTAGGAAGCTGAGTTTGAGAACTAAGAGACAGTGTATCATGGATGTCAAGTGAGAAGAGAATTTCAAGAAGGAAGTGGTCATAATACCAAAGTTGATTAACACTGAGGCAGAAGGAAGAGGAGTAATATTTTCTAAAAACTCATTATGAGACAGGCACATGCAGGTGTTTTGCAAGTACCAACTTTAGTCCTTATAATATTAGAACATGATTATTCCCATTTTACAGATAAGAAGGATACTCAAAGGAGGGAACTATCGTGTCCAAAGTCACAAAGTCAGTGTGTGGAAGGGTCAGGATTCAAATGCAGATCTAACTCCAATTCCTTGCTTTGTCCACTACGATATAATGACATGCTGACCTGTACAGGATAGCTTATAAAGCTCTTATACAACAAGCCTACTTAGACTGACACAAAAGCGCTGTGAGGTGGTTAGGAATTTCCTCTCCAACCAGTGGCTGGTGCTCAGGCTTTACCATTTGTGGTTTCTGAAGGAACCATGTTCTCTCAGGACCCTGAACATGCTGGAAGGGCTACTCTTCCCTCCTGTCTTTGTGACTTTTTCCAGATACCTCCAATCATTACCTCCTCCAACAAGATCAACCTCCTATCTTAGGTGGAGTTAGTGACTCAAAGCTCAGATGCATACCTTTGTATTAGCACTTACTATGCTCTATTTTAATTGTTGATTTATATCTCTATCTCCTCCATCATAGGTTCTGTCTATAATTTCCATCATAATTTCTATATTCCTGTTTTATAATAGACAATAACGTAGATGTAGAGTGAATCAATAAACGAATGAAAGAAGACTTTGGCTGAAGACTGAATAATGAGAAAGCGAAAGGAGTGACAAGCAGAAGCAAGAGCATGTATGAAAGTCAGAAAACACAAAAGAGCATGGAGTATTCAGAAGAGAAAACATTTCCATATGGAAATTTAATGCTCACTTCGTCACACGTATACTAAATTCAGAACCATATGGTTATGGGATTCACTAGGAAGTGGCAGAAAAAGAGATGGGAAAGCAAAGGATTGTAACAGACACTGTTGGTTGCTATCTAGTAACCATTCCTCCTTCCCTCCTTCTAACAGAACTCTGAGTTCAGAGGTTCACCTGCATTTAGTCATGTGCTTCAGGGATTGCTCATCCCCAGGCTTCGGAAGGAGGAAATAGGGGCTCCTGTTGTCCTAAGGCAATGCAGATGGGTACATCCCCCTTGCCCAGGTTGGTGTAGATACGAGTATGGGATGCAACATAGCCAGCCATGTTCTTATTATTGATGGAAACTTCACTCATTTGTATTGATCAGTCACTAGCCACTGACTGGAATAATCTCAGCCTATTATTGTTACCACATAGTGATAATTGTCATTTATTGAGCATGCTCTGTGCCAAGCGCTATAACAATAACTTTATACACCTTACGTATGAAAGAGCCCTGTGAGCAATGTCTTTGCTAGGGTAAGGTTCAGGAGTACTTAATTTCTAGACAGTTTATTTCAATTTTCATTAGTGAATCCATTTTGTTCGACAGAATCAAGCACTCTTTGACCTCAGTGAGAAGAAAAGGAAAAGACCTATTTATTATGTACAGTGGATTAAAAAAGAGAGAGAGAGAGATAGTGTTAGTCAGCCCCCTTCCTCATCTCTACCCTGATCACAAGGGAAAAGATTCTTTATGACCAGATGTTCTTCCCCAGGTAGATGGAGTATTGATTTAATGACGCTTCCATGGCAAAGGCTTGACTGTTGCAGGCCCTCTATTTCAGCCACATGCTAACACTTATGGATAAACCATCCAGGTGGAGGTACATCTTAATATGCAAGATGTGGGTTAGAACAGCCCCTGTTCCTGACCAAGGTCCAGAGTGGCCTCCTTCCAGCTCCTGCCCACATCAAGGCTAGTATCTCAGAAGTCCCTCTCCTTGAAAGTTATTTCATCAGGAATAAGGGGTTCATCATGCATTGGCTTAACTCCTATCTAACCGCCAGTACCTCCTTGCACTTTTAAATCGGACCAAGATTGTTCCCACATGTTCTCCATGTTCTCTCTGGCCAGATGGCTCTTCCCCAAGATCGTTACATGACTCATTTCTTCATTTCTTTCAATTTTCCTAAATTTTATACTCTCAGAGTAACCTGATGTCTCTATACAAATTAGCAGTCCTGTCACTCTGTCACATTAGGTGAATTATTTTTCATAATGGCACTTGTTGCTATGTGCTATTACATTATATTTTTCCCTGGATCATCCCAATGACAACGTAATTTCCCTGAAGGCTAGACTTTGTCGTTTTGTTCCTTATTTCCTTAGTGTCAAGAAGAGCGCCTGGCACAAATTTGGCACTCAGTAAATATTGTTGAATAAACAAATAAATCTTATTTATTATAGAGATAAAATTTATTAAACTAAAAAATTAGACAGGTTTTCAACTGAAGGGTGTATGTTTTCAACCACTGGATATTGAATATCAGTATATGCTGCATTTTTTCTCAAGTGCAGCTATGTTGGGGGAGGGCAGCATGTTCTTAAATTTATTAGGCCTATTGTAGAAATCAGGAAGTTGAGATTCACAGTCTTCTTGAAGGCCCATCTAGCACTCCTCCCACTACTCCACTCCATGTGCTTGGCTGCTTCTGGCATTTCCAAGGTTTAAATGGAGGAAAAGAAGAGAGTTGCAGTACAAGAAACCTCTTACTTAACTCTAGCATTGACCTGGCGTTGGTACTTTCTGGGCTTGGTGAATGTTATAGACCAACTCTGTTTCTTAGGGAATGGTTGTGGTTTCTTCAGACACTCATTCAGATCTCTCATTGCAGACACATTACTGCAGACAAAGTCTTCCCTGGATGGCTACTTCTAAATCTCTGCCATCCCAGCCCTGAGCTTCCTTGGCTTTCTCCTCACAGAATTCCATCTAAATTGGGACCTATCATCCCTCTGGGCAGCCCTCTTGAACTCTTTTTTTTAATCACTCTTGCTCAGCCTTCAGAATAACTAGACAGCTACAGTCTCTTAGCTTTTCAGCTTTGTCAGGCACAGGGCCAGATTTCTGGCTGCACAGACTCCAAGTAACACAAGTAAGACTGTGTGAGCATTCTCCTTGAAGCCTTCTCCAAATCCAGATTAGGGAAAATGTGAAATATTTTATAGATTTCTGAAAATTCCTGGAGTCCTACTTTCCATTTCCCCTTCTCCAAGCCCCATTGTCATTGCATCTGCCCTTGAACTGCACTCTAATTGACTCTGAGTTATGCCAAGAGAATCCACTCATCTCAAGGCTTTAGTGAACTCTGTAGACTTTATTCAGGATTTTGTAGGGGTGGCAGAGGTGATATTGAAATCACACTGCTGACAGTAACTAACTCAAATCACATCATGCACACAAACCTTTCTCTATCATGCAAAGCCATCCAGGTTTTTCTGACTCCTGCTCCCTAAGTTGCCTACACAAGATCGAAATTTCTCAGTACAACAAAGGCCATTTCGATAAAAAAGGATCCATCCTCAAAAGAGAGCAGTCACGCTTATAAACATCAAAGTTTCTTTCTTGCATAAATGCATATGTATGTGCATGTATGTCTATTTACATTGACAGAAAGCAGCATATGATGGATTTCCTTGCATTTTAATTTGAATAATACCAAAAATGCAAAAAAGTGAAAGGTTACTCACAAAGGTCGTCATTACTCTAAATATTGTGTGCGTGCTCACACACACACGCAAAATAGGAAGTAAAGCCTACCTTAGCTCCCACTATATCTTAGATATGATCGTTTTAGAAATTTGTTGGGTGTGTTTCTAGGCTAATATGCAGACATTTGTGTGTATGCATATAAATAAGTTTTTATACAATTATAATCTTGTGAAAGACATTGATCTGCAAGTTGTTGTTTTTTCCATTAACAGTATATTACCATTGTCTTTCTGTGCAATACATACACCTGTTTGTTTTTGTGACTACAGAGTACTCCCTTTCTTGAATGCAGCATTATTGACTTAGGCTGTGCTTGCCACACCTCCCCACTCCCCACAACAGTCTTTCCAGTCTTTGATAGAACCCAATTTGTGTGGATCACATCTTTTTCAAAATGTTTTGACTATGTTGTCTTTATTTATTCCACATGAATTAGAATAATTTTTGAAAGATCAAAGAAAAACAGATGCCCCACTGAGATAAGCATTATAGGAAATATAGATAGTAATTGGAGGGTGCATTAGCATGTTAAAATGTTGTCTTTCCATCCAGGAACGTGACATGGTTCTGCGTTCATTCAGATTCCGGTTCTTTGTTTGATTGACTTTATGTCCCCAATACAGTTTTGCAATTTTTATCTTAAATGTCAGACATGAGCAATGATAAATGGATGCTAATATGGGTCCCAGGAAGTTTTGCAATTCAGCCATAACCTAATTTCTACATAAAAAATCTAAAATGCTGCCTTTGTGTTCCTATTGCTCAAATAATTCCTGTTCTTAACATTTGAACAGCTTCAAAGGATGCCAGCTTTTTTCGTTGCCAATATTTAATTCAATAATGCAAATAATCAAAGTTGTAAGAATGTATCTTTTTCCCATGGGAGGCTCAATAAAGCTAATAAAATTTTGAATGAAATGTGTCACCTAATATATGTGTAGTTTGTTCCTGAATTGATTCCATGCAACAAAGTTTGCTTGTCAGTGTTAGAAAACCTAAACATTTATTTTAAGTTGAGTCTTCTTAATGAAGTATCTATGAGATGTCAATCAGGGCAATGAGAAAAATTGGTCCTGTTTTTTAAAAAAAATTATCTGTGTCTTCTATTGTTGTTTACAGTAAATGCTTATTTGGAGGAAGAAGCTGGCCATTCATCTTGTCACTTTGTGACAGGATTTCTTTTCCATTGCCCTTGTTTTTGGCCTCTGGATTGCTGCTATGGGAAATTCCTCTGAAACAATCATAACTGTAGCAGAAAAGGGAAATACAAACCTAAATTAAGGTTTTTTCTTTGTCTTTTCCCCTCTTGGAAAAACCAGATTATTTAGATAATTATGCCAGATAGCTATCTGAAATCATCAAAAAATTCTAGATAATTACTTCAGATCATTTTTATCACAATATTTTGTGTTCATATGGAATGTTTATTTCCAATATGTCTAGGAAGACATTGTTTTAGGGACCAACTAGAACTGTGCCACTATTCATGCTCCTTGTCGACCATCAACACCAGATACAAAGTTATGAAAGAAATTTAACTTATATTTGAAACTCTAAGTATGTACAGCAAACACAGAAACTAGGAATTCTACTGGGTAATCTTAGCATTTAAATCACATTTTTGTGGGAAAACAAAAACCATTCCACTTGTTTTAACAGGAAGAAATTTAAGAGAGTGAATTGCATACTTAAAATGCTGATCATAAGGCTAGGAGAGTAAAGGTCAGGGTGCGCCACTGCTGGCTTTTAGGAAATTAGAGTGTAGAGATACAGGAAAGTGTCACCGAAGCTCTCAGTTGCCTACAGCACTGAAGCAGGTGACTTACAGGAGCTCACCCAGAGGATGCTGCAAACCTTATGTCTACAGTCTGCCAAATATCTCACCCGTTGCTTCCAGAACCAAAAAAATGACTTCGATTCTGTCATTCAAATCTCTTGTGACTGATTCTCTTGTTGAAATTAAGCATAAATCCTGCAGCAAAGGAGTCTGGGGAATGTAGTTTTCAGGCTTCAAATCAAGAGATATGGGGAGGATCTTAGAAAAGTAGGGATGGTACTCAGTATCAATAGACAATATCTCACCCAAATGAGCATTAGCATGATTCCTAAGATTGTAGTTTCCCAGTGGAGACCTATAATACACTTACATACTTATTTCAGATTTGGTCAACACTATAATTTTCAACTTGATCTAAACCCATCTGGATGCCCTTTTTCCCTATTTACAGAATCCTAAGTTAATGCTTCCTCAAGAGGCAGCCCCGGTTGGCATTACCCTCTTAGACTTAGAAAATGGTGTAAAAATCTCTTTCAGAACAGACCCAGCAGAGCTGATTTATATCCTTTCTACTTTCATTTTCTTCCACTACGGCAGTGGGAGAATGAGTTATAAAACTTGGCTAGCACTTCCCCTAGCAACAAACCAAATTAACACAGCCTCATTTCTCTTGGGTCACATTTCTATACAAGAAGATTAACGTGTTTTCAAGTCTGGCTAGGTGGCTTTGGCTAACTGAAACTCTTGTCATTTTTATTGAATCATTCATGGAACTGATTTGAATCTTGTAGAGAATGGTCTCTATCTTTAAGGGCTTAATTTGATTATTTGCAGATGGACTTCGTGCAGTTTTCAAAATATATTATCTGTTGCCATTTCAATGAGCCTGGAAGTTTGTAGAATTCTGGATAGATTCCAGCAACATCATTCTGAGTAACTATGAGAATCAAGATCCAAAAACTTTAGGCAGCAAATTTCCATTAATACTCCCTAATTTTCAGCTCCAGGCTCCTACAAAATGACTTCATATGAATTCTAAATATTGGTTAATATCAAAATCTCCACTACAACCAAAAAATTTTATCCCCCAAATTATTTTTCTCTTCTCTGTATAGGAAAAACTAGAGAACAATTTAGGCAAATTGCTGTCATGGAAAATCTAGAAATGCTGACATAAATTAAAAGAAAAATGTCGCAAGTTAATATAATTCTCTTTTGAATAATCTAAAGAAAATTTCCACTTGAATCATCAATTATACAGTCTTTAATTGCCTAGAATAATAATTTTCTGAATTTGTTTGATATACAAGAATATATTCTGTCCCTATCTGAACTGTGGTGAGAATTATGGTCTCAAGTTTTCTAGTTAATATAGTTAATTATATATATTAATACATATATTATATATAATAATATATAAATATAATTATATTACATATAATATAGTCAATATAATAACTATAATATAGTTTTATAGTTAAAAACTATATTATAGAAGATATTAATATCAAAAATCATTTATGATATAGCAATACATAAAGTAGATTTCAAAAGAATATATTCTGATCCCATTGTTATTAAAAAGGTAAAAGGATGAATCATATCCTTAGAAAACCATTATTTATCTCTGGCCAGTAATATTGTGATTGATTCTAATATTTCTGTGTGTTTTCTGCATTTTCTTACACAACTTTTGTTATTAAATATACTTATTTTCAAATAAAAGAACCAGTCTTCATTTGCTAGTTTTCCCAAAAAGATCAAATAATTCTCTCCCTTTAAATTTACGTATTGCAACTGATTTTTGACAAAAGTATAACGAGATTCTGTGGAAAATAATCATCTTTCTAATAAATTTTGCTGTAACAATTGTATATACATATAAAAAAATGACTTTGAATACTTTACACTCTATACAAAAATTAACTCAAGGTGGATTTTAGATGTTAAATCTGAAATTATAAAACTTCTAGAAGACAACATTAGTAAAAAAACTTTGTGACCTTGAGTTAGGCAAAGATTTCTTCGATGTGATAGCAAAAGTATAATCCATTAAAAAAACTAAATTGATAAGTTGGACTTCATCAAAATTTAAAACTTCTGCTTGTTGAAAGGAATGAAAAGCCAAGGCACAGACTGGGAGGTCATGTTTGCAAATCATAGATCTGATAACAAACATAAAAAGAATTTATACAGAATTCTCAAAACTCTAACAGAAACATCAAAATAAAAAATTGGGCAAAATATTGAACAGAAACTTCACAAAAAAAAGACATACGGATAGCAATTAAGCACATGAAAAGATAATCAACATTATTAGTCATTAGGAAAATGCAAACTAAAATGATAATAGTAGGCAACGACATATCTGTTAGAATGATCGAAATTTTTTAGCAAGTGTTGGCAAAGATGGGAAAAAACCGGAACTCTTTAGGAATGTAAAATGACATAAACACTTTGGAAAACAGTTAGGCAGTTTCTTAAAATGTTAAACATATACTTAACATACAACCCAGCCATTTCACTACTAGGTATTTACTGAAGAGAAGTGAAAGCATATATCCATTAAATATTTGTGCACAAATATTTAGAGAAGCTTTATTTGTAAGGGCTCCAAACTGTAAACAACCTGAATGCCCATCAACAAGTGAATAGACAAACAAATTGTGGTATATCCAACACTGTATACAAAATGGATTACTAAGCAATAAAATGGAACAAACCATTGATACATGCACCAACATGAATGAATCTCAAAATAATTATGCTGAGTTACTGTAGCCAAACAAGAAGAGTATGTACTGTGTCATTCTAGTTACGCATAATCCTAGAAAATGCAAAGTAATCTAAAAGTAATCTGTAGCAACAGAAAGGAGACAGGATTTGTTTTGGGATAGGTGAGCTGGGAGGGTCAAGAAGGAGGGATGACCAAAGGTAGGAGCAACTTTTTGGGGGGATGGTAAGTATGCTTATTATCGTGATTTAGTTATAGTTTACAGATACAGATAAGTATATCATATATATGTAAAAATGTAACAAATTGTGTACTTGGCATATATGCATTTTATTATGCCTGAATACACTGTTTTATACATATATTGCTATCCAAAAAAGTAAAAAAATATGCTGAACTAGTTATCTTTCATTATGTAATAAATTCCTCCAAATCTTGATGTCTTAAAACAATAAATATTTATTACCATACACAGTTTCTGGGAATCACGAATCTGGGAATGGCTTAGCTGAATAGTTCTCTCTCGGGGTTTCTCATGAGTCTACAATCCGGATGGCAGACAGGGTGGGCTGAAGTCATCTGAAGGCAAGGCTGTGCCTGCAGGATGCTCTTCCAAGATGGCTCACTTACATTGCTGTTGGCAGGTGGCTTCAATTCCTCTCCACCTGGACCTCACCATAAAGCTGCTATTGTATCCTCCAGAGCAAACGATGCCAGCAAGAGGAAAAAGGAAGCTATGATGCCTTCTAAGCCATAGTCTTATAAGTGACATACCATCACTTCTGACATATTTTATTGGTCAATTACACATGGGCGTGAATCCCAGGAAGTAGGGATCATTGGGGGCCATCTCGAAGCCCGTCCACAACAAATGCTCGTTGCAGACTGTGGTAGTACTTAATTTTGGAAGTGAAAGCTGTTGTAGTCCCACAGCCAAAGTTAACATTTTCTGCTTACATGTATGTCACAAAAGATATCATGCCTTTACTTTCATAATACTTTCTCCACTTAATACATTATGGAGACCCTTCCTTGTGAGAGTGAATTGACTCATATGGATCTATCTCATCCTTTTGTTAAAAAAACATTTTCATTGAGATATAATTAACACAAAACAAACTGCATATTTAAAGCAAAAGCACAAAAACTTCTTGTGCTTATTTAAAAATTAACAAATTGACCTACAGCAATAATTAAATTTCTGCACCTTGTCTATCTGTACCCTCTGTCTAATAAATTAGTATACGACAGAAAGCGTTTGAATCTAAGAGATCGAAAGGGTTAGGTATACTTTAGACTTACCATTTTCCTTCTAATCACCTTAGACTTTGTTGGGTTCCTTTGTACTGATGGGAGGTTTTGGAGGTTCTGTGTGGGGCATTTGAGATAGCAAAAGATGAAGGGCCGTTACAACTTCAAGGCAGGAAGAAAGAAGAGAAAGAATCTTGAGTCTCTTAGATCTCTTCCCACAATGCAAGCAGCTGGAAATGATATATATTAATAGTAATCATTCCACTAATAGTATTTATGTAGACTTCAGGATATTTGAGGTAATATTATAAAAATTGTAAGTTTTTAACAAAAGATATCATGCACACTATTATCTAAGAAAAAATATTTAACCTCAGTATTATTTCTTGTGTACAGTAGTCATTATGAATTAAAAATTCATTCTAACCTCTTCTGAAAATAGGCTGAAAGGAGTATGAATTTAATTTAGTCTTCCTAGTTCTTATTTTATTCAACTACAAAATGGGGTTTACAAAACTTCCTAAGATTTAAATATAATAGTTAACATTTCTAAATTTAATATTTATGGTTGTAGCAAAAATCTTTCACTTCTTTGCAATTAAATTTATTAAACAAAATGTTGCCTTTAGAAATATTCTATTGGATATTTTAAATTGTTTAAAAATAGACAGCTTCATCAGCACACTCTTCAGACCAATATGGAGAATTAAAGAGAATAGACAGTAAGCTCCGTGGGGAAAGCTTACCCCTCTACCACTAGGCTCTACACACTTTCAGGTACCCAGGAAATAGGGATTCAAAGAACAAAGGTTAAGAGAGCTGGACATCTCATTTTTCAACATATAAGTGTATCAATTCTACATGTTATATATCTTAAACTTACACAATGTTGTACATCAATTATATCTCAGTATAGCTGGGAAATAAAAAGAAAAAGAAGAAAGAAAAAAAAGAGAGAGCTGGACATCAAGCATAGCTCCACAGCAAACAAGCTGTGCATTAACTTAAGTAAATCCCTCGACATTTCATCCCTCATTTCCTTGTTTGTAAAATGGAATGTTTCTGATAGATTGAATTAATTGGAACTTTTAATTGCAATAGAAATTCAAATGTACCTAGCACAACCAAAAAAAAAAAAAAAAAAGGTGTGGTTGGAGGCCGAATTTATTGTTCTTGCTTCTTTACATATTGGAGGCTTCTAGTACCTAGATGTCCATCCTTCTTATGTTTGTCCACAAATACTCACTGTGGCCTTCAACCAGGCAAGGCCTGTATCAGCCATCTACTCCTTAATGCTGCTTGGGTGTGGGAGTGGCGGAGAAGGACCACTGCATCCAAATCCCAAGGAATGGTTTTTTTTAGGAAAAGAGATTTTCTTACCAAAAAAGAGAAACAGATGCTGGACTCATAAAAACAGCCTGTGTCCATTACAGGGATCAGGGAATAAATAGCCTTCCATATTTTAAAGATGATTGAATACCTGGTCCTGTTTTTAGGACTTAACACCTACTAAGTAATCCTTCTCTGTTAGGACTGCATATCTTAAATGTGAAGGTCAGCATGTCGAAATGCCATGGGCAGCTATCAATCATTTCATGGCATGATATTTTCTAACTGAAAACAAAAGCATTGAGATACCTATACGTTTTTAGAGAAGCTTGGGGAAAGTTGCTTCGCAGTGTAATTTCTCTTATCCCAGACACAATCCCCAAGACTGTGTTCTCAACTGGACTTGATTAAACCTGTGCTTTTACTGTTTCTTTGTTTAGCTCAAACTAACCGCACTGGCACACTTAGGGCTGCTTCCAAGCAGTGTCTCCAGCAATAACACTCCTGTCTACACAGCCTGTTCTCCAAATTATGACCATGCAAAAGAGGAAATTCAGCTCAGGAGACCAATGTTTATGTTTTCATAAGACCAAATTTAGCCGGTAATCACTTTTGAATTACTATGGTATCTGCTTTGGTTAATTTAAAGTCGTATTTTTTTGAGGACTGTATGTTTTGAGTATGTAAGAGCTAAACATTGTAAATGAGGTTTATGAAGTGTGGTTGAAGTACATGCCTAGTTAAAAAAAAAAAGTGTAGCCAGAAAAGCAGAATTGATGAGAGAATTCTGAAAGCTTAAGTCAGATCGTGTTTTACTGAGAGAAACATCATCCCTGGAACCCACTACAAAAATCATTTTAGAAAGATTTTTGACAGGGTGGTTTAGGCTGGAGAGGAGAAACTTGGAGTGGATTAATCACTGTCTTCAAGTGTATGAAGGGTTTCCACAAAATTGAAATTTATTACTTTTTCCCTTTCCATGGTGAATTGAATGAAATAAAATAGCATTAAATTAAGTCAGAGGCAATTTAGGTTGGACACAATGAAGAATTTCTTGGTGATCAGACTTGTAACACAGCAGATTTCTCCAAGGGAAGGCTGGGAATTCTTTGTTCTTCATGGTCATCAAAAAAAAAAAAAAAAAGAATAGCATGCTTTCCCCAGTTCTCTCGGCTGAAATGGTTGTATCTGCTCCACAAGTAACTGGTGTCACTTCTATTGCATTGTCACTCTCACTCTTTGCCTCACTCATTTGTCTTTGACAAGGGAGATCCTGCTGTAGCTTTGACCACAAGATTTCTAAACCACTGTCAAAGAGAGGCTGTAAAGAAACTGAATGGAGCTTGAAGCAAGACATCCAGAGCTGCTGATCTCTCACATGTGCTGTAACTTAATAGCTCAATGTGAGGGGTGTGGTGAAGCCAGACAGTTGTATAATTTGGGGACCACATGGCTGCATCGTATCCTTCTGTGGGGAGTGAAAGTAATACCAGGACAGAAAATGAGGCTATGGGGGAAGGAAACATGTCCCTCCTTTTTCTGGGACTGGGGTCACTACTGCTTGCCTATGTACAAGGCATAGACATGGTAGGTACTCCTGGTGTTCAAGATAGAATGGGAAGAAGCAGATTCACCAAAGAGGGGAGCAGCCCAGGAGACCCTGCCCAAGTCTGGTTGTAAACTTTCCTTTCTGTTTTAAGGCACTCCACTAGAAGTTAAAGTCTGGGCATAAGCACCAACACGGCTGAAGCCTCAAATATTGTTCTCTCTGCTATCCTGAAACCAGCCTAGAATGAGACTAATAGAATAAAAGTGGTAAACACACACGACAGAGAGAACAGAGGTTGATATAACAGTGATAAGAGCTAGCAATAAATCTTTGAAAATGAAAAACAGGTCGGGGAATGCAAAGTGACCTAACAGAGTGGAGAAAGCTGAAACCCAATATCTTCAGAGCTGCACTGATAAGAAACAAGACAATTCACTCCTGGGGACCAGGAATGCTAAAGATTGTAGGCAGAAGGTGGGCTGGAAAGTAAGGTAAGGCATGAGAGACTGAAGACAAGATTGGCCGACACTTTACATATGGAGCAGAGGGACTAGTCCCCATTCAAGCAAAGCAACAGCCCTTCCTACACCCCTGCAAGAGATGAGAGATTCATTCCCTGCAGAAATTGTACCAGAAAGATCCTGGCTCAGGGACAGTAGGCACAGACAAAGGCAGGAGTGAAGTACAGCAGGCATGCCAAAGAGTGAGTCATCTTCACCCATCCAGACCTGGCTGATGGTCTGCCCATCAAGGCAGAAGATTGAGAAGCTTCTCTACAGAAAAAAGAAAACTACAAATTTGGAGATCCCTCAATATTATAGTTGGCTTGACACACACACAATTTCATTGCTCACTTTTAAGCCAGTCAGAAATGAGGAGACATTTGAGGAAACCTTCTAACTCTAACGAGAAGACGGAAACTCACAAAAAAGACAGCACCGCTCACACACAGTGAAAAGAAGCAATATCTCAAAGTAAAAGATACAAGGCAGGAAGCAAAACAAACAAACAAAAAAACCCCAAAAAACAAAACAATTAAAATTATCTGTATAAAAATAGAAAATATTAAATTCATGAAATAAACATGATGCCATTCTTAAAAGAATAGTTCAACAATATGGAAAAAATATATATGATAGATGAAGGTTTAAAAATTTCGAAAGGTTGAGAAGGTAAAGTTAAGGCATCCACATAATAAGATAAAAAGACAAAGAGATAAACAATAGGAGAGAATAAAAATCAGTTATCCTCAATGTTGACTGAATTTGCTAATCTAGAGTGATATCATTTCCAGTACCCCGCCTTTTTTCAGCTGCCTTGGATTTTGGGAGTCCCGGCATAATGGGAAAGAAAAACAAATACGCATCAAACCGGCAGCATCTTGAGATCACTTGGCCACATGGAGATAAGCTGCTCAAAAGCTACTTTCCAGCTTACAATACGTACCGTCCTCAAGCAGCCCTTCTGTGAGCACAGCATCGCGTGGCTTCTCTCACATGCAGCCCCTTCTAAACAAAACACAATCACCACTCACCTTCAGGGAACATTTTTCGGACAATTGGGACACAATAGCTTGCCAGTGAACTCCTTCATGTGCTTTGCCTTCCATCCTGTCCTTCTGAACTCTTGGAATTTACGATTCTCATTATCCTGCATTAAGGAGCTAAACTTCCTAGCCATCTTAGCACTTAGATATTTCTCCCTTTGTTAGAAACAGAATTATGGAGAGACTACATACATACAGCATCTTTCTGAAGAGAGCTAGACATACACACTTTCAAAGGTTGACCATTTGATGCCTTTGTTATATTAATTATTTTTCCCTCTGATTATACATTCTTCTTTTAAATGCATCATTCATTATTATAGATTAACTACAGTCAAGCAAATCTTAGGACAATATAACTCACAGAGGTTACCTCTATTTCCCTTATTTCCAAATTGTTGAAGAAGCCATCTACATATATAAATGGAAAGTCTATTTAATATATATAGGATATATATGCTAGATATATAATACACTATGTATATAATACATATGCTATATAGTAATATATGCTAAATTATTCTTTAATTAGAAATACTAATTATGATTTCTCTAAAGAGGTTTTATTAAATGTATCTTGTCATCACTCAAAAAATTCCAAGGGGCCAGCCCAGTGGGATAGTGGTTAAGTTTGTGCACTCTGCTTCAGCAGCTCAGGGTTCACAGGTTCAGATCCTAGGCATGGGCCTACACATTATTCACCAAGCCATGCTATGGCAGTGTCCCACATACAAAGTAGAGGAAGATTGGCACAGATGTTAGTTCAGGGACAATCTTCCTCACCCCCCCAAAAAAAACCCAAAATAAAAATAACATGATTTGATATAATAATTTTAAGCTAAAGGCATTTAGAATTTTCAACTAAAAAAAGTTTTAATTTTCGCTTGTGCAAGGAAGGAAAGCCATCCAGGAATACTTGTATATCAGGAGGGTAGTGGGAGTCTTATTTTTCTTTTCTTAAATTGTAATATTGAGTCTGTTGATTTATCCATGGCATTAGATTTGCAAAGTGTAAGACTTTTATTTTAATCAACTGAACATAATCCTCTAGTTAAGTAAATTATTTTAAATATTGAAGCTCACACTATAAACAAGATTTACTTAGTCTCAACATGCTTATCTTAAAAATCCAAGCCTAATCTTCATGCTGCTAAACTCTGCAATACACTTTCTTTGACTTGAGAGAAACTTGAGAAAATTTCATAACTTGTTTTTTCTTCCCAGTTCATTTCTGCGCCTTATTTAACAACTCCTTTGAAAACCAGAATCTTGGCATTGTTCTTTGTATTTCTGAAAAGAATTTTCCCTCCCACAGTTGTTCTTTGGTTAGAAATGCTGATTATGATTTCTCTAAAGAGGTTTTATTAAATGTATCTTTTCATAGCTTTTAAAAGAGTCCAAAATAAAAATAACATGATTTGATACAATAATTTTAAAACAAGGGCATTTAAAAAGTTTTACTCGTGGGACAGAGGAAGGCCATTTTTCTTTTAAAGATTTTTAGACATTTACCAAGAATATTATCGTTTTCCTCTTGGAAGCCATGGATCACAGACAAGCCCAATTTCCCTTGAACCTCTCTGTCTACCAAGCACTCATCTGCCTGATTTCTTATTTACTTTGTCCACTGTGCAGACTGAAATAATCCTCTCTACTTAGAGAGCAGGACAAGTTTTATTATCAACTAAAAACCCAGAACTATCTTCTCTAGGACTCTACCCAGTTTTGCAAGAGCTTATCCATTGAGGCGCCAGGATGTAAAGTCTGTTAGCCAACTTATAGCCTATAGCTCTGTTTCGAAAGGATCTTTTCGATCTTTTGACTGGAAATGTTAACACTTTGAAATACATGTAGTTACACTCATCTACATGGTTGTATTCACATGAAACTGGACAGAACCTAAATGTCCAGCAATAGAGAACTGCTTAGATAAAGTGTGTTACATTCATACATCATGAGCCATTATCAGCCATTAAAATAATGCCAAGCATGAATATTAAATGATGGGGAAAGATGTTTAGAATATGGAATTAAATTCTAAAATAATGCAAGGACTAAAACTGTGCAAAAGGATCCCATTTCCGTGTAAAGTGACATGAATGTGTATGCACAGTACGTATGACAGAAAAAAATAAGGGATTAGGCACAAAAAAAATTAAGTGATGAAGGAAAATTTTCTTTTCTTCTTCCTATATGACTGACGTGTTTCCTAATATTTTGTAATGTGCATGAATTACTTTCTAATAAGATTGAAAAACAATTTATAACCAAGAGATCCTGTATATCTTCATTGGAAGTTTGCTATTTGTATAGCCTCTGGACAAAAATGGAGAGGTTTCTGTGTCGAGAGTGTGATGAAGTCCTGCCTAAAAATAGCAGGAGTGAGAGGCGGACTCTTGCAGATCCTGAAGGGACAGCTTCAACCCACACAGATCTCATCTTGCTCTGAATTTCCAAGCCGAGAAGAGTTCAACCATGCCCTTTGGCAAGCATTCAGTCTGTTGTTCTTTCCATCTGTTACAATTGCCGTCTCACTTTCAGTTGGGGGAACCACTAACTTGAATTATATCCAAACAGAAAAAAGGATACTGGAAGTAGAGAGAAGAGCTCCACTGCTACAAATTGGCTCAGCTATTCTCCATTGGTAGAACCACTTTATCCCTGGCAAAAGATGCAAAGTGGTTCCTCCCTCATGCCAGCTCTCTTGTCCCTAAGCCCTCATAAGGCTTTATAATGCCGCATGTGGCAGTGTTGGGATTCAAATGTGACCTTTCAAAACTTCACCAGTGTCCAAGTGTCCCAGTCCAAAACTCCAAGCCTCCTAGTGCCACCCTCTGCTCTTGTTAGAGTCACCTCAATGCCAGACAAGTGCCCCTTACTACACCTGTTTATATCATTGCACTCAGGTGTTTGTAACCTCCTTCGAGTATGTGTCTGATGCACGTTAGTATTCCCAGTGATGCTCTGCCAAGTACTTCACTCATCAGAGATGTTCAGTAATTCTGTGTTAGAGAGAGTCTAGATAAACAGACATGGAAAATGGATACTGATTCAGTATATGCTGGTATAAGCCTTCTCCTAGGCTAAAAGAATATTTATTTGTTTTTAAGGATTTGAAGTCGCCCAATAAATGATATCCCTTTCTCCAACACACCTTGGGACCCATTGAAGGAAGTCAAGAAAATGGAAGTAAAGACATGTTGGAGGACCTGGATGGCCATAAGGGACATCTTTCTTTTTTTTAAAGATTGGCACCTGAGCTAACATCTGTTGCCAATCTACACTTTTTTTTGTTTATTTTATTTTGTTTTGTTTTCTTCTTATTCTCCCCAAAGCCCCCCAGCACATAGTTGTATATCCTAGTTGTACGTCCTTCTGATTGAGCTATGTGGGACGCCACCTCAGCATGTCTTGATGAGCAGTGCTAGGTTCACGCCCAGGATCCGAGCTGGCAAAACCCTGGGCTGCCAAAGTGCAGCACGCAAACTAAACCTTTTGGTCATGGGGCTGGCTCCAGGATGTCTTAATAATGCACTTCAGAGCCAGGCAGACTTACCACAGGCCCAATGAGGCAGCCACACCTAAGGGAAACCTGAAGGCTTCAATAAACCAGTTCTACTTGGAGAGGACTTTATGCTGAAGTCCTGTAAGTCAATGATTCTCAAACTTCACTTTACTTAAACCACCTGGAGAGCTTGTTTAACAATCAAATTGTTAGAGGCTGGCCCTGTGGCCCTGTGCTCTGCGCTTCAGCGGTCCAGGGTTTCACTGGTTCAGATCCTGGGCGCGGACATGGCACCACTCATAAGGTCACGCTGAGGCAGCGTCCCACGTGCCACAACTAGAAGGACCCACAACTAAAAATATACAACTATGTACTGGGGGTCTTTGGGGAGAAGGAAAAATAAAATCTTTAAAAAAAATCAAATTGTTCAGTGATTCTGATTCAGTGGTCTGGATAGATCCACCTATCTGTATATTTTGAGATATGGCTCTGCATTCTGTCAGACAACAGACTTATTATAATAAGGTACCAAACACACTACAGCTGAATAAATAATATTCTCTTTCTTCATGTAGTTAGGTTGCTGCTTCTAAGAGCAAGAGCATACACAAAATTCAATAAGCAATTTTCAAAAATAAACTAATTATTACTAGTTGGCAGAGATGAATCTGTAGTCAGCTAGTCAAGTTCATACTGCTTCTCAAGGGGTGTTACTATGCCAAGTGGCAGACCATACTACTTGGCTGAAAAAAGACAGCGTCTGCATCAGGACGTCCTGGGGGTGCAGATGTGTGCTTTGGCTTGAGAAACACTGAACCACGTCAGATGCTTTTCTGTTGTGTGGCCATAGTAAGAATACTGTAAGCCATGTGAATCTGACTGGGCTGTTTTTCTTTAGAAAATTGATTTTTCAACCTGAAATATTAGCCATTTTATTTAGGAAACGTTAGTTACATGAAAGTAAAGTCTTAACTTCTTCATGTTTGTGAAGTGGAAAGGTTGATTTTTAAAACCACTTCTTCCATTCCCCCTATATACATGGAAATACCATGGAAAAGAGCTGAGTGGTGACATGGACTAAACTGAGAGTCACTGATGAACGGCAGTGAAGAATTCTCCCAGACTCACCTCCCAGAGGACGGGGGGGATGCTGGTGATGGTGCAATTTTAATGTTATTGCCACCCCCAGTCCTTCCAGCTCCTTCTCTCTCCCTACCTGCCACTGAGAAAGAGTTACTGGGACATGAAGACTAATAATCAAAATGAAAACTGTTCTTTGTTAAAAGTGAAATGTTTTAAACGAAAGATAAAGTCTTGTTATTATAAGAAACATATATTTTAGCAAGCAAAAGCAGGAAACTAACACTTATTGTACCAAATTCCTACTTTGTGCCAGACGTGATTATGATGCATTGAAGAAAACGAGCAGTTAAATATCCCAGGTATTCATTGGGACAATCAATTATACTGATTATAACAATGTAGCAATTTGCTGATTCTTTTTTCCATAGACATTAGTCATGCCATAGTGGCTAATCTTTAAATTAGCTGGCAAATGGTTTTCTTCATAATTGTTCCCATTAAAGATAAAATGCTGGCTAATTTCAATAGCAGGAAAGAGCAATTAGAAAATTAAAGAATCTTTCTCTTCATACTTCCATTTCAAAAACTTTATGTTAGTTTAAGTAACATTCAATGCTTTGATCAGAGCTATTAGCAGATGGCTCTATTTATGAAAGACAAGAGTACATCTAAAATGCCAGCACATTTGTGAAATCCAAGTACAAGTTGCATTAATTAATACCTATTAATAAGGTATAAAGTTTCAGTTAAATAGTTATTTAATCTGTACAAAAATGATTATTAATTTAGTCCTTGTCAAGGCTCTTTTGGTTATGGTAGCAGAAACTCATTCCAACTAGAAGAGATAAAAAAGAGGAGTTTTTTGAGAGAGAACAGGGTTGCAATTCCCTACTGATCCCTGTATGGCTGGTTTTCTCTGCTACTATGTATGCTTGGGCAGCACCCTGCAGCTCCTTCCTGTTCACAACATGCCCTCTGAGTTTTAACAACGACTTCAAGTTGTAACATTTCTGCATCATAAGTTTGTTTTGATAGGAATGAGGAGCTCATAAGTCTACCTTGAGTCAACTGTCTGCTTTATAATCCAAGCAGAACTTGATTAAACAGGGCTATACTTTCTCTGGAAAGAGAAGTGGACACAGTGGTGAGATTCGAGCAGTTACCAGAGTTGTCACTAACTGGTACCTGTCGCCATGTGCCATTCATTTAGCCTCATTGATTCACCATCATCTCACCTGCAGAATCAACAAGTTAGATTAGGTCATTTCTAAAAGTCCCTTTGAATCAGTATCATAAGCACTCACAACAATCATTTATCTTAAGAGAAGTCTTCCAGGCCAATGATAAAGATCATTATATGTGCATATTACCAGATGTCAATGAAGGCAAACTCAATTGCTAGCTAGAAAAAAAATCTGAGAAAAAAACTGAAGGGTAATTATAATCATAAAGACCTATTTTATTATAACAAAATGTTTCAATTATTTTTCTATTGAAGGAAAAATCATATTAGCTAGCATCTATTGCACCCTAACAATAACCAGGCACTATATTGAATACTTTAAATGCCTTAACAAATTTAATTTTCACATTTATATAAGTTTGAGATCAATACCCTCATTTGGAGATAAAGAAATTGTAAAATTGGGTTAAATAACCCACTCATAGTCAAATAAGCCCTGAAATAACACATTTGAGAATTTATTCTCATTATGAAAGTTTTGTCACACGATGCTCGTCTGCTGGACTTTCATTTGACATGAGTATGCTTCTATCCAGAACTTGTGGGGGATTCTGGGTGAGGGAGACGCAGATTTGATTTCAAACTGATTCTCTTATTCTGTTACAATTATTCTAACCATTCTAACCATCTACCACCCACTCGTGGATGACTCTTGATGTCATCCACCGAGATGACCCATCACTACCATCTCAGGGAATGCAGAGAAGAGGAAGAAAGTCAAAAGGAAATGTAAAGGTATGCTGAGATGTTTTTGGTTTCTGAGACACCAAGGGACAGGTGACAACCTTCAAAAGAGTCAGACAATGCATTTTACTTCTTGCATCCTCATCATCTTATTCCACACCCCTTTATAAAATTATGGATACTGGTATATTAAATACCTAAACACAACGAGTGATTTTAATTCAGACTGATCCCAGGAGAGCCTGTCTAGCCAGGCAAAGAAAAAGTAGCACAGAATCTTGAATACCCTCCAAGTAGATAACCAGCACTTGAATTAATGAAAGTTGACATGATGCTCACTGGGTTTATATTTTTAATTATTACTAATCATGCAGGGGAAAATTCTCAATTAAATATCCCAAATATTCATAGAACACTAACTACTGATATGTAATGCACATTATATACGCACATCTAATACCATCTTATATGGTAACATGGATTAAAAATTTCTCTCTAATTGAACATAGCTTATAAGACTGAGAACACAAATAAGTGTGAGTTCCTAGAGAAGCAGACATTACGATTGAAAAGGACAGGAAGTAGACTTAAAGAATGCAAAACTAGAAGACTGATGACTGCATTACAACTAGCCAGCCAGGGGGACAGCCCAGCCTCCCCAGGCATCTGCAGCAAAAGCAACCCTGACACAACAGAAGGACACAAGTAGCCCACACAAGGGACACTCCTGGAACATTTGGAACTGGTAACAAGAGGGAAGCACACCTCAGGGCCTCATAAGCCATCTCTTACATAAGGCTACCTCTCCAAGATCAGGAGATGTAGCTGACCTATCTCATACATAGATATAAGCACAGAGGAGGTGGTGAAATGAGGAGACAAAGGAACACATTCCAAGATAGGGAATCGGACAAAACCCAAGAAAAAGAACTAAACAAAACATAGATAAACAATCTACCTGACAAAGAGTACAAACTAAGAGTCATAAGGATGCTCACTGATCTTGGGAGAACTTCAAAAAAGAACTGGAAAATATAAAAAAGAACCAATCAGAAATGAAGAATACAACACAGGAAATGAAAAATTCACTACAGGGACTCAAAAGCAGAGTAGATGATACAGAAAAATGGATCAGCAAGCTGGATGAAAGACTAGAGGCAATCACTCAAGCTGAACAGATAAAAGAAAAAAGAATTAAAAAGAATAAGGATAGTCTAAGGAACTTCTGGGACAACATCAAGGGCACTAACATCTGTGTTATAGCTCTCCCAGAAGGAGAAGAGAGAGACAAAGGGGCAGAGAATCTATTTGAAGAAATAATAGCTAAAAACTTTCCTAACCAAAGTAAAGAAACAAACAACCAGGTACAGGAAACACAGAGAGCGCCAAAGAAGATAAAACCAAATAGGCCCACATCAAGACACATTAAAATTAAAATGTCCAAAATTAAAGATAAAGAGAGAATCCTAAAAGCTGCAAGAGAAAGGCAACAAGTGACATACAAAGGAAACCAGGTTGTCAGCTGACTTCTCAGCAGAAACTTTACAGGCTAGAAGGGAGGGGTACGATATATTTAAAGTGCTAAAAGGAAAAAACCTGCAGCCAAGAATACTCTTCCTGGCAAAGCTATCATTCAGAATGGAAGGAGAGATAGAGTTTCCCAGACAAGCAAAAATTAAAGGAGTTTATCACCAAGAAACCAGCCTTACAGGCAATGCTAAAGGGACATATTTAAGTGGAAAAGGTAAGACCACAAATAGGAATAAGAAACTTATTTTTTAAAAAAACAATAACTCACTGGTAAAGGAAAATATACAGCAAAGGTAGTAGGTCAACCACCTATGATGCTTAATATGAAGGTCAAATCACAAAAATACTAAAATTATCTATTGCCATAAGAGGGTAACGAATACACATGCACACAAAAAAAGAGGTTAGATATGATATCAAAAACACAAAAGATGGGAGGAGGGGAGTAAAAGAGTAGAGCTTTTAGCAAGAGGTAATACTAAAGAAACCATCAATTTAATATAGCTTGCTATAAATGTAGGTTATTATGTATGAACTTCATGGTAATCACAAACCAGAAACCTATAATAAATACAGAAAATTGAAGAGAAAGGAACCCAAACATAATACTAAGGAAAACCATCAAACCACAAGGGAAGAGAGCAAGAGAAGAAGAAAGGAACAGAGAAGAACTGCTGAAACATCCAGAAAAAAAGTGACAAAATGGCAATAAGTACATTCTTATCAATAGCTGCCTTAAATGCCAATGGACTAAATGCTCCAATCAAAAGGCATCAATCAAAAGTGGCCGTTTGGATCAAAAAACAAGACCCATATATATGCTACATACAAAAGACACACTTTAGATCTAACGACACTCACAAACTGAAAGTGAAGGCATGGAAAAGATCCTCCATGCAAATGGCAATGAAAAGAAAGCTGAGGTAGCAATAATTATATCAGAAAAAATAGACTTTAAAACAAAAACGATAACAAGAGACAAAGAAGGGCACTACACAATGATAAAGGGAACAATCTAACAAGAGGATGTAACACTTGTAAATATCTATGCACCCAACATAGGAGCACATAAATATATAAAGCAATTATTAACATAAAAAGAGAAACAGACAGAAATATAATAATAGTAGGAGACCTTAACACTGCACTTGCACCAATAGATAGGTCATCCAAACAGAAGATCAATAAGGAAATATTGGTCTTAAACAACTGACAAATAAAAATGGCAAGCAATAGGATATATTGGAGTATACGAGGAAGCCATTTGGTACAAAACTAATTCGGCCTGACTTTGTTTTTCCCAAAAGGGCCTGACTGTGGCTGTTGAGCATGCATTGTATATCATATATCTGCTTAGACATTTCCTATGGCCAGAAGAAAGGCCCTTGAGATAAAGGTGCAACTTCCCCCCACATTGGCATTTCCTTAGGGATAAGCATCTTTCCTTAGGCTAGGAACTGATTGCTGCACTCACCTTTGACCACCCAGCTCACCTGTGACCACTCAGCTGGAGACAACAGACTGCCACCCTGCTGTGTTCACTGAGACAGAAGACCTACCTGCTATTTCCATCAACCGCTGTGCTGACAGAGCAGTCTCGCGACTATTGTAAAAGGGACATTTCAATCCTATGTGAAATATCCTCTCTGGGGGTATATAACCACTCTGTGCACCCCACTTCTTTGGTGTCCTTTCTTCCTTCAGGAAGAAAGGTCCCGGGTTATAATCCTCAGATTTAAGCTCAGAATAAACTCACCCAAATTTTCATTTATAGATTGGTTATGGATTATTTTCGTCGACACAAGACATTAGACCAGTTGTAGTTAGTAGATATATACAGAACATTCCATCCCAAAACCACAGAATACACATTCTTTTCAAATGCACATGGAACATTCTCCAGGACAGATCACATTTTAGGCCACAAAATAAGTCTCAATAAATATAAGACAATTGAAATAATACCAAGCATCTTTTCTGAACACAGCAGTATGAAACTAGAAATCAACAACAGGAAGAAAATCGGAAAAGCCAGTAGTGGAAGCAAATAGAAATGGCTGCTTCCTTCATGGAACTTGGATGCCATATTCTTCATTTGCTACCAATTTCGTGGAGATTCCTGATTGGTTTGAAACACATATAACATGCAGCTCATCTTCAGAGGCATGTCCCCTTTGCCTTTGTTTGTCTCTCCTGTACCTTCTGAGTTTTTAACCCAAAAGCCATTCAAGCTGCTCAAGGCTCATTTACATGAGAAAATACAGAAAGGGAGAAAAGAAGGGTCAAAAAAAAAAAAAAGGAAAAGAGAGAAAGCAAAGCATTCCCATCCATTCATGGCAACTCTCCCCTCTGGATTTAGAAATGTTTATTTCCTGTGATGGGAGCACTTTCTGTGATGGGAGTGAGATTAGCCTGAGTTATCCAAGGAGTTATGTCCAGATATGGGGATAGGGAGCTGTCAGCTTTTCACCCCTTGTAAGTGTCCACTTTTGGTACTTCCTTTAGCTAGGAAGCAGTACACATGTTTGTCTGTTTGTTTCATTCATATCTAGTCTTCAGAGTAAGACTTCATTCCTGCAAGAGAATTTTAAGTTACTCCTCCTGAATGCAATAATAACTGATGGATACAAACCACAAGTAGGGAATCCTGGGCATCAATTGTCTGTCCATCCCTGCATCCCTACTGCCTAGAAGAGTGAGTGGTACACAGAAATTACTCCAGCATCTTTGCTAAAGGAATGAGTGAATGGATCCAGGACTGATCTGTACATAAGTACCAAAGCATCACTCACTAATCTCCCACTATCTGGGTAGCTCTAAGTCCTCTGATTTCAAATGATTTTCCATCCCATTTCTGTCCTTCTGTCTGGTTCCCAAGTCTTTGTTACTTTGTGTTCCACGACCTATAACGTACAAGTTAAGCTACTAACTGGATTTTTCTGCCTGTATTGTGTCTATCTGGTTCCCAGCCTCTACTGACTGTGACCTTTGATATTTGTTGTTGTTTGTTTTGCCTTGTTTTTTTCTCTGAGAAACCTCGGGGCTTCCCTTAATCGTTACTCTCTTATTTGGTTTCTTCTAGTGATATTCCCTTTTAAGCCATCAGCAGTTAATCCTTTAAAGTTAAATCTATATACATATGCTATGTACACAGTACATCATCCCACAGGTATAGGAAAAATAATAGGAAAACCAAATGAAGGAGAGAGAGGTACAGAGAATGCTATCTGTTCACCATCGCTGTATTGCAGACTGACTTGAGTCTCTTCTCCAATCAAGGGTTATGGGAGGTGGCATCACCACAGACACTCATGGCAGCGTGACCCCACAAAACCCTAACTATGACCAGTAGCTTCCTGTCTTCCAGACATAAAGCTAGGTGGCATCCCCACCCAATGGCCCTGCAGTCAGAAAGGGGCACTAACGGGTATCTCCTCCTAGAGAAGGGAAAACATCTAATGTACCCTGATAGTGATGGGAAATAGGCTTAAACGGAAAAACAGCCCACCGTGACAACATTCTGACAGCCTTGAATCGAAGTAGGAATATCTAAAATGGATTTTCTTCCACAAACTGCATGTGTGGTTCTAGCATTCACTCTCTTAATGGTAAGGATTATTTTCCTCTGAATATAATAATTTTTAAATACCAAGAAACTAAAAAATATATTTTTTCCTAATAGGAATTTCTTAAAATACTCTAAATTAGGTTGAGGCTAAGAAATCAAGTACCCTGCTGTTTTAAAAGTTTTCTATTGGCTTTCTTCCCATGACAAAAATCTGAGTCAAACACGTTAACTTATTTTATCTGTAAAGATTTCAGTATGTACCTCTCAATGATTGGATTGTTTGTTTCAAAGTCATCACACTTGAATAAAATTAGCTAATTTTTCAGTATTACCAAATATCCTGTCAGTGTTCACATTTTCTAAATTCGTTATAAATGCTATGCAACTTTGTTTACGATTTGGTTTATTTAAATCAAATTCCAAATGAGGTCTATATATTAAAATTGGCTGATACGTATCTTAAATCTTTTTTAGTATTTAGGTTCTCCTCCCACTCCATCCTAATATTTTTTTATAGAGAAAAATGGATCATTTATTTTGTAAGATTTTTCAACCTTCTGGATTTTGCTAATTGCATTCTGCTGGGATGACCAAATTTTAAGTTTCAATCATTTTTAGAAAATAATTTCCTGATTCAGATATCTACATATGAAATTTTAAAATTATTTTCTCCAAATCTATATCCTTTAGAACCATCCTAGTGAAACATTCAAAAAAATTATTTAAGAAACCATTTCATTGCTAGATTAAATATTTTCATGGGGCTAAAACATTTATCACTTCTACTAGAAGTTTTTCTTCTCTTTTGAACACGCAAGGGAGACAGCACAAATTTGTGTGACTCGGCTTCACTCCATGCCCAAAATGTTCTTGCTACTCTGCCTTTGCATTTTAACATAGCATTTGAAAGACAGACTGTGGCTCATGATTTAAAGTGCAAGCTGAAATGTGATAAGTTCTTCCATTTACTCACAATATATTGCCTTGTCCCAAATGATCCCCATTATTCCTCCTGTCCTAAAAATACAAGTCTTATCTTTGCCATTTTCCTTTAATATATCCTGACCAAATCCTTCTGGTACCCCAACAAGAAGTACTCATGACTTTAACTAGAGTTGAGTCTGAGTATTTAAAGGCAAAATTTAATCATATATTTATAGAGTAATTTTATCCAGACCTTGAAATTATTGCTGTGGTACATGAAATGTTCCTAAGGAAAATGCAAATAAAGAGTCTGCCAAAACTTGGCTTTTCTATGTGAATAAGTTAACTGTGGTCAGCAGGGAGATACGAAAATTCTTTATTCAGCAGGAGACCAATCTGCGAGGATGAAACACATTCCAGGCATGAAAATCCGATTTCAATTGTTGGTTGAATCCAGCCACTTCCCGTTAGCAGCACTTTAACTGGTGCTTTTGGACTGTAGCTTTTATAAAACTTTTGGCTAATTAAAGGTGAATTAACCCACGTTATATACCTTGTTTAAATTTAAAGATAGCCTGTTGTTCTCATGTTAATTTTATGTCTTCTAAGTAAGGTCAGTAAAGTCCTCTTCCTTGGGATTTTCTTTACCATCATTTTTCTCTGCTTCATCCGATGCCTCTCCTCCATGCTCTAAGCCATGGCAGATGCCACACTGTTTTGCCACATCTTATAACAGAATTACCCTTTCTTTGTATCAGAACTCACACACCAGGTGCAGAAAAGTCTCAGGTTCATTGCAACTTCTCAGGCCTGAAAGAGTCATCTTTTAACAGTTTTCTATTGTTTTTGCTGCTTCCGGTTGTATCTCCCACTTTGCAGATCGGTGGTGCTCTCCTCCTGTGCATGCATTATCAAATATGCCTTTTGTAGCTGCCTGGGATTGTCCTAGGAGAGGAGAAGTGGGGGCAAGGAATCGGAGCAGAAGGAGATGCCGATCACATTCGATTTTTATAGGCAGAGGATAACTTCCTGGCTAAGCTCTACTTCAAGATGTCTTGGCATTGTCAAGGCAAATGAAGCAAAAACCCAACAAGAATTTAGGAATGTGGTACAGGCAATATCTTAGCCTGTATGGAAGCCATGTTCAGACTAAACAGCCCATTAATTACCTATGCTCGGTGTGGAGTCAGCACCACCTATATAACCTTTATAGAACCCACTACCAACTTTGTATTGGCAACTAAATGGTCAGTACGAGAGCAGCCTCTAAATAACAACAAAAGCTGGCAACTGTCAACTGCCAACAGGAAAGAGTAAGACTAATGTGAGAATGGTTAACTTTTAGTGGGAGCTGGATGAAAGGGGCAGGAGCAGGTGAGCAAGTGAAACATTCTCATATTTCATCCAAGTTAATACTAAGACATCCACATGGAAATAGCAGACTTGTTTGATCTTAGGATAGGCTAGTTGAGAATCCCAACTCTATTCTTCAAAATTCTGGACGTTCTCAAGTTAATCCAAATGGAAAAGAATAAAAACAGCAGCCTGTTAATTGGTTTGTGTTTTCAATTCACAAGAAAGGGCGTGACATTCATCCAACATTCTCCTCCTTACATACCTTGAATGCACCCTGGCGGCTCTTGTTCTGAGCTGTCACAGTACCTAATGTTAAGCCTTTTGTTGTGTTTTATGACCAATAAAGCATTGTAACAAGAAAGAGACAGTATAACTGTCTCATCATTCTCAAGATGATTCAAGATGGTTCAAGATGGAAACCACTCATCATCCACTTCTTGTTGCCCGCTAAGCCAATGTATCTTGCTCACTTTGACTTTATTTATCCACTTCAATCTAGGAGAAATTCCTCTCGCTAGCCTACTGTCTGTATAACATTTTTGATCTGTATTGGCATTGAATTAGATTATTGGATTACAAAGAAATCAGAACTCTGAAGAACATTACTGTTATCCCAGCGCAATGCACTAATAAATCCTTGTAAAACACATTGGATCATGAGAAGTAACTAATGGGCTTTGTAATCTGTCTCACTGGACAATACAGAGAATATAGATACTCTTGACTCAGGGACATTTGACAACTTACTCCTGTAACTTTAGATATTTTTCAGAAGTGAATAACAAAGAAATAACAGGCAGGCGGTATATAAAGAAATAAAGGATGTTCAACAAAAAGATGGCTGAAAGAAAATGACTACAATCCCAAGGAACACTGAAATGTGGATTCAATGAACTCAGAAAGAAATACAAATATATCCCATGGGATTGAAACAACAGCCTGCAGTCATTATGTTTCTCTTTGCCTTGAAAGTTCAAATATTTGTGTTTCTCTGAGACTGCAGTTGCTGAGCCTCTTTCATTTAAAACAAAAACTGGCAGCCCATTGAAGCTATCAAGAATTGACATTACTCTCATATGGACTGCAACGATAAGAGTTACAGATTACTAGAGCTGGAAGATATCTCAGGATCATTGGGTCAAATTCCTCATGTTCCAGTCACTTTTCCAGGAAGGATAAGCGACTTGCCTGGCTATTTGGTAAGAGGGGCAGATCCTACAAACAGAAATCCAGACTCCCAGGTTAATGCTCTCATGGCATCATTATTTAACACTGTTTTTTTAAATCCCTCACACACAAAGCAATAAAAGAAAAAAGAAAAAAATGAAGTCATCAGAGCCTCACTGGAAAGAACAGAACACTAAAGGAAAACTGACAATGTATACGTAGCGATGCCCAAGGTCCAGTGAAGTGCCTTATGCCTCACACTTGACATCTAGACAGACTGATCCCAGGACTGGATGCGCTGTAACACACCTAGTTGAAACCAACTCCTGGGTATACCAGTGCCTCTAGCAAGCACTTCCCAGCATGCTGTATCTGCCTAGGGCACTAGTTTCCTATCTTTGCATAAAAGAATGTGAGGTCACATGTGTGTTTTTCTTCATAATATTTCATTTCTTCAGCAAACATGTTTGAGTGAAAGAAAACACTTTAATCCCCTTAAAACGTAGGATAGAAAAGGACAAAGTCAGTCTTACTCCATCCTATTTCTTTAGTAAGGTATGAGCATAAGCAGTAACTTGAAGACCCATGCTAAGGCACTGAAAGAAAAAGGATAGATTTTCCAATGATCCCTTTCCAAAGGCTCCCCCCACCCCCATCCCACCTTATCATAAAAAAATCAGCCCGGTTCAGCCAGGGTCTTCACAGGATATTCTAAATATGCTTACTTATCCGTCTCCATCACTACTCTCATGGTCCAAGCAACACCATCTCTCTAGGAGCTCACCATTTAGTTTCCTAATTGATCTTGCTTTTCCTCTTTTCTTACCATCTGTTCATCACAGAACAGTCAGATTCCTCTCTTGTAAACACAAAATAAACCTGCTCCTTCCTGGTTAAAACCTTCCAAAGGCTTCTCAACACACTCAGAATAAAATTCAAACCCCTTAACCTAATTGGGAGAGAAGGTTGCAATACTCCAAATAGAGCTGGGAAAAGAGCTAGTTGATAACCAGAGGAGAATATCTTACTTATCTCCTTTGTTCTTGGGGTCTATCTTGGAAAAATGAAGTTTGTGAGCCTGGAAAATAAACCCCATCTTGTAAGAAATATTATCTAGAATCATAAAAATATCTATTTTCCCTTTGTTATTCCACAGTCTTTCTTCAATTCTTGGTTAACTACTGTAGATTCAGCTCTAAGATACAAATGGAAAGACTGTTTTTTACACTTGATTTTGGAAGACTAAAAAAGAAAAGTTATCCACTTCTGAGTCCAGCATAATGAGAGGAGTGGTAATTTGAAAGAAACTTCACCTTAAAAAAAAACAAAAAACAAACAAAAAAAAAACACCAAACTATTTATCCAAGGAAAAGTCAGAATTATGTGTTCTAACCACCATTCATGATTTTAATGCAAATACTGAGCTTAGTAAAGAGGGAACTCAAGAGGGAAGCAGTTTCTTATTTGAGTAAATACTGGAATCACTAACTTAAGTTAAAAGCATGGAAACAACTTGAATTAGAGAGCCAGAGCCAGAGAACAATCAGCGATCTTTGTGGGCTAACTTAGAGTGGAGGCAAGTCTAATGAACTTCAGCTCAGTGGATATTCCCTACCAGTTAAAATATGGGTCCTTAGAGAACTCAGAAAAACAGTTCAGACTGTTTCACCCTTCTTCCTATCATGTGACTACAGAATATGAGACCAAAGATCCCCAGATAAGCTACTGAAAACCTTATGGTCCACATTTTCACAGTTCCCTAAGGTCAACCCATGGGAGGGTAGACGCTCATCTTAGGGATCCTTCCTCTCCTTAACTGTTCTTAATGCATGAGAATAACCAGTGGCTTTTGGAAACTACACATGCCCCAGCCCGCACTCAGAGATTATGATTCAAAACTACCTGGACCATCCTGATGTGCACTCCCAGGTGAGGACGGCAACCCAGCAAAAATGGAGGAAGAGAACCAGACTGTACCCGTCTCAGCTGGTAGAGCTGCGGCCGGGTCTTGACATCCAACAGCCTCTGCTGCCCCCTGGTGGTAACTACTAAACTTACCTTACCCCTCTCTAGAGTCAGTTCTCCAATAAAATCAAGAAATACTGAGAACCAACTGTGTCGAAAGTATTGTGTAGGGAGCTGTGGCACAATGCCACATGATATGTTTCTTCATTCGTATTTCAGCATTCAAGAAAAAAAGTCATCTTCCTTGAAAAATAACTCCAAATAGCTAACCAAACACTTATATATCAAATGGCCTGGAAAATTTGATTACCAATGCAGAGTAAGCAAAACTTACCTAATAACAGAAGTTTAAAACAAAAGATGTACAGATAATCGATATAAATATAGTTAAAGTAAAATGATTCATTTTCTTATAAATAATATTTCCCTCTTTCAGTATGAAATATTCTAGTATACTATTCCCTCAAATAGTATGAAACCACATACTCTTTAATTGTTTAAATCCTTTAAGTAAAAGTCTGTTTTGGTGCTTTTAACCAACCAAAAGTAAATACTCTAGAGTTTGAAACCGAACTAAAAAGGATGAAATCTAAGCCCTCTTTCAAGCATCTAATCTTTTCATCAACCATTTCTCATCGTTCATCAACATGTTCACAAAAAATGAATTAGAAGTGAATTGCAAAGTTTTTTTTCCCTAAGCATCCCAGAAAAATGCTTCTAAATTGCTAGTCTCTACTCCTGAAATTTTAAGACCATGGCTTGTTTTTCAACTTATCTAATAATTCTTTTCCTTTGACTGGGAGTTCGCTACAGAATCATTTTTGTCATCATGTGTTTCATTTAAAGAAACATTTACTAATAAGATCATTTTCACTGTGTGGGCAGACATCTGTTCCCAATTCACTTTCTGGAAGCTGGGCAGAATTCCGAGCAGCTCACAATTATCTGACAGTTCTCCATCTCTGTTTCCACTGGCAGAAACAGCTTTCTTATAAGTTCAACTCTTTCCAATGAATTAATACGATCTTTAATTTATGTTCATGTCTGATCTGATGTTCCCAAACTGGGATAATTTCTAGTCCAAGACTTCCACACAGCTGTTTTGTAGGACAAGGTGTTCTATACCTTATTTTTTTCATGTGGCTGCATATCATTATAAGCATAGAAACATTTTAATATATCTAAATCTGTGTTTCTTTCATGCTCGTAAATAGAATGTGCACTCAAGGCCATGTGGGTGTTTTTCCACCGCAATAAACTGTAGTGAAATCTCAGGAGTTATGATGTATAACCTTGGGCTATAAGGGGAGTACTTTTGACACATGAGTGTCTCTAGGATGCTGGAAAATTCAATTTATTTTATTGCCTCCCTTGAAAGTTCTAAAAGTTTTGGAGAATTTAAAAAGTGTCCTACATACTTAGAAATCTGAAGACTGCTAAAATCTGTGACTGCTAAGAATTAAAATGTCTGGAGCTTACACAACTTACAGAGACACTAAGAATAAATTACTTAGAGTTGGAACCAAATAAATAAAACTGGCACTGATATAAACAAACAAAAAGGAGCCGAGTTTCTGACTGTTTTGAGGTCAGTGCAAGTTAAGGATCAAGTTCCCCCAGGCACCAAATGGATTAACTGTTATTTATATTTTTTGAGTCTCAATATGAGTATATTTTCAGGACTGGATTTTTCTTTGTTTAATGAACGACCTTATAGCTCCTTTTGCCTAGAATGTTCTACCCACTTACAAGCTCCCTTCATCCACCTATGAGCCTTCCTTCTGCCACCCACTTGTAACATCCTTCATCATTTCTAAGACTCAGCTGGGACACACCTATCTGTGAAATGCTCACTAATCTAAACCCAATTATTAGCGATTGGATTTTGCATTACTCAATCAGACTGAACTAAATCATGATGGCTGTTCACTTTTCTACCATCTCAGTCGGACTAATGAGCAACTTCACAGCACAGACTTTGTTTAATTTTTAAATCCCCAGCACGAGGAATTGTGCCTGACACACAACCAGCGCTAAAAATTTATTGGTTGAATGAATGTGGATAGCACACGATAAAGAGAGTCAATTTCCTCTACATATTAGATTAAATATTACTTCTATGAAGTTTGGGCACTGTTAAAATAAGGAAATATGTCTCTTGTTTACTTTTACAAGTTTAATTCCTGGAATAATTTTGTTTATGCACATATTTGCCTCTATTGTCAAATTCTAGCTGAAACAATTTTCGTTATCTATGTTCATACACAGAATATAACTTCTGGTAGCAAAGTAAATTAAATAGAGTTAAGTAGGGTTTTTTTGTTTTTAATTTGTAACATGTTTAACCCCAATTAATAGTTTCTGACCTATTGTTTTTACTAAAGTTAATTCTCAGAACTTATCTCCTTAAACCTCATGCTTTATTTATAGTAAGTGTGCAAACATTAATTAACGACTTAAGATTAACGTAATAAAAAAAGAATAGTTTGGATAAATAGTTCACTGCTGCCTCATCTACAGCAAATTTTGCCTTACTCCATCTTTGTTTCCACTGGCAGAAACAGCTTTCTTATATGTTCAACTCTTTCCAATGAGTTAATACTACCTTTAACTTATGTTCATGTCTAATCCAATGTTACTTTACTGATTCCTTATTAGAGAAAAGTCCTCAGTACTAAATCTTATAAATTTTGATTGATGGCTATTCCATAATATTATCCACTCTCCAAAATTCCCATGAGAAAGAGCACTGGAATCTAACAGTCAATCTTGCTTGTCTGCCTAGAGGCTCACATTCATCAGGGGGAGGAAGGACGTAAAGTAGGTTAACATAAACTCCACTGCAGCACAGGTTTTAAAATCTGACAACTCTAGGCCCAGCCCCAGTGGCCTGGTGGTTAAGTTTAGTGTGCTCTGCTTTGGTGGCCCGGGTTTGGTTCCCAGGCATAGACCTACACCACTTGTCTGTCAGTAGCCATGCTGTGGCGGTGGCTCACATAGCAAATAGAGGAAGATTGACAATAGATGTAAGCTCAGGGTGAATGTTCCTCAGGAAAAAAAAAAAATCTGACAATTCTACACACGTGATCTTGATTGTCATCTTCCCTCCCACTTCTAGAAATCTAGGAGAGCTAAACCAAGATCAAGTGAACAAAACACAACAAGAAGAGGGAAAGGGGCTCAGAGAATATTTTTCGGAGGGCCATTCAACTTTTATGAGTAGAAAAGCGTTTACTTTCCATAAGTGTAGTGATTAGATGGGATCACTACTCCCCATGTGAGTAGATCTCAGGTTGACACTGTTTCAAACTCTTGTAGCTAAGCCAAATGGGGATAGACATTGTCTTTGCTCCAGAAGTTGGATTGGATTCTCTCTCCTGGGCTTGAGGGATTTGGAACAGTAAAACAAGGGGACTAAGGGTCCCTTGCACTGATTTATGTTAAAGGCTCTACCTCAGGGAAAGTCCATCTTCCTGTAGGATATTTGGATTGTTTTCATTTTTTGTGTTTATAAACAGGATGAGTGTATCAGTTTGCCAGGGCTACCAAAACAAATACCTCAGACTGGGTGGCTTACATAGAAATTCATCTTCTCACAATTCAGGAGGTGGTAAGTCCAAGATCAAAGTGTGGTAAGATTTGGTTTCTCTTGAGGCCTCTCTCTTTGGCTTGCAGATGGCCACCTTCTCACTGTGTCTTGATATGGCCTTTTCTCTGTGTCCATGCATCCCTGGTGTCTCTCCCGTGTCCTAATCTCTTCTTCCTACAAGGACATCAGTCATATTGGATTAGGGGCCACCCTAATAGCATCATTTGAATTTAATTACCTTTTAAATGTCCTAACTCTAAATACAGTCACATTCTGAAGTACTGGGGGGTGGGGGGGGGAGTTTGGTCTTCAAAATATGAATTGCTGGTGGGAGACAATTCAGTCCATAATAGTAAATATGTACATTTGTGTTCATGCTCAAAATATTTTTGAATTTTTTGCATGTTTTTGTACTTGCCTCCTAGTGCACATGAGAAATATTTCTTTGGATATACACCTAGAGTAAAGTGCTGGATTGTTGGGTACTCTCTTGCTCCTCATCCTTATCAACACTTGAAATCATCAGAATTCCCAACATTTCCCAATCAATACAAATTCTTTATATATTTTGGTTACTAATATAATTAATCAGTGATATGTGTTGCATATATATGTTGCATATACATATATACACAAATATCTTCTCCCAGTTTTCTTGCTTATGTTTCACTTCCACAATGTCTTAAATAGGTGTTATTTTTAATATAAAATAATTGATCAGTATTTTCCTTTTTGTTGTTTCTTCCCTGTATTATTGCTATTGGAGTCTTAGTTTAAAAACTCTTCCCTACGCCAAAATCTTAAAATAGTCACCCAAATATTTTCTTCAAATGCTTTAAAGTTTTGTCTTCCATATTTGAGTCTTTAATCCATCCGGAATTCATTTTAGTACATGGTACCAGGTAGGAATCCAATTTTGCTTTTTTCCTTAGGGATAAACAAATGTCTTGGCTCCATTTATTGTTTAGTTTGTTCTTTCCCCAGTGGTTTACTGTATCATGTGTCATATATAATTTCAATATATTCGTGGACTGTTTCTGGTCTCTCTATTACGGCCAATGAGACGGCATGTCTCTTCCTGGGGCAAGATGATAGCTTTATAGTGAGTCTTGGAATACGTAGGGGGATGTTCCCACATTCTTCTTCTTCTTCAGGAGACTCCTGACTATTTTTTGGCTTTTTCCATTCTAAAGAAATTTTAGACTTTACTTGTCAATATTCAAAAATAAGATCTGTTTGGATTTTGACTGCAATTTCCCTGAACCAATAGAATTAATCTGTGGGGAATGAACATCTTGATGAAATTGGATTTTCCTTTCTGTGAACATGGAACACTTCTCTATTAAACCATCTTTAATAGTAAATAGTTGTGGAGTTTTTTTTACACCAAATAGATACATATATAAATAAATCATATTTCTTTTACGTTCTTAAAAGATTTATTCTTGGTTACTCTATATTTTGATATTAATTTAACTACCTCTTTTATTTTTTGGTTTTATATTTTTCTGAAATTTGCATATATATTTTTCCAACGATTTGTTTTCAAATTTCTTTGTCTGTGTGTTTCTTATAGTTAAATTTGATTTATTTTACCTAAACTGGAAATCTCTGACTTTTAACTGGCAAATTTATGCTTCTTGCACTTAATGTGATTACTGATATATCAGAACTTATTTCTACCATATTTCACTGTGCTTTCTAATTGATCCATTTTTGTGCACCTCTTGCACCTTTTTTATATTTTGTGTGATTAATTTTTTGCTTGCTTCTTTGATTTTTCTTTATTTTTCTATACAATTAATAATTTATATAATCTATTCCAATTTTTTGACAAGTTACTTTTACAATTTTACTATGGGCACAAAACTGTAAATCAGTTTCTTCCTCTTTTCCTGAAAAGTTAAAAGAATTTGTACAATTTAACTCTGATCATGTCTCTCCCAGTAATAGTTTCAGCCTCTAATTTTGGCTAATTTGTTACTCAGCATTAGTCAATGCATCATACTTACAAATTTCTTTTTCATAATTCTTTTTGCATTTCCTTTGTGGGATTATTTTCCTTCTTGAAGAAAACCCTTTAGATGTTTCTTTAGTGAATTCTTTGATTAATGGTAAATGCACTCAGATTTTCTTTATCTGAAAATAAATTTATTTCAACTCTCTTTTTTTAAGACGAGTCTGATAGACATTCAATTCTAGTTGACAGCTATTTTCTATGAGCACTTTGAAAATTTTATTCTGCTACCATCTGGCTTTCAATTTTAAGAAGTCTGCTGACAGTCAAAGTGTCATTCTTCTCTCTGGCTACCATTTTCCCCAGGCTTTCTACAGATTTCCTAAGTCTGTGTTTTTTTATTAATTACCCTGCTTTGAATGTGTGGTGCTCTCTGTGTCTTTGAATCTGTACTATTTTCATCAGCTCTGGCAAATTTTCAGCCAATACTTCTTTGAATATTTTACCTTCTTATTCTATTTTCCTTTCCAGCACAGTGATATGATACATTGTTAGACTGTTCCATTAGCTAGTGCATGCCCCCTATTAGCAAGTTCTTACTTTCTTTTTGTTTTTCTATTTTGCAGTCTGGGTAATTTCCTTACATCTATGTTCCTGTTTACTTATTCTTTCCTCAGTTATGTCATGTGTTGTTTAATCCATCCACTAAGTTTTTTATTTTAATTATTAATATTTCCTTATAAAAGTTCTATTGTTTGTTTTACATATGCTGGTTATTTTGGTTTCAAAGATTAAGTTGAAGCGTTTGCTTCTGTTTTCTATTTTCAGGAAGAGCAAAATTATTTTGTAATTTAACGTTTGGTATGAGTCACTAATGGAGGCATCCAGACTAGCCAAGAAATGTCTTTGGGAAAAATTTTAGATCATATGCATATTTAACAAGTATGGAATTATATAGATTTTCTATTTTTATGTACATTTTTGTAAACTGTATCATTTTAGGAATACTTTTATTGGATACCTTAGATTATTTCTTTACCAACTTCTTATTGTGCTCCTCTAAACTATTTAATGTTTCCTTTTCAATTTCTGATATTTATTATTTCCATTTCTCTCTTTCTCTTACTCTCTTATCTGTGTTTCTCTTATTCAATCTCACCAAAGATTTATCAATTTTACTAATTTTTTAATATATTTCTTTATTTATGGCCTTATACTATTTCTCATATTATACTTCCATTGAGTTTAGTTTTCTATTCCCTTTTTCAGTTTTTAAGATGGAGACTTAGATGATTGATTTTCAACTTTTCTAGCATATGCATTTTTAAGGATGCACATTTCCCTCTAAGCCTATTTTAACAGAAACCTGCAGTTGAAAGTACTGTTTTATTTTTCATTCAATTAAAATATTTTCTATTTGTTGTTTGAGTCCCTCCATGACCATAGATAACTTAGGAATATATTTCTTAGATTTCAATATATGAAGATTTTCTAAATAAACTTTTAAGAAATCGTTTATTTTGTATTTATTTATTTATTTATTTTCCAGGGAAAGATTTGCACTGAGCTAACATCTGTTGCCAATCTTCCTTTTTTTTTTTTTCCCTCCACAAAGCCTCAGTGCAGGGTTGTATATCCTAGTTGTAAATCCTTTTAGTTCTATGTGAGCCACCACAGCATGGCAACTGACAGACAGGTGGTGTGGTTCCATGACCGAGAAATGAACCTGGGCCACCAAAGCGGTGAGAGGGCTGAACTTTAATCACTAGGTCATCAGAGCTGGCTCCCAAATAGACTTTCTAAAATTTCTACATTAATTACACTGTGATTAGAGAATAGAGCTTGTATCATTCCAGTTCTTTGAAACTCATTGAGACGTGAATTGTGAGGCAGCATATGATAAATTTTTTTAACTGCTCCATTTGTCCTTGAAAAAAATGTGTTGTATAGCTGTTGGGTGGTGTTTTGTAAATGTGTGTGTGTGTGTGTGATTGTCTATTAGTAGTTCAAATTTTCGTATTTTACTTCGTTGTTTTTCATTTATTCTGTTAGTTATTAAAAGACGTTAAAAATCCTCATTATCATTGTAGATTTGTCTATTTCTCATTTTAGTTCTGTCAATGTTTGTTTTACATATTTTGAGATCATGCAAATTTTGAGGTCATGCATATTTTGACATTCATACAAATTATTTATTGTTACATCTTCCTGAATTATTAGCATTATGAGTGTCTTTCTTTACCACTAGTAATGCTTTCTGATAGCTATACCAGCTTTCTTTTGGATACTACAGTCATGTGCCACATCACAACGTTTAGGTCAATGATGGACCACATAAAGGACGGTGGTCCCATAAGATTAGTACTTTATAGCCTAGGTGTGTAGTAGGCTATACCATCTAGGTACATGTAAGTGTACTCTATGATGTTCACACAACAATGAAATCGCCGGTGATGCATTTCTCAGACCATGTCCCCATTGTTAAGTGATTCATGACTGTATTTGCCCAGTATACCTTTTCCCACTGTTTCTGACTTCACACTTCACCTGGGTCTTGATCCAGGAATTCTTAGCTGACTTTTTAGTTATCTCATTCTTATAAGCTGATACACATGCATACTTACACACACACACTTACACACACACACACACACACACCCCTGGAGTTTTGCTTCTTATCCTCTCTAGGATAGTTGACCCAAATCACCTAAGAATTACCAGAAACAAAGCTATAGATTATTTCATAGTCCCGTTTTCCCTTGACCATTTTTGTATGTATTTTACTTCTTAAACACTTCATAAATAGTTACTTCACATTTTTTATCTAATAATTCCAATATATAAAGTATATGGATCCAAATATTTTTGTTGTTGGTTTTGTTGACTCTCAAGTATGATGAATTGTTTTCTTGAATTTTACATAATTTTTCAGCCTGCATTCATATTTAGCTGAACTTATTCCAAGGATTCCTGAAAAAATAAAATGAAAAAGGCTTTCTTCCAAAAAAGTTACACTTATTTCTCCCTAAAGCTACTTGAATCCCCTTTGAGGATTCTGGCTTATATTAGGAGTGTTAGAATTACCTTCACTCCCTGACGTTGGTCCTAATATCTAATTTCCTAGTTCCTTGTTGGTTTGAGCATTTGACTCCAGAGCAACTCCAGCTTTTATGTGTGTTTGTTCCACACTGCTCGTTTTTCTAATTTCTAACTTTCTCAAGAGCCTTACATGTGTATATTAAGCACACACATTTTATTATAATTTATGCGTGATTTGGTTGATTTTGTTTTGTTTCAGAATCAAGCACCTGCCATAGCACTTAGGCCTGACTCCCCCACTGTCGGTCCTCCATGCGTAGTTCCTTGCTCTCTCTGTGTTATACTAGATGGGTCCATATTTCTAGGGAAGTCTTCATTAAAATGATTCATTCCAAAACGTCCCCAAGAATTTTATTTCAAGTAGTCTCCAGAAATTTCCATTTACTACCTTTGAAAACACTTATAAGCCCACTTGAACTATTTCTTGCAAAGACCTCAGATTCTCCCCATTACCATCAAACACACCAACAATTGATTACTCAGCTTAGAGTGGGAAAGACTGGATGACTGGAAGGCTCATCATGAAAATGTGGTGAAGATTCCATCTTGGAGAAGTGCAACAAAAAGGGCAGTTCCGGGAAGCTCAAGTATAAGTTCAATGCAGAGTCTGTTTTATGTTATTAGTCTACCTCTTTCAGGAGGATGAATTGTTAAAAAAAATTGAATGAATTGGTAAGATTTTAGGTTTATCTTCAAAGGCAAATTACCATGACCATCTGCTTTGAAATCTGTGTAAACACTAGAAGCATGATTTGAGCTAATATATCCGAGGTTCCAAATTCTTTCAAGGAAGGGTGGCTGCTTATGCATCTTACATCCTTGCATATACAGAATGCGCCTTGGCTTTTGGTAAGAAGCTCTGGGCAGTTTTCAGAAAGAAAGCTCGTTAAGATGATTTTTGCAAAAGAGGTCTCCTCATTAGTACCCAGCCTCACTGCAATGCTTATTTATGTCTGTCTTCTGAGTGACTGGAACAGAATTCCAACCTAATACCATTTCTGCTTTCAAAGGACACTATCTTCTAGACCTCATTTAGCATGGGGATGGAGAAACACAGATAAATGCCTTATCAGGCAAAAAAGTAATTTCATGTTCTTGCAGTTCTTTTCTCTGTCTATTCAAATGCTAGATGCCCTTTCATCTTCCACAAATGATTTTCTCTTAATCCGCAAGAAACTAGTTCTATTCTTTCTAACAACATCATTATATTTTGAGTGAATTATCACAGAACAATTAAGAGCTGTTCTCATGTGACACACTTATCTTTGGCTGTTTGTTTCAAAATTTGGTTCAGCTGTGCCCTCCACTATTTCTTCATTTTGTTGAATGCCTTTGTCAGCATGGAGGAGAGAAAATAACACAGTAGGGGGCAGGGCAGAAGTCACTGTATTATAAGATGTTATTGCCTTTGGAAACAATGTTCTCCATTATAGATCAACGAGCTAATAACAATGCATTATTTTGTTAAAAGGCAGTTGTTACTATCACTGCAGCAAAACATCCTATGATATGAACTAAGCGATTACTCTGACACTTTTCAATAAATGAAGAAACAATTTTTTTCACAAAATCTTATTTTGTCATGTGTTTCATTTTCATGCTTTCCTTTAGAAATTTTGTATTTTAAAAGAGATGACCTACAAACAAAAGGATGGCGACTTTAGAGTCAGATAATCCTGAGATCAAATCCTTTCTCTGACATTTACAAACGGTGTGACCTTAGATATGATAATTTCTCTAATTCATAACTTCTGTATCCAGAGAATGGAAATTTGTGGAGTTTATTAGTAGTATAAGTGATTTGGCTGCTCAGGGCTTCACACAAGAAGCGGTATTGTTACTGAACAGTCTTAACCTGCATTAGTTTTTTGCCCCAGAATTCCATTAAACCACGGCAATAAATAAATAAATAAAAACTTCACTGTGCTGGATGCTTGTTGTTTCATAGGCTTACCTCATATTAGAAGTGAAAAATTTCTCTTTTCATCTTTTCTTAACAGAAACCTTGCAGTGTAGCTGTATATACAGCATTTTCTAAAATCCTTTGAGAAAACTCTTTGCCCACTCAGAGGTTCTCTGGTGCTTATGACACGGCATGAAGCATTGCCAATATCCTTTCCTGACATCTTTTAGTTGCATGCGTTGGAGATAATACTAAAAGATAGGTGTGAAGTCAGCTATCCAAGCACAGAGCAAAAAGTCACATTTTTACATTACTGAGCAGAGCCCTAACCTGGCTTTGTTGTCACTGCTAAGTAGCATAGCACAGAAATCTCCTGTTCACCGTAGTAAAATATAGTCATAGCAAATTCTATATATTAATTTATTAACACATTTAATAAGCACATGCTATGTGTCAGAAACTGAATTAAACACTAAAGACACAAAGTTAGATATGATCCCTTTGCTTAAGCACTCAGAGATTACTGGAGGAGACATACACATTAAGAGACTGTTAGAGATTTCCAGTCTGGACAAGACAGTGTAGATTCATTTCTCCCAGCATCTCTTCATGAAGTGCAACCATAAACCCTGGAAATAATGCAAGAGGCAGTGGAATGAGAACTCTGAATGGTGGAAAGAGGAAGGCAAACTAGTTAGTGATCCCAAGACTGAAGGAAAACTGTAATGGCAGGGGTCTTACAACCCTGCACCCAACAGAAAAAGGCAACCTAGCCCCACATGCTGGATCTCCTGTCTGGCAATAGAAAACAGCCCAAATCGGCTCATTCCTCCCCTGGATCAAATAGGAGTCCTGTCAACACCATCAGGCAAACAAGGCAGCATATGCATGGGGGAGAGATCAAGACCCACACCGAAAAATAGCAGGCCAGAGAAGCATCTTCTTCCTCATTGGGCCTGAGACTCTCCTCTATCAGATAGAGAAAGTGGGTGGTCAGATGACACCAGCAGTGGGGAACCATGACAAACAGCCTGGCTGGAAAGCTTCTTTGTCCCCATAGACCTGAGACTCCCCTCCCTAACCAAGAGATTAGGGTGGGATCTAGTTACAAGAAGTCTTCCCCGGATGCACCATCTGTCCCCTGGGGAGTGAGGAGATTCTCATCATCTAGAGGCACCAGGGAGCCCAGCTTTGGGGGACTCATTCTTCCCCCTCAGGCAGCACTGGAAAGGTCCAGTGGGACCCCTAGTGGTACCAGACAAACCAAGCAGGCAAAAACAACACTATAATGGCTCTAAAAATGAAAGTGTCCAAAAGAAAAAAGAGAAAGTAACAAGTGTGGGTGACGCTGTGGAGAAATTAGAGCCCTCATACATTGGTGGTGGAAATGTAAAATGGTGCAGCCACTGTGGAAGACAGTTTGGAGGTTCCTCAAAAAGTTAAACATAAAATTTCCACATTAGATATAGAATTGTCCAGCAATTCTACTCCTACGTATACACCCAAAAGAACTGAAGTCAGGTGTTCAAACAAAACTTTGTATACAAATGTTCACAGCAGCACTATTCACGATAGCCAAAAGGTGGCAACAATCCCAATGTCCATCAACTGGACACCCATCAATGGATAAACCAACTGTGGTATATCCATACTAAGGAAAATTATTTGTCCGTAAAAAGGAATAAAGTACTCATACATGCTACAACATGGCTTGAACCTTGAAAACGTTATGCTAAGTGAATGAAGCCAGTCATAAAAGACCACATGTTATATGAATCCATTTATGTGAAATGTCTAGAACAGGCAAATCTGTAGACACAAACTAGATTAATGTTTGCCTAGGGCTGGGGGATAGGGAGACAAGGAGGGTACAGGGGTTCTCATTGTAATGAAAATGTTTTAAAATTGAGTTTGGTGATAGTTGTATATATCAGCAATTATATTAAAAACCACTGAAATGTACACTTAAAAAAAAACATTGAATTATCATTGGAACCACAGCCCACAAAAGTAAGCCAAGAGTTGTGTGCTAAACCTAAGCAGGTTACAGCCTGCTAAAATAAAAGATTTAAATAGGACCTAACGTAATTGTCAAAATGTTGATCCAATTAAAAGTGACCCATCAGACAGAGATAAGACAAGCAACTGATGCCAACGCCAAGACGAATAAGATACTGGAATTATCTGACAAGGATTTGAAAGCAGCCTTCATAAAAATGCTTCAACAAGAAATCACAAATTCTCTGGAAACCAGTGAAAAACAGAAAGTCTTAGCAAAGAGAGCTGGTCTGTCAGAAAGATGTTTAAGGATGTAGCAACTGCTCTTAACTCAGGGAAGTGAAGCAAGGAGTGGAGGGAGACGCTAACTTGTCACCCTGTACCTTTCTGGATGCTTTTAATCACTTCCAATGAGAATGATTTTTTAAATAATAAAATTAAATTCAAATTTCATAAAATTAACTGAATTCCATTTTGAAAAGTGAAAGAAACAGTGTCTCCATGCTCTATTATTAAAATTTCTTTCTTTTCTGGTAAGTAACGAACATATCTTTTAATGATTTTACATTGAAAGCACGAAAAATGAGTTAGTAGCTTTCCTTATAAAAAGTTTATGATCCACAATTTCAAAAAAAGAAAAAAGTGCATTGTTTTCTAGGAGCAACTAAGTTTTCCCATTAAATTGGCTGAGGTGAATTCTGACAGAGCTTATGGACTGTGCTGAATTACTGTCTTCAGTGTTTGGGAGATGGAGGGTTAAATATTTTTATGTCTTTATTTTTAAATAGTTGAGTTTTTACTCTTGACTACATTTTTTTTCTAATTTATTAGAAAAACTGCATATTATGATTAGAAGTTGAATTTTTTGTCCTCTGCATGTGTACTATTATTTAAGTAACAAGCAAAAGTTATGGCAGCCAACAAATGGTTTTGAGCTATCGCCACATACAAGACTGTATGTACACGTTATTGCTAAATTCTGCTTTAAGCAGTTATCATGTTTTTTAAAACTATCACTACTTGGGAAGAATTATTATCTAATTAATAATGGGAGCTCAAAATAGAAAGCAGGGCTAGAAATGATCAGTGTTTACCCTGTTCTATTCCATGAGGAGATTGGATGCTGAGCTCTACTCATTTGACTTAAATAGTGGAGTGGACTGAAATCCTGGGTACCAGTGACCCTGGAGAATAAAAAGATAACAGAAAAGACACCCTCCATGTTTTTTTTTTGTTTTCTCATTTGTATTTTTTGCCCTCAGACCTTCCAAAGTTCTGACCAAACATGGTGTCGTGTTGTGATTTATAACAAGAAATATGTATTTTGCCTTTTACCCAGTTCTTAGCAGAGAGCTCCTAAAATTTTTGGAACTGTGATGAGAGCAATAGAGACGTCTTTTGTTATGTTAATGAGGTGACTTTTGGAAAACCTGCCTAAGTCACAAAGGATGGGAGCTGGCTGCCAGTGGAGTCAACCTTTTGATTAGAGGGTTGGAGCTTTCAGTCCCACCCACTGACTTCTGGGGAGGGGTGAGGGGCTGGAGACTGAGTTCAATCTAATCAATTTAATCAACCATGCCTATGTAATGAAGCCTCCATAAAAAACCAAAAGAATGAGGTTCAGAGAGTTTCTGGGTTTGTGAACACGTGGAGGTGTGGGAAGAGCGGAATGCCTGGAGAGGGCACGGAAGATCTGAGCCCCTTCTCACGTACCTTGCCCTATGCATCTCTTCCATCTGGCTGTTCCTGAGTTATAGTAAATCAGTAATCTAGCAAGTAAAATGTTTCCCAGAGTTTTATGAGCCACTCTAGGGAATTAATTGAACCCAAAGAGGAGGTTGTGGGAACCTCTGATCTGTAACTGGTGAATCAGAAGCACAGGTGACAGCCCGTATTGCCACTGGCCTCTGAAGTGGAGGGCAGTCTTGTAGGACTGAGCCCTTAACCTATGGAATCTGATGCTATCTCTGGATAGATAGTGTCAGAATTGAGTTGAATTGTAGGATACCCAGCTGCTGTCAGAGAGTTGCTGGGTGGTGTGGGAAAAAACCCACACAGTGGAATGGATACAGAATCATACGTGGTAAACAGAAGAGTCACTCAGCTAATTAGTCGTACCTGTGGTTACACTGCTCGAGCCAAGCTTCTACATTCGGCAATTAGACCACATAGAACAGCAACATCTCCCCTTTCTTATTTTACCAGGAAGCAACAGAGAAAATAATAATACAGTGAAATCGATTTTTCTGCCAAACACAGAGGGAAATGCAGAAAGCAAAGAACTAAGAAAAAAGTATGATGCATGCATTGCCAAAATAAACGGGGTTGTTCATTGCCAGCATACTGCCACCTGTCAATGGCATCCATCCTTTCTTCACTGTAGCAGCAAGAGCCTCCGCTTGTGCCCAAAACATCCTAGCTGTGACATGTACATGCAGATTTCAATATTCCTGTCACAGCAAACTATAAATATAAAAATTAACCCCAAAAGGGATTTGTCACCATCAGTGAGCATGAATATTTCAATTTCTGGATCCATCATTCACCAGGAAGACACATGATGTCTTAGAACAAACAAGTTATTCTTGAATAACTGTCTCAGTCTAAAGTGACAGAGGTAAAAGGAGTTGCCATTTCTGTAAAAAGTAGAAATCTGTAAGAAACAATCCTTGGTTAGGTTTATGAAAATGATTCAAACAATATAGAAGTATTTAAGATGATACTGTCTCCTTATCATCTCCCTTCCGAGTCAAGTGCTACTCCCTAGATTTACCGTATTAACAGTTTCATGTCTACATGGTCAGAAAAACATGTATATGTTATATGTAAATATTCCTTTTATTTACACAAATATTTGTGTTTTACAATTTTGTTTTCTTATTAACCAATATATTGATCAACTTTCCATTTAAATAACCAAATCTACCCATTTTTTATCACAGTTGCAAAATAGCACAACATGTGGATACTATTAATACTTTGCCCATTGAGGAGCATTATGTTGTTTCTGGATTTGGGCATCAATGAACATTTTTGCCTTTAAGTAAAACTTTAGATAAATTCCTTGGGTGGGATTCCAAATCACAAGAAATCTTAATGTTTTCCAATTGTCTTTCAACACAATTTGAGAGTCCTTGTTTATTCTAGCAAACACTGGCTATTATAAAACGTTTTGGTGTTTCCAATAAGGTAGGAAAAAATGGTGTCTCATTGTGATTTAAATCTGCATATATAGTTACGAGTGAAATTTAGTGTCTTACCGTATGGTTGGCTATTCGCTATTTGTAATTCTATTCCTGTGAAATGTTGCTTCAAGTCTTCACTCATTTTTCTATTGTGAGAACTCTGTGTAGAAAGGAAATATGACATTTCTCTGGCATAGATTTTATATTTTGCATATATTTTCCACAGTTGTCATTTTTCTTATGATGTTGTAAATTTTTTTCCAATACAAATGTGGTCCAATTTAAGACTTTTCCCTCTCAGTTTCTGAGTTGGAAAAAGCCTTTTTCATTCCAAAGTTTTAAAAAGTAAAGTTATTTCTTCTGGTGCTTTTGGAATTTCTCTTTTAATGTTTAAATGCTTGTATATCTGGTATTTATTTTAGAATAAAGCTTCTAGTATGGATTCAGCGTTACTTTTTTACAAGAGATGTAGTCAAATGGTTAAACAGAACTTTCTGAATAATCTATCAGACCTTCAATAATTTTAAATATTCTTTTCACCAATATCTTGATTATATTTGAGTCTATTTCTGATTTTCTTTCAGTATCCTTTATCTATTTATGTACCGGTTCCAAATTATTTTAATGTAACTTCATAATACTTTTTAAACCAATAAAAATTACTTCCTGCTAATTACTTTCCTATATCAGTATATTCCAAGACATTCTCACATGCTGATTATTTTATATGAATTTTTGCCAAGTTAAAAAAAAATCTGTTTAACTAAGACATAGATGAATTTATTGTTCAATTGTGGGAAAATTGTTAACAGGAATTCTGTTTTTCTATCCAAAAATAGGGTACGATTTTCCATTTGCTTAGGGTTTACCTCATGTCCTCTAGTGAAATATTAAAATTCTCTCCTTGTAGTATCTGAATATCTTTAATCTGAGTTTATTCTCAGATATTTTACCTCTGTTATTTTGATGGTAATATTTTTTTCTTCCCGAAGTGATGATAAAAGAAAAATGGAGAAGATGTGATTTGTGAACTTGAGAATTTCGGAGTCAGTTAGGAGCTTACAAACACGTAAAATACAATATTATTGAGAAAATAAATAAACACACAAAATGCCGTGGTAGTTCAGAGGAAATAGTGGCTATCCCTGTAAAATAAGTTTCCTAGTAAAATGTAACATCTGATCTAGGTGTTTAAGAATCAGTGGAATCTTTAGGGCAGTAAAAGATGAGAAGACAGGGCAGCGAAAGGAGAGAGCCTGAGATGCTCCTCCTGGAATATCAGCACGGCTGGAATGTGGAGATGTGCGAAAACAGGTTAGAATTTAGCTCCCAGAGAAATAGTCTGGGCTACGTGCTCCTGGGGAAATAGTTTGGCTACATATGTATAGTAAAGGATCTTTCATTGCAAGTTAAGGAAATTGGAATAGACTAAATGCATTTTTATTGCATGACAACTTAGGTAGCTGTGAAGAAGTTTATCCAAAATGAGGAGAGACAAATGGCAGAGAATGCCAGCAAAGGGAAGAAAGGTCAGGTTTGCATATAGATCTGAGGTCCTGGTAGCACATCCCAGTGGTAGTATAGCTCCTATCATAAAGAAAATTCTCATTAAATATTGAATTAATGAATGAAAAGATACACGAAAAAGCAAGTGTTTTTTGAAGTCAGGTATTTCCAGAAGTGTACAATGTTCAATAGTTCAATCTCAAGGTTTAAACCACTCATTCTACAAAACCACCGGATTTCCTAGAAGTATAGTATTTTGCCCAATAAGAATGGCAATATTAAGGAACCAGAATCTGGAACATAACTCTGTTCTGAAACACAGCAGTAATTAAGTAAATGAATTAATGTTTCAAAGCACTTGGGACAGCGCTTTGCATAAACTAAGTCTGTATGACTGATACAACTATTTGTTAAGTAAATAACAAAGGCGTGGATGCCAGGGCCCTGGTTAAAAATTGTAACATAGTCAGTGTTTAAATCAGACCTCAGTTCCCTTTTTCTGAACTACTCACCTGTCTCTGATTGTCCCCTGCATTCGCTTCATGTCTTCTTTATATGATTCAAACACCTCTATTAATCTCCCTATTTTTCCCCAACCACCTCACAGAAGACTATATTTACCATAGGAGTGTACACAGGAACAGAGGAAGGAGGGAACTTGCGTTATTTGACACATGAAGAGAAGCTTTGTACAGCTGGACCATCATGAGAAAGAAGGAGGGTGGCCAGAGCTGGGCAGGGCTCAGTTCATGCCATTTGTGTTGGCTGCTTTTAAGGAGTTTGGACTTTATCTTAAGAGCAATGAGGAGCCACTAAAAGAATTTAACAAGAGAATTATGGGCTTAGATTCATTTTTAAATGATTCTTCCTGTTTAGAGTGGAGAATAGATTTGAAGGAATCAAGAGCAAGTATGGGTAGCAATTCCTACAGTCAAAGTAAGAGATGATATGGGCCAGCCCTGGTGGCCTAATGGTTAAGTTTGGCATGCTCTGCTTCAATGGCCTGAGTTCAGTTCCTGGGTGCAGACATATACCACTTGTCTGTCAGTGACCATGCTGCGGTGGCATCTCACATACAAAAAGAGGAAGATTGGCAGCAGATGTTAGCTCAGGGCGAATCTTCCTCAGCAAAAAAAAAAGGAAAAGAAAAAGTAAAAGATGATGTTGGTTTAGACTAGAGTAGTGTCTGTGGAAATGAAGATTAACAATAGGTGGAATTAGGATCCTCTCATATGAAGAATTGAAGAGAGGACAACATCAAAGATGATGACTAGGTTTTGTGTCAGGAGCAACTAGCTAGCATTTCCCAAGGTGGCAAACTTTGGAGGAAGTTCAGATTTTGAGGGAAAAGAATATGAGCTCAGTTGGTTATTTGGGTCTGGAGCTCAATAAAGTCTGTGCTAGAGAAATATTCTTGGGAGTCGTATGAGGCACCTCTCATGCATCCTTTTACATCCTTTCAGCCCCACCTCTTACTCCAGCCAAAGCTGCTGCAACTACCACTGGTATCACTTCTCATTGAAGTTTCAACCAGATTTTCGTAGATCTAACCTGTGCTAGTCCTTAGTCATGCATCTCTTGCGTGCTGCCTGAGGTTCATATATGTGCACCCCAGAATGTGAGCAGGTTGACTCCTATGAGACCTCCCTTGATCAATGGGGAATAGAAGCTGATGAATAAATACTTCTATTTCTTCCCCCTGAGTGTTCAGATTGAGCTGCGTTTGTTAAAGCTGCTCAGAAGAACTTGGAAGGATCCAGCACCAGGTGCCGCAGAAGGACAACTTGGTAAGGCATCCTTCTGCTGATTTTTCTCCTTCCCTGACTCACTTCCCCTGTGTGTCACTGCCACTGCCTGGGATAACTCTCTGGATAAACTACCTGAGTGCCAGCCTTTGTCTCCCTCTGCTTTTGGAGGAAACTGGGATAAGATAGGAGTTATCAGTGAGTAAGTGGTAATTCAAGTGCCAAGAGTGGATAAGATCACAGAGAAAGAGAAATGAGTAAACAACCTTCAAAGAGCCAATATTTATTGATTGGATAGTGCCAACAAAGAAAACGAGGAAAGAGCGTCCAAAGAGGAGGGAGGAACAGAAAGAGAGAGAGAAGTCAAGGAAGCCATAAGGAGAGAATATTGAAGGAGGGAGTGGCCAGTTTTGTCAAGTGATTCTAGGCTCAAGAAAAATGAAGACCAAAAGCGTAAAGAAGATTTGGAATTGTGGAAATCAATGACGCTCATAGGTGGGACCAACCTTTTCTCTTTTGTATATTTATTTATTTATTTATTTATTTTACATATTTATTTTTTAATTGCAGTAAGATTGGATTATAACATTATATAGCTTTCGGATGCAACCTTTTCTTTTAAGAGAACACACAGAACTGTGATCAAAGACATTCTCAGTCTGAAACTCCAGGTATTGATGAGCTGGATAAGTGGATAATCAAGGGGGCTTTAAACACCCTTGGAATCACACTATGTTGGGGGCTGTCTGTTTGTGAGGTCAATTGCCTATGACAGCTTTTGGCACAACAGTGCTTGGTTCCAGCTGTGGGATACTTAAGAAGCTGGACTGATGAGGCTGCTGTGGATTTAGACGTTTCCCCAGATACATTCACCAACATCTGCACCAAATTAACAATAATTTTTAACTCAGTTGTCATCTTTGATCTTGTAAACATATGATTGAGTTCTCATCTGCAAGAGATTAACCTGAAATTGAATCTGCCATGCTATCTTAAAGGTAGTACTCATACATCTTTTGTCACTAAAGACAGCATTTTGTGGGAACTTACCTGGTATTTAAACCACTACCCATTTTATGTGGGTTGTTGATACCAAACACTTCCTATGAGAGGAAAGAAATCAAATTTGCTGGAATTCCTCCATCCATGTGCATTATAGCTAGGATCACTTAATATTCTAGCCTGGCACCACCATACAAAGGCCAACTTTTCTTTTCTAACAAGGTTCTTCCTGAACACCATCTTTTACTGTTCGTAGTATTCTTTCCCTGACTCCCACACACAGCTGGCAAAGTATTTGCACGAAATGCTCATAGAAATGCAGGCACTCTTTGAAATATAAGATTTCTCAGTGTCCAAACTGAGAGGAAGAGCTCAGTCCTGTAGTCTAAGACTACAGTTAGAACTTTTGCTAAAACATAATGCTAATAAAGAAAAATAAAGTTTGGAGAAAGAAAAATTGTTTTTGTATTTCACATGAAAATGTCAATAATGTTATTAATCCTTGAATTCAAGTGCTTTAGTTCCACTGCAATGGCTATCAAGACAGTCAAACATACTCATAAGAATAGCTAACGCTTACTGTGTGCCAGGCATGGTTTCCATACTGTACATGTACTGGGTCTAAATCTCTTTAACAACTGCATCAAGTAGGTACCATTGTCTCCATTTCATAAGTGGGGAAACTGAGATACAGAAAGTTCAGGCGACTTGTCCAGGTTAACAGAGCTACAAAGTGCCAAATCCTAACAACCCTGCCTCAAGTCCACGTTCCTAAACTCTTAGAATGAGAGCATCTAAAAATGCAATTCAGCAAACAGATCACTTCATTCCTCCTTTACTTATGTAAGCTTCCGTGTACAGGCTTTTCATATTCATCCAATACCAAAGTTAACAGTGGAAAGTAAGAGACATTCAGAAACCCATCCAAAGTAGCCCACCATAGAAAACATGGAACTGAAGATCCCATGTGACCACTGACTGGTATTTCACTACAGCTGATATCAAATCTACATGGCACCATAGACTATTGGTTAGTCTAATCAATACACTAGAAAAGTCAAACTTCGTAACCTGAAGTGCAGTCTTTCCTCATGTCATTCTTCAGGGCATTCAAAAGCCTCTCGTGAAAGGGAGAATCTATGCAGATGAGGAATCCAACAAAGAAGAGGAGAAATTACCAGTCGGCGGCGGAGTCGTGTTTGTTTCTGCCAGGCTCACTGCTCCCACGCTCCTGGGGGCTGCAGCCCAGGCCAGGGCTGAAGCCTCTACATTGCGTTTGATTTGACTTCTTGCAGTAACGTCAATTTGAGAAGACTATTGGAAGGTTGTCTGAAACTTAAAAGCACTTTCTAACAAAATTTGTCTATACTAAAGCTTAAAAAAAGGAGGGAAAAAGCCTTTTTACACTAAAAAATGAACATATAATACAAAGATTTAACAGCACAAAACCAGTTACTTCTCATTCCAGGAAAAGAATATTCATTTTGAATATCTCCACTTATTTTCCCTTACTTTACAAGGCAGAGATTTCCAAAATAAAATAGCAGATTCTCCTGTGCCTTCAAAATCCATTTCTTAGACAAATTTTTCTTTGATGATGCTGTGATCCTCAAAGTGGTTCATACAAAGAACACTGATTTTGAGATACAGACATGAATTCAAATCCCAATTAAATGTGTATGCCAACCTCCCATTTTAGACAACATTTTGAGCTTCAGTATCCTCACGTGCAAAATAAAAATAACAACACTTTCTTTATGAAGGCAGTTAAGACCACACATGTGAAAAGTTTGCATAATGACTGGCACATAGAGAGGCTTAAAAATAGTGAATATATCTCAGATTCAGTCCTTCACACATCAATTCACCAGTTTCAATAAATTATTTTGTCATTAAAGAAATGCTTGTTCAGTGACACTCAGGGGTCACCAAAGCACTGTAGAGGATTCTCAGGAATAATTGAAATTGATGGATCTTGGGATATCAAAGTGTCACACTTCCACCAGGCAGCAATGAAGAGAATAATCTTTTTAAGATGCTTTCCTTGGCATGAAACGCTGGTTTAATGGTCACAGAGGGACATGAGAAGCTCATTGGCAGGTAGTCAAGGATATTCTTCTTCTTCTGAAAGTTCCAGGCTTTGGGAACATTGATTCTTGCCTCTAAATATCCTGTGTGCCTGTTGACATCTTATGGAGCAGATCTGATCCTGTGAGGGAACCTGAGTAAATAGGTATACCATCCTCAGGCCATTCGGGGCAGCTCTCCTGCGGCACCTGACACATGTGGCTCAGGGCTGGGCTGAAACCTACCATCTCTGAGTGTGCAGGATGCGTTCCTTTCAGAATATGTGGAACTTAAACATGTTAGGATGGTTCTGTATTCTTCAGGGTGTATAGAAAAATAGTCCTGGGACTACAGGCCATTCTGAGTCTGTTGTTTAACTTCTACTGGGTTGAGCCTTTGGTATAGAGATGATAAGAGATGCATTTAGTTTATAAAAGCAAAACCATGTACAAAATGAACAGTTCTCTATTTTCAGCTGGTTTCTGGAGTAGTACAGTCTGGAAATCGCATTTTATATTTCAGCCAAAAAAAAAAAAAACCCAAAATATGGGGCAAATAAAAAGCTTGTGTATGACTATCTCCTAGCAGAAACTTTTCTGTGTGGCTTGGTAATCTCAGCTGGCACGAGAGGAAGGTCGAGTCTGTTAAAGTACCATCCTAAAAGAAGATGATTTTGTCAGCTACAGAGACTATTTCCTGTGTTTTAGTGGTTTCTCAGGAATATCTATTTAACATTCAGCATGTGTGTGGGCATCAAAACCTAAGTATCAACGGCTTGCCTGTGTCACCTTGACAGCCTTGAAATGAAGTTAAGAACAGAACGAGATTAAAGCAAGGAAGAGACGTACTACGATTTCTGAGCTGAGCTATGTGAAATAGCTGGCTTTGTCCCTTCAGCGTCTCAGAGATCTACGTATAGAGAGACTTGCTTGAGTAAGTTTAATTAGTTATCTAGTCAATGCCACCAATAATCATGGCCAGTTTTGATTAATCATTGTGCTTAGGATCTTACATTTTGCCTAATTTAATCTACCTGGCACACTTTTGAAGTAGTGGCTATCACTGTGCCCATTTTATAAGAAAGTAAACTAAGGCACAGAGAAGAGTGTTAGCTATGTGTGTCATGTGGAGGTAGACACTAAGTTCTATGGCCTTCAGAACGTCAGTGAGCCTCCTTGTGGACGAGTGTGCCACATCTTATAAGTACCAGTAGCGTTGGGATGCAAAAATGCTTGTTTGCCATCTGACCACACAGCACAAATTTTTAACCCCTACAGTTCATTGCTGCTGTCAATCTCTGTGTCAAATCCAAATAGCATGACTCTCAGTTTAGAAAATAGAAATTCAAGTCGTTAAATTTCCACTTGATTATTGTCTTGTCATCAATTTCTTTTCACCACCAAGAATTCTTTTTAAAGCATCTGAAAGCAAGCATCAGATTCAAAAACTCTTAGACCTTAGGGTTTGAATTTGTGATTCAAGAATTTATGATTCATGATTCTAAAATGTCATGAATGCCACATTTGTTTATTTCTCTGCTCAGTCCAGCTGTAACCAACCACTTGCTGCAGCCAGTGATGAGTCCAACATCGTTCATCGGTCATGATGTCCTGCCTAGCTTTGAGCAGTACCAGGACTCCTGTGACCATGTGGCCTAGGAAAGTCTTTACTCTTCAGCCCCAGGGAAGCTGTCATAACTGATGTGGATCAAAGTTCACAAAGCCAATATTGAATGCTGGTCTCCTGCCATCTGTCACATTGGTAAGCCAGGCAGGCTTCAAGGATGCCCCGCTTACCTGTGTCCCACTGACAATGAGAGCTCTCTTTACTCCTCCCAAGACCATTGCACTGAGTGGCCAGCCTCCACAGTCACCCACAATGCCATCGACCCTGAGTCCTGCCATCTCCACTCTCTTCCTTCTCTCGACACATGTCTGCTGAACACTCAATCTGTCCTAGGCACTATTCTAAGAGTTAGGGATAAAAATATCAATCAGGAAAGAAAAAGGTTCAACTCTGTATTTTAGTCAATAGACAGACAGTAAAAAAAGTACAAGAAAACTATAGTGCCATGATATAATATATTAAGTGCTAAGAAGAGAACTAAAGCAGAGTAAGGAGATAGAGTGAGGTACGGCACAGAGACTCTGAGGCTGGTATGTTTGTATAAATGAGATATGAATGAAGTAAGGAAGCAAGACTGGCCCATCTGGGGCCAAAGGACTCTGGGAAGAGGAAAGAGCAATTTTCTTGAGGAGCACCAAGAAGGACAGTTCACTGCAGCTGAGTAAGGAAAGGCTAGCGTGATAGCAGATAGGGTTGAAGACATGGGATCTTGTAGGCCATTGCAGACTACGGAGGGAAATTTGGATTTTATTCTGAGTGTGATAGTATATTCTTTTTCTATTTCTGTGTAACAAATTATCACAAACTGAGTGACTTGAAGAAACACAAAGTTATTATCTCATAGATTCCAGAGTCAGGAATCCAACACATTTTTAGCAAGGTCCTCTGCTCAGGGTCTCACAAGGCTAAAATCAGTGTGTCAGGGCTGGCTGCCTCCTCAACTAGAGGCTTGACTAGGGAAAATTTCATACTAAGCTCCTTCAAGTTGTTTGCAAACCACATTTCCTGCAGATGTATGACTGAAGTTCCCATTTTCTTTCTAGCCTGGAGGTCACCCTCCACTCCTAGGGCCCCTCTCAGGTCCTTGCCACCTCACCTTCTCAATGACATAGCAGTTTGCTTCCTCCAGGCCAACAGGAGCATGTCTCTCACTTCTACATTTCTCTGCCATGTTTAAACACTCACTTGGTTAGGTCAGGCCCATCCAGGATCATGCCCTTTTTAATTAATTCAAAGTCATTGATTGGGGACTTCATTACATCTGCAAAACCCCATCATAATCACAAGGTCTTCTCAGACTCAAGGGGAGGGTTTATACAGGGAATGTGCCCCAAGGGTGGGAATACTGGGGACAATCTTAGAATTCTGCCTACCACAGATAGGAAGTCAGAAACTTAGAGCATAGGAGAAACTCCTTGTGATTTTTGTTTTCACAGGATCACTTGTATGTGACAGTTTGTAGGTGGGCAAAAACAGTAGCAGGGAGACCAATTAGGAGACCATTGCCATGGCCCAGGTAAGAGATAGTGGGGAGAGATGTGATTCAGAATGCGTTTTAAGACAGAATCAGTACCATTTGTCTTTGGATTGGCTGTGGGTGACATGCATGAGTGGACATAGAGCTCTGGCATCCACAAAATCCAGATTTCCCAGACTCTTCCCAATCTCTTAACAGCCACTGGCCATGCTGCAGCCCGTCCTCTGTCTCTGCTCTCAAAATAAAGGCTGAAACCAAATTCAGCCTCTGAGACCTTGTAAGATTTGCCCTTCCAGGCCTTCAGGCTTATCCAAGATCTTGAGCCTCATTGTCATTACTTAGGTCCCTTAATCGTGGTCCCTCTTATCACTTCACTTTTGCCCGTTCTCATCTCCCCGTCTGGAACACTCCTTCCCCACTATTTTGACAGGGGAACTTCTCCTCTTCCTTTAGGTTCCAGCTCAATCATACTTCCCAGGGAAGCCTTTTCCAACCTCCCTGAATGTGACCTGTGGAGTTTCCAGAAAAGCACTATGGCTGCCCTTATCTGATATGCAAATTTACCCTTACTTGTGCAATTCCTTGATTGATGTTCATCTTCTGTACTAGACTCTGCTCTGTGAGGGCAAGAACCATATCTATTTGCTCATCAATTTATTCACCACCAAAAGTACTGTGCCTAGCAAAAGATAATCCCTCAGTTAATTAAATGAGGGATTTAAATTGCCAACCTTGCTTCGGCGATCTGGGGTTTGCCGGTTCGCATACCCGGTGCGGACACGGCACTTCTTGGCAAGCCATGCTGTGGTAGGCGTCCCACATATAAAGTAGAGGAAGATGGGCACAGACGTTAGCTCAGGTCCAGTCTTCCTCAGCAAAAAGAGGAGGATTGGCAGCAGTTAGCTCAGGGCTAATCTTCCTCAAAAAAAAAAAAAAAATTGTCAACCTTGCCCTCTCCAGCTGTCACATCTAATCCCTTCATGGGGCCCAGAGCTTCCAAAACATCATATGACCAAAAATATGGTTTTCATGGACGACAGTGATGACATGGAAGAGAGAGAGACGATGCCTTTCTATTCTTCCAGGCTCAGTCTCCACACAGTAATTAAACAAAGCTTATAGCTTCTTCCTTGCATACCTCTTGCCATCCTTATCATTTTTCCCCAAACCAAACACACTCCAGACAATAATGGGAAGATATAAAGATCTCTTATTGAAGGTCACAACGTGGGAGAAACAGAGAGTGAAGCTTTGATCTGCCTCACAGAGAAAGGCATTTGAAAGAGGCATTGTCCTGTGTGAGCACTGCCTCTCCCCAGATGTCCTCTCCTCCAGTTGTCTTTTCCGCACTGCCCTTCTTCTACACTACCAAGGCTGTGCTATCCCATTTTCCCCCAGCAATTGAACCTTTTTGCATAGAAGGAGGAGATTCATATACCACCTCTCCCTCCAAAGGACAGTGGGGAATAGCTCCAGGCTCATGAGTGGGCACTGGTGGGGGCTCCAGTTGCAGCCAATCTCTTGATCAGGGAAAGTGGTAGCTGATTGCTATCTTCGACTCTTAAAAATGAGCTCACATTATAAGGGGATAACTCATGTTTTCCCTGAGGTGCTCCAGTCCCGTTTGGGAACAGAACTCACTCCCTATATGTCTTTCATTCTACCCATTATGGGACAGGGCATAACCCAGGTGTCCTCATGGTTGAAGGGCATTCAAATCTTTCCTAATTCTGGCTGATATGGTAAAGGTATAAAAGGCTCTCTCTTAGCCATCCAGGATGGCTAGGGTCAGTATCAGTTAAATACTTTCCAATTCCATTGCCACAAAGGTAAAAAGAGGAAGGGAGATAAGGCTAGGGGTTGTGTTACTTCATTTTACAACATAATCTATAGGTTTCATAATGCAGCTTAAATTTCACTTCTTCCTCTCCTATATGGCAATAGTCACCATTTGTAGTTATTTTTTAAAATGTGGATATTATTATAAAATTGGTCCGTTGCTTTCTTTTCTCTGAATAATGCCCATTTCTTTAATTCTTCTTATCTCGCATTTGGAAAGCATATAATTTTCCTACTAGTTCTTAGGAACTTACGTAATCGTGGTTCCCTGAAAATACCACTAAAACAAACTATTGACAAGACAAAGCTGATTTTATTGCTTTCTAAGGTGAGAGAAAGCATTATCTTGATAGAATCTTAGTAGATCCTTGGAGGATGGAGGGCACAGGTGGAACATTTATGAGGTTTGGAAGTATGGTTTAAGGAGGATCTTTCATTGTGGGAGCTTGATTAGGATTGGTGAGGACCATGCTATAACAGTTTCAGTTTGGTGAGCCCAGCAAGGTGGAGATTTGAGGCAAGCGTTTCAAAGAGTAATGAGGAGAAAACAGCAGTTTGGGGGGAAAATAGTAACTACTGAAAAGTTGAATGTCTGACATTCATATGGATGGTGTTTTGGGGTGTGGGGGGATTTTCCTGCAAAATCCAATACAGCTATTTGCAATTTTTATCTTCCTGAGCAAAAGTTTCTTGGAATAGTAAAGTCAAATTAGTACAGACAGCTGAACAATACAATTTTCCAAAGGTAGATACCAAGCTGTGTGGGCATAAATGGTTTCGGTTCTCAAACACACCTAAATTTTAAGAATCTTGATTCAATTAGGGTTAAGAATTCCAAAATTGGACTAAAGAATTAGGCTTAAAGAAAGTAAATAGCTTGCGTAAGGCTAATTCGTTTCAGAGCCAGAGTTTTCACCCAATCCATCATGGTTTTTCCATTAACATGTTGCCTCATCTGTAGAAATTCCTCTTTTTATTGTTTTTTTTTGCTGCTGTTTTTGTTTTTTTGCTGAGGAAGATTTGCCCTGAGCTAACATCTGTGTCAATCTTCCTCCATTTTGTATGTGGGTCGCCACCACAGCATGGCCACCAATGAGTGGTGTAGGTCTGAGTCTAGGAACTGAACCTGGGCTACCAAAGTGGAGTTAGCTGAACTTAACCACTAGGCCATGGGGCCAGCCCCTAGAAATTCTTGCTAGAGTCACGTCACTGCTGGCTTGATTGAAATGTCCAGCTCACGGTTGAATTCATCATGATACTTTTATATTTTCTCATACAACTTATTTTGTAAAATATGATGCTTTGATGGTAGAGCATCCTGGTTAATGCAATCATGAAATACTTATTTATAAGAAATATTCTACCCAACTCTGGAAAGTAATTCAAGATGTCTAAGTTACTACCTAACATCTTGTGGAACGGGCCTAAGTTCAGTTCATTTTGGATCACAGTGCCTGGTACAGCTCCTTGTACATGCTAGGATGGATGAGTAAGGACATGATAAAATATTTTAACACTTAAAGTACATTGAAGATAATTTCAATAATTTACTTGCTTAAAAAATGAATGATGAGGATCTGGCCCCATGACCAAGTGGTTAAGTTTTCATGCTTTGCTTAGGCGACTCAGGGTTTCCCAGTTTGGATATTGGGTGCAAACCTATCACTGCTCATCAGACCATGCTGATGCAGAGTCCCACAGAGAAGAACTAGAAGGACCTAAAACTATCATGTACAATCATGTACTGGGGGGCTTTGCAGGGAAAGGAAAAAAAGAGGAATATTGGCAACAGATGTTAGCTCAGGGCCAATCTTTAAAAAAGAAAAAAGAAAAAAAGAGTGATGATCCAGAAGACTGTTCTAGATGGAACAATATCAAAGAGACTTCATTACAATATCAATCATAACAATTACACATTTATAAATCTCCACTCTAATTATCTGGCTACATATAATTCACTTTTAACTTAATAGGCTACACTGGTGCCTTAGCACTCACTCAGAAGTCGTTTGCTACCACATTTGCATATGCCCAGGATTGCTCTGACTTATATTTGGGAGGTTCATTTTTCTTCCACTGCTATTCACATCCTTATTATTGCTGAATAATTTAACCATTACCTTAGATTCCAGAGGATCTCTTAATTATGATGCTTCGTCGCAGAATTCTGTTCTCCAGAATGCATCTATCCTTTGTTAAATTAATGAACAAAATAGAACATGAAATTCTCAATGAATCAGTTTTTATACTCTTTCAATAATTGTAGGAAATTACTGTGAGTGAATTTCTAGACAGAATAAATTGGGAAGGAGGGGAAAACTCTATTTTGGAGAATATGATTTATCACATCTTGGCTTACTTTTTATTATTTCTTTCATGTTAATTTCACTCTCATTTTCTATAGCTGCTCTTTGAAAACTCACAATATTCTCACATGGATGAAATTTCCTTTTTCTCAAGGTTCTGAGAATAGCAGCCTGTAAATCCATTTTCTCAAAGCTTAATTTCTAACTATTATTACTCCTCTTTCCTATGACTTCATTAATATAATCATCTCTTTCCAATAAATCTGGTTTTCCCTCTATCTATTCTCTCACTTTTAGAGTTATTTGTTTTTTGAAAAAAAAAAGAAGAACAGGTACTTTTTTGTTGAACATATTGCTTCTTAAACCTATTAAAGAAAATTTTTCATAAGTAAAACTTAAAGCCTCTTTCTTCAAGAATCGGAAGGACATCATAAATGGTCCTGGAAGTCACCTGGGGGAAGGGTAAACAGAGTTCCCTCAGGATTTTCTCCCTTTCATGAACCCATCACCATTACCATCCTACAAGCTAGGGTCATTTTTACATTTAAAAAGTGAATTCCACTTTTGCTTGGAAAGATGGAGTAGACATACTTTTCTCTACTCCTCCTGCTAAGTGCAACTAAAAACCCTGGAAATGCATGTAAAACCAAGAAAAAGTAGATTCTCAAAGTTGAAGAAAAAAAACCTTGGAGCCCAAAGAACAACATGGCAGTTTTCTTTTTGCTTCATCTACCCCAGCCTGGGTTCCAAAGAAGCCAGACACTGGGAAACACTCGCAGGTAGAGACAAAAACAAAACAAAGACATCAAGAAGAGCCTGCTCTTTCTAGCCAAAGAACTAGGAAACAGCAGCCTAATAGGACAAAACACTTTTAGATAATAGTGCTCTTCTTCAGCCAAATGCCACAGAAAAAAAACTGTAGCCCAGTAGGGAAATTAGATTTCTAACCTCAGCGGGTTGTAACAAAATGCCCAAACACCCTGCAAGGTGTTGTCACAAAAAGCAAGTTGGGAGCTATGACATGTTTACATCCCCACTACATAGTAATAAAGTGGCCCCATCTTGAGATGCTGTCAGAGGATGTCTAATGGAGTGTCAGGACTTTCACCACCACTCAGTGATAACACGATAGTGAATAATCATTATCAGTGATAACAAGGCAACACTCTCCTATGGTTTCAGCGAAGACCACATTGGGAGCAGTATCCCTCCAGCTCCCAGCCAGAATGGTATCAGTGAAGCTGAAGTGGGGAGAGCCTGAACTCCCAGCTTCACCCAGCAGTAATGAGAAGCCTCTTTTCTGCCACTTCACTTGAGTCACAGAGTTGAGTGTGAAACCTGGACTTCCATCCCTTTTTAGCAATAATGAGGCAGCATTCTACAACCACTGCCAGAGCAATTGAAGATAAGGCCTGCTAAAACGCAAAACTTAAATAAGACACAGAGTCTCATAATACAATGCCCTAAGTGCCAAGTTTCAGTGGAAAATCATTCACCATACCAAGACCCAGGAAAATCTCAACTTGGATGAGAAAAGATAACAGACACCAACCCCAAGATGACATAGATATTAGAATTATCTGTCAAGAATTTTAAAGTGGGCATAATAAAAATGTCCCAATGAGGAATTATGTGTATACTTGAAACAGATAGAAAAATAGAAAGTCTCAAGAAGGAAACAGAAAATATAAAGAACCAAGTGGACATTTTTGAACTGAAAAATACAATAACCTACATAAAAAACTGAATAGATGAGCTCAACAGTAAATAGAGGAGTCAGAGAAAAAAATAAGTGACCTTTAAGAGAATATAAATTATCCAGACTGCAAAATAGGGAGAAAACAGACTGCAAAAACTGAACAGAGCCTTAGGGAACTGTAAGACTCTAACAAAAGATCTAACATTTGCGCCATTAGAGTTCTGGAAGAAGCGGAGAAAGAAGACAAAGATTAAAGAAAGTACTCCAACTTCCCAAATTTGGCAAAAAACATAAACCTTCAGATCAAGAAGCTGAGTAAATCTCAAAGAGTAAAAATCCAAAGAAACCCACCCCAAGAAAAATCACAGTCAAACATCTGAAAACAAAAATCAAAACAAAAAAGATCTTGAAGGTAGCAAGAGGAAAATGATAACTTACCTATAGAGGAAACTAGACATGGAATGAAAGTGTACTTCTTTTTGGAAAGTATGGGGTCCAGAAAGAAGTTGCTTGATGTTTTTAAGTGCTGAAAGAAAAGAACTGTTGACACAGAATTCTATATCCAGCAAAAATATCCTCAGAAATAATGGGAAATCAAGCATTCTTGAATGAAGATACCAAAGAATGTGTCACCAGCAGACCTACTATAAAAAAATTACTAAAGGCAGATCTCTAGGCAGAAAGATATGGATAAAAGAAGGAATCGTGAAACATCAGGAAGGATGGAAGAACAATGGAGAGAGTAAAAATACAGGTAAATACAATAGACATTCCTTTTCCTCTTGAGTTTTCTCAAACATATTTGACAGTTGGAGCAAAAATTATAACACAGTCTGATGTAGTTCTCCATGAATATAGAGGAAACACTTAAGACAATTACATTACACAAATTACACAAATCTAGAAGTGTAATAAAATTATATAAAAATAAATATACACAGACACAAGTGCATGTAAAAGTGGTGAAGTCTGGATAAGATTAAAATTATATGAACACTAATTTTCTGTTCATAATATTACACTATTAGTTGTGCAAGATGTTACCACTGGAGGAAAATGAGTCAAGGATACCAGGTATCTCTATGTTATCAACTATAATGGCCTACAAAGCTACAATTATCTCAAAATAAACATTTTGGTAAAAAAAAATGCATTATTGAAATGGAAACTAAAAACAAGCCCCCATAATTCAAGAAACAAAGGCAGATACCTACAGAAGACAGAATGTTTGTACTGCAAACACTGCTTAGCTTTATATAGTAACCAGTGTGCTAGGATAGACAAAAAAGTAAAATGTGTCACGTAGGAAAGACAGCTAGTAACTGAGGAAGGATCACATAAGGTGGTCACAATTCATTCGGGAACATACCTCCCTGGTTCCTGCTTGAATTCTGTGAGATGAATGCTTTCAATTGAATCCTAATGGAGCTTAATGGACCTCACTCATCCCTAATGGGGAAAATTGAGCTGTAGTCCTATAAGGGAACAAATGTGGGTACTCTGGTTTCAGGTCAGTTTAAACTGAGCTATAATTTCAATTATGACTGAAGTGTAAACTTAAAGTTTAGTGCTTATTTCTTTGTTAGGAAATAATTAAACCTCATCCAAGTGAGCATTAATTTTTCATGAAGACCATACACTCAAGTCTCATATGAGGAAAGGATAATTCTCTCGTTAATTTGACTTTGACTCTGCCCTTTATAAAGAAGCAACCTCTGTATCATTCTTATTAAGAATGTCTGTTTCCTTGGTGGGATTGACCTGTATTATGAAGACCACAACACTGTATAAATAACTCCCTCTTTGGCACCCAGTGCCAGCTTAATGGCCACTTTATTTTTAATTTCCTAGAAAGTAGAAGAGGAGACATATAAGAGTGTGTCCTATTATATGTACTTCAGACATTCTTTATTCCCTCATTGCTGAGCCTTACCTCAGCTTTGTCTTACTCTTCCTAAGTACTTCTTTTATTCACTTTTCATAATTGCGATTAATTAGTTAGCTATGTAATAATTATTTTAATTATCCTGCGCTTGATTCCATGCTCCACTCTAAGATCCTTGAACGCAGGGACCACGTCTATCTTGCATATTCATCTGTCCCCAATGCCTATCACAGGCAAATAGTAGCAACTCAATAAATATTTGTCAAATGGATGGATGGATAAATAGGGAGGTAGATGACAAATGACTTAAGCTCTCTGTGCCTCAGTGTTCCTATATGTAAAATGGAAGTAGTGTGAAGATTAAATGTCGTACAATGCACATAGGGGAGGGCAGGACCTGTTCTTTCTTTCCTCTTTCTTTCCTTCCTTCTTTCTTTCTTTCTCTTTCTTTCTTTCTTTTCCTTTCTTTCTCTCTCTCTTCCTTTCTTCCCCCCTCCTTCCATCCTTTCATCCTTCCTTCCTATCCATCCATCCATCATCCAGCTGTATATTTAACCAGCATCATAGAACACAAAGAGATGATTAAGGTCAAGTGAAAGTTGAACATAACCAGACTCTGCTTATAAAAGAGTTTTACCATGGCTTGTATAAAACCGCAATAACATGCTCACCATAATAAACTTGTAAAATATAAAAGGAATGGAGAGGAAACAAAGACTTGCCCATGGTACCAGAACAACTGTTAAAATTCTAATAGATTCCTTTCAAGCCTTTTTCTATGAATAAAGTTGATTAAAACATCAAACGGCAAGACCATTAAAAAGCAAGCTCTAAAATAAGCCCTCAAGTAGGTGATTAACAATGATTAAAGTAGATAATTAAATTGATCGTATTAAAATATTTAGTAGGAACATTATATTTTAAATAGTATTTTTCTAATTATAAAAGTGACCATTATTATAGGGCATTTGGAAAATACAGAAAGGTAAATAGAAGAAAATGAAAATCTTCCATAATTTCACTACAACTTTTTTCTGCACTTCCATTTCAACACTTTTTCAGATGAGTACTGTAAATATTGCATTTTCTAAAGTATATAAAATATTTAATATTTATTATAATCTAAGTATAATGTAAATATAATTTAATAATGATAAGTATTTACCCCGCTATTAAACCTTCTCTGAAACCATTTCATTTGTAGAATAATCTATGTTTTAACATACCGCAATTAGGATAACTATTTTATGTTATTGAGTATTTGGGTTATATATAGCTTTTCACTATTACAAAGTTGTAAGGGTAAAGTCTGATTCAGGCTTTTTCTCCTTATCTCTGATTTTTTCCTTGAAAGAGGCTCTTATACTTTGAATAATGGATCAAGGTGTCCACACAATTTTTTTTTACTTTGGCTAGTAAAGGTATATGGTTTTTATAAGTTTAGATATTACAGATGTGTATAAAGTAGAAAGTCTTCCTGTAATTTCACCCTGCAGTTCTCAAAGTTAACCGCTTTTAATAATTTGGTATATGTCCTTCTAGATTTTATGTGAGACTTTGCTTTTGATGTTGTTTTGTTTCTGACTTCCACTTAATACCAAACTACAAGGAGGAAGGCAGCAGAACTTATTGCAAAAGTCTTGGGGGAGTAGTAGGATATATTCACTTGAGGAGAAGGATATATTCTAGTTTTTGACACACAGCATTTTTATTGACATTAATTTAAAAACATCTTTTGTTTTATCTTTATTCCCACTTTAACTCGAGTTATTTTGGATAGAGGTTTGTTTGTTATTATTATTTCTAAGTGATTATATTTGGAAGACTCTCTTTTCACTAAAACCTGTAGGAATTCTTTTGGATTTTCTGGTTCTCTAGTATATGATCAGTTTCTGTATATTTTCCATGATTATTTGAAAATAATATACATTTCTTGCATTTGGGGTCCAATATGTCTATATTAAAATTCCTCTGCACCTTTTATATTTATCATTTCAGCCATTAAATTCTGAAAGAGATCTCTTAACTCTCCTGCTCTGGCTGTGGTTTGGCTGAGTCTAAGAAAATGTATATCTAGATAGACAGACAGATAGGTAGATAGATAGATAGATAGATAGATCGATCGATAGATAGATAGAATCAATGGATGCATACCTTGGTGATTATGTCCTGTGTTTATTGAGAACATGCATCTTCATATGACTTACTATCACCTTCCACTTTTGTGAATCATCTCTGTGTTTTTCAGCATCGTATTTGGCAGATGACCTGGGTTTGAGTTCTGTCCTGTCTGTTGTCGTTAGGACTTCAGGTTATTTGTTTAAACTCTTTGAGCTTTAGTTTCCTCGTTTCTAGAACCAAGGTAATAATAGTCCTTCCTACCTTAATAGATTGTTATAAGGAGTAAATGAAAGTAAATAATGTAAGAGTTTTTAAGAAGTAGAGTTTTTTCAAATGTGAAATATTATTTTATTATTATTATTACTCTGTAAGTTTCAGATTTATGGCTGATATACTCTAAGACTGCAATCGGCTGGCTTAAAAAGGTAAAATATTAAGCTTGAGAAGATTTTTAAAAATTTATTCTGAGGTATGAAGCATTTGCTATGAACCCGGACAAAAATTGTTAAAGCCACCATTTTATATAACTTTTCATGAAAAATTCACCTATAATGAATGCTAACTCTTTAGCTTTCTTAAAAAGTTGTTTTATTAAACCATCTTATTCACCAGAGTATTATGAAAGAAGAGATGAAATGCCACTCTTGAGCTTAGGAATAAATTCTGCTAGTTTTCACAGCTAAAGCATTGATTGAGAACCCTCTTCAAAGTTCAATTTATCCCCTAAATTAACTTTAGTGTGTTTGTTTTAGAACACTATGCTCTTATATGTGACTCAAGGGGCATATGGTCCCTTTATTGGAAAATAAAGAGCAGATGTGTGGTTTAGATAAGTACACATAAACATGTGAAGGTCAATGGCAGGTGACTCATCGTTTTCACCATATTGTGGAAGGGATATGAATAATTTCCTTGGAGGAAATTTAATCCTTGATACAGTGACATCAAAGAAGCTATTATTTTATTTATCTTACTAGATAAGCATAAAAGGATCTAACGAAAATACAGATTTCTTTTTTGAGTTGTTAATAATTCTCTGGAAATCCAAATGATAAATTTAAGAAAATGTGCTAAAAGTCAATCCAAGTACTGAACACACATCAACAGGCTCACATTAACTGAGACCGGGAATTTCCTAAATATACTTTCCGTTTAATGTCTTGAGATATTCAACTCATTGTGCATGAGAAGACTGTGGATAACTCGGCTTAGTAGAGTGTTTTACTTTATTTTCTCTTTAAATATCAATACACTTTATTGGAATCCCTTGAAATTGAAGGAAAGCATCTAGCCTTTAATAGAAAAGAAATGAAACCATAGTTCTTGACATCTTTCCAAATCTATTATTTTGCCTTTCTTTGCTATAAATTTCCATTTTGATGAATTCAAGAGTTTTCTGGATGACTGAGCAAGTCTTAAAACTGAAAGGCTGCTCATTTTGCCTTCAGAGAAGATCACATTTATGCTTTCCCACCAGAGGACAAATCTTTTCTGACTCCACGTTTCTTCCCACAGCTGTTAGGAAACCAGTGCAGACTCTAAATCTTTGAACCTAAGCTCCAGAAACATCTTCCTTATTAGCTCCCCCACTACCAATTTCTAACTACATTAAGAAATAATATAAAAGTAGCAAGAACCCACATCCTTAGATTTACCTTTCACTTACCTCTTATTAATGTATGAATTTATTAATTAATTTAATAATCTACCACTTAAACATCATATATATGTTAAGAGATCTGCTAGGTGCCTGGAAAAAATGGAGATAATATTGTTTAAAAGAGATGTAAACAAACAATTACAAAATAATGTGATAAGAAATGAAGTGAATATATTCCCAGAGATTAAGAGAGCACTATAGAGGAAATGCAGACTTGTATCTGCCTTAGTCACCATTATATTCCAGCCTCTGGAACACTGTCTGAGACCTATAGCATTTGATGAATATGTGATGAATGCACGGATGGATGTACGGAAGGGTCAAGGATAGCTTCTTAGAAGAAAAATCAATCCAATTGTAGACTGAAGACTATAAAGGTATCCCCATTTGGATAGCACAGTATAGTGAAATGAAATAGCATTGGCATGTTCAGGGCACAGGCAAGCAGATCGGTATGATGGAGAAGAGTGGTGAAATAGAGAATGAGATTGGGAGGTTAAAAGTGACTAGAACATGAAAGGCTTTTCATACATCACTGAGAAGTGTGGTCTTAGTAATAAAAAATACTACAGGTTTTAAGTAGGAAATTGACATGATCTGATTTGCCGGGTCAGAGAAGAACAAAGCTACAGGAAAGCAAAGCATTTGGGAATGGTGGCAACAGGGTGGTTGAAAATGCAGACTCAGGAATCTAAATGGATAAGATATATACATTCTCCTTTTAGAATTCCTTAGGGATGCCAATAACCTTGAGAAGAAGGATAGGCTAGTGGCTAAGACCAATCATACCGAGCCAGACTGTCTAGGCTCAAATCCTGGCTCTGCTCTTACCAGCTGTGTGACCTTGGACAAGTTACTTGGTCACTCTGGGGCCTCAGTGTCCTCATCTCAAAATGAGGATGACAATAGCAGTATTTGCATCGCAAAATTGTCTGTTATGAGGATTAAATGATTTAGTCTGTACAGTGCTTGGAAAAGTAGTGGGAATAGTGCTTATTAAGTTGTTAAATTAAAGCCTTATGTGTTGATTCACAATTTTGTCTAAAATTATGTATATAGATTTTAATTTTCTGTTTTCACTTCCATAAAACTATACATATATGTTTTTATTATCTATGAATTTAAAGTCTTTTCTAATTTTTACCCTAAGATGATAAATATCTGATTCTAAAGTGGGTTGTGAGAGGAATCAACCTCTTGCAAAAATACAGATGCTCAAGATCTTATTAAATATGAGCATGTAAAAGATCCAATGAGAATTTGTGAGAAAGATCTCGCAGAGAGTGTTGTCGGTGCACAACACATCACGCAGGAGGAGGAATGGGGTGAGCTGCTTCCTTCTCTTCAACTTCCATGGGACCACTTGGAGAGCTGCAACTGTGTCCCCTGCAGTAGAGGGACTTCACTAACTTCATGAGTTTGAATCCTGCCGGAGAATTGTAAAGGGCAGAAGACAAGTGGCCAGCTCCACTCGCAGCAGAAGGGAGAAAGGGGGCTGCTGTATTGAGCTCCAAGAATGAGTTACGGCAAAGGAAAGAGGACCACTTCCCACAGTCAGCACAGCGTCCTCAGATGAGAAAGGGCCACAGTGGAGGCATGCTGAGGAGCAGGCTCCTGCAGAGGGAAACTCAAGGTTCCTGGAGACTGTGCGTGGAGAGAAAATGAGGAGGCAGAGGAGCATTCCTTATCTGCATCAAGGAAATTGCCCGTAAAAGATCTCCAGCAATGGGAAGGTGTCCATCACTAGCTCAGAAAGTGGGTTTGAACCTAAGCCTGACTCAGACCTAGCGTGAAGACGGCTTATGAGAGCAAGAATTTTCCCATTCACTACACCCCCTCACTCCTACACTCCAACCTCAGAGCTTCAGGCTGGGGAAGAGAATCAAAGCAGGAGGTAGCCCACATCCTCTCCCCACTCCACTCCAGCAGAAGTTAGAGGCATTAACTTCTATATATGAGACTAGACATTTAAGTACAAAAATGAGACAGTTTTGTGACTTAAACTGAGCTTAGTTTCTGGCTTGTGTTCTGGAAAGTCCCGTAACTGCCTTTTCTTATGCATAGGCAAGGGAAAATCCAGCTCACTAACCACTAAAAAAATCAGTGACAGAAGGAAATAAATTTGCTCTGTGAATTGCATTGTACAAATTGTAGTTGTTCAGGATACTGGTTATAATTTTGTGATTCTGTCTTCTGTTTTATCCTTTTGCACATTTCACTCCAGATGAACCAACTTGCTCTATATGCCACTCAGTAATTTTATTTTCAGACCTTTTCCCATGTCTTCTCTCCCAACTGACATGAAAGCATTTATCACATCCAGGACTTCTAACAAACACCCTATTATTCTAGTGATGCCGACAAACCCTTTGATCAGTGGTTCTCAACCTGCCATCTTGGATAGATTTCAGAGTCCTTGAATCCCTGAAATTGTCCCCCAATATTTGGATACATGTGTCAATGAACTTTTTTTTCTGGTGACAGAATTTATAGTTTTTGCCAGATTCTCAAAAGAGAACCAAAATAAGAACAAAAGGTAAAGAAAATCTGTCTTCATTCTCAAAACCTTCCTCTCCTGTAGCTGAAATAAATTAGAAACGTGCATGTCCAGGTCTGTACAATATTGTGAAGGAGGTGAAGTTTCTTTCTCTGAACCTCCTATCTCTAAGAGCTCTGTTCTGTTCTTTCCTCCCAGCTGTTGGCCCTCTAGTAATAGAAAGTATCAGTATCAGGCATGTATTCCTTAAGTCAATGATGAGCCTCTCCCCAGAAGTTCTCATTTAAGTATCTCGCTCATGAATCAGTTTCAAGATGAAGTGAATGGAGGAAAATTTTCTTGATTGTTGGTGGAGATTTCTTAACCCCTGAAACTGCACTGTGTAGACTATGCCTAAGGCAAACTATAAAATATATTTATGTTTTCAGGTGTTATTATAAATATACATTGTTTTTAAATTTGCATATATATTCTTGATAATTTCCCCAAGAGTCATACATAGTGTTCAGTACAGAGGAGCCAAGTAAATGCTTCATTATGGCGAGGCTGAAGTTTCTAGAACTTGAGCATTAATGAATAGCAGTGGTTGTCTAATTTCCACTGAGGACACATCCCTCCGTAGTCTCCCTCTCTCTTTCCTCTTTTGAGGCATCACTCTGAAACTTTCATTCATTTGCTTCTTTCTTTAGCGCTTTCTAGAATTTTAACTGTTTTTCGGAGTTAGAACAGTTATCCTTTCATTGTGAGTCAAAATTATAATAGTTCTCAAGGTGCTTCAAGTTCCAATTTCTGACTGTTTTTTCACCACAGGAAAATAAAGGAGGTGATTTCTTCTCATTTAATAAACATTAGCTAAATCTATTAGCTTCAGTTCATAATTTTGCATAAATGCCAATAAACACATATTAATAAGGGGGAGAGTTTCTGAAGGAAACAGAGTAGAAAATTTAAGTGGTTATTTATAAATTTCAGATGTTGTACTGACTCTCTCTGTCCTACTCATGGAGTGTAAAATTATTGTGCTGACATAGTCCACTTTCCGGCAGAGCAGAGCTCCTCCTCTCATGGAGGAAAATGTCTCTTGTTCTCCTCCAGTAAAGATTCCTTTCAAATCCACAGATAGACATCCCACACTGACAAGGTATGGGGACAATGAAGAAAGAAGAGAAACTGAAGGTGAAAGTAGGGAAAAAAGTTCACTTTGAAGTATAATCAAATCGTGAGTCGCCAACTTTAACTTGCAGGGAGTGTTCTTTGGTCTTTTAAGATCAATGTTTAAAAAAAGATAATTTGAGTAATTGCAGTAATTAGTACCTTATCACTAGCCGGATCATTGAATTGATGGGGTTGGTTGGGGGACTTTCAAAGCTTTCAAGCTGGCTTGACGTTCAGTACAATCTGGTGGATTTAAGAAGTAGCTCCACTGACTCATGGGAGCAGCTGTGTGAGGCCCCACAGATGTGGTTGGGCTCCGTGTTTGCTCCTGAACCGCTTGCCTTCTTGGTTGGTACAGACCTTTTACCTGGCTCTTGGGGTCAGGCTTTAGCATAAACCCTGGATCCTCCCTGAGCCCGCCAGGCTGACACTTTTTGATACTTTTCTGGACACTTGAACTTTTGGCTGTACCTCTTACTGTCCAAATGGTATTTTTGTGTATCGTAGGGGTTAAGATTTGAGCTTCATCTTTCTCCCATAAGGATACCTAGTTGTTCAACCACATTTATTGAAACGAGAGGCTCCTCTTTTTTTCCAGAAAGAATATTCAAGTTTTGCTTTTAGCTCTAATCATACATGATCTTTGCACAAAATTCAATTCTATAGAGAAAGCTAATAATCCCTTACACTCTCTCTCTTGCAAGAGACAACCATTACTAATATTTATCATATATTCTACAAGATTGCATTATTTATATATTTATATAATGGGTATATTTACACACACACACACACACACACATGCAAGACAATATAGCCAAGTGGTTATAAGCATGGACTCTACAGTTTACCCGGATTCAAATCTCCTCTCTAAATATGTAAGTAACTTAACCTCTCTGAGCTTCTCTTTTCTTATCTGTAATTGAGAAAATAATAATGTCTACTTCACAAGATTGATTTTAGTATCAATTTAGAAAAGCATCTAGGAAAATGCCTAATACATGGTAAACAATGTGTTAATATTAGTCATTATTATACTATAAAATGTTCTTTAACTGTTTTGTCACTTATCAGTAATTCATAGATCCCTTCCCACAATATTATAGAGAGATTTGCCTTCTCTTTCAAAATACCTATTCTATGCTATCCTATTCTGTTTATTCTAATAAGCCTATTCTATATCCTCTTGAATGTCCATATCTAGAATTCAGGTACAGCATTAAGACCAACACCATATTCTTTTAATTACTGTGCCTTTTTGCTGCATTTTAATACCAGATAATGCAAGTCATATTTATCCATGCGTTCATGTAACTAATAATTATTGTGCACTTGCTTTTGGTTGAGATTGTTTGCGCTGTAGATACACTGGTTGGCAAAGAAAAAAAATTGCTTTTTAAAAAAGGTTCATATTGCTTTTATTGATTTATTTTTCCACTGAAAATTTAAAAACAAGTTACAGTTGTACACAATAGGAAATATATTAAAATTATGGATTACTTTGAAGGAGTATTGACATCTTTACATGATTGCTGAGGAACATTTGATGTCTCTCCATTCTAGCTATACTTTCAAATTTGTTGCCATAAAATTATCCACTGTATATTCTTAATTCTTTTCAGTCTTCTCTACATTTCTAATTATGTAAATTTTATCATAATGTTTATACGTTTGTTTAGTTTTGCTTTGTTTTGGTCACATTTTTCAGTGGTTTCTCTATTTTCAAGGAGCTTGTGACTGTTTTTGCAATACACAATTTTAACATGTAGGCATTCTAACATATTACTCCTTTCCTTTGTAATTATTTCATCATTTTTCTCTTTAGTGATTACTTCACCAGTCAACGATTGGGTAAATATTTGTTAATATTTTCTTCAGTTAAGAAAATAAGCTTTGGGGCTGGCCCCGTGGCCGAGTGGTTAAGTTCGCGCGCTCCGCTGCAGGCGGCCCAGTGTTTCATTAGTTCGAGTCCTGGGCGCGGACATGGCACTGCTCATCAAACCATGCTGAGGCAGCGTCCCACATGCCACAACTAGGACCCACAACGAAAAATATACAACTATGTACAGGGGGGCTTTGGGGGCAAAAGGAAAAAATAAAATCAAAAAAAAAGAAAAGAAGTTTTAAAAGTTTATTATGAAAAATATATACAAAGATTAAGTTTGTAAATATTCCAACTATATGCTATTTTAAAGAGGTACCTAAAACAAAATGCTTCAGAAATTTAAAAATAAAAGGAACAAAGAAGATGTATTTTTAAAAAGTTATCAGTAATAGTAACACAGAATTTTATGCACAATGCATTAAATAGGAAAAAGAGAATAATTTCATGTTAATAAAAGCTTAAAGTACACAATAATAGTAAAATAAATGAAATAAATAAATAAACTTGGATACACTAAATAGCATTTCATTAAGATACATGAAAAAAACTATATGAATTATAAAAGAAATGGGTAAAGACACAATATAAGCAACTGTTGCTTTTATAAGTTTTTTATAATTTTAATTGCTATATAAGCAATTAAAAAACACAAAATAAACACCATATTGATTTCGATGTAGTATTCTCATTGTATGAGAGATCAGGGAGAAAAAAGTATAAATTTTTAATTCAAACAATACCCTATTTTAAATCATAAAGGAATCCTAATAAATTCTAAAAAGTATAAGTTTTTCAGACTGTTTTCTAACTACAGTACAAAAGTACCTAGAAATTAATGGCAAATGTTTACATTTAAAGTATATCAATTGAAGATTCAAAAAGCCGCCTAAAAACTCGTGGGTCAAAGAGGAAATTCACATGATAATTACATAGTATTTTGAAATCAAGAATACTTAACATGAAAACATAAAGGATATAGACAAATTCACAAAGAGGTAAATACTTACATGTAAAAATTTCATAATTTAAAGAAGAAAAAAGGAGAGGCCACCCTGCAGCCAAGTGATTAAGTTCATGCGCTCCCCTTGGGCAGCCCAGGGTTTCACTGGTTCAGATCCTGGGCGCGGACCCAGCACCACTCATCAGGCCATGCTGAGGTGGTGTCCTGCATAACAGAGCTAGAAGGACCTACGGCTAGAATATACAACTATGTACTGTGGTCTTTGAGGAGAAGAAGAAAAAACAAAAGAAAAGAAGTCCTCTTTAAAAATAAATAAATAAATAAATAAAAAGAAGAAAAAAGGCAATAAATGAAATAAGCCTTTGTAATGAACTAGACAGTCTTCAAAATGTCTGCCTCGTCCACGCCCTCTTGTGAAGTGAACTGCCTGTTCACAAGCCCTCCTGCCACACAGAGATGCCCTGTACCATAGGTACTTCCTCCAGACATGGTCAACTGGACCAAAGGTCAGCTTGTGATCCAAGAGTTGCTCATCCTTAGTCTGGACATTGACCAGTAGAAATCTACAGCAAAAAGATGAACAGGGCACTGAAACGCTTCATTAGGTACCTAAGCATCTGCTTTAGAAGAAACTCCATTCAGTCTGCCTCCTGAGTAGGAAAAATCCCAGTTCTTCCCTATTGTGTCTTTCTTCCCTATGAGCCTCCTATACTAACAGAAAACACTTCACTTCTGGTCACCAAATGTGTGGAGGTTATTCCTCACACCAAGCAATTCTCTGTGACACCACCTGGGTGTTCTACAATTTAATTCAATTCTGACACCATCTACCCAGAGATAGCATCAAATCCCACAGGGTAAGACCTCAGTCCCACAAGACTGCTTCCTGTCCCCCCTTAACTTCAGATGCCAGTAGCAAGCCGGGGTTATCACCTGTGCTTCTGATCCATCAGCTATAGATCGGAAGTTTCAATGACCCCTTTCTTGGCTTCATTTAATTTACGAGAGCAGCTCACAGAACTCAGGGAAACTGTTACTTATGTTTACCAGTTTAGTAAAGGATATGGTAAAGCATACAAATGAACAGCCAGATAAAGAGATACACAGGGAGAGGTCTGGGAGCTTGCCAAGCGCAGGAGCTTCTGTTCCTGTGGAGTTGGAGTGTGTCATCGTCCAGGTATGGATGTGTTCGCCAACCTGTAAGCTCTCAAATCCCAAGCTATTGGGATTTTGTGGAGACTTTCTCACGTAGGCATGATAGACTATTAACTCCATTTCTATCCCCTTTCCCCTTTCTGGAGGATGAGCAGTGTGGCTAAAAATTCCACGCTTCTAATCATGGCTTGACCTTTCTGGTTACCAGCTATCTTTCTGGAGCCCATTCAGAATCACCTCAACAGAACACAAAATGCTCCTAGTGCTTTTATCACTTAGGAATTTGCAAGGGTTTTAGGAGGCCTGTGTCAGGAATGGGGTCAAAAGCAAATATTAGAACAAGAGATGTTCCTAGTGTTCTTATCACTCAGGAAATGACCAGAGTTTCAGGAGCTCCGTGCCAGGCACCAGGGGCAGAGACCAATCTTTTCCATTATCTCACAGCATCCCAAGCTGCAATATACCTCTGCCATGCTACCTACTAATAGATGTGGTTTCTCAGCAGTTAAGGGAAAAGTTGATAGTCCTATGTATTGGGAAGTGGGTGGAGAGAGATGAGAGACACAGGTTTTCCTGGTACTGACTGGCTCAGAAAAATTGATCCTGAACAATTATAGAGTGAGTGGCTATTTGCTTTTCACATCAGTGTTTCTCCTAATCACCATTTCCAATAATTAGCAGCAGGCAATGAGGTGCCAAAGTCCTTTCCTGTCGCAATAGTGACCATTCATGTGTTTCCCATTGAGAGAGCAAAAAACAAGACATATTATCTAAGGACCTCAATACACGCCTCTAGAGGATGTACTATTAATGCAAGTTGTTCTGGCCCGTGGAAGGAAAAAGACTTCACATGTGATCTTCCTTCATCTTTAACTTAAGGTACTATTGCTAGTTTCTGCCTTTATGAGCCTTTCAATAGTATTTAACGGAAGTTTGGAAGAAAGCATACCAAGCCAGAACCGCAGCAACACAAATCATTTATTTAGCTATTCATTCACTCTTTTTGTTTCATGTATTCATTTGCTTGTTTACTTACAAAAATACAGAAAATGCAAAAAGGAGTAAAATCGATATTTGTTTGCAAAAGGAATAAATGCACAAAAAATTAATAACATTAAAGGTGAGATGGACAGTAGAATGTATACTATATAGTTCTGCGCAGTTGCTAAGGTTAAGCTGAAAATTTATCTCTTTGCTCCACCAGCCAAACAAAGAGGGAAATAAAATCAGCTAGAAAATTCGTCATGTTTCCAAAATGCAAATAAACTCTTTATTCAGGATAATCCGTGTTTTCTCCTTATATTGACATGTGTTTCCCTGTCTGGACATGTGAGAAAACACCTTGCCAGTAACCTCTTCCTGGCTACAGGTGGAAGCACTGTACAATCTTAGTGAATAACAGGTTGAAAGAGCCTTGAGTTAAAATAATGAGAATTTTATTCTTATAAATTCCTTCCTATCTTGCTAATGGCATATGATGAAATAAGAGTTCAATAGAAACAATTCTAAAAGGGGCAAAAAACAGAACTCATTTTAACACCTCAGAAAAGTCACTTATATTTGCAAGATTTCAATTTCTCCAGTTTAAGTTAGGAATAAGTATCATATCAACTTTCTTTGGTTGTACTGGTGGCTTCAACGCGTAAAGGGTAATTAATTGGCTCGTGTAACCAAACTGCATGTGAGGTCTTTCTCTCTTCCATCAGGCTTTCCTCAGCCTCTCTCTTCATTCCGATTTCAATCTCTGAAAGAACCTTATGCCAAACTGCTGGGACATACATGGCCGTCTGTAGTTCTAGATTTAATGCGTGTCGACTTATTGATCTGCCCACAATTGACATGCTTGATATTAAAAAAAAATTCCAAGAAAGGACTTTGATTGGCTTGGATCACATGACCATTCATTAATAATCACTAAACTGGAAAGTCAGAGTCATGAAAATATTGGATGATTTGGAACCCCTTGTCTGTGGATGGTAAAAGAAATCAGTTCTCCAAAGGGAGGAAAGGGGTTAGCAAAGACTCGGCTACTGGAAGAATCTGTGAGTTCTACAGCCAATTTAATTGGCGTCTAATAATAACATCTATTTCACATGTTATAAGAATTGAATATGGAAATGTGCTGTGCAAATTGTAAAGTGATATATAAAATCTCAACCACTATTCCTTCCAATATGACATTCTTGGCAATTTAAAAAAAAAAAAAAAGGCTCAGAAAGAGATTTCAGAGGAGACAATAAGTCTACTTTGCCCAGGAAAAATCAAAGCTGCTCTTCTAAAGGCCCTTGTGACTTGAGAGCAAATAACCAGCTGTTAAAAGGCTGGAAATGAAGAATCCCAGAAGCGTACTCTGGTCCGTCAGGAAGGTGATGGCCCAGTGACCATGATCCTAGACCAGGAGACAACTGTCTGTTTTGCAGCCCACTGGAAAGTCTAGAAATAGTACGGACATATTCCAACGACCGCGCATGGTTAGTCTCTTACTGAAGAAGTACTTGTGTGTTTACTAGTTGGTAATCTTTGTAATTAATGTCTTTGAAAATCACTCCTTCAGAGTTCTAAGAAGAGGTTGGGTCATTATCTTCCTATTTCCACGCAGCAATATTCCCAAAGGTGCTATGAGAGGGGAAATAGGCCAGTAGAAGTAATTTTCTAAACAAGGCTTTGAAGGACATCAAGGCAATGACATACTTAACAAAAGTGTGTCAAGCTTTATAATGCAAAAGCTGAAATTTTGGCCTACATTTTCAAAATGGTTTAATAGGAAAAGAGCTATAGCCTTACAGAGTGCAGAAGAGCACATTGAAATGTCCTTCTCTCTCCTTCTCCAAGAGGGAAGGAAAGCTCCAACCTGATGGGACAATTACGTTTGAATACAGGCAGTTTTAAAATTGAGTTTTCATTTTAATTTACCTGCTAATGAAAATTGGTAAGCATAGGTAACCACAATCTGTACGTAGAAGGTAGTTAAAATCTTCGTGCAAGTGGTGGACTCAGTTACATCTAGTAAATATGCTTTTAAATATTCTGCTATTTATTTCCTTCCTTTTAGCCTTTCTCCTTGGGGACAATCAGTTTCCAAGTGCCAGACCCACGTTTAAGCAAATACAATTAATCTATATAGTTTGCAGGACAGTAGGAGAGCCCCACCCTGGAGAGATTTGAAGGTGAAGGCCATTGCCAGGCTGAGGAGCACAGTCTCCTCTTCAGTTGTCCTTTAAATGTGTCTTTTTTGTGTTTTGAATGATTAATAAGATTTTTATTGAAAAGAAAAGGAAGACAGGTGTTTCCAGCTAAGGAAATTCCATATAAAGGCACAAAAACACAAGAGAATTAGTTGAAACCAGGAAGCTGAATGAGGATGGTAATATTAAAGAGTCCGCTGCTGACGGCAACAGGCCCAGGAGTCGCCCCATCTGATGTCCAGCACCCCACAGCCATGGGGTGTTCTGGGAGCAATGGTTGCAAATCTGTGTACCAAAACAGAGTAAGCTTTATTGCAATAGTGCCTGCTGAAGAGCTAACATAACTTGAGCCAAGCTGTTCTGCTTTCCTGTGAGGACCAGCAAAATTTAAGACTGCCCCTTAGGTTCAAAGCAGATAGCTTCCTCTTGCCTACTAATAAATGTGCAAAAACCTATATGCTCACAAAACCACATATCAATATTGAGATAAAGAAACTTCTGAATTTCTAGCCTAAAGTGTCTACAGTTGCAACTTTAGAGATTAGACTTCCAAATTTGCTAGGGTTTTTCCATTTTTAGTTATCACTATGAAACAGAAATGTTTATTGAATTAAAGGTACTGTAGGTGACTTCATCCCATCAATCATTTTGGCACCTGCCTCATCTGATGTCAGCACAAGATTCTGCTCTTCTTCCTCGTCCTCTTTCATCTGCTCGAGGATTTCAGCCAACGATCAAGAACACACCATACTTCTTGGCAACCACAAGGCCCAGATGCTGAATAATTTTTAACAGTTAACTTGTTACTAATAGTGTTCTCATACCAACACTTTTGAAGCAGTCTGTGACCATGAAACCTGCTCACTGCATAGTTACTTGTCTTACTAAATTCAAGTGGTTGTTGCAGAAATAGCTGTGTGCAGGAATTATAATCACCCTGACTATTGTGTATACGTGGTGAGATTCTGGCTCAGTCTTTTTATTGCAAACAGGTGATTATTTCTCCAGTATATGTGCCATGAGCACTTATATTATAAGCAATGCTTTGCTTCTTGGAAGAAATAAAATATTTTCTCCAGAACTACGGCTTGTTCAGAACAGAAAGTAGAAAGCAATAATGTTTTTGAGGTATATTTCCTCATTTGTTTATTCTTCCAACTGGGTTTATGATGCTACCTTGAACGAGTGAATTAAAATGTTTTATACTTCCATAATACCTTCATTTAAAGGAGTTTAAATTGGGACCATATTGTGTCCTGACAACCTGCAGAAGCAAAGTAGTATAAGTAAATGATTACCGCCTCTGAAAGGCAAACTGAGCCAAAGGGAGAACTTGATTAGGGCTCCACATTAAATTGGAGGACTCTTCATAATAATTAGAATTAAGACATTTTACCCTCTAACCAAGATGACAAATACCTTAGTAACTGCTGACAACTCAGTGCAGACTCTTTCCCTTTGGTGTTTGGATTCAGCCTCAAGAATGTCCACAACACAGCTACCTGGGCACCAAGGCACCCTAGCAAGCCACTGGAGCTGGCGTGTTACCTGAAACCTACTTGTTATGCCTGCTCTGTAGTGTTATGTCCAGAGAGGAGAAGGGTGCCAGTTGTTTCAGTTCTTCAGACACTTGGTTGTGATAGACACCTAGATGACACATATTTATTAACCGTTGTCCATAATGTTTATTTGTTAATTGACTTGAGGGATCTGAATGTAGTTAAATTGTTGGAACTGTCAGATATAACATAAATGATTTATTCCAAATACCTCTGTGACCAAGATCAAAACAGGCCCAAGGGCCCTTTTTTTGTTGTTGTGACTTAAACATTTAATAGTTTGAACGATGAGTCTTAGGAGACTTTTTCTACTATGCCTTTCTTTCTCTTTTATAATTGCCAGTGTCCTGAAAACGATCGTGTGGGTCATTGGATGAATCCTACAACTACAAGATTATGAATTCGATGGATTCCCTCAGCTGCACGGTGCCTCAGAGTAGCTTCTTTCTCTCTCTTCCATTCTTCACCCAATTTAGCATAATCAATGTTTTTAGTCATGAGTCTGTGAGTAACTCTACAGAGCTGTTGCTTTAAAATCTTGGGCTACAGTATGATAGTCAGTATTAGGGCACAGTCTCCAAGACCAGACTACGTGGGTCTGAATTCTGCCCGTCACTTAACAGCTGTGGAACACTGGACAAGTTGCTTAATCTCTGTTAAATGGAGACAATAATTGTACACATCTTGTTGGGTAGTTCTGAGAATTAACTGTATTAAACTGTGTAAAGAGATTCAAAGTGCCTAGCACACAATAAGCACTACATAAGTGCTAGCTATTATTTGTCTGCATCTATAGGCTGTGCACTTAATTCCGACTATTTACCCAGGGAAACATTAATCATAAGGAACACTCACACTCAACAACAATGTGAAAATTGATCAGAATAAATCCATCCCACTTCCAAAACAATAAAATAACCTATTTAGTAGTGGTGGGTGAAGCATTACCATTATTTGCAAAAATTGCCTGTCTATGTTCATATTTGATGAAGATAGATAGAATTTTACAACTAGGGATTAAAACAATGAAACTTTTGAAACACTTATCTTTGTAGGAAATTTTTTTGTCAACAATTCTAGCTTTTAAATCTGGTGGTAGAAAAAAGTTGACATCTTCTTCTTTTTTAGGAAGCATCATGTTTTTGCATACTACTACTAATAATAATGGTATAAATATAATAATGCAAATTATTATATATCGTGTCATCTTTGCTTGTGTCACAATAATTATGATTCTTTCAGTATAATACGTATTCATCAAAGTTTGTGGAACTAAACATTTTTCAGTTTAAATTTTTCATTGAACTGAATAGTTTGTGAAGAAATTATAGTCTGAATTTCTGATTTATGTAGCTTAGTCTGTTGAGAACACAAATTACCCTGTAGCTAAAAGGAAAGCCATAAAAAAGTGCAATATCAAATTATGAGGTGAAAGAATGTGATCTTTTTGAAACATACATGATACACAATGGAAAGAAACATTAATGTTCCAATATCTGAATTAAAGCAATACACAGCATCCAGTCAGCATTTAGGAGAAATGGTTCACTTCACAACTGGTTATAATTCTGTGGGGGAATTAATGACCCTGTTTGATTTTCAAAATAGCCCTTGACCTAAATTCATTTTTTTAAACAGTTTGAAAATAGGACATTGTGAACAAAAAGAGTTAGCATTAGAACTATTTTCTAAAGGCAAAGTAAACCACAAAATGAGTGATGTATTTTCCACGTGTACCAATTTTTCAAAATTTAAAGTGTTTATTTAATCTCACATTTCCCAGTTAAAATGAACTGCATTGGTTTTGGAAAATGTAATATCAAACTTAAATTATACAAGCAGTCTAAGATACACAGATAGATAGAAAATTTTAAGACAGACTATAATATGGGGATTAAATTTAACTTCCATTATTTGCATTCTTCTAGTTAAATAGTTTTTACACATAATTGGAGATATTTACTTTCCCACAATTAACACATTATTTGGCTTCATGCATCTGAGACTATTTAGGCAAAATAAGAAGTGTTGAGCTTTAGTTTCAAAGTCCTTTCTAAGTCATGGAAAATTGATATTCATCTATACTACTTTATTAAATTAATCATCGATATTGTTATTCCATAATTTTCCTAAATTAAAAGTCTTTAAAAACATATCATCTTTATTAGAAATAGACATATTTCTGTTAGTCATCTAATAATACATGTATTTCCACTGAGTATAAATATATTCTATAAAAGCACAATAAAATTTTAATTCTAATTGTGCATTTTAATTTGGAAGATTGTACCTAATGGATTAGTCCAACTCGTGATTTTTCAATCAGCACACCAAAGAATTTGCATTTACTCATTTTATGGTCAGTATCACGTTCATTGTTTTTCAGCCTTGAGATAGAAAAACGGCCTAGAAGGACAAGTATTATTTTCCAAATGAAAAGTGCCTCATTAACTAAATATATCATAAAATAAGAACTTAAGTGCAGACAGCATTTTTACAAACATGTCATATATACTTAAAAACAAAACACCAAGTTACTTTGAGAATTCTAACAAACCAGAAAAATAAAATCTTTAATAAACTGCTCATAGGATTTTCTTCCTATAAATTAGGTTTTAAAGGATTTGCATTTACCCCTGTTTAGGTAAAATATAGTGATTCTTCTTACAATAGTTGTAAAGTGAACTAACTGGCAATTCCTTGGTTGCAGCCAAGTGTCATTGTCCTTATCCTTGCTATTCCTCAATAGCCAGGGTTAACTGGTTGGTCTGATTATCCTTGTTTCTCTACTATTACATTGTGCTTGATTCTTTCTATCTCTACCCACATGTCCTTCAGTCCCCTACTCTCCCTAATCCCTGCTTCCATTGCTGCTTTGTATTATCATTTCCTGAGTTTTTGGGCTGAGGATCAGGCAAGGTAAATCAGGTCATATCTTGACTTTTCCATAGCAAGCTTGAGAGTCAGCTTTCTTGGTTCTGCTGAATTTCTTAACACTTTTGCTAGACTTTTCAATTCCTCATTTTTTTTGTTCTTTTTCTCCTCTCCCATTACCTTATTATATTAATTTCCTAGGGCTGCCATAACAAAGTACCAGACCCTGGGAGGTTTAAAACACCAGAAATTTGTTCTCTCACAGCTCTATAGGCCAGAAGTCCAGGATCAAGGTATTGACAGGGTCACACTCCTTTCAACTCCTAGGGGAGTATCTTTGCTTGCATCTTCCAACTTCTCATAGTCCCAAGTATTCTTTGGTTTGGGGTTGCATCACTCTAATCTCTGTCTCCATCCTCACACGGCATTCCCCCTGTGTGTCTTCACACACCTATCTTCCCTTCATGTCTTTGTCTTCTTATAAGGACACCAGTAATTTTGGATTAAGGGCCCATCCTACTCTAGTATGACCTCATCTTAACTAACTACATCTACAATGACCCTATTTCCAAATAAGGTCTCTTTTTGAGCTACTGGGGGTTTGAATCTCAACATATCTTTTTTGGGGGACACAATTCAACCCTTAACATTCATTTTAATCTGTTTATGCTTTCAAAAAGAAGTTCTTTACTGCACTTTCAGGAGAAAATGAAAGTCTTATTTGACCTAAAGTCTTGCGTGACCTCATAATAGTTTGACTGAACAATAGCTGTGTTGTCTTGAACTCTGTGCCATAAATGAAAAACTTGTAGCTTTTTATTGAAATCTAGTCTCCTAACTGTCTGCTCCTCCTTACTTCTACCTATAATATCAGCTCTCAAGATATTGTTAGTTATACCTAATTGTTGAGGGCAGTTGGATTTCATTTAATTGACGTTGATCTGTACTCCTACAGAACTGGAATATCAACTAACATACCACAGAGTGATAATGTATCTTTCAAATTTACTTTATCTCCACTCTTTACAAAAAATGTCTGAGATAGCCATAATGTAGCTTGGAGTCCAAGTTTTCAGAAGAAAGACTCTTTTTGTAGTAATGCAATAAAATTTTAGTCTAGCAAATTACTCACTTAAATGCCATTTTTGTATGCTCCTCTTGGTCTAGTTATGAGGATTGTTCTTGAAGTAAGTGATATTAATAGAGTCATGGGAAAGGTAATACCACTAAAGTGTTCACATTACGAAGAGGATTTAATATCAAAGATAAGTGACGGAAGATATATTTAAGTATATCATAAGTATAAATGCTGTTAATAATGGGCCACCTCCTCAATGGCTTTATTCCAAAGTGCATCACCATGTTAATCAAACACAAGCTATTATCTGGACAGTGATTATTACTAACAGATTAGTACTTCAAAATAAGATCTAATTACAGTCATTAATGAGTCTCTTAGCTAAACAACACAGTTCTAAAGTGTGTTCTAAACACAGTTCTGAACACTGTTCTAAATACTTTATATATATTTACCTTTCTTATCCTTTGTATACCACATATGCTAACATTCAAAAGTGACCAAACTGAAACTACCACTATGTGTACCATTTTGAGAAATTCATAATTAAATATTTTAGATACACATAAATGAAATAATATTAAATAGATTATTGTTCCAACTATTTCTTGGAAAGATTTTGATAGCATTCTATGTATGCAACTGTCTTGTTTTTAAGAGATTTCAGGAAACGTGATGTTTCTTTAGTAATATTCTATAGATTAGTGATTCTCAATCTTCAGCATGCATCAGAATCACCTGGAAGGCTTATTAAACTACAAAGCCCCACCCCCAGAGTTTCTGATTCAGTATTTCTAGAGTGAGGCTTGAGAACTGCCATTTTTAATAAGTTCTCATCACACATTCCCAGGTGAAGCTGATGGTCTAGTGACATCAGTTTAAGAATCATTGCTTCAGATATAAGGGCTCCTTCAGATAGGAGAATACAGAGGAAGAGTTTGACGAGATCCAACATCCATTTATGATAAAAACTGTCAATAAGGAGCCAGCCCCGTGGCCAAGTGGTTCAGTTCGCACACTCCACTTAGGCGGCCCAGAGTTTCACCAGTTCCGATCCTGGGCACAGACATGGCACCACTAATCAGGCCATGTTGAGGCAGCATCCCACATGCACAACTATAAGGACCCACAACAAAAAAATATACAACTATGTACTGGGAGGGATTTGGGGGAGAAAATTCAGGGAAAAAAAAAAAACATGAATATTGGCAACAGTTGTTAGCTCAGGTGTCAATCTTTGAAAACAAAATATCTTCTGACAAATAACACTACAGTTTAAAAAAAAAACTCTCAAAAAAATAGGTATAGAAGTAAAGCATGTTAACATCATAAAGGCCATGTATGACAAACCCACAGCCAACATCATAGTCAACTGTGAAAAGCTGAAAGCTATTCCTCTGAGAATAGGAACAAGACAAGGATGCTGACTCTCATCACTCTCATTCATCGCTCTCATCACAGTACTGGAAGCTTAGGCAGAGCAATTAGGCTACAAGAAGAAACAAAAGGTATCCAAACTGGAAAGGAAGAAGTAAAACTGCCCCTATTTGTGGATGAATGCTTCTCTATATAGAAAATCCTAAAGAATCCACCAAAAATAGTTAGAAATAATCAATGAATACATTAAAGTTGCTGAGTACAAAATCAACATACAAAAATCAGTTGCATTTAAATACACTAATACTGAGCTAGCAGAAAGAGAAATCCAAGAATATAATCCCTCTACAATCACAACAAAAAGAATACCTAGGAATAGATTTAACCAAGGTGAAAGATGTATACACTGAAAAGTATGACATTATTGAAAGAAATCAAAGAAGACATAAAGAAATGGAAAGATATTCCATGCTCATGGATTGGAAGAACAAACATAAAGTGTCCATATTGCCTAAAGCAATCTACAGATTCAATGCAATCCCAATCAGAAGCCCAATGACATCCTGCAAGGAAATAGAACAAAGAATCCTAAAATTTATATGAAACAACAAAAGACTTCCAATAGCCAAAGCAATTCTGAGAAAAAAGAACAAAGTTGGAGGTATCACATTCCCCGAATTCAAAATATATTACAAAGCTATAGTAATCAAAACAGTATGGTACTGGCACAAAAACAGACACATAGATGAATGGAACAGAACTGCGAGCCCAGAAGTAAAACCACATATCCATGGACAGCTAATCTTTGACAAAGGAGCCAAGATCATAAAACAGAGAAAGGAAAGTCTCTTCAATAAATGCTGCTGGGAAAACTAGACAGCCACATGCAAAAGAATGAAAGTAGCTCATCCTCTTATATCATACACAGAAATGAACTCAAAATGGATTAGACTTTAACGTAAGACCTGAAACCATAAAACTCCTAGAAGAAAATATAGGCAGTACACTCTTTGACATCGATCTTAGCAGTATCTTTTTTAATACCACGTCTACTCAAGCGAGGGAAACAAAAGAAAAACTAAACAAATGGGACTAGATCAGATTAAAAAGCTTCTGCATGGCAAAGAAAACCATGAACAAAACAAAAAGACAACCGACCCACCAACTGGGAAAAAATATTTTCAAATCATATATCCAACAAGGGACTAATTTCCAAAATATACAAAGAACTCATGTAACTCAACAACAAAAAAATGAACAATCCAATCAAAAAATGGGCAAAGGATGTGAACAGACATTTTTTCCAAAGAAGATATACAGATGGCCAACAGGCACATGAAAAGATATTCAACATCACTAATTATTTGGTAAATGCAAATCAAAACTACAATGAGATATCACCTCATGCTCATCAGAATATATTTAGATAGAATACTACTCAACTATAAAAAGACAAAATTGGGGGCTGGCCCCATGGCCTAGTGATTAAATTCAGTGTGCTCTGCTTTGGTAGCATGGGTTTGGCTCCTACACCACTCATCAGTGGCCATGCTGTGGCAGTGACCCATACACAAAATAGAAGAAGATTTGCACTGATGTTGGCTCAGGGCAAATCTTCCTCAACAAAAAAAAAGGATAAAATTGTGCCATTTGTGACAACATGGATGGACCTTTAGGATATTATGCTAAGTGAAATAAGTCAAACAGAGTAAAACAAATACCATATCATTTCACTTATATATGTAAGGTAAACAAACACGTAGATAATGAAAACAGATTAATGGTTACAAGAGAGGAAGGAGGTAGGGGGAGGCTGAAAGGGGTAAAGGGGCACAAATGTATGGTGACAGATAAAAATTAGACTGTTGGTGGTGAACAGTCTATACAGAAACTGAAATACAGTGATGTACACCTGAAATCTGCACAATGCTATAAGCCAATATGACCTTAATAAAATAATTTAAAAAAAAAAAGAATCATCGCTGGGTCAATGATGTCAAGAGACAAGAAATTCTTTCTTAATTCTAAACTTGTCTATCTGATTCGTATTCTAAACTTATATCTAAGAATAAATAACACATTTGAACTACTGTTGCCTCCATATATTGAAACTAAAATTGGTATAGGTATCGAGGAAAGCCTGAAACTCAAATGACAGCTCCCACTCTCAAACTATAGAAGATCTGAATACAGACCCACTTATAAATAGCCCACGACATAAATTTTGAGCACCAGAGGAAGCAAGAAGCCCTTTGCAGTCAAGAGGAAACAGTCTTGCTTTGTTCTGGACAGACAATACCTCCATTCAAGAACACTACCTTAGAGCATGTTCGTATTTTATTTTTAACTGATGTTGGCAGGTAGAATTGGATCATCTCAGGCTTATCATCTAAATTAAAACCATATAAATCCCATCGTGTACTTTTGAAATTTGTTCTTGGTAACATATGAATTACTTTCTCATGAAGAACATTTTACTGTTCACAAACTTAGACCGTAATTGATTTATCATGATACACAAAATAAATTTTTCACTGAAGGAGAGTCAAATTTCAAAGCTTTTTCAAAGAGTCTCTAAGACCAAATTTGATAAGATAGAAGTAAGAGGTGGGGCAGTGTTTGTCTCTGCCAAGAAGTCAAGCATTCACCTTTGTACCATCACCGAAAGGGTCAGCAGCCTCACATCACACGCATAAAGCAGATTTTCTTCTCTGGAAATTTGATATTTTTATCTGTAAGGGTGGAATGGGATGAGAATTCACACATGATACCCCCAAAGTACAAAAAACAAAAAGTTCCTTTCTTTATTGTTCAAAACATATTTTAGTTTGTTCCTGAGTGCCTTTCCCTCTGATGACAGGCTCAGAGGAATGATTTAAACTTTCTAACTAAAGGGAACTTATTCTCTTTCGGATAAATATGGGACCAGGTCAAGGTTTAATCTTCCTCCCAGGGTCTCTCTTCCTCCTCAAGGGGTCTCCCATCCCTGCCTCCTCCCAAAATAGTGCCTAGGTACAGAGAAGAGCTAAGGTTCTCATGGCATTGAATTATCAGAGGTTCAAATGCTGTGATTTGGATGAATGATTTGTCTCACTTGTCTCTGGGCATCTGGTTGCAGCCTCTAACGCTGAGTGTCCGTGGCTGATCTCCATTGCGAATTGCTTCTTCATTGTGGCAGGGCATGCTAACTGCCCAAGGACATCAGCTGCTTCTCACTATTGGCCAGTCTTCCCCTCCCCTCATGGGCACTGCAGATTTCCTTCCATGGAGCCACAATTTTGTTTTGTGGGACCTCTTTGCAGCTATCTGCTTAATCTTATCCTCATTGATCTTCTATACCCTTCAGAGGCTCCCGAGGAGTTTGTGGAATCCACACACTCCCCTTGAGAGCTGAGATTTACTCAGGGACATTATTTCAGCCTCTCTTTTCACCTAAACATGTCATTCTGGTTATGGACACTGTTTCCTTCATCTGCAGCTGCTCTGTGTTGCATGTTGAAGAAGAGACCCTCTGAGTGGCTATCTTTTCCCTGAGTTCCATGAAGTCCCCACCTGGAGTTTCTTTCTTCTCGGTGCTCATACCCAAGGCAAGACCTGAAGGATAAAGGCTGGAGAAGAGGAAGTCTTCTGAGTCTCTGCCTTCTCCACACCCTAAAGTTATAAAGACTCTTCGCTTTTAACCTGAGCGTATCTTCAATTCTTACTACTTATGCCTTAAAATCTCAGTTCAGATCACCAAGTTTTGATATGTAAAGAAAAGCTTTGAAATTTTAGAAAAGTCTTTCTTCTAATATAGCAAACCTTTCAGAACTATTGCCTGTCTGTGGGTATAAGATCCAATTTTGTCAGTCAAAAGTTAAAATTGACTCTTTATTTTTGCCTTCCTAATTATTACAATCCATATCTTCCCAAGATAATGGATAACACTGCCTGAAAAGGAAAAAACAAAAAGAGGTCAAATTTAAGCAAGTATGAAAAAAAAAGCACATTAGTATATATTTTTAAATTCCCTATTGAATTTACAATGTTTTAGGTATTTTTTATTAAAAACAATGAGGCTCTGATAAGGAGTTAATATCCAAAATATAAAAAGAACTCATGCAATTTAATAGTAAAAAAACCCAACAAATTAGGTTAAAAAATGGACAGAGGATCTGAATAGACATTTTTCCAAAGAAGATATACAGATGGCCAACAGGTACATGAAAATGTGCTCACCATCACTAATCATCAGGGAAATGCAAATCAAAACCACAATGAGATATCACCTCGTACCTGTTAGAATGGCTATTATCAAATAGACATATAACAAGTGTTGTCAAGGATGTGGAGAAAAGGGAACTCTTGGCCACTATTGGTAGGAATACAAATTGGGGCAGCCACTATGGAAAATAGTATGGAGTTTCCTCAAAAAATTAAAAATAGAACTACTATTTGATCAAGCAATTCCACCTCTGGATATTTTCCCAAAGGAAACAAAAACAATAATTCTAAAAGATATATGCACCGCTATATTCATTGCAGCATTATTTGCAATAGCCAAGACATGGAAGCAACCTAAGTGCCCATCGATGGATGAATGAACAGAGAAAATGTGTGTATGTATATGTATATATACACACACACACACACACACACACAGACATACAATGGAATATTATTAAGCCATAGAAAAGAATGAAATCTTGCCATTTGCAACAATATGGATGTAACTTGAGGGCATTTTGCTAAGTGACATAAATCAGACAAAGAAAGACAAATACCATGTGATCTCACTTATACGTGTAATGTAAAGCGAAACAAAACACCATTGAGGATTAGGTTCACACTTCGGGTAGGATCACCATCATCGAAAGTCTACTTTTAAATGATGTAGGAAATTTTTAATTGTATTAGTTTACTTAAAGGCATTCAGACCCAATGAACAAATTCCCACAATTTCAACTCATAAGAATCTAATTTTGAAACCATAAAACTAATATTATCATTTATGATGTGATACATATCTTCTTGGTCATCCATCAACTACAATCATCCATCAGCTACTAGGAGGCATTGTCCACAAAGACTAAAATTGTGCAAGTAGATAACTTTTTAATTTATGTACAACAAAATCTGATATTTTTAACTTTAGATCTGTAATTATCTGAACTCTTTTAATGTGTATATAATACATGACTAGGCAATAAAATTCAAGTAATGTTGAGTAATAGGTACAACTATATAGATATGTCCTTACATGCTACTGTCTATGAATCATGAAGCTTAACCAGGTCTCAGGCATTTTTCTATTCCATTCATACAAATACAAACTACTGTCAAGAAATCTGATACTCTGTTTCATACTGTGGATATGGTATTTAATTAGATATTATATAAATACTTTTCATGCTTGGGGATATTCACTGCAATAAAGTAAAGGGGAAAATAGTGTCTCAAACTATGCATAATTAGTTAACAGTAGATCTGGGACCTGGACTTGAAGTTTCTCACACCACTCTAATATTGTTTATTATCTTTATACTTTTAATTGAATACATTTATTAAGAAAAGAAAGCAAGTATCTCTGCTCTTACCACGTCTATTAAACATTGCACTAGAGATCCTAATAATTGCATTAAGGCAAGAAAAAAAATAAAAGGCATAAAAATGGGAAGGGAAGAAACAAAAGTTTTTAGTCACAGGTGACATGATCATCTAAGTAGAAATCCCAAATAATCTACAGAAAAAAAAAGTAACTAGAACTAATAAGTGAGTTTAGCAGGGTTGTATGATAAAGATCAATATGCAAAAATCAAAGATTTTCCATACATTACTAAAACATATTAGAAATTAAAGATTTTTAAAAATAATACCATTTACGGTAGGACCATAAAACACGAAATTCTTAGGTATAATCTAACAAAATAATTGCAAAATCTATATGCTGAAAGCTTTAAAAATCATTGGGAAAAACTAATAAAATCTAAAAAGATGGGAGCTATATCATGTCTATAGATTGAAATAACTAATATTAAGACATTAATTTTTCATAAAGTAGTATATAAATTCAACACAATTCCAATCAAAATCCCAAGATGTTCTTTTTATGTATAAATTGTAAGCTGACTCTAAATTTATATAGCCAAAACAATTTTGAAAAGAAGAAAAATGTTGTAGGATTTGCACTACATGATTTCAGACTAACTATAACACTGAAATGATACAGTATAAGTGTAAAATATGGACAAGAAGAGAGTACAGAACTGAACCTATACATATACATACGGTCAACTGATTTTCAACAAAGATGTCATAGTAAATCAATGGGCAGAAGATAGCCTTTTTAATAAATGTTATTTTTGCGTATGGACGTCCACACGCAAAAAAACTAAGCTCAACCCATACCTCACACCATTAACATAAGTTAGCTTAAAATGGATCATAGACCTAAATGTAAAACATGAAATTGTGTATCTCTTTTTTAAAATTTTTTTTTTTTTGAGGAAGATTAGCCCTGAGCTAACATCTGCCATCAATCCTCATATTTTTGCTGAGGAAGACCGGCCCTGAGCTAACATCTGTGCGCATCTTCCTCTACTTCATATGTGGGTGCCTACCACAGCATGGCTTGACATACAGTGCCATGTCCGCACCCAGGATCCGAACCAGCAAACCCCGGGCCACCAAAGCAGAACATGCAAACTTAACTGCTGTGCCACTTGGCCAGCGCCGAAATTGTGTATCTTTCAGAAGAAAACATAAGAGAAAATCTTTATGACATTTGGTTAGGAAAAGACATCTTAGAATCAAAAAGGCATGTGTCATTAAAGAAAAAAAGTGATAAATTGGACTTTATCAATATTAAAATTTTCTACTCTTTTTAAGAATGCTGTTGAGAAAATGGAAGGACAAGCCACAGACTGGGAGAAAATATTTGCAAAACGCATATCTGATAAAGAACTTGTATCCAAAAAAAATGTATATTTTTAAAAACTCATAACAACTCATTTACAATAATAAAAAACTAATTTAGAAAAATGGACTAAGAAATCTGAACAGACATTTCAACGAAGTTGAGATACAAATAGTAAATAAGCACATAAAAAGAAGGTCAATATAATCTGTCATTAGAGAAATGCAAACTAAAACCACAAAGCAACTACACACCTACTGTTACACACACCTTGTAGAATGGCTACATTTTAAAAAATAAGCCAGCAATAATAGTAAGTGCTGACGAGCATGTGGAGCAGTTGGAACTCTTGTACGTTACTGGTGGGAAAATACAAATGGCACAGAAAGAAATAGCTACTTTGGAAAACGTGTAGTTTCTCATAACATTCAACATATACTCACCATATGACCCAGCAAGTCCACTCCTAAGTATTTACCCAAGAGAAATAAAAATGTATGTGCCCACAAAGTCCGAAGCTTTATTCATAATTTCCAAAAATTGAAACCATTCAAATGTCCAAAAATTGGTGACTATATAAAGAAATTATGGTAAATGACACAATTGAATACTATCCAGCAATAGAAACAGACTACTTATACCTGCAACAGCATAAATTAATCTCAAAGGCATTAAGCTAAGTGCAACAAGTTAGACACAAAAGGCTACATACTGTATGATGCACTTGTATAGAATTCTGGAAAAGGCAAAACTATAGATACAGAAATTAGATCAGTGGTTGCCAGACAGGGGTGGGCAAGGAAGTAGAGAATATGCACCACAAAGAGCCACTAGAAACTTTCTGAGATGATGGAAATGTTCTATATCATGGCTGTCATGGTGATTACACAACTGTATACATTTGTGAAAATAACAAATTATACACCTAAAAAAGATTATTTTCACTGTAAGCAAATTACACCTCAATAAATATGACTTAGAAACAAATAAAAGTAACTAACTTTTTTACACCACTTATTGTCTTACAATCATTTCAAGATAATGTAAAATGCCAAACCTCCTTGAAGAGTTGTCCACATATGAATCCAGAAATAGGTTAACAATTTTTCAAGATTTCATCTTCTTCTCTCCAATCTACCTCTTCTCAGGTGGCATTCCAGATTCCCATTAGTTGTCCATGGAAAAAAATTAACGGCATATACTTAACCCCTTTCTAATTCCACAGCAGGTGTAGCAACACAGTCACTTGGAGTGTTAATTTCTCTCAGAAATAAAGTAGCTACCTGACAGCAGCCAAAGGGCAGCAGGATTCTGAGAGAATAGTTCTGGATAATGAAGAGAGAAGACACAAAGGCAGTGAGAAATGTTCAAAAATAAAATAAAAAGTGAGAATGAATGGGTAGGACTAGCAATGTGGCCTTTGGACTAAATGTAAGGCAATGGAGTGGTGCCTCTCTTTCCAGTTTACACTCTGCATTTTCCTGTCATATATTCAGATGTGACTTGAAGCTCATTATTTTCAGGTGAGAGAAGTAGTGTCATGGTTATTGAGAAAAGTTAATACGAAAGTATTATAAAGCTTGTAGACATAAAAGTCACAAACATTTTACGGTCTCCTTACACGCTATAGGCATGCACTTACTCACTGGCTGAGCACTATCAAACCTTCTACAAGTTTATGGTATAATGAAACAGAACAGCACATGAATCTGAATGTTTGATTCAGCACAAAAAAGGTGCAGGGAATATGATTGACGAAATTAAATGTGGTTCTCATGACTTAAATTAGAAAAGCACACCTTTATTCAGAAGGGATCTTTTCTTCTTCCTTCCTATAACTTGTTCAAAAAGTAAGTGTATAAAACAATGTGAATATAATTGTATTGTTAAGCCTATAACATATGGGAATGTAATTTATTTGAAAATAACAACTCAAAGGAGGATGGGAGCCAAGTTGTACTGAAATAAGAAAATGACACCACATGAGTCCACATGCACAAATGAAAAGAACCAGGAGAAGTAAATAGGAAGGTTAATATTATTTGACAAGATAAGCATGTTTGCTAAGCCATTTAAACTCAAAAGAAAAGTATGTAATTTCAGTAAAGTTGTGGGTACTACATTTGGCACTGTGGACAGAATATTGATTAAGACTAAATCTCATCTCACATGTATATGAATAGACAGCTACTTAATAATGAGGTATTTCTATAACAGAGCATGTGCAGAACACTCTTTAGCAAGAGAGAATGTTTTTATATTTGTTCCTTTTCTGCGTTAACCATGAGATAATAAGTAATTTTATTTTTCATTGCTCAATAATTAGTTTTATTTTTCAGAGAGGAATAAAAACTTGAATTTGCTAGGTTATGAATTTGTTTAATGACAAAGCATGTTCTCTCTAATATTGTATGTGAATTCCAAAAGAACTCTCATCAATACAACAGTCCTCTCTCTTTCTCTTTTATAAAAACAGATGAGATGCTCCATGTTGTTGTTGGAGCATACATCTAATTAGGTCAATTCCTTTCACTCTTTTATTTTGCTAGGAAAGATTCATCCTGAGCTAACATCTGTTGCCAATCTTCCTCTGTCTCTTTTTTTTTATCTTCCCCAAAGCCCCAGTACATAGTTGTGTGTTCTAGTTGTACGTCTTTCTAGTTCTTCTATGTAAGCCGCCACCACAGCATGGCTATTGACAGACAGTGATGTGGTTCCAGACCCAGAAACCAAACCTGGGCCGCCAAAGTGGAGCACACCAAACTTTAACCACTAGACCATCAGGGCTGGCTCCAATTTCACTCTTTTTACCAGTCTCATAAACCATACACCTGTCTTCTAATCACCATCTCAAAGTGAAATTTTGTATAAGCCCAGAACCGCTGTTAAAAAGTCAAAGCAAACATCTTGATAGGGACTTGGTACAGTCAACTTGTATCAGAAGAATCAGGGGCATATAATGGAGAGCAGGAGCTTTTCTTACTGATTTTTATTTGTTATTGGTGCTCTGATTAGATCAGAGCTTACTTTGACACATTCAGCATACTTTGTTGAATCTTACCGACTCAGCTGACTCAAGACTGTGTGGAATGACTTCCAATGTGTTGAGGCTGCATCTCATTGTCAACCTTTTATTGTTTATTCATTCAATATTTATTAAATATGTACTCTATGTGAAGTAACGTATCCAGCAATGGGAATACAATAAACATTTATGTAATGCTTCTTGTGTTTATTCATTTATTTAACACAAATTTTTGAGTGTCTACTTTGTACCAGACACTGGACTAGTTACTAGGTACGTATTGGTAAAAAATAACAACAGTCTTTGCTTTCATAAAACTTTTAGCCTGAGAAGTTGGGAAGAAAAAGTAAATCTGTAACAGAAAATAGATCAGCATGGATGTATACTATTCTGTAATAATTCAAGTGATTGTCTCCATGGCTGCTCCTCTTTCCCTATTTCTTGATATTTAGGAAGTAGTGTCTTCATTAATTGATGGGAGGTTTGAAGCAAGGTAGAAAGTAGAAGTATGCTTGAGATTTCTTGGCCTTTATTCCAAAAGCTTATGCCCACTGGTGATATTCAAAGTTGAGTAAAAAAGATGCAGCGCCTTCAAATTAAAGAGAGTTTTCCCAGCTGGGCAAGAAGAAAAAGTTTAAAGACTCTAGAATGGAGAGTACAAGTCACTGTTCTGTGGCAGTACTCCAAGAAGCTGGTCAGACTTCGAGGAGGTGGTGGCCTCCTAGAGACATTAGGGTTTTTAGACTCACAATGTACCCTGGGCATGACATAAAACCTAGGAGCCACCACATTTCAAGGGGCCACTATGAGCTTGGATGAGAATGGCTTGTTTTTTCCAGGATAAATTGGTGCTTACAGGCTTTCTCTCCTTTTCTCCAAATGTCACATAAGTCTCATTGGTGCTACCATGTGAGAGAAAAAAGCCTTAGTTATGACTGAGATGGAATTTCCTGCCAAGCAAGTGGGATGTGATGGGGGCTCATTGTCAGATTTACTTTGATTTAAAGGAAATACAAAAAGTTTGGTGAGTGAGATATATACCCACTACTCAAGAAACCAAGATATAAATACATTATACAAACTTTTTTCTTTTTTTTTTTTTGAGGAAGATTAACCCTGAGTTAACATCTGCTGCTAATCCTCCTTTTTTTTTTTTTTTTTGCCAAGGAAGACTGGCCCTGAGCTAACATACATGTCCATCTTCCTCTACTTTATATGTAGGATGCCTGTTACAGCATGTCTTGACAAGTGGTGCATAGGTCCATACCCGGGATCCAAACCAGAGAACTCCAGGCCACCGAAGCAGAACATGCAAACTTAACCACTTCACCACTGGGTCAGCCTCATGTTAGACAAATTTTGACTAGTACTACAAAGGAAAATGATCAGAATGAGATTAGATGATCCAACATGGGCTCCTACAAATGAAAAGAAACTTCTGGCAGACTGAAGAGCCTGAGTGAAGGGTCAAATGAGGGAAAGCACTTAGCAATTGCAAGACATTGAAAGAAAGCTAGCACGAGGTGTTAGAGAGACTCACATAAAATGAGATACAAGAGTGATGGGGGAGCCAGGTCTTTAAGAATTCATGTCAGGGGCCAGCTCCATGGCCGAGTGGTTAAGTTCGCGCACTCCACTGCATCAGCCCAGGCTTCGGATCCCGGGTGCGGACATGGCACCGCTCGTCAGGCCACTTTGAGGTGGTGTCCCACATCCCACAACTGGAAGGACCTGTAACTAAGATATACAACTGTGTACTGGGGGGGTGGGGGGGGGGGTTGGGGAGATAAAGCAGGAAAAAAAAACAAAGATTGGCAACAAGTTGTTAGCCCAGGTGCCAATCCTTAAAAAAAAAAAAGAATTCATGTCAAAGTAAGATATTCATAAGTTTAATGGAAAATCAAAGAGGGTTTTAGCAGTAGAGTGACCTAACCAATTGGTTTTAAAAAGTTACTCTGCTGAGTGATGAATGATTTGGATAGGGCAAAATTGAAAGAGGAGAAAATAGTGAGATTTTCAAAAGTCCAGGTGGGAGATGGCAGCGACTCTGACTAACACAGTGGTAGTAGGACTGGAGAACAGCGGGACAATATTATACACACACACACAAACACACATATGTGCATATGCTTAGGAGCGCGTAAAACTACACTCCGAATACAAAGATGACTTGGAATCAACTGGAGAAGATGAACATTTACACAAACCTTTAAAAAATTATAATAGCAAACGATAAGTTCAATCTTATACATATGTACAATATAGTGTTATTAATCACAGGGAAGGGAGAGAGAGTCAAAGAACTGTATGATGTCAAGAGCTTTACAATTTAAAAACAAATTTCAAATGAACTGCTACTAACAGTGGTACATCCCATCTCCAAAGAAGAAACTGACAAATTAACTAAGCACTGTTCCACTAATTAAGACACCTTCTTAACTTAATCTCCTGAGTGAGTTTGTATGTGTATGTATGTGTGTGTGTGTGTATGTGTGTGTCTGCGTGTGCCAAGATATACCATCTTAAATCTTCTTGGAAAAATTAGATCTCAACTCCCTCATACAAAACTCCCTTTTGAAAAATGGAGTGTGTATGTGTGTGTATCTCAATATATGTGATCTTTTTGGAATCTCAACTGCCTTAAACAAAATCACCTTTGAAAAATAGAAATTGTAAAACTTCACTCTGAGATTAAATTTAAACTAGCCCTGAATGTTTATGCTGAAACCCTCAATCAGGTGCATTCTGTATCAAACAAGGGCTCCAAAAGGATAGTTCTTAGTTATTTCTCAGATATTTGGTAAGCGCTACCATGTGACAGAAATTGTTCTAAAATTCTTTTCTGAAGCAGAGAAGAGCCAGGGCAGCATTTCAGTGGACGTATGTGAGAAAAGTTGCCTTATGAGACAGGTTCTAGATTTTCTCCTTGTGAGGCCACATCGCCTCATCTTTAGACCTGAGATGATAATACTGCTGGACGGGGCTGCCTGGTCTAAGGCATTCCTTGAGACTGCTTCCCGTTCTAAGACCTCTGATGATAATAGCTATTATTGTTGGATATCTTTATTTGCTGGGCACTCTTCCAAGCACTTTACATGTGTGAACTCATCAAATCCTTGCAACATCAGAGAAAGTCTTACAATTTTCCCAGTGAAGAGGCTGAAGCACAGAACGTGCCCCAGGACACTTGTGCATTAGCTTCACTGTTAATCCATCCCTCTAGTCCTCAGTCTCGTCTTGAACTAGAAATATATATATTTCCCTGCAATATTGGAAAATATTTTAATGTTGTCTTTAACTTGCAAATGTCAAGGAAGAAGGTCCATCTCTCATTAGCTCTAAACATATAGTAACGAATGTTGGTTTCTTCACCTATGAATGCAAAAAACAATTAGTTGCACAGGAAGCATGTGTTCATTTGTCCGCATAGCTACATGAGTGCAAACATCTTCATTCATCCCCTCAATGAGTGTGCATATAATGAATGCAAAACATTCTTAGAGGAAAAAATGGTCATGCTGTGTTTTTCTGGTGACAACTCCATTATAGAATATCAGCAGAGAGTTAACTATTTTAATTAATGATCTTATCACATTAATTCCAAGGACTTTTTTTGTACAGAGTGAATTTTTAAAGTTATAAAAAACAAATATGTTGTTCCCAGAGTAACCGTATACAAATAAGCCAAAAATGATCCTGAGAGAGTCATTTATTTGTGTCTATAATTAAATAGCATCTCAGTTCATACACATGAGGCCATAAAACTTTTTTTATTTTTAATGATGTTGCTCATATATCAGTGTGCCCATCCTCGTCACGTCATTTTCTCCGTGATGAATAGAGTGTTAAGAATGTAGTCAAAAACATCTGATTGGCAATTGCACACTACTTTAAAACTTTGACAAGTCCTCTTTCCCTGAGAATTGATATTGCAATACAAATCAGGAGGAGAAAACATCAATCTCTTTCCCATTCAATGTTTTCAAAAACAACCACATATACAATTGTATACATAACTATTTTATGTGTGTTACATATTATATATGTAAGTATATATAATTTTAAAATACTTGTATATATGCAAAACATTAATCAAATTTGGATATGATCAAAGTCCCTGGTAATTTAAAATCTAAATTCATACCCCTGGATCAGACAAACATGAAGATAATTAGAAATAATCATGTATAGGGTGTGTCGTTATTATTTAGTTAACGTGAAAAGATAAATCTATATTAATCTAATTCCTTATAGGATTATAGGAAGGGTTTTCCCCTCATTTTCTAATTGTGTTCACTCCATCCGAATCTACAGAGCTCAGAATCAGAGAGAAACCTGAGACTAGATGTTTTTAACAAGCTCATCTGGTGACCCTTAGGACCCAATAAGCCTGGGAAATATTGGTTAGGCTATTTGAGAATCCAGGTTAAGGAAATCGTTAATTATTTCTTCTACTTTTTTTTTAAAAAATTCCACTCGCATTTCTTTCAGCCCCCTACTGTTACTAGGCGAGATTATGCTGGAAGGAGGCACGTAGAGATGGGCTACGATTTCTCAAAATCATACAGTGTCTGCTTGGAAGGTAACTTAAAGGTCATCTCGCCCAATCTTAAGTGACTTCCTATCTTTTTTCAAATTTGCCTGACCGTCTGGCTATCACCTCCTGCTCATCAACCCCTCAAGTTAATGTATGTGCCCATCACATGAAGCTAACCTAATTCAATTAGAGAAAGCAATAATCTGAAAGAAAGCAATATATTTTACTAGATTTTACAATTCCCAGCTAGTCATTTTGGGCCTACCTTGCTCACATATTTTTGGATTGACAAGTGACTGTACTGATTCATGTCTAATTTACATGCTTATTCATTCCCTAAGGCATAAAATAAGTCAAGCTAAGGCTGTGGAATTACAGTTCCTTAGTTATCATCATCAGGTATTATTCAAGATACCATGTCTACAAAAACAGGGGAAATGACTGTGAGAAAATTTAATTGGTTGGTGTATGGCTATTTAAGTAGACAGTTCAATCAGTCTTCAAAATTGCATTTGCTACTCAACATTATTGCTATTATTGATGGATTTTTAGGACAAAAACAACTCTGAATGATTTAGTCTGTGATTGAATTGCACAGTATAACTTCACTGTGTTTCAACAAAAATTTTCCTGTAATTCAGAGTCTGGGAGACATTAAGCAGTTATGTATTGATTCTTTTTTTCCCCTCAAGTAATCACTTCAGATCCTGTAGCCTTTATTTCCTAAAAGACCGTAACATCCATAAGAAGATTATTTCTGTGAGTATAAGATTCTGTGTACTACAAAATGATATCAGACATTTTTGAGACCATCTGCACTGTGGTCACTTCAGCAACAGAGGTGATAAAGACAATTGACTCTTGTAGAAACACGAGATCTTAAAAAAAAGAGAGAGAGAGATACTTTGCTAAAACTGTCTTCAATAAATGTTTGCAAAAGGTGGAATCCACTGGATCCCACATTTCTTTTCAGAATAAGATAAGAACAGGTTTTTCCTTTTAATTCCTGTATCATTTATTGGCTGGACATTTGTCCTTGACCATAGATAACTATAAAATGTTATCATTGAATGACTCACAGATTATCTGGTCTCAAATCAATGAGGAAATTATAGGCTACCTGATATTGATAGTGCATTCAACAACAAATCTTTATTAAGGGGCTACTATGTGCCAACCAGTACCCAGGGCACTGGAAACAGAGCAAAGAAAAAGATAAATGAAGTCCTTTTATGCTCATGGGTAGATTCCAGTGAGAAGAGATGGATAGATAATGAACAAACAGATAAATTCTATCTTCAGTAGTGATAAGTACTATGAAAAAGAATAAGGTCAGGTAAGGGCATAGAAAGTGATGGTGAGGACACTCACAGCAGATATTTCTAATAAGGTGACAGTTGAGTAAGTCCTCTGTGAAATGAAGGTGTAAGCCATGTAGATATGTACACATCTCTGCCTCTCATCTGAGATTTACGCCGCTGAAGGGCAGAGACAACCTAATTAAATGCCTTCGATCTCCTTTCCCCTCCTCTTAGGACCTTGCACAACAGGGATCCAAGATATCTTAATTGCTTTGAAAGTGATTTCACTGGCAGCTAGGACAATCGCTAGCATCTCTTTTCAGCCCCTAAAGCAAAGATACAACTGCTAACTTCACGAGATAGCAGTACAAACCCTACCAGGCAAGAGTGGCTTCCCAACTGTTCCACTTAGCTCAACCCATATGAGAAATATCAGAGAACGGAAGAGTAAACCTGCATGGACAAATTGCAAAGAAATTCATTTACGTTGTCTTCAAAATCAGATTCCAGTTATCAGATATAAGCTCCCTGACTTATCAACTCCAGTAGAGGCATAAATCTCTAGCTGTTTTAGTAGTTATGATCCTGTGGAAACTTGTGTAAGAATAATGGAGATGTGAATTATAACACCTACTTATAAAAGGCTTTAATCTGAAAAAACTATGCCATATTTTATCCATCCAACAAGCCCCTGCTGTGCACTTACAAAGCACCAGACTCTGGGGATGTGACACAGAAGAGTCCCTGCTCTCAAAGAGTGTGTGTTGGTGAGTTTTGGATAGAACATAGGACTCTTCCTCTGTAGAGGCTGATTCCAATGGGCCAGGCACCACTGCCACCCAACATTGCTTGAGGAAATAAGGAACACTCAGGATGGAAAATCCTAGTTGAAAGGGAGCCCCAGTCTTCAGTATTCCACTGCCCCAAAGGACAGCAGTTTCCTTGAGTTGGCAATTCCAACTCAAGTGTCTCTTTGGAGACAAGGACAAAGGTGTTTGGAACTGAGCCTCTCACTGAGTCGAAGCTCCTAGGCAAAGGCCAGACACAGACATACGGGGGGAGAGTACAGCTGCCACCCCTGTATCCGCCATTATCACTCGCATCTGAGAGTTCACTTCACCTCCTCCATTACTGGGCTTTCTCTGCCAGATGTTTTCCCAAGATGTACAGGTAGTCCTTCGACCACTGACCTCTGGATGGGCTGTTATGAGACCTCTGCTCTTGGAAACATCAAGAAGCATATGGGTGTAAAGGAAAAATAGCCTTTGTTTGCCATTGTTTTGACATATTCAAATCACCAAGTTTTAACTACAGTTCTAGGTAAGTGTTTGAGTAGGTCCTTATTTTATACTGAAAAGGAGAAAAGCTAGCATTGTCTGTGTTGGCCCTGTTTTACACTGGCTTTTACATTTCTCAAACCACCCCTAAATTAGGACAGCTAAGGCTGGGGTGGTCTCCTGTTGTTTTTAGAGCCTCTCTTATCTGAGGGAACAATCTTTGGCTGGACATATTTTCCAACTCATTTGTCCTTTTTGCCCTTTGATTTGACTGTTTCATTGAGTGAACCAACATTTTTCTTTTTTAGTAGCTTCCCAACTTGACGCTTCACAAGTACAGATGTGTCAAGTTGCTGTCTGGTCTTTCCAGAGTCATGTGGCTTTCCCGTCCAGTTCTGATGGAAAATCTGACACACTCTGTGATCATGCTGTAATTTTGACAAGGGAAATCTGGCTGAAAAGGCTGTTGTCTCCATACAAATAACCTAGGATATCTGCCTCTCTTCCATCCATAAAACAAATGGTTATGCCAATGTGAGGTGTAGAGCCAGGAAGAGAATGACTCATTATGCAGTCAACTACAGCAATGAGAAGCTTGTAGTTGTTCAGGAGAGTGATCTTGCGGCACACAAATGGATATGTCTTAGCATAGTACATACATTTGCATTTTCTTCAAAAAATCATACTTTTTAGTTGTTTTCTAACAATAGAAAATGTATAGTATTGTAACATAACCAGAAAACTAAAAGTCTGGGACCAGAAGAAAGCAATTGGTGCTCAGCTTTAGGATTTCAGGTTTCAGAAAATAATCAGTCAAATTATAGATTGGACAAGGTGGTATTTCCTTTTCTCTGTAGTTGTAAAGATTCCATAATTTCACAATCTGGTCAGTAATCCCTTTTGCCTACATCAGCCATTTTAATACAGGCCTATGAGGAATTTGGAATTATTTACTGTAGCTTTGAAAAAAAAACAGTATTGATCTTAACTTTTGCTTCCCCATAGCATTTACCAAACAAACAATAGTCTAAAAAAAAAAAAAATTGAAATAGTTGCCCTTTATCCTTGCTACAGCCTAGCCTTTAGTTTATACTCAAGATCACCCTGGAGGACTTAGTACATTACGGTTAGTGAAACTTTGTGAAGGATGACAGAGTTCAAATGCGTCAATTCTTTCATTTTTATCAGTAGAAAAACATAGTTTATTCAAGCCTATTCACCTCACAGTTACAGAGCCTTTGTTTATACACCATCATTCACCTTATTAAGGGCTTTGCAAGCATGTTTTCATAAATGAACATGCCTGTTTCCATTCTCTGATTGGAAGCCAGCACTTGAGAATTCTGAACTGGTGTTTCTTACTATAGAACACACATTTGTATTTTCCTAAAAGAATATCTTACCTATTTATTGCTTTTTAATTAAACAACAAAAACTGTATAATATTCTTATAAAAGGACTTTTATTAAACAAAAGAAATGACTAAATGACGTGTAAAATAAGAGTGTGGTTAAGACAAATTTTCAATGAGAAAGAAAAGTTCAGATAAATGGTCCAGAAAAAGAACCTTACTAAGAAAGACTTTAGTTGTAACCTAGAAACCGTTCTCTGGTAGTTTATATTGGAAAGAATGGCAAGGTGACAGGAGTATAAGATCTAAAAAAAGAAAGCTTAATTATAGATCTTTTGACTAGAAGCATGGCCCCAGTTAGTTATTTAAGTCACCTCAACCTGATTTACTATCTTTAAAAATCTATACCTACCCCACAAGGATAGAAAAAAAAGCGAAAGAATAGATATTACAGTGCCTGTAACTTAGAAAGCATCAAAAATGGGCAAGTTACTTTAGTTCTTTTTGTGGTATGACAAAACTAAATATCTTACAACTGGAAACACAATACTAGCTTCCATTTCTGAAGTCAAATGTTACCTCTCATGAAATGTGCCTATGATGTACGTCACTTCCAGATAGGAAGAGAGTCTTAGTATGTAACATGGTAGACGGATGCTGCTTATTTAGTCTAAGGTACCAGAATCTTTCCAGTTGGGAATCCAACTGGTTCAGATATAGATGCACAACATTACATGAAGCTCTTTGATACATGACTATAAAAAGACAACAAGAACTGAGCTGAGAATGACTAAACTTACAGTCTGAAATTTATGAAGGAGACATCTTAGTATACAATTGACAAAAGTGCAGGGGAATACAACTCTTATGAGGGATCCAAAGTGATGTTCTCTCGGTAACGACCTCCCCTCCCCTGCTCCTTGAAGAATTAGTAGGGGATTAGGCTGGGGGAATATTTTTAATGTTGTGTGTTCCCTTATGTTTCCATCTGTCTGACCGGATGAGCTTTCCGTGCCCTCCTTGCTCTTGACGCAGTCTGCTTTGTGCTGAAGCAATTACACCCATATTTCTTTTCCTTTATAACCAAGTAGAGAAAATTCCAAGTCTCTCTGGAAGTGCTCAAAGTTCAGACTTCAAAGAGCAAAGTCCTCATTAACTCTATTACGAAGGAGATTGCTTCCTCCAACAGATTCAGAAAAATGCCACTGCCATTTACTTCAACTTAAAGAATGACTTCTCTCCTCACTTGCCCTGCACTGAAACTTTCTCTGTTTCTAAATACTTTGTTCAGCGTCATGTATTCTGTTATATTGTGACACATAGTTTTGGTTTTTTTTTTTTAAATCTTCCCTTTTGGGTCAAGAAAGAATTTTTCATATTAGTCTTGTTTACAAGGATCTCCCTTTAGGTAGAAAAAGGGACATTCCTAACTGCAGCAGCCTGAGGCTGCATTATTTTCCTCTCTGTGCCTTCTGTCGTACAGGCTACATATGTCTGATTCTTAAGAGGTCTGCATTCTAATGTTTGCCAAAAGATTAGCCATCAAGCCCTAGTTAATAAAATTTATAACAACAACAACAACAATAATAATAATAATAATAATAATTCACCCAGGTAGACTTTTAGAAGCTCAGCTTCCATAAATAGAAAATGAGAAAAAAGAAAAGAAATACTCCACTAATATTTGTATATTCTCATACTATTTCAAAAATAAATATAAAAAAAGAAAAGTTAAAAACTTTGCTGGAGAATGCTTTTTTTAACTGTCATTTTGTGAGCTATAACTACTGCCAATGCTCTAGCTAATTCTCCAATGAAACACCTTATGTTTAGCATTAGCCAAATAAAAGGTTTTATAAAAACCAATTATTAATAGCTGTTTGATTTAGCTTTAGCTCAGGCCAAGAAAACAGCATTCTACTTTGCAGCTTCTGTTTCCACTTGAGGTTTTATTTTGTTTTGTTTCCATCTTGTTTCTTATTAAATTGCATCTCTGTACCTCCTTTGTTTCTTCAGTACACTGCATATTGACAATTAGGCTGTTTGTCATTATTGCTCAAGACTACAAAAAGTTACATACCTTTTAAAGGCTTTAAGAACCCTGAAAGATTAAAGCCTAACAGAAAACTCTTCTCTCCAGATTTGCATTTTGAATCTATTATTTATTATTGTTGCTTGCCCTCTTAGAACATTGTTCTTTATGTACTGCTGTGAGCAATATATATAGTGCAAACTCATTATCTTTTTCCCTCTGTTTATCCAAACCTAAAACCCAAGAGAAGACTCTCATTTTCCATACTAGAGATAATGGCCCTGTGACCAGCTAACAGCAAACTTATTTTAAGTACCCAACTTCTGAGCTTAAATGTTTAGGTGCCTGTCATTCATGGCAATTCATACATAAACTCCTCCTGTTTCTGATCTCTCCAGGATCCTAGTGTCTGAATGAGTTGTCCCAGAGAGAAAATAATAAATGAAACATCAGACAAACTGCTTTCCAGCTCTCTTGGCTCATACTTATCTTCATTGTTCCAGACACTCTCAATATATATCAACAGAATCCGAGTCAAGACACAGAGCTCTCCTTCATAATTTTAACCACAAAGGACACTTTCTTCCTTTTACTACAGATGGTCCCCAACTTATAATGGTTCGTCTTACGATTTTTCAGCTTTACGATGGTGTGAAAATGATAGATATTCAGTAGAAACCATCCTTCAAATTTTGAATTTTGATCTTTTCCTGGGCTGGTCATATGCAGTACAATCCTCTCTCGTGATGCTGGGAGGTGGCAGCAAGCTGCAGCTCCAGTCAGCCACGTGATCGTGAGAGTAAACAACTCATACACTTACAACCATTCTGTACCCACACAACCATTCTGTTATTCACTTTCAGTACAGTATTCAATAAATTATGTGAGATATTCAACATTTTATTATAAAATAGGCTATGTGTTAGATGATTTTGCCCAACTGTAGGCTAATGTAAGTGTTCTGAACATGTTTAAGGTAGGCTAGGCTAAGCTATGATGTTCAGTAGCTTAGGTGTATTAAATGCACTTTTAACATGATATTTCCAGCTTATGACGGATTTATTGGGACATAACCCTGTTGCAAGTTGAGGAATATCTGTATTGCTAAAAATAACATTTCCCTTCTAAGGTTCTTCTATTTATTGTTGGGGGAATTACAGACAAATAATTGTCTTTTCCAAACCATGAAATGTGTATTGTCCAACAGCCTGAAGAATAAAAAAACAGAAATAAAGATCATAAGATAGAAGTTGCACACAAGAAAATCGATTCTACTAACATGGAGAGCATATCATTTTAATCATTCTGCTTTACTCAGCTACTAACCAAAATCACTGGTTGTCTGTCTTACTGACCAAGTTAACCAATCCTCCAAATAGCATTTTGAATGGGGAATTTTTGTTAGATATTTTTTAGCTGAAACAAGCGGTGGTTCAATCTAAAGAAAACGTTCATGGTAAAGCTGGTATAGCTGCCAAGAGTAGGATGTTACTTATAAAACTAACTTTTAGGAAGTGATTTAAGATCCGTTAAAGACAGATTTATCAGCCCAGACTCAGATAGTGAGTTTAGGGAATCAATATAATGAATAAAATTATTACCCATAAAAGTAAAATATTTTGGCTTCTCAATCAAAGTTTCACAACCGTCTGAATAGCATGCTCTGCCTGGAACAGAACCCAGTAAAACAAAGCTTTTCACCTTATCTTGAATATTAACGTCTATTATCACTCTGTTTTTTTAAAAAATAAAAAATAAAACGATAATTATATAAAATCCAGGTAAAAATAAAAATAATTATAACATCTTTCTGTAAAGCAAATTCAGCACAAACTAAGATGGCTTATTGGACAATTAAATACCAGAAACAAAGCCAGATTAAATATGCCAAAATTGCCATGAATTGACAGCAATCTCTATTGTCCTATATTTGTGCTTCAGTTATTTTTAAAAAATACATTATATTGAGTAATACATTATAATAGCCTATGTCTATTTTTTCCTTGAATCTCAGAAAGGTAAAAATAGAAATATTCGATTATACATTCATTCAGCGTCTTTGTTTATCTTCTTTCTTGATATCTAGCAAAATCCTAGTTCTTAACAGTATTTAATAAATATACTACATTTGCCTTCTAAGTTAATTACCAAGTACTGAGCATTTTCTATACAGAGGTATAATTAACACAACCCTTTTTTAACTAAAACTGTGATTGTTGTGGTCAGTGTTTCCTTAGAGCCTCCCATTTATCGAGCATTTACTGTGCATCAGGCACCATGTGAATTGCATTACTTATATTTTCTCAGTTCACTTCTCATAATAACCCCATGCCATAGGTAGGACTATTGAGGACATTGAAACCCAGAAAAGTTCAATGATCCACAGGTAATAATACCCAGAACTAAGATTTAAACCCATTTTTTTCTGACTGACTCTAGGTGAAGTTTTAGCAACCAAGGTTAGGCAGACTAAAGCAGCACGTGGAAGGGGAAATAAAGACTCTAGAGTTTTAGCGGGAGGAGAGGATGAAGGAAGAATTGGATGAGGGTTTTTTTAGTACCCTTGTGCCTCCCTTCAGTAGCTCCTCCCTCCATCCAAAGAAGATCATTCATTGTCTATAACCCCAATAATTCTCTGTAACAAATTACCCTAAACACTCACTGGCTTAAAACAAAACGTATTTATTTAGCTTAAGAATTTGCAAGTTAACAATTTGTGTGGGGCTGGGTGGGGCAGTTCTTCCAGTGTTGACTGGGGCGGCAGAGGACGGAATCGTGTGTCTCTTGCATTCTTCAGGAGGCTAAACTGGTGAATATAAACAAGCAAGGGCAAACCCAAATGCACAAGCACACTTCAGGCCTCTGCTTTGTCAAATCTGTGAATATCCCATTGGACAAATCAGGTCACATGGCTCATAGAGAATCAAAGTGAAAGGACAAAACAAAGCTACATGGCAAATGGTTTGAATAAATGAGGTTGAAGAATTGGGCCATTAGTGAAATCAATATACTAGCATCTACAACTTTAATCTTATTTCTGAAACCTCGTTCATTTTTGGCCTTCTAGGGCTGTGATTCCATGAGAACAGCAATCTACCATAAATACAGATGTACCTATATAAAATGACCTTCCAGTAGTGCCTGGGCTCCATCATCAAAGAAGCATTTATTACTTTGCTACTCAAAGGTGGTAACTGGACTGGAAGTATTGACATCTTGCAGTACCTTGTTTGAAATTCAGAATCCTGGGCCATACCCCAGCCCTACTGAATCACAATGTCATTTTAACAGGATATCCAGGTGACTTATATTAGCCTTAAAGTTTGAAGACATTGGTTCTTAAATTTAGAATTCCATTCTTAAATTTGTCCTCAATTGTGTTTGCTAGGAAAACAAACTAATATAATTAGAAGGATTTTTGACTGTAAAAATGGAAACAAAGAGATTCGACACTCCAGTGATAACCTAATTTTTAAATAGGCGAAAGACTTGACACTTCATCAAAGAATATATACAAGTGACCTATAAGCACATGAAAAGACGATCAGTACATTAGTCATTAGGGAAATGCTATTAAAACCATGCCAAAATCCACTAGAATGGCTGAAATTAAAGAAGTTGAAAAGATTCACAAGGATGTGGAGCATCTGGAACTCTCATGAAACCACCTTGAAAAGCAGTTCAGCAGTTTCTTATAAAGGTAAAATGTACCTACTCTATGATCTAGCAATTGCACTTTGAGTACATATCCGAGAGAAATGGAAGTGTTTATCCGCAAAGCAACACACCCAAGAATCTTCACAGTGGTTTTATTCATAATAGCTAAAACTGGAAGTAACCCAAATATTCATTAATAGGAGTATGGATAAGCAAAATGTGGTATATTTATGCCATGAAATATGCCTCAGCAATAAAAAGGAATGATATGCAAAACATAGATGTATCTCACTGACATTATTGTGGAGAAAGGAGCCAAATACAAAAACACATACTGTATGATCATGTTGACCTGACATTCAGGGACAAGGAAAATGAATCTATGGTTACAGCACTCAGAATAGCGGTTTCCTGAGTGGAAATGGGAGGTGTGGTGTGGATTAATCATAAAAGAGCAGAGGGATCTTTTGGGCCAGCCCTGATGACCTAGTGGTTAAAGTTTGGCACTCTCACCGTTTTGGTGGCTGGGGTTTGCTTCCTGGTTGTGGAATCACACCACCCATCTGTCAGTTGCCATGCTGTGCCAGTGGCTCACATAGAACTAGAAGGATTTACAACTAGGATATACAACCATGCACTGGGGCTTTGGGGAGGAAAAAAAGAAGAGGAAGATTGGCAACAGATGTTAGCTCAGGGAGAATCTTTCCCTGGAAAAGAAAAGAGAAAGAATTATTGTGTGTGTGTGTGTGTGTGTTTTTTTTTTCCAAAAGAGGGATCTTTCTACAGTGACGGTAAGCTTTTGTATCTTGCATTGAATGTTGGTTGCACAGGTGTATGTGTTTGTCAAAAGCACAATGAATTTTATCTGTATATTTTATTATTTATAAATTAAGCACCAATAAAGAAGTGTTTATGCCTTCACGGTTCTCAAATCATATATTCCCACACGTCACCTTGTTTGAAACAACCCTGTGCGACTGGCAGGGCTGGTGTTATTATGGACTTTACAGATGAGGATATTAAAGCTCAGAAAAATGTGATCTGCTAAAGTCTCCTGTGTGCCGTGGGTCTTTGGCCACGATCTCATTTTCTTTACACTGCATTTCCATTTCCCCCAGCAGCAAGCGGGAGCAGGGCCACTAGTACTGAAATAGAAGGGTTCATGGATTTGAAAGTGCTGACAAGAACTTTTCTGCTGGGATAGCACTATTTGAATACCAAACATAGCCTTTGCATATCAAATATACACTTTTGTCTCTTGCCCACTGTTCTAGAGAATGGGGAAGCTTTCCAAAGAGGGAACTGGAGAAGACCATAGAAAAAGGAGACTATTGTTGCCAGGGGAGCAGGCTGCCCTGTTTGGCTTGGAGCTATTCTTTCCTGTGTTCCTCAGAACCATGGGGGAAAGATAAACACTTTGGACTAATATTGAGAGACTAGAAGGAAACTATAAAGTCTTGCATCAGAGCCAACCTGGACAGACAGATTGAAGAAAAGCCATCGTGGGAGCCATGGGTCAGGTTAGCCAGTGTGACTGGTGACTTCTGTAGCCGAAGCGTCAGAACGAAACAGAGGAGATAGACTTGGAACTGTGGTCTGGTTGCCAGAGGTCAGGCCATAGCTCTGGACAGGACAGTTTCTCCAGGCTCATAGGCTGCCTCAGAACACTGATTGCCATTCCTAGTCCCCTAACTAAACCTCTAGACCCACATTCTTGAAGCTAAGGGAATGATTTATTTGCTGGTGCTAATACACGTTTGAAATTGATTATATGCATATAACATGCTGAACTGTCTCTTGAAGGAGAGATTGCTGATCAAACAAGAAAAGACCCTTGTGATATTTATCACAATTACATGGGCCTGTGTAGTAAAGCTGTATATTATTCACCTATATTGTTCTGATTCTTCACAATAAAATCCAACTTGGAGCTGGCTAAGGAAAAGACATATGTATACGAAGAGAGGGAAGCTATGAAGAGAGTTGATTCCTGTCATAACTGCAGGGTAGAAACAAATTAGCCCAGTTGTTTTCTACCCTGGACGCACACTTGTGTCATATCTGGAGCTTTTAATAAAATACCACCATGCCCAAGTCCCATTGCCCAGAGATTCTAATTTAATTGGTCTGAGGGGATGTAGAAGGGAGAGAAGTATGAATTATGAAAGCTCCACAGGTGGGTCTAACACGCAGTCCAGAGTTGAGAACTACTGAGTTAGGCAGAGGAGAGAGGATAGTTGTTCAAAATGAAATTCAAGTACATGGACTGGCACTCAAAACTGGGTTGGTGTCAACAACTGCCACAGAAAGAAGAGAGCATTCAAAGAGGTTGTCCCACTTTCAAGTTGTAGAGACACCAGAGAGCCCAAAGCCAAGAAACTCCCAAAGGAATAAAACATGGCCCCACAATGGCTTCCATTGCTTTAGTCCTTGCTCCCAGCACATCTCATGCTGCTGTCACTTCTTATGGGAAAAAAACATGCACTCAAGCTGTTAGTATGGAATCTCTGAGTTGCTTACTGCCACACATCCCACTTCATCTGACCTAGTGGTAAACAGCAACGTTCCCTCTTTTCCCACTTTGATCCAAGGTACTCAGCTCAGCCCTGAGTACAATAATAAAATCATTCACTTTACCATTTCCTTTATGCTGGAAAGTGGCACACTCTTATCCTACTAGAAATCAAAGAAATATAAATTACAATAATAAGATATTCTTACAATCAGATTGGAGAAGATTAAAAGTATAATACCCACCATTGACAACAATAAAGAAAAGAGGCTTTTTCATACTCTGCTGTTAGAAATCCAAATTTGTAAAACTCCCCTAGAGGATAATTTCTTTTAATCTGAAGAGAAACCTCAAAAGTTCAGAAAACATTTAATTCAATATCTCCCCTCTGGAAATTTATCCTAAGGAACTAATTACGGATACATACAAATACCTATCTATCAGGATGATAGATAACATTATAACAACCTAAATATTAATAAAGAATTGAGTAATTAAATCACTAAATTCATCCATAAAAAATATGAAATGATCATGTAAAAGAATATTATATATAATTGATATATGATTAGACAAATAGTAGGTCATAAAGCAGAATGTACAATAGAATCCCATTTTTGGTAAATATACATGCATATTAAAAAGAGCGGAGCTTGACAATGGACTCTTACCAGTGACTATCTGGGTGAAGAAGCACTTTCTCCTTTTATATTATATGTTTCTATTATATTTTATAACTTGAATTTTAATTTTATATTCCTTATATAATTAAGACAAATGCATAAAAACAAATAAAGAAAAGACTAAAAGCTATATGACAAAATATTAATAGTTGAGAGGCAATCTTTGCTTGTCTGTATTTTCAAGATTTACAACAATGAATATGTATCACTTTTAGAATAAAAAATGCCCCAAAGTGATTTTAATTTCACTCTTACATAATCTAAGACATTTCACATTCTTCAATTAATTCAACTGTTATAGCTATTGCACTTCCTTTATTGAGCCCAAAATTATTTTTAAAAACAACTGCAAACAAAAACACGTAGCATTAACACAAGCCTATTTCAGTTAAGAGAGGGAGAATCTGACCTTCCACTGCTAACAGTCTGCTTGGATTTTGAGAATTGTTCTTGCCGTTATGTGTGGCTTTGCAACTTCAAACAGAAACTATTTGGACTTTTGTTCTAGATACCTCCATTTTTGCCTAGATATCTCCCTTGTCTTTTGTGGTGTTTCATTCCGAGTTTAGAAGCAAAAGGAACTTGGCTACCAACTTAGTTCACTATCCTTTTCACTCATATCTTATTGATTTTTTCCACATTGACTTGCCCTAGTTCTTGACAAACCTTACCCTGTAAGTATCAAGTGAGACTCTAATTACATTGTGTCTGCAAATGTTCGGGTACCATTTAGTACGAGAAATCATGTCAAAATATTCCCCTTCACATTTCACATTCAGAAAAGGAGGCAGATATTTCAGGATTTCCAAACCTATCATCTTGAGGTGCCAAAGGCACGTCCCCTGAGAAAAGTAACTGTCCATCAACTGCAGTCTGAGAATATTGTTCATATAGAAGGTTAACACTTCCTCCCCCACTTCCCTCTGTCGAAGAACAAGATGTAATTTTCTGCAGAGGTCACCTGAGATATCTGCTCTGAACTGGAAGAACCTCTGCAGCCCTCAGACTCACACGCTCTTACAGGAAATGGCATATGTTCATTGAAAATATTTTACGGTGGGACCTATGTATAGTGCAGATAGATAAAAGGTTATCACAGGCAGAACTCTTGGGTCCACCCCAATACCCACTGCTCGCCAGAGAGGCAATGGCATCACTCTCTGCAAGCTCCCTGAGAGCAGGCACTAAAACTGGTTCCCCATCGTGTCCTCGGCACTAGGCATGCAGAAGTTTTGATAATACCTGTAGGGTAAGTGATTAAAAAGATAAATGAATAAGTGAATGAATGAATGAATTGCACAGGATAAGAGGTGGAATAAAAGCAAAATAAGGCCACCATAACAGATACATGACTGATAACAGATTCTATCTTAAGAATAAGTTTTATCAGGGGCTGGCCCTGTGGCTAAGTGGTTAAGTTCACGCACTCCACTTCAGTGGCCCAGGGTTTCACCGTTTCGGATCCTGGGCGCAGACCTAGCACCGCTCATCAGGCCACGCTGAGGAGGCATCCCACATAGCAGAGCCAGAAGGACCTACAACTAGAATATACAACTATGTACTGGGGGGCTTTGGGGAGAAGAAGAAGAAAAGAAAAAAGGGAGAAAAAAAGAAGATTGGCAACAGATGTCAGCTCAGGTGCAAATCTTTAGGAAAAAAAAAGAATACATTTTATCAGATAAAAGGATGGAGATAGCATAAGGTCCCAGCAGAAAAGGGAGAGGACTCTATGAGAGGATGAATCTCCAGGAGGACTAGAGGAAAACCTGGACTACTTCAAATTCTTTATGCTGGAGATCATGCCTCCCCACTGGTCCTTGCCCTACACCCACTAACTTCAGAGGCGTCTCAAAGATCTGCCTTGTTACCAGGTTCTATTTTCCAAAATAGGTGACTTAGAAGAGAGGGTAACCTCGTTTCTGAAGAGAAGAAACTTAAGTTTCCTTCTCTTTTTTCAAGAGCTGAAACTACAAAATTCAAGGAGCGATCCAGTTTCCTAAAGGAGTGAAAACAGAGCCACTGGGTGAAGCAAAAAGCAGATTTCATCACTGTATCTGCTGTCTGACTCCATTACTGCTCCCTCCTTTCTTCATTCCTTGGTGATTTAAGATTAAAGATTGTATGGTGAATGTTCTGATAATGTACTGCTATGTAATAAACTACCTTAAAACTTAGTGACTTAAAACCATCACCATTTCATGGTATCTTGTATTTATATGGGTCAGAAATTCAAGCTGCACATAACTTCTGCTCTTTAAAAGACACTGTTAAGAGAATGAAAAGATAAGATACAAAATGGCAGAAAATAATTACAAAGCATATATCTGATGCAGGACTTGTATCCAGAATATATTAAAAACCTCTGAAAATGAAATAATAAGAAAACAAAAAATCTGATAAAAATGTAGGCAAAACATTTGAGAGACACTTCACCAAAGAAGATATAGGAATGGTAAATAAATTCATGAAAAGATACTCAATATCATTAGCCATTGGGGTAATACAAATGGAAATCATGAGGAGATACAACTACATATTAATTTATAGAGACTAAAAGCAGATTAGTGGTTACCTGGCTAGAGAGAAGGAGGTAGGGGGGAGGAGGAGGAGCACAAGTTAATTCTGGAAGTGACGGATACGTTTACTATCTTGATCGTGGTAATGGTTTCCCAGGGGTACGCACGAATCAAAGCACATTAACTTGTTCAATTTAAATCTATGCGTTCTATTGTACACCAATCGAATCTGAATATAGCCATTTAAAAAAAAGGGAATGAAGAGAAGGGAGAGCTCTTCATATTTCTCCAAGTCATCTCACCATGAAAATCACAGAACTTTAGAACTTGTAGACACATTAGTGTTAAAGAAATTTGAGGCAGATACTTTATGTTCCAAATGAGGAAATCACATCTCAGACAAACTACGTGACTAGCCTAAGATAACACAGTTGTCGGCTACAACTTTCCACCATTCTTGGGAAAAAGCACCTCTTTTTATAAGTGCAAAGGGAACACATTCAAAGTTTTTCAAGATCAACTGATCTGATTGGGAGTACAACTTAAATGTAGACTAACATATATCCTCTTTAGATGAAGGACATCAAAAACTCTGATAGCAAAGCCACAGTCTTTCTGGCCTAAAGAACTTGAGGAGCGAGTTTGGGATAATCACAGCCACTGGAAAGCAAGTGGGGGAATCCCGGAAAGGTGAGAGCTAGAAAAGGAGAATCTCAAATTTTGTTTGTAATTGCTGCCCAAATCTCTGGTTGATCCCTGAAGCATGCACATATAAGATAGTCAAACAAAAGATGAAAGAACTAAGCTAATGTCAGAGTTGCTGCCTAAAATACAAAGTTTGCAGTTTTAGCCCCATCCACTTAATTGCCTACTAAAACAATAAAATCAACATTCTTCAAAAGAATACAACAGAATCCAGAGACTCTAATATAATGTTCACAAGGTATAGGATACAATCCAAAATTACTAGACAAATGAAAAATAGCAAAACGTGACCCATTTTCAAGAGAAAAGATAATCAACAGAGACTCACTCCAAGATGACCCAGATGTTAGAATTAGCAAACAAGAATAACTATTATAGCTATGTTCAATGATGTAAAGGATGATATAACTTAGCACAAACTTGGCTTTCATAAGTACTTTAGGAAATAATCACTATTTTCTCTTAGTCTACTCAGACACTGAGTAATAGGCCACTCTTTTCTGGAAATTATATTGATTTAAGAGAGACATCACTTTCTTCTTTCACTAAAAGAGATTTCTGATCCTAATACTCTAGTTCTCTGGCCATAGGTAGGTCCATGGGGGATCATGTGATCCAAGCCAGGCCAACCTAAGTCTCTTCCTGTGATTTTTCATACTGAGTTTTGGAATAGAGATTCTGAGATGACACTTGAAAGCTGTTGGCAGCCATCATCAACACAATAGGAAGAAAGTTGCTCTGCAATAGAAGCAGAGCAGATGAAGCTTCCCCCAGAGAGAAGCAGAGACCATAAGCACATAAAGGGAATCTTGACAATATTTGAATCCTGATTCCAGTTGTCCCTGAGTCCAGCTATACCCATTGGTTACATAAACCAACAAATTCCCACATTTTTGTTTAATTTAATTCAATAACCAAAATTATCCTAATAAATTTGGGATTATTCTAATAATCAAAAACTAAATGTTTTATAAAATACAGACCTAAGGAACAGAAGTTGGGCAAAGCTAAGAAATCACAATGTCAAAATAATTGATGCCAGAGCACTTTCAGAACCAAGTGTAGTTTCATGAAGATGCCAGAAAACACAATGAAAGGACTTGTTTAGCACTTGCACAAGACCCATTCTTTCCATTTCCACTTCACTTGAGATGAAACATTGAGAGAGATGGGCAGAAAGCAGGAGTAGATCTAAGTTTTTAGGAGGTTTCCAAGGAGACTATTCACTCATTCATTACTGAAGACTTACCACAGTTGAAGAAATATATGGGTTGCTAAGGATACAGCATTGAGCAAAATAGACAGTGCCTCTCCTCATGGAGCTTCAGCTTAGAGTTGTGTTCCTTTTGAGAAAGAAGGCTATTGCTGCAGCATGTCTTGAGGCCAAGAAAGATGTCAGCTTAAGACACCAAAAATCACAAGCTCCTTATGATGTGTGGGACCAGACTATATGCTAAGTAAGAAGTAGTTGATCCAGTGTTACAAAAGGAGAGAGATTTCCAGAAAGATCAGCAATCAAGAGGCCATATAAACATGTTGAATCTCCTGACACATCTTGATAAGAGGGAAGAGATATGCCTCAATGAACAGGAACACAAAGGAGGGATGATGGGAGGATGTTACCATCCTAGGAAGCATATTTCTCCAGAGATTGAACTATCAAAGAAGCCATCTCCACTCTCCTCTTTACCAGGACTGGAGAAGAGGGGTGGTCTACAGACGGACGCTCTATGTCCTTAGTGTCAGTCAAAGCAAGTGACACACTGCTGAACTCAAGGTCACAGAGAGTGCATAATTAGAACTTAGAGGTCTGAAAGCAGAATTCTGTAACAGTTTGAAGAATTCTTCCTTTTCCACAAGATAGTTTAAAACACTGCCTCTTATAGCCAAACCGAGCAGTTCTGTGACCTCGTTTCACAAGTAAATGAAATCTCACGGCTATCCCGTGGTGTCAGCTGTCATCCAGGCCATCGCATTCTGCCTGGCAGGCTGGGAAATGAGGTGCAGAGCAACATATTCAGCTTTCACCGAGGAGCACCGGCTCCTGGGCTCATCAGTCAGTCCCGGTATACTGCAAAGTGTTCCCAGGGGGGCTTTCAGAGCCAAATGTGTTTTCTGAAGGCAAAATTCTGTACAAATGGTGGAGAAGGTATCTTGATTTTATTCATGTGTCAGATGCCTTAAGATCATCCGAGTTGTCTGTGTTGCTAACAAGCCCTGTCTCCTGTCAAGGCTGTCTAGCCAGGCATATCTTCAGCAGTCCTCAGAGTCCACAAACTCTAAAGTAAATTAAGCCTGACTCCCAAAAGTTGTTTATATATCTATATCTATATCTACTTCTATCTATCTATCTAGAGAGAGAGAAGAAGCAGCAATATATTAAAATGAAAGCAGAGCACAGAGAAAGTCATTAAATTACTTTGAAATCACTTCTGTGAGCTTCAATATCAGCCTCTAAGAAGGAACTATAGGCATATCCTCCAAATATGTGTGGGTATATGTTTGGGTGGCTGAAAACAGATGTGAGCTGCACCTGCCAAGCTGCTTGAGCAGGTCCTACCACCTCAGTCAACAGGTGCTTTTTTTGAGGTTGAGATATTTTTCTTGAATTGAGAGCACTCTCAAAGACATTAATTAGTAGGTGCACAGTAAATATTTGTCAAATAGATTATTCCAAGAACAGTTGAACATGAGTCTTTTGTCTTAGCAACTGGCTTAATGAGACTGAACAACAGGGAATGGCTGCTAAGCAGTAAAACTTTGTCCAGGAATCAGGGAAGGCTTCCCTGACAAAGTGACAGGGAGGATGAAGAGAACTTACCCAAGTCCAAGAATGAGGGAAGTAACTTTCAAGGCTAAGGGAATGTTTTATATGAAGGTCTGGTGCCTGTGGCTGGACTAGGGAAGAGAGGAGTCATGAAATGAGGCTGGAGAGCAAGCCAGCAGGCCAAGACCAAAGATAGGCTGGGAAGTACGCTCCCCATGGGTGTCAGGGACTGCAAAGTTCTATGGCAAAGAGTTTGAATACCGAAAGGGAGAAAGAATTGGGGTCAATAATTCAACCTACCAGTGAAATTTACCACTATTGTATTCTTTCAAAGATTTTGAAAACGAAGATAGAAGGAAATTTTTTAAATGTTTAAAAAATAACTATAGATTTAGTAAAATAAAAATAATTATGACTTCAGTTCTTCCTCTGGAACACTAAGTACCAGAATAAAAGAAACACAGTGTGGGAGGCTGAACAATACCCTCCCCATAAAACGTCTACATCCTAATCCCCAGAATCTGTGAATATGCTGTCTTACATGGTCAAAGGGATTTGCAGACATGATCAATTAAGGATTTTGAGATGAGGAGATGATCCTAGATTATCCAGGTGAGCCCCATGTGTAATCAAAAGAGTCCTTATAAGACAGAGGCAGGAAGATCCAAATCAGATAGAGATGAAATGAAGGACGCCAAGGTCAGAGAGGAGAGACGATGCTATGGTGCTGGCTGTGAAGGTGGAAGAAGAGACCAGGAGACAAAATGTCAGTGTCCTCTAAAAGCTGGAAAAGGAAAGAAAACAAATTCTCTTCTGGAGCTTCCCAAAGGAGCCAGCCCTGCTGAGACTTTTTAGTCTGGTGAAATTAATTTCAGACTTCCAACCTCTAAAAGTATAAGACAATACATTTGCGTTGTTTTAAATAACTAAGTCTGTGATAATTTGTTATGGTACAATAGGATACTAATATACATGATCTAACAAAATTTAAAGGGAAAAAATTGTACCTTAAGTCTATTTACACAGTAAATTGTTTTTAATGAATGAAAGAAATAGATAAATACCATCAGGAAGTCAAGGGCTGGGTAAATATACTTATTTATATCAATTTTACTGACTAAATCTCTGTTTAGATAGTTTCAATGAATAATATCACTTTGCTTTTATAATACCACTTCTTTGCTATTGAAATTTTAATTGTGAACAATTTTTTGATTGACTGTAGCATGTCTTCAGGTAAGTTTTCAAGGAAAAGCAAGTGGATCTATAAAATGTTGCATATCTATAAAAATGTTTTTCTTGCAGTAGCACATGAACATTAGCTTGGCTTGTTTCAAATTTTTAGACCAAGTATTTTTGCCCTTAAACGTAGCTTTAACTGCTTTTATGTTGAACAATAAGGAATAAAACTTAATGAACTCTAACAAATAAAACCTAATGAACTTCAATGAATAAAACTTAAGCTTCAGATTTTTAGAAAAGATAGAACAAAAAGCTAAATACTAAATAATTCAGAATAGGGTCACAGTCATGGCTATGGTTCTTCAAAAAGTATAACCAATCAAATGGACAGACTTCTGGCATATCTCATTTTTAAAAGGGAACAAAATACAAATAGGACTATTAGGAAAGAGATTTAGATATATAGAGGGGCAGAGGGAGAAGAAAAGGGAGAGAGAGAAAAGACTAACATTAATAAAAAATATTTCCTACCTACAATATCAAAAACTTTGTATTTTTTTTTAATGGACAATATCTAGATAGAACTGTAATGCTCAAACTTTTTGTCTCAGGACTCCTTTAAACACTTAAAATTTATCAAAGAACCCAAAGTGGTTTTGTTTATGTTTCTTTCATATCTATCAATATGTTACCATATTAAAAATTAAAACTGGGAATACTTAAAACACAAGAATATACAAGCACATTTTCTGTTAGTTGTCAGAATAATGATGTCATTACACATCATTTACTTTCTGGAAAACTCTATATACCCAGAAGAGAATGAGAATGAAAAAGGCAAATTGCATCTTAGTTCTATTATGAAAATCATTTTGACCTCGCAATCCCCTAAAAAATATCTTGGACTACACTTTGAAAATCACTAGTCTTGTATAAGCTACCAAATTACAATTGCATAATAAAAATTACCGAAATTAACTCAAAGGAAGTTTTTTTAAAAAAGAATAAACCAATAACCTATGAAGAACTTGAAACTGTTATTAAAGATTTATATATAAATAAGATTCCAAGGTAAGATAGGGCTAACGAAAGTTTTATATAAAATCCTGAAATAAAGCACAAAAAAAGGAAACTAAAAACCAGCTTTAGTAATGAAATGGAAGAAAAATATCAAGTAAAATCCTAGTAAGCACAGAGAGGTTGACAGTTAATAGTGGAGGTCAAAACTTGGCCTCAGCCAAGCTCTGACATCACTGCTTTTTCCAGAAGCCCTGGGCCTTCCTGAAGCAATGTTCCCCATTAACTCCTTCTGCCCGCAGTGCTACTGAACTTTTTGCTTCATCATTCAGCTCCAGTTTTTGTCATTTAAAATGCTTTTAAATTTCTATCCTCTGTAAGCCTTGTTCCTGTGTTTGAAGTAAAAGCAGAAAATAAAATTTCCGTATTGATAAAGTACCTGAACACTATGTAAATACTTAATGGATGTTCTAATTTCCTGTTGGTGTAGCTGTAAGTTTGCATACTTTTCTTAAAATTGCATGAGAACTTAAAAATATATTAAATATTTACTACTCACACAAATAAGAACTGTTTTTCCCAGAAGTGCAATGTTGACTTAGTATTCATTTGATTAACATTGTGAATATAGTATGTCACATTGAGATTATATTTTAAAATATAATTTCAGTAAATGACAGAAAAACATTTGATAATATTCACTATTACTGGCTTTTTAAAGAAAATTTGGAAGAATCTTCTTCAACATAATAAAGAATATCTAACTTAAGCCAATAGACAGCATAGTACTGGCTAGTGAAACACTAGAGTGATTTTCATTAAAATCAAAGAAACACATTAGAAAATCTTTAATCACCATTGTCATTTCACATCATTCTGAGAGTTATTAGAAAGAAATAGGACATGAAGCAAAATTAAATATCTTTGGCTTCAAACATATAAAGAAAAAGAGAATTATTTTTTTACTTGGCAAAGTGTTCAGATGAAAAATGAATCACTAATTTAAAAAATATTCATTTGCATAAATTTTTTAAAAACATTTATTAAGAAGACTAGTAGATTGCAAAAAAACATGAACTTTCAAAATATAAAGATCTCTGACAGATCAATAAGAAAAATGCTCATGTGTACTCTATTACTGCATAACAAATTATCCTAAAACTTAGTGGCTTAAAATAGTAACCATTTAGTATCTCTCACAATTTCTGTGGGTCAGGAATTTGAAAGTTCTTGCTTGGAATCTCTCCTGAGGTTGTAGTCAAATACTGCATTCACCTTGAGTTTGACAGTGACTGGAGGATCCCCTTCACCCTGGATTCCCTCACATGGTTCTGGCTATTGGTGGGAGGACTCATTTCCTCTTCCCCATGAGCTTCTCTACAAGGCTGCTTGTGCGTCTTCATGACATGATGGCTGGTTGCCTCCAGAGCGAGGGATCTAAGAGACCAGGTTAGAAGCTACAATGCTATTTATGACCTGGTCTTGGAAGTCTCACTCCACCTCTTCTGCCATGTTCTATTGGTCACACAGACCAATCAATTTAATTTAAAAAGGAGATATTCGAAGGCATTAATACCTGCAGGAGGTCACTGGGGGCCCTCTTGGAGGCTGACAACCATACATCCCAATAGAAAAAGGCGGCCCAAGATATTAATGGACAGTTCATAGAAGAATAAATATAAATGGCCAATTCATACTTAAAAATTTCAACCTCAGTATATTCAAAAAGATAGTAGAATAAGGCACTGTATTTTTTCATATATTCATTTAAAATAGATAACACAAAGCTAAAAAATAAAAATAAAGTATACAATGAAAAGTCTTCTTCCCATCTATTCCATTATCCCAAATTTCCTTCCCCAAAAGCAACTCATGCTACCAGATCCTGTGTGCCTTTCTAGGAAGATTCTTTGTATATACAGAGCAAATATAAGTGTATATGTGTGTTTTCATAATTAATACCTTATTGTTATTTTTAGGCTTATATCATATCCTGGAGTTCATTCAATATCAGTGCATATAAAACTTAAAAATTAATTAATGCATAGAAATCGTAGTGGATGTTGAGGTTGCCTCCCAGTATCCCTCCACTTCCCCACCTCCTTGTGTCACCGCACTAAAGTTGAGTGAGACTAATAGCTCCTGCAACTCCAGGGGTAGGTGTTGTCTCTGATCAACAGTGATTATTTCAGAGTGTCAAATGACCCGTGTTGGTCCAATCAAAATGAAGCCTAGGTTTCTTAATGACTCAGGGAGCTGCTCCCTCGCTCCATTAGATGAAGCAGTTCAGAGCACATTGTAATCACAAGTGGAGCCAGCCCTGTGTTGTAGCAGATACTGCGGAAGGCAGAGCAGAGAAACTAGGTCTCTGGGAATGGTGAGAGTCAAGGGGTTAAGGCTACCCTGAAGTCTACTCTACCTCTGGATGTTCAAGTTATCAATGTATTTTCTCATAGTGTAAGCCACTTTGAGTTAGATTTCTGTTATTTTCAGCATAAAGAACTCTGATTGATCCAGTAGTCTGTGATATGGTTATACCACATCTATGTAACCAACCTCCTTCAGATGGGTAGTTGAGATGCTTACAACCTTTTGCTGTTATAAACAAGATGGCCATGAGTATGTTTGTACACACAACTTGGAGGACAAGCTTCAATATACCTGGAGAAATAATTCCTCGAAACTAATAAATTGCTATCCAGAGATAGACGATCTTGAATTTTATCAGGAATTTCCAAATTTTCCACTCTACAGTTTTAGAAACTTTTATACATATTAACAAAATAAGAGAATGTCTGTTTGTCAAACACTAATTGACACATTGTTATCAAGGTTTTTGATCATCAAAGATTTTGTTTCTGGGAGAAACATTTAATGCTGATAAAGGCATAATAGGATAGGTACCCTTGCATACTTTTGTTTAGTTACCCACAACCTTTCTGGGAAGCAATCAGGCAAGATGAATCGAGAAATTTAACAAGTTCACTCTTTCTTTTTTTCTACTGAGACATAATTGACATATAACATTGTGTAAGTTTAAAGTGTACGACATGATGATTTGGTACCCTTATATACTGCAATATAGTTACCCCCAAGGCGTTAGCTAATGCCTCCATCACATCACATCATTATCATTCCTTTTTTGTGGTGAGAACATTTAAGATCTACTTTCTCCACTGTGGCAACTCTATCATTTGCAAAATTTCAGAGATGTGCATAGTGATGTATACGTATGGAAACATTGAATTGTTATCTTAAAAAATACTGAAAGTAAGAAAAATGGTAAAATAAGTTATGGCTTATCTGTAGGATGAGTATTATCCAGATATTAAACGATGTTTTTGAAAAACACTTAATAATAGTTATATATGCTTCTAATATAAGGTTAAGTAAATAAGCACTCATTTAAAGCAACATGCTAATTTTGAAAGTATACACACACATATGTATATGCATTTCTCTGTATTTGCATATACGTATGTGTAAATATTATATATATCTATATATGTATACAGATGTTAAAGGATTTACACACTAAAATATTCTGATTTTTCTTTCTTGATAAACTTAGCAGTAACTGATTCTTAATTTCTTCTTAATAATCTTCCACATTTCTAAAATTCCATGTAATGAACATGTGTTATCTCATAATCAGAAAGCCATTACCTTCTTTTACTATCTCTTGGATTTAGCTTGACAAGGAATTTTAATTCATCATTAATTAGAGGAAGGGAAATGAAACTTCATTCATTCATGGGTGGGGGGCAGTTTCAGAGGTTTCTATTTGGCCTTCCTAGTTATGTTATCTCTTATCTAACAGGCCAAGTACCCAATGAAAGGATTATTCCAACTACGGAGTATGTCCATCCCAGTTATACATTCAGGAAATGACCAACGTCTATCTGTGGAACCAATGGACCCAGTGGATTCTAATCAGAATTCCGTTTATTATCAGACCTTCATAAACCATCACTCTAGTAGGGGAGCTATGATGATGCCTTGGTTCCCCAAGCATCAAATTCAAGTGCTACCTTTGTCCAGTAGTCCTTGAAACGTCTGAGCCTACCCCTCTCCCAAGTATACAGTCATTTGAGTAAATGACATAGGTCCTTTTGGGAAGTGACTTGGAAATCATTACAATATACAATTGCCAGAGAGTTGCTGTGACCTTCGTCCTAGGAAGGAGCCCATCTTTTAGTCAATGGGTTCTAGATCTGAAAATTGGCTCAGGAACTGAGCAAAGGATTATGATTTTCTATTAGAGTGACTCCCCTCAGCCTCCTGCTCCTCCTTCATGCCTTCTTGTGATTATAGACGTTAAACAGCACATCTATTTTCCCCAGAGACCCTGTACTCTACTAAGCCTTCTCCACGAATTCTTAAAATGTTTTTAAAGTTTCTTAAAATGTTAAACACACACCTACCATATGATTTAGCTATTCCACTGCTAGGTATTTACCCAAGAGAAATGAACGTTCATGTCCATACCAAAACTTGTACACAAATGTTCATAGCAGCTTTATATAATATCCAAATCTGGATATCCAAATATCCAAAAGCTGGAAACAACTGAAATGCCCATCAATTTGTGAATGGATAAACAAATTGCAGTGTATTCATACTCAGCAATAAAATGGAATATTAATACATGAAATTAATTGAAACATGAAACACAGTGGAGAATCTCAAAAACAGTATGCTAAGTGAAAGCAGTCAAACACAAACACAAAAAAATCACTCTGTGATTCTACTCATATAAATTCTGGAAAAGGCAAAACTATAGTTCTAGAATGATCTGTAATCACTCGAGGGTGGGGATTAAAGGAAGAAGATAGATTTCAAAGATTCATGAGGAAACTTTTTACAATATTAGGAATATTCTGTATCTTGATTATGGTGTGATAACTTTATATAACTTCCAAAATTCATCAAACTGTACACTTAAAATCGATTTCATTGGGTCTAAATTATGCCTCAATAAAGCTGGGGAAAAAAAGATACTATGATAAGCACTAAGGAAATAAAAGGATGTAAGTACAATATCCCTGTGCTCAAATGATATATAATTTTGTACGTAAGAGGAAAATGCACACAGATGTGTTTAATAAATACATAATGTGAGGCATATCACTAAAGGAGTGCAAAGTGTTATGAAGATTTAAAGGTGGAAGAGGTCACTTCCATTTGGAGAGTGTTGACAGAGCTTACTAGACGACGCAGAATTTGAATTAAATTCTGGCAGATGGGTTAGATAGCTAAGAGAAGAAGTTTCAGAAGAACTGGATTAGAAAGGTGTCTACATTTATGAACACTATGGAGTGTCTTCAGAGAATGTTTAACTGAGGCATAAAGATCATGTAGGAAATTATCAAGGGATGAGGCTAAAAAGACCACTTAGAGCCAAACCACAGAACCCCTCCAATTCTAGTGGGTGAGCAACAGAAGCTCCTGAGAGTTGTGCGACCAGAACTTTGTTTTAGATGAAGATTACACAAGGTAGCTCAATGCAGGATGGATTGGGAGAGAGGCATGGAAGGAGGCTAGGATACTGTTAGATGGCACTGAAATTTTCCAGTTGAGAATGCTGAAGTGAGAATGGATAAGAAAAGAATGAGAGTTTGCCAAACAAGAAATTGGGGGCTGACTGGATATGGCGGTGGAAATGAAAGACGACAAAAATGACTCCTAAAAAATATGTTGCCTCAATAACATTAATATTGAACAGAATTATTATCAGAAGTCTTTGAAAATTGAAGGAGTTTTGAGAAGGGGCTCTTGGATTAGGTGATTACCTAGTCATTCAATGAATATGGAGTGCCAGCTCTTCACCAGGCAGGATATATAGGAGATACAGAGTGGAACCGGACAGATGAAGTCTCTGTCTAGAAGGGACTTACATTCTTGTTTGGAGAGATAGACAATAAGCATGTAAACATACATAAGATTTATTTTAAATATAAGATAGTTACGATTAGGAGATTGTGTCTTCCAAGAGAGTATTTCTCTCAATGGAATGCTAGACATCAAATTCTAAAGTGTTTATGGAATCAGCAAGTTATTAAAAAGTGGAGCTAATGTGCATCGACTGCTACTGAAAAGGAAACACATAGAAAGAAGCAGTTTAAAGGGAAGATACAGGTGTGTTAATTGGAAGAAAGAAAGAAAGAAATTGGAAACAGAGCGCTTGAAAATGTGAAATAAAAGGAATAATTAATGAAGCGAGTCTTGCAAAAAGAATGGAATCGCGAGCATAGAGTAAACCATTGCCCTTGAGAAGGAAATGGATTTCCTTCATTATAAGAATTAAGAATAAGATGACAGGTGAAAATACAAAAAAACGTAAGCTTGGAAATACCTGAGGGAATGTGAGTTGGGAAATGAGTTGGACGTTTTTCAGATGGTGTTATTCATCTGGGTGAAGATGAAAGGGGCTGTGGATGGGATTATAGGTCTAAAGAAAGAAAAAAAAAATCTTTGGAACGGCAGCTCTGAGGACTGTGACTCTGAATCATAGCAATTGGCTAAAAGGGTTTGCTGCAGGCTCATCAAACTTTACACGCCATAGATTCTTAGAGCACCTAATCACCATGACTTTCTCCAGCAATCCAAGAGCAGGGAACGTGGAAAATTCAGGTTGTAGACCAAAATAAAATAAAATAATAAATGGAAAATACTACAGAAAGTCAAGGGCATTAAGTATATAAAAGTGTTATTGAAATGGATGATGACATGGTCAAATATAGGCAGAAAAATCAGAATCTGAGAGAGAAGCCATCGTCAGTCCATGATGTAATGACAAACTGATGCAGAATAAGGCAGTTGGAAGGATCGGAAGTAAGAATACTGTAGACAGAAAGAAATGGCAGAAACTAGGATATAGGGTTACAGAAGTTCCTAGAAATAATAAGAGATATTAAGCCTTAATTAAATGTATTGTGTACAAAAATACTTTTGAAATTTCAATCCACCATTTATTTACAAATCTCTATGATGTGAAATCATAAGGCGTTAATTAAAGCCTTTACAAACATTGGCACATAGTAATTTCACAATTCTTTGAGGAGATATGAAGAAGCGCTTCATCTTTTGAACACAGTCTATTTTTGCAAGTAGTTGTTATCAATGTGAAGTCATGAAAAGGAACTTCAGATGCCTTCCCTGTACCGTTGGCAACAGTGTCTTTTTGGCCAGAAAAAGAGGATGATATGATTGGATTGCAGACTAGAAAATTCCTAAATGTGCCTCATGCTATATTTATGATGATGAATTAAATTTCATTACCTCTGGGGTTTAGTGATCAACTTGGGGAACAAACAAAAACTAAAGAAATAGAAAAGAACATTTCCTCCTAATGTTCTGCTTCTCAGTACAGCAAATGAATTTTTAAGAGCTACATTATTTTGACTGGAAGAAACAAAACTCTGGCAAGGCAGCAGGTGGTTATCGTTTTGAAACAGAAAAATAAACTCAAATTCCCATACCTTAAAGTTCAAAGGGTCCTTTTGAATTTAGTCCAACTGAGTATCAATGTCTCTTGGGTATTGATGTCTATGGGTGAGCTCTGAAATGCTAATACAATGAGTGACTTCCCCACTCTGGATCACATATTCAAAGTCTTAAATACAGAATAAGAAACAGAACATCTTACCCTGCCTTACCCTATAAAAGACACATTTCTGAAAGCAACAGCTATTGGGGAAGAGCCACTGGAAATAATGCAGTGATAACAGAACCAAAACATTTAGTTATACCAATTCCCTAAGAGTAATTTTATGTCACCTGAGCAACACGCACAGCACTCTGAGGTCTCCCCAGAATAATCTGCGTGTTTTAAATGAATTACAGAATATGACACTGACTACAATGCTTAGTCTAATTTGATCACATCTCTGTATACATGATGTTTGTTTAATTTGTTTTCTTCTACAATGGGAGGTTTTTTCCTCTCCTTTTCTAGAATGTAGAGAGGAAATTCATCATCTTAATATGGTTTGGAAGTTCCTCAAAATACTTGGTGGTCTGCTTTGATAGGTATACAATAGAAGCAGATGGGTCAAACCCTCCAAATTACACAACACCAGGAGACATCATTCTTGCCGAACGCAATACTGGGTCCCGGGGGGGGGGGTCACTTACATTATCTTCTATGCTGTGCAGCATGATGGCCCCATGAAGAGCAGATAACAAATGAATTTACCAGGTAAGTGCTCATGATCGAATGTTTGCCGTGTGGAACAGGTTGTCTAGTCATCATGCAAATAATAATAAGAGCTAACACACACATTGTACCAGCTTTTGTCTGGTGCTCTTCTAACCCTGTGGGAAAAATAACGTTATTAATCTCATTTTACACATGAGGAAACTCAGTTCAAGAGAGATTATGTGCCTTGCCCTTGGTCATAAAGCTAATATGTGGCAGAGGCAAGATTTGAAAACAAGTAGTCTGCCTCCAGAATCTTGGCTCGTCTTAAACAGAGATCCTGGTTTTTCCCTCAAATCAAAGGAAAATAACAAAAAAATCCTTAGAGTTCACGAGATCTGCAGTGAAAGAAATATTTGGCACAGCACTTGATTTATTATCCAGGCTGGGTTTTTCAAAAGCAAGCATGGGATATATTTTCTAGTAACTTTTAAGAATATAAAGAAAAATAAATTGACAGTGGTATCTGAGAGAGCAAATTTAATTATGTAGCGATTATTCCTTCCCTCTTAATATGATAGCATCACAGCTGCACAAAAAATAAGAAACCAGGACGGTTTCTTTAAAGGGGATTATCACATCCTACTCCTCATTTTTCTTTCTTTTGAATGGAGCACAGCGGAAAAAAAATATGGGCTTTATTTTGTCATATGTTTCTTTACCTTCAACAGGATAAAGTTAAAGTTAATAAATGACAAATGATAAACACTTGAAAATCTAGATTTATAAAGAAGAAACCAAAGGTCCTAAGAGGAAGACAATCACTGGTGCAGTTATTTTCCTGTTGATTTTATTGCTGTGCTTCCTGATGATGCTGTATCTGATTTTTTTCTTATATGATAATCTCTAGTTAAATTAAAAATTTCATGAATATGAGAGAACTTCTCACAGTGTGTCATATAGGATTTTTATAACATAATTTGGTTTTGTCAAACACATAAACTATTTTCCTTGAGTTAAAACAAAGCATGACTGATTTAAATGTGCCAGGCAACTGCATAATATAGTTTTTGCCACAAGATGTACCTTTTACTTGACATTGTTCGTACATCGTTCTCAGATCCTGACAGATAACATGATTGTAAAGATTTTACAACCGAGCTAGTAAGGTGTGTCAAGGTTCATATAAAAGAAACTCTCGCAATTGGTAAAAGGTTTCTCAATAAAATGGAACACCCTTACAGCTGAAATAGCTATTGCTAAAGATTGGGAGATAAAGGTGTTTGGATGGAAATTGCTTAGCAAAGTCAAAAGTAGCAAACAGACTTCAGGATTCTTCTTGGCTCCACACCTCAAAGGCAAGGTCACCAAGAAGAGTAAAGACATTATCTTCAAAGAGCAAGGATGAAAATTTCCATCCTGAAACCTTTTAAGAATAAAAAGATCTTTCCAACCTAGGTTTAAAAGTGCCAGAAAGCAAATGTATTCAAGAGAACTAAAATTATTTCTGGAAAATTTTCTTAGATTTTCTGGAGGTTGATATAGGAAACTTTAATTGAACAGACTATCAAAGCCACCTTCTTGGAAAGCTGAAAAACCACATGATTGTTTCTATTGATCAGGAAGAAAAGCTGAGGCTGCATGCAATTTACTTTGCCATCTCTTTGAGTGCACAGCGTGTTGCACTCACGAGTGTTGAGAATGTTAACATGCAGGATGTTTAGGAAAGAGTGACACCAGTCTCCAGTTGTGAGGGAGTGTACCCTGAGCTAGCAACTAGGTTCTCTACTTCAAATAGCAAGTCTAGGGCACACCTGAAACCATGCTTCCCATATAGAAAGTGTCAGTATGTGGACTAGGAAATATCTAACATTTGGTTTTTCCATCACCTTGTCTTTGCTGGGTCTTATTGACCCAGCAAACAATTCATATTATACAAAACATACACTGAAAGGAAAATTTTAGTTCAGATTGGAGAGTGAATTTAAGAAGCAAAAAGGACGGGGGAGTGTGTGGGCGCGCGCGCGCATGCGTGGGCGCATACTTTACTTTCTATTCCTCCAGCTGAGCCCAGGAGAATGAGAGATGCATGACTTAATTAAAGGATGTAATATCAGTAAGAGCTCTTCCCCATCCTTTGTTCCAGCTAGATTTGAAGGTCAGGGTGATTTTACAAACAAATGGTGCCTATGAGAAGCCAGGACAGAAAACAAAGATTAGCGACAAGCACAAACAAAAGAGGAAACGAAGGAGCTGGCAGGTTTTACTCCTTCTGCCTCCTTCCTCATCCTACCTCCCAACCTGAGCGTCCCCGCCCAAATCTTCTGGACCAAGAACAGGTATTAGGATTTTGTTCTTCTCTTTTCAAGCAACAAGAAACCATTTGGGTTATCTCATGTAGGGGAACAAAGAGCTTAAATATAAGGCTGCTCATTTGAAGAACTGACGCTGCTATGCAAACTCTTCTTTCTTTTTCCTTCTGTCTCTCTTCATCCTTGTTTCACTATGCACATCATCTCTCTTTTATACTCTCCACCTATGTATATCTTTTGCTCCTTTATAATTTCAGTTTGCACATGGCTTTGGCTAGTTACAGGCCTGATTCATGACATCCTTTAAGAAAAAGTTCCTATTTTGCTTTAATTTCAGATTCCCAAGATAGAGAATGTGGTTGGCTCAATTCATTCCTTTCTGTCCAGTCACGGTTCACAAATATTTGGTTACTAGTATGGCTTGAATTGTGTCCCCCCCAAAAGATATGTTGATATCCTTACCCTCCCAATAGCTGTGAATGTGACCTTATTTGGAAATAGGGTCTCTGCAGATGTAATGAAGTTAAGAAGAGGTCATTGGGGTGAGCTTTCGTCCATTATGACTGGTGTCCTTGTAAGAAGAGGGAAACTTGGACACAGGCATAGAGGGAAGATGGCCGTGTGAGACTGAGGCAGAGATTGGGGTTGTGTTCTCATTAACCAAGGAATGCCTGAGGCTAACAGAAGCTAGAAGAAGCAAGGAAAGATCCTCTGTTACAGGCTCGCTGCCAACACCTTAATTTTGGACTTCTAGATTCCAGAACTATGAGAGAATACATTTCTGTTATTTGAAGCCACTCAGTTGGTGCTACTGCATTACAGGAGTCCTAGAAACTAATACAGTCACTGTGGTCAGCTGTCCAAGCCTGATGCAAATATTTGGAGGGTGCCATATGTCCAAAATATGACACTTTTGCCCTTTCGCTGGGCTTGTGGGAAGACATTTTTCCCAGAGAAGTTGTAGGAGTAAGTAGCTGATGTCCATATTTCTTGTCGAGAACATACCTGGTAACTATTGCTAATAAAAACTTTTCTCAAAAAAAAGAGGCAGGGTCTGTTCTTTTTTGGTCAGAAATGCATGATTTATTCTCCAATTTCTGGGAAAGGGGAAAATTTCAAAATGAAGAAAAATTGATTCTTCTAAAACGGGAACTAATGAAGTTCTGTCTTTTTTTTTTCTTCTACCCAAGTGCTCATACTTTTCAAAGAGAATTTAAATACAGGAAAGATTTCATACTTAGCATTGACCATCTATCATCTTTTGAATTCTTCTGTTCTCATTAGCATCCTGGAAGGTATTATAAACTGAGATATAGTCCAAGAAAGAAACAGCTACAATATGCTATCTAACATTTCCCATTTGATCCCTTTTATCTTTTTTTTAATTGAGATATAACTGACCTATCGCAGTTTGTGAGTTTAAGGTGTACAACTTTTTGGTTTGATACATGTGTATACTGAAATATGATTACTACAATAGCATTAGCCCCTATCACATCACATAGTTACCAATGGAAGTAGAGAAATCAGGAAAGTGAGGATGTAGGGCAGTGGAGTAGAAAAACAGGAGGGACCAGGGAATAAGTCTGTAAAGGAGCAGATGGTAAAGGTTGTTGGCTTCGCAGACTGTACAGTCTCCGTCAAAAGTTGTAGCAACAAAAGCAGCATAGACAATAGGCAAATAAATGGGCGTGGCCCTGTTGTGAAAAAACTACAAAAACAGGGGTAGGGATTGGATTTGACCTGTAGGCTATTCTAGAGGACAAGTGCAGACAGCTGTGCTGGTTTCTGAGACGGTTTTTCATTGGTTCGCACCCAGCATGGCAGTGTCTAACATCCTATCCAGGAGAGCACTGCCTCAATGACTTCTTCCCTTCCCTGTTTCTCCAAAAATGGGCCTCAGCTACAGTCAATTACAGGGTATGGGAACACACATGGTCAATGATAACACCTTCAAGGCAGGAGGTATTACCCCCAAGGAGCCTGGTGCCCCTTGAAGATGTGTTAAGACCTTCCTGTGTCACTTGGAACAACTGAGAAAACTTCAGAATTTCACTGTGTGCTGGAAGTCACGCTTCACCATTTGTTGACAAATTGCCATACAAATGTTCTTTCTCAGAAACAAAAGGAGCATGTTAAGGAAGGGGAACCCTTATCACAAGTATATCTAGATGCAGAAACCAGTATAGGTCAACAGCCACACGGCAGCTATAATGGAGGCAGTCTGATGTCACCACTGAACAAATGCTCAATGACAGTAGAGTGCATATGAGTGCCTCCTGGTGTCCCTGGAGGCAAAAAAAGAAGTTTGTACCTGCCCTATAAGGATAGGACACAGTATATACCGTCACTGGCCACAGAGACACATAACTCATGATGCCATCCTGGCCAGTTTTCAGAGGCATTCACTTGGTCCATGAAACTCACAATAACCTTGCACCCATCAACACATGGTCAGAATGTTACTACTGGAAACAACTCATGTGTAGGGTCAAAGACAGACTAGAGATGTCACACACTTTCTGACTTCCTAATGTCCAGATGTCTCCAAGAACCTGTGCCGTTAGACTTTATCTCAGACCTAAACCACTTCCATTTATAATGGAAGATTCCATCATAAAAAACAAAAACAAAAGCACATTTCAGCTCATATCTTGCCAATGATGCACTGGATCTGGCTTGTACCAGCTTGTCAGAGGCAAAAGTCACATTTTCAGAAATTTTGTCAGCCAATTAACATCATACTGTTGCTTAAAATCAGCCATCTTGGGAGTATTTATTTCACAAACATCAGCAAATACTACGAATCAGGATCTTTTTTGTGTGTTTTGTCAGAGAGCTTGATGTTCAACATTAACCAGAACACCACTGATCTTCTTCCTCCCCAAATGCACCAGCCAAAATGTCCCTCTTTTTTTTCAGATATTCTACTTTCTTGAACTGTCCAGCCACTTGCTCACCAAGTTTCAGCTTCTCGATGTCTTCCATTTGGCGATCTACCAGTTTATCATCCTCCACCTGCCACAGAACAACAAAGAAACAAAGGAAATCATCTGTTATATCTCCCACTAACACATCTGGTCCACACATCAGAGAATCCATCTCGTAATCACTCACGATACTCCTACAGCAGCAACAGCTGCAATCACAAGGAACATTCTGCAACCCAACCCACCACCTACAGATCCTCCAAAAGGAGGCTTAAAATGCTTTTAAAAGATTAAATTAAAAGTGGGCATTTGAAAATATTTAGTGCTAAATATTTTAATTCCAGGCCAAGTCAAAAGGAGCACCTCCTCCATAAGAAATACAGAGTAAGACTAATTCCTCCCAAGCTGTTTCTGCAAAATTGAGAAGAAAGAGCAGCTGTGAATGTTGGCTTCAATCCAGTTTGATAAGTTAGGGATGGTCTGCTGCTGTTCATGGAAATTTTAATGTTCACAGCTCTGCTCTTTAAGATCTATAACGGGGATTGTTTACCCCTTGTGATTTTCAATTGATTTCTCTCCCACAGAAAGGGAAATAAGCCTTGTTCTAAATGTAAACTCTTCGAGACTGCAATAATAACGTAAGAAGATGAATCCTGTTTTTTTATTATTTTTATGACTGCACTGCTTTTCCCTCTCCTCTATGTTGTTTTGTGTCTAATGAGACAGAAATACTGACATAAAAGGGCTGATTTTTCAATAGATTATTCCTGAAATTTATACACAAAATGCTATTCTGACTAAAATATCATCCTCTTGGTCAGCCATAATGAATAAATTTCTACTATTAGAGACTAATTCCTCTGGTTTAAAAAAGTACTACGTAAAACCATTCACATTTTGATATGAACCAAATTATCCAAAATTTGAAAAACTTACATCCTCCACACTACAATCTTTGAGTGCCCAGAGTTTATGAGGCCCTGAACTACATTAAAGGAATACGTGTATGAAGCTGAGATTGATCAGGAGAGATCTTCATGAAGAGTCCACGATTCCTTTGAAGTATCTCTGAAGATGGTACCAGGACAAGTTTTTCTCCATGTTGCAGAGTAAGAGGTTAGGTAATATGTCCAAGATCACACAGCTAGTAAATGGTAGAGCTGAGCGTTGAGCCAAGATCTGATTTCACACCTCTAGTCTTTACCCCATATCATGTTGCTTAGGGGAGTAGAAATGAGGGTTTAATCTGTGGTAATATGCAACAATCACAGGAATTTTAGCATGTCTTTGTCTTGAATGACAGGCACTGCAGACTATTAAAATGTTAACTGGTATTCTGCAAAAATCCTTGGCCAGGCAAAATATGACCTAAGGATTTCATTTTCTATTTCTTGAAACCCATGTATTAGGGATTGACAGGTAGGTGATAATGATAGTTTCCATTTAATAGTATGTGCATAAATTTCCCATTGCTGCTAAAATAGATTACCACAAGCTGTGTGGCTTAAAACAAGATAAATTTATTTCCTCACAGTCCTGGAGACAGAGGTCCAAAATCAAGGTACCGGCGGGACCATGCTCTCTCTCTCTGGATGCTCTAGGAGAGGGTCCTTTCCTCGGCTCTTCCAGCTTCTGGTGGCTGTCGGCATTCCTTGGCTTCTAGCCCCATCTCTTGTGCTCTGTCTCCACATAGCCTTCTCCTCTGTGTGTCTGTATTATCTCTCTCTGTGTCTCTCTCATAACAATATTCATGATGGCATTTAGGAGCCACCCGGATAATCCAGGATAATTTCCTCATCTCAAAATTCTTAACTTAATTGCATCTACAAAGACCCCTTTTCCAATTAAGTTGGCGTTTACAAATCCCAGGGATTGGGACTTAATATCTTTGACCGGTCACTAGTCAATTTGTAATATTGTAGTATTATATTTGGTGTAATCTATTTTTCACTCACATACAGGAGAACTACATGTAATAGTAGTTAGCTTTTCAGTCTATCTTGACTTCCTCAGAAAAAAATGGACGAGCTATGATTCTTTATCCCTTTCCTCCCCATGTTCCTACCACCCTTCCCACTCCCTATCCTCCACCCCACCTTTATCCCCTGCTAAATTGGGCCATGTTTATAGAGAACTGTTTCTGGAGAACAGGTGAGCCATAGGCTATAAGTAACACTGCCCTTAGACCCAGGCTCCTAGGGCCCCTGCCATGGGTCCTGACCTTTGGAGGCCCCACTCTGGTCTCACTACTGCTGCACCCCTCCCCACAAAGTGAAGAGTCCATGGGTCGAGGAGAAGTGCCTATCTAGAGCTCATGCCCTCCCCCTCCCATTCTAGACCACATTCTGGAGACTGCAATCTTTAAATTCCCTGCCCAAAGAGCTCCAAAGTCTTTCTTCTCAAAGATGGACTACCCCACCAGTGTAGACACCACTAACCCTGAGAGATGCCCAAGATGAGCATATTTAAGGTGTGAATTCACTTGGATGAAGAGACTGGAACATCTATATACATGTAGTCCAGGCCAAAGTCAGATATGGGAAGTAAAGGTAGGAGGAGGCCTATGGGTTGAGAGATTCCATTCGTTCTTTGACCCAAGGTCCTGCAAATGTCAGAGGTGAACCTGGCTCTGAAGAAGGGGTTGGAACAAAGCCAGACATGGCTGTGAGTTGCCCTTTGGCTTCTTTATGACATGATAGGAGACAAGGAAATACCAGGTAACTGTGAATAGCCAAGTAACTATTATGCTGATTTCATTTCTACTAAATGCTAAAAATATATAATGCTTGATTTAATATGCTAGTGACCTTAATATTGTTCACACTTATTGACTCAATAACTTCACATCCTGAAATTTAATCCTTGAAAATATTTCAAAATACAGAAAAGGCTTTGTATACAGGTTTTCATCCCCTCTATTTTTTTTTAAGATAGTACAAAAGAGAAACTTCCCAAATGCCCAGTAGTAAACACATGGCTAAATAAACTGTGGTATATTAAAATCAACATAATGGAACTTATGAAAATAATGTTTACAAATTGTTTTAATAACATGGGAAATCCTTATAACATTTAGTAAAAAAATAAAAAAAGAAGATACAAAATTATAATTATGAAATGGTCTCCATTATGTAAAACATAATTCTAGAAAAAAATGGCTTCAAGAAAATGACCAAAATGTTAATTACCCACAGAAAGTAGGATCTGGATTATTTTTATTACACATTATAATTTAATTAACAAATTGTCTATAATAACACACGTTACATTTACAATCTAATTTTAAAAAGCAACATTAAAAATAAACACTTACTCATGGTGTTTATCAATTCCTTCCCAAAACTCTACTAGATGAAAGTAGAGATTTTTTTTTTAAACAAAAAGAGAACAGGAAAGGAGACAACAGCAAAATACCTTTGGAAACTAAAAAGCTGGCAGATGAAAGGTAATCGGTGACGTAGAGCTGAGAGAAGTGACCTTACCACGAGCAGTAGGAGGAAGCCAGGCTGATCCATGGAAAAGCTCAGGAGTGGGAGGCACCCTATTATATAAGAGTGGGAGTACAGATGGGCTATAAAAATAAGAAGATAATTGAAAATCTGTACAAAATGCATTTAGGACCATAGAAGTCTCTCCCACTCCAACAGAAGACAGAGGTTTACTCTCTAAAAAGTGTGGGCCAGAGAGATTCTGAGCTCAATACATAGGCAGAACTGAGGGTCATCGTGTAATATTGAAAATATGGGCATTAAGTAAATGGTAAGATCCCTGCTCTCTTCTTCTAGAATGCTGATAGAAAGGCTTACCCCTTTCAGGTAGGAAACTGGCCAAACCAAGAGAAAAGACTTGCATGTACTGATAGATGGGGGTCCCTCCATGAAAAAGCCATCCATTGATAAGCCCTTCCCATTTATACACAATTATTGATCAAACTTTTATTGCCTCATTCTCAAAAATGAGTGGAAGCCAAGGATCAAAAGTCATTTAAGGAAAGCCCCAACATGAAAAAGAGGAGTTAAGATATCCAACAACTAAAAAATAATTCAGGAGAACCAGAAATATCGCAGTAAGCAGATAGAAACTGAATAAGCTATAATTGACACCCTCAGGGAGGAAAGTAGCATACTTAATTCACCAAATAAAAACACAAGGCTGTAAATCTAAGAGCATTGAGAGAAAAACAGATCTTTGAACTTTAAAAATAGTATCATAGCAAAATGAAAATCTCAAAAAAAGTTTGAAAGCAAAGTTAACCATTGTGGGATGAGTGGTACAGCCAATTCTCAAACCTAACTGAGCTTCCAGTATTCCTCTCCCTGCCTTCCATCAATGCCTGCCTCCAATGTATTCTCATGGATGGTGACTGTGGTGTAAAGAATTCGTCTGGGGCGTTCTAAGCCTCTCTTAGAACTGTTATATCAAAGCACTCTAACTTTATGAGCAATGAAACTTTATTGCCAGACTCTGTCATCTGCCTGGAAATAGAAGAATAGATTTCCCCTGCCCCCAATTTTCCCCACATTTTTAAATGCATTCTATGTGATAATTTTATAATGCCAATGGCTCACTGGGTGTTTTACTTTCTTTTTCCAGGCAGCCTACACAAAATTGACTCTCCTTTTATAGCCTTTGGAAATAGTAACTAGAATTAGGAAGAAGTATTGACACGTTCCCAGAGGCAATCCATAGCTCCAGCAGTAACACTCACTAACACCAGCCGACTCCATCCATAGGTGCAGCCCCACCCTGAACCTTTCTTTGCTCAGCCCTCCGATCTCTTGATTTCTCGGGATCATTAATTACTGGCTCCTTCAGCACATTTGAGCTGCACTTGCATGTGCTGACAACACAAGCCTGTCTCCTTTTATGTGGTTATTTCAAACTTTCACAGCAGCCAGATCTCAGATTTAATCACTTGATTTTGATGCACTTTCTGTAACAAATTGTAACAGCATTGAAGTACAGTACAACAGATCTGGGACTATGACGGCACTGTTGATCAGTGTTATTCTCAAAACCAGGGGTCCATCTTTGTGAAAAGTTAAATTCCTGGTTTTAAAAAGCTTTTAGACTTTTAATTTGGCTGTGTTGAAAGCTTTCACTTGTTTTTTTGTCATCTGATATATACTGGAGTTCTAGAAAGGCCAAAAAAGAATGATCAAACTGACTTCTAGTTGCATTGAATCAGAAGCATTGTGTAAAAAACAAAAATCCATTAAAATAGATGTGCTTTAAAAAGAAAGGGCAAGTGTGTCCTGCTACGAAAAAGTTCAACACCTGAACCCACAAAACAAATGTGTTTTAAAGTCATTCATACCAATAGAATGTGTAATCAACTGGAATTTGTCAAAAATGAAATCCTTTAGTTTGCCTAAACCACACCCACGTACCTTGCAATTTATGAACTATATACTTTGGAGCACATAAGTTTACTTTTATGAGAATTATAATATTTATCAGAGTTCTCAAAATAATTTTGCATGTATTATCTCACTTGATCCCATTTACAACCCTGATAAGCATGCAGAGCAGCTCTTGTCTCCAATATATAGATGGTGAAATGCCTTGTTAAAATGAATGAAAACAGGCTTCCTTCAAATAAGTGTTCCTACTTTGCATATACTTTAGCTACTTTAGCAGTAGCTAAAAGCTAGAAGGAGCTCAATAAATGTTTCTGGAAAAAATATATATATATATATAAACCTGAAGAAAATATTCACTTTCAAAATTATGTCTTAAGGGATTTCAAAGAACAATGTTTGCAAGAATAACACATATGGTGAAATGCTGATGCAGCAAGGGTGTTGATTTCCTAGCTTCCTGAAAGAGGTAAAAGGTCTCTTGACTCATATTCTGAACCTAAGTCATCCCTTGGATGAAATGTCAGCCTGGCTTGCTGTATCTTTTACAATTTCCCTAGCTCAGACATCAATAAGGTGAATAAGGTAAAGCCTAACTAATGTTGGGCTGCTTGGTGAATGGCCAGCCTTAGGCAGTATAATCTGAAGTACCAAAAGCTATTAAAGAAATGAAGTTCTACTATTTTGAATTACACAAAGCAACTCAAAGAATGCCAACAATATGACTTCAGTGAAGAAATAAGTAAAATTTATTATTAACAAATAAAGCGTTTCTTATTGTTACTTTGTGTGCACAGCTCTGTGACAGAGGTGGCCACATTGTTTGGTGATCTTCTGTTTCCAAGTATAACCATCTCCACCTCCCACCCCCAGGTTAGAGTCTGGATCTTATTCATCTTAGTATTGCCAGAGTCTGTCTGGTCCATGTATTATAGGGACTTAATGAATGTTTGATGAGTAAGTTAATTAATGAATAAATAAACTGCAGCTGAATGGCTGTTGGATGCATCTTGGCAGAGAAAATAGCACAGGCTATAGCGTCAGAAAAACTTGGGTTCACTTTCCAGCTCAGCCAGACAGTGGCTGCATGATCTTAAGTCTCTCAATCTCTCTGAGTCCCTCTTGTCTCAATAAAAGGAGGGTAACAGTGGGTAAAAATGCCTACCGTACAGGGTTGCTCTGACAAGGAAATGAGAGACTGAGGTAAGCATTTTAACCTTTCCCCTGACACCTTGAATGTACTATAAATTTGCTTTAACAATGAGAAAATTTTTACCAAGCAAGCTAAACTTTAGAACTGAAAGTAACAGAGCTCTGAATGATTAAGTCTTGAAATAGTAAAGTTCAACTAAATTCACTCTCCTCTTTCAGTACACAAGATAGGGAATAATTAATTAAAAGTGCATATCATTGGCCATTAATTAAAATTACGAAATGAATAGTGCATATGTTACCATCCATTAAAAGACCTCCATGAATATAGCTTTGATGTCAGTTTGATTATTAATTTTATTGAGAGTGAATATTCATTTGACTGCTTTAAGATTAATTTGTCCCAGTAATTTGTTGAAATGTTTGACTCTGGGATGATTTAATGACCGCAATTTCTGCATAGGAAAAGTATGGTTCATGAAATAGCTTGGAAACCACGTTTAAGGCCAAAAATAATTGAAAAAAACAAAAGCAAAATATTTGCAAAACCTCTGTGGGAATTCCCTATTTCCATCATTGCAGAGAGTGAAAACCTGGCTTCATGTGATTTCTGATTCTATGCAAGCCTTTCTCCAATGCAAATGTCATGCTGAAGATTTTGGTAATTGCTTTAGGGAAAGGTAAGTTGCCCAGATCCCTGGAAAATGTTTTGACATTTAAGTGACCCTTCCATTCTGTTTTACAAAAGAAGCCCCAATTAAGCTCAGAGCTTTCCTCTTATTTACTATCCTGACCCTGGCTGGAAACAAAAGCTGGGAAAAGTTGAATGCTGTTCTTGCTGTGAGAGCAGGGCTGAATGCTCTGCAAGAGGGAACAAAAACTCTAAGTCGCCTCCCAAGAAGAGGAAAGCTGATGAAAATTGCTGTTTTTCATGAAGTTTATCACCATTTCCCCACAGCATTGTTTTTTTTCCTTGGCTGTGGCCCAACACAGATGCTCACTTCAGCTGGTGGTACACAGGAAAAGTCTAGTGTTGGAAGGTTCTGTTCCTGGTTTTGCTACTAATTTATCATGTAACGTTGAATACGCCTCTTCATCCCTTAGAACCTCTGTTTCCTCATCTATTAAATGAGGAGGTTGTATCTGATGATTTCTGAGGCCCTTTCCAGCTCCAATATTCTGTGGTGTGTGCATTTGTGGTCAGGAGTGAAGGAAGGATAAGGCAGAACTTGTGTGATGATGTGACTCCCCCAACAGTCAACAATCCCTTGCTTCCAGTGGAAACCCAAGTGCTGGAATGGAACAACACAACACTCTGAGGCTGCGAGGGATGGGGGCAGACTCCACAGTTATTCGACTCCAGAGTCCGGAAATGAGACACAGGCTCCAGCAGGTGCAAGGATGTTCTGGCAAGCTAGACAGAATTTGATTTCCAGACTTATTTGAAATAATACTGGACAAAAGATGCTTCTATTTATTCTCTAGTGCTAATTACAATTTTTTTCTTGAAAGTAGTAGAAATTATACCAAAGTAGCTTGAGGAAAAAGGCAGAAATGGTTATACAAATATAACATGGACCTAGGAAGGAGCTGGCACTGTGAAGCCCTCAGGAATCCAGGCAATGTTCTCTTACTTTCCTTGTCTCTTCTTCCTTCTCCCACACCTCCCCTCCTTTTGCTCCCCCTCCTTCTTCTCCCCCTCTCCCCACCCCATGGGATTTCTCTACTCTCCATTCACATAGACAAATATGAATCCACCACTGCTCCTGATTCTAGATTACTTACACCTAAAGAAGAACTGGCCCCTCTGAATCCATTTCCAATTTCCCTGGACAGAGATGAACGGACTAGGTGTCTATGCGTTGTCCCACTCTGGCCAAAAAAAACTTGATGGGGGTGGAGGGGGCTCTCGGGAGCATGTAAATAGATAAAAGTTCTAAAATTTCAACTGTAAAGCCTAATTTTAAGTTCTCATCAGATATAATGCAAACTTCAGTCACTGGATTCCATTTGTCCATTTGAAATTGGTTATGTGAATGTTCAACTTCATTCACCTTCATAATGTAGCTAATGATCCAAATACTTTTTTAAACTATCGAGGTTGAAATATTTTTTAAAATAGTAGGATGCAATTAAGCATAATCACATTTTAAATGAGAGATCTTTAAATGCCTTTCAAAATTATACTGATTTAGTAGTTGTTGCCACTCGGTTCACATAATTCAGAATATTGGACTTGAGAGATGATTTCTTCCGGAATTTCTTCTTGAAATAATTCACTCTTAATCAATATGAAACATTGTGCTTGAGCTCCCTAATAGGTAATGTTTATAACTTGTATTATATGAAGATTCCAAATTGATGTCAGGATACTGAGGGTAGCTTCAGGAATTGGAAGAAGGAGGAAAGAAATGGCCAGAGATATTTGAACACTTCTTTCTTCAGGTAGCGTCAAAGAAATGACTGTTGGTTCTTATGAGAGATTTATACAGCCCTTCCTTTCTTAGCTACCAAAGCATATGAATTTATTTCTACTTACTTATTTATTCACTCAGCAAGTAGTTATTTGTTGTCTACTCTGCAAAAAATAATAATTTGCCAGACTCTTTCTTCCACATGTATTTAGATTGGTCATTTGTTACCAAGAGAAGAATGTGCTCCACCATGCTCAATTATGAGTCACTTTAGAGTCATTAAACATCTAACATTTTCACAGTTGTATAAGTGTTTTACTCCTGAATTAAAAAGTTTACATTGTAAAAAAAATCCAAATGATAGAGAAATAAATAAAACAGAAAGTAGTCACCTGCAATCACACCCTTTCCTGTTAATAGTTTGTTTATGATTTCTGCTAGATTCTTTCCTATGCAAATACTGATGAAAATTATATGTGCACATAATTCACAAATATAGAAATGCACGTATACAAATTTTTATAATGGAATAAAAATGTAGGGGCTGGCCCCATTGCTGAGTGTTAAGTTCCTACGCTCTGCTTTGGTGGCCCAGGATTTCGCCAGTTCAGATCCTGGGCATGGACATGGCACCACTCTTAAAGCCGTGCTGAGACAGCATCCCATATAGCAGAACTATAAGGACCTACAACTAGAATATACAACTATGTACTGGGGGGCTTTGGGGAGAAGAAAGGTAAAAAAAGAGAGAGAGAGAGATTAGCAACAGGTGTTAGCTCAAGGACAATCTTTAAAAAAAAGAAAAAAGAATCAAAATGAACACATTATCCTGCAGCTAGTTTTGGTCACTTATCAACGTATTATAAACATTTACTCTTATCTACCCCGATCTTTTAAAAGGCAGCATGGTTGTCCATTATTTGAATATAGCAAATGTTTTTCAAACAATCTCCTAATTGTACCCATTTTAGGCTATTTCTCTTTTTTTTCTATGCAAACAATACTGCTTTGAATGTTCTTATATGTGTGTCTTTGTTCACTTGAGTCAGCATTTCTAAAAAATGAAATCCTAGAAACGGAATTGTTAAATCAAAGGGCACGTACAGTTACCACTTAGTAATAACTGCCAAGCGGCTTTTGAGAAAGATCTTATTACAACCACACCTAGAGTTCATGGCAATACCTGTTCTCTACACCCTGGCCAGTGCCAGGTGTCTAATAAGTCATTGCTACTTGTCCAGATGAAAACAGTTATCGCAATGCTTACATTTGCATTTCTGAGCAACACATATTTACCTATTTTTTTTATTTCTTCTGACACTACCAATTTATTATTCTTTGCTCACTTTCTATTGGATTAGTCTTTTTATACTGATTTTAATGTGCTTTATATATCATTGTTGTCAACACTTTTTGTCTGCATGTATATTGCCTTTTGTATAACCTTTTTTCATCTTTCAATTGTCTTTCAGCAGGTTTATAATCTGGACCTAGTGCAAAAAGTTAAAAACTTTATGTAATCTAGAATATCCATTTTTCCTTTATTTTCTGGTTTCCATCTCATCTCTTCTTGTATTAGTTTTCTATGCTGCTGTAACAAATTATCATAAACTTGTAGCTTAAGACAACCCAAAATTATTGGCTTGCAGTTTTGGAGGTCGGAAATCTTACAGTTAAGGTGTTGGCTGCATTCCTTCTGGAGGTTCTAGGGAAGTATCCATTTTCTTTCCTTTTCCAGCTTCCAGAGGCTGCCTGCATTCCTTGGCTCATCGCTCTTTCCTTGTCCTCCATTTTTAAATCTAGTAGTATAGCATTTTCAAATCTCTCTCTCTCTCCTCTGCTTCCATCATCACATTTTCCATCTCTGTCTCTGACTCTGACCTTACTGCCTCCCTCTTATAAAGACCCTTATGATTACATTGCGCTCACTTGGATAAGCCAGAATAATCTTGCCATCTCAATTCCCTTAATTTAATCAATCCGCAAAGTCCCTTTGGTTTTGTAAGGTAACGTATTAACAGGTTTCAAGAAGTAGGACATAGACATCTTTGAGGGGTCATTATTCTGTCTACCATACATCTCAATCAAAAGATTATAAGCATCATTACCCATAGAGTCTTCCACTATAATGTGATTTTGATTTTTATAATTAGAAAAATCTACACTTTATTTGAGTATAGTATATCATTTATTTAAACTTCACAAAAAATGAACAAATAAATATACTTGTCTCTCTTGTATTTCTAGTGCTTTGCTTTCCTTGTTTCCTTCATTTAACCAATAAGCTGGCTGAAGCCTTGCACATTGGACAGACAAACAAAAAAATAAGCAAAACACTCTCTTGACCCTGTAGCTCTCTCTAGTTACTCTCCCCCCACAAACTTTGCTTCCCAATTAAGCTCCTGCAGTGACCAGTCTGCACTCCTGGTAACATGACCTCCACTTTCACTCTTCAACCCATTGGAATCAGGCTTCTGTCATCTCACATCTTCTGTCACTGAATTTCCCAAGTATCCCCCCACTTCCAATCTCATTCTCTATCCTCATTGCTACAGCGAGAATATTCTTCCAAAATTCAAACCAGACATGTCACTTCCTGGTTTAAAACCCATCAGAAGTTCTCCATTCCCTGCAGGATGCAATGCAAACTCTGTGGGAGGTGTACCTGACCCTGCAGATTTGGACCAGTGGAGACCTCCCTAGGCTTCCCTCTGCCAACCCCCCGTGCTCTGGTCACACAACAGTTTGCAGTTCTGAGGATTCCCAATGCCTTCTTTTACTTCAGGCTCTTAATCTTTGTGCCCCTTTACCCGGAATGATCTGCCCTTTCCCATATCTGCCAACAAAGGGCCACCATCTTCCAAGACCCAACTCAAGCATTGCCTCCTCTGTGGAGTTTTCCCTGACAAGCCTCCCTGTCTCCCAACCCACATCTCATAAACAGGCCTTATTATCACCTTTCAGGACCTGTATGGCTTTCTCTAGATTATAGAGACTAGGAAGACAATGGGGATTGTTTGAAGTGGCTTTTATACTCTCTCAAACTTGATTAGCTTCTCCACCCTAAGCCAATCAAAATAAACACACAGATACAGAAACACAACGGACTTACCATGCAAATGACTTCTCCAGGTAATTTCCTTACTACCTCCCTCTTCCAACCAATTCCTCTCCCTAAACCCCTTTATGTCTGTCAGGTATGTGGGCAAGAAATAGACCCTGCTCTACATATATAAATAAGAAAGGGATTGATTATAAGGATTAAGTGCTTATAAAATTGTTAGAAGGGCTGGAGGAGAAGAATTCAGGGGGTGCTTTGGGTACTATTGGGTTCAAGAACACTGCCACAGGAACCAGGAAGACACTGCCATCAACCCAACTGTACCGCAACTATCTTATGACCCCCACAATGCAGGTGATAGATAGGCCGACTTCAGCTGCTATAACTGTCTCTCAACATTCACAACTCCGAGCCTAGCATATCAGCAGGAGTGTCAGGAAGATGGCCTCTGCTTGTCTTCTGCTTTCCAAGTCTCAAGCAAATGCATCTATTTGGTGGAAGGTATTTTACACTGAGAACATTAAGTGCTAGGGATTCTGGGAGAACTAAGCTTTCACTTTCTAGCCTTTTGCAACACAAGACAGGACATACAAAGAGGTGGGAATGGATGTCTAGCATCAACTGACAATATCAAACTGCCCCTCCTATAGAAAAATTTTAGAACCACCACTGCTCTGTACACCTCTGAGTAGGTAGAATACTTTCCTGTGGTTTTTTAGTGTCTGCCTTCCCTTACAAGACCCTAAGTTCCTTGAGGATGAGGACAGTGTCAGCTTCATCACTATCTCACAGTGCCTCAAGACTAGTTGGCAAGACTGCACAAAACAATGAATTAATAAATGTGCAGAGACAGTAAGCCAATATTGTTTACATATCCCTGCTCACCCCGCTACACACCACTTGCCCCACTTACCTCTAAGATGCACTCACAAAGCAAGGGGAGAAATCAACCTATCTCAGGAGCCTAGATTATGGAGTTAGAAAGGTCTGTCTTCAAGTCTAGGTTCTGTGCAATCTTGAGAAATATACCCCTCTGAGCCTGAGTTTCCTTACCTTTCTTTCCTTTAGAGGACCTTGTTAGAAGTAATGGATGAGGCCATGCATGAAAAGCACATGACAGAGGAGCAAGGACTAGCTTTTTGCACCCCTCCCCTCAACTGAATCACATCCTTTCTGTGTCTCTCAGCCCATTTCCTGTGTCCGCAATAGGAAGGATAAGAACTAAGAATAATGTAATATGAAAGACACTATATGGAACACTGATTTAAACGTTTTTCTGTCGTAATTAATCATCTTAATTACTTTGTCCCTTTAGAGTATCTTATCTGAATATTTCAAAGAACTTTACAAGCAAGAATTATGATACGTAATTGATAACTACAGTAGCTGAGGCTTAGGGGCTGAGTGACTTGTCAGTTTTCTCGTGATCCTCATAAAAACAGCAGCCTACTGGGTTTTTTGCTGTGCTTTCTTTTCTTTTCTTTCTTTTTTTTTCTTTTGATGTTTTAGTTGCTGTTTAAAAGCTGATTATCTGCAAAGGCCTTTTTAAAGATTGATTGTCATCAAGTCTGCCCAAAATTACACGTTTAATGGCAGAGAAAGAGAAGAATTGGGGAGACAGGCACTGAACTATCAGATCTCTTTTCTGCTTCTTACCTGGTGTAATTTAGGGATCATTTTGCATTTTATTATGTAGTTTATTTTCCTCAGATTCCTGAAGCTTCCATCTTTAGAGCATTAACAAGTTGCAGGGGGAGGGTCACAAACCCAATTCTTATCCCAACCCTGCCACTAGTCAGCTTAGCTGTGCTGAGTAAATCCAAATCTCCAGGTTTTGATGCCTCATCTCTAAATTGATGGAACTGGGTAATCTTTATTCTAGCTCAATGGTTTTGTTAGTCTTTATGCACAGCTCCCACGCTCCTGAACAGCAAGGGACCAAATGCGCTTTTCCTCGGTTGCACATGAGAAGCCAAAAATACCATCTCTTTATCTTCCTTTCTCGGTAGAAGCAGCAGTGGGCAGCACAGAAGGGTGAATCACTATTTATTCTTGCCGACACCAAGGCAAAGGAGCCACAGGGTTGGAAGTTGAGAGTGGCATGCAGGGACCAAGCAAAGCTGGAAAGGAAGCTAAGAAGGCAGCTTACAACCAAGATCCTGAGATGCCCAGGAAAGGCTGCACACTCCCAGCTTGGCAGGCACCAAATAGAGTTGAGCTGTTGATAATTTCGTTTGATGCAATCTGTAGTTCTTTACTATAATAAAATTCCAAATAATTGAAATTGTATTCTTTGCAGGAATCTTCCATATAATGACTTGGCCCCTTCTATAGGTACATCTAAACTATGTAGGTACATGAGGAACTAAAGAAAAAAATGTAAAAAAAAAAAAAAGATCAGAGAATAATAACACTGAAAAAGGGACCTTTGAAAGTGGGTAATCCAACTCTTATCCACCTTTATGTTCCTTCTTCTTTATGGATGATAAAAAATGAGGATGAGGAGAGAGATTAGATTAGAAAACCTGTGCCATTCCAAAGCATATATTCAGACTTGGCCTAACCCAGTCGCTGTCAATTTGTCCATGTTGTCTGAACTTGCCCCAGAAGGTCCAGGCCGGAAGCATAAGAGGCCCCAGGAACTCCTCTGTGTGAAATCTTCATTTGTTTTATTGTCTGCTTTGTTTCTTTTGTCCAACAACCTTCCACAAGTACCTCTCACATTTCAAGCTCTGCCCGTGCAGTTTCTGACCCTGCAGAGCAGTTCAGCTGGGGAATAAGATATACTTTTAGTCAGATTTTGTTATAGTAATGATAATAATTTTTAAAAACTTGAAAATCCCAGTGACTAACTCAGCAAGAAGTGTTTATTCCTCATTTATGGGTCTGCACATCAGCTGGGACTTTCCTTGTCTCTGCTCCATGTGCCTTCTCATTCTGGTTGAAAGGGTAGCCCCCATCAAGATATCCTGTACTCATGGAAAACATCAAGAACAAAAGGCTGAACTAAACCACACAGTATATATAAGTTCCTGTTTGAAAGCTCATGAATCATGTCCACCCACATTCTATCAACCAAAGAAAGTCATATGGCCCACCCTAACCTTGGGACAGAAAAGTACCATCTACTTGGCATCACAGCAAGGGGGAGGATGAATTATACTCTTACAGGAGAAGGAGCAAATAAGTGGAAACAATAATGCAACGTATCGCAGCGTAAAAATACTGGTATGTGAATGATGCTTTCTTGGAGCATAAAAAAAGGCAACCAGCTGTGCCTATAGCAGATTAAGTAAAGAGGGGAAAACATGCTCCAAAGGCCTTTGCAGGATAAATAGGAGTTTTCCAGGCATAAAAGAATGAAAAATCACTCTAGGTAGAAAAAACACTATGCACGTTAGCATGCAGGCATTAAATAGCATATTATATTTAGAAAACTGTGAATAATCTTGCGAGGATGAATATCACATTTTGTTTCACAAGTGTCTTTCTTTAGCCCCAGCTAGATCATAAGATTCTTCAGAGTGTAAAGCACATACACATACACACATGAAAGCACATGTGATTCAAGGGGGCAGCCTGAGAAAATGGTAAGATTTAGGAGACGATGTTGTTTACTTAAATTTCCTAGACCTTTCTTAAACATTTGAAATATGACATAGTGGCTAAAGGTTGAAAACACCACAGAGTAACTTGAGTTTTGGATGTGGGTATAGGTCAGCCAAAGTTTGGCTCTAAAATTTCTGAAAGGCAGAGAAAGAGAAACTGTTGGTTACATGAGTCACTATGTTCAGAATATAAAAACAAACTACAAGGGGGTTCTGGTTCCAGGAAAAATGAAGTAAGCACTCGCCATCCTGTCTCTCCCACCAAATGCAGCTATAAAACCTGGACAGAATGCAAGGCACAGCTATTTAAAGACTCTGAAAAGTAGCAGGTATATTAGGAAAGCAGACCAAAATCTGAAGTATTGCTGAAATGGTGGTGAGTTTATCATTGTTTTTCTCTAGTACCTCCAGCCAGGTCTTGGAAGAAACACAAGAAGGGGTATCAACAAGGACTAAGATAGCTACAGAAGAAGCCCAGTACTTCAGTCTCAAAGAATGAGAAAGAAGTCTATTGGCACTAACTTTTTTTCTCTCCCTGTTCTACCTATTGGACCCAGACATGGGTGCAGTCATGGGAGTACATGGCAATGTGAGGTAAGTAAAGTTTTGAGTTTCTAGAAAAAGACTGAAAATACTATCTTGAAAGAACTGGAAAGTACCAGGGAGATCACTGAAAGGGAAGGACTCAGGAAACTGATTCCATAAAGAAGTTTGTGATGACTGAGATTCACCTTGAGCTGCACATGTGTGGATCTAATCCTACATAGCATAGTAAAGACTTTGAGAACTGAACTAACATATAGACCACCACCCAGGTCCCAGACCTGTCCCATTGGGTGACGCATAGATGACACAGATCTGAATAGCACTGAAAAGGCTTTGAAGATGGAAGAACATTGAAACCACATCCAACACATGGTTGGTGGAAATGTGTAACCTGAACCCAGCTGAGCTGATTGCCTGCTAAATCAAAAATATCAACACTCTCCATGGGATTTAAACAATATGTAGAGTTTTGTAATATTCAAAGTGTGCAGAATATAATCAACATTTACTCAATATATGAAGAACCAGGAAAATCTCAACTCACGTGGCAAAAGGAAATAAACAAATGTCACGACCAAGTTGACATATACATTGAAATTATCTGGCAAAGACATTAAAGCAACTACTATAAAAATGTGTGAACAAGCAATTACAAACACCGTTGAAACAAACAGAGAGCTAGAAAATTTTGGCAAAGAAACAGAAGACTGGAAGAAGAATCAAATAGAAATTTTAGGACTGAAAAAATATAGTAACCAAAATAAAACTCACTATATGGGTTTAATAGCAAAATGGAAATGACAGAGGAAAGATTCAATGAACTTGAAAATAGATCAATAGAAATTATCCAATCTGAACAACACAGAGGAAAATTGTTTTTTAAAAAATGGAAGTAGCCTCAGGGATCTGTGAGGCAATACCAAAAGATCTCATATTTGTCTCATAAGAAGCCCAGAATGCAAAGAAAGAGAATAATGCAGAACAAAATATTTGAAATAATAATGGATAAAAACTTCCTAAATTTGATGAAATACATAAAGTGCAGTGAACCCCAAATAGGATAAATATAAAGAAATTCATTCCCAGACATATTATAATCAAATTGCTGACAACTAAACACAAAGAAAATATCATGAAAGCATCCAGAGAAAAATGACGCACTACTTACACAAGAACAATGATTTTAATTACTGTGTATTTCTCATTAGAAACCATGGAGGCCAGGAGAAAGTGGAACGTTTTAAAAATACTGAAAGAAAAGAACTGCCAGTCCAGGATTCTTGAAAATGTGTTTCAGGAATGAAGGGAAATAAAAGCATTCTCAGATGGAGAAACACCAAGAGAATTTACTGCCAGAAGAGCAGCTTTAAAGGAATTGCTAAAGAATCCCTTCAGACAGAAGGGAAAGATACCAGAAAGAAATTTGGAACATCAAGAAGAAAAGAAAAGCAACAGAAATGGTTAATATAATAGTTCTTGAGTTCTTTAAAATTTGGCTGAGAGAAAAAATTATAACAGCGATAGTGTTTACGATGCATGTGTATGTAATATTTAAGACAACTACATGATAAAGGGGGAAGAGTAAAGTTGGTAAGCTTTCTACATATCACTTGAATATTAATTCTAAGCAGACTGTGAAAGTTGTGCATGTATATCATAATCCCTAAAGGAACCACTAGGAAAAAAATCTATACAAAGAAATATAGTCAAAAATACAATAGATAAAACGCAACCCTAAAAAATGTTAAAGTAACCTCAAAAAGGAAGAAAAACGTTAAATAGGGAAAAGAAAAATAGAAAGTGCAAACAGAAAACAGATAGTAAAACGGTAGACCTAAATTCAAACATAGTAATAATTACATTAAATGTAAATTTTTTAAAACTTACTGCTATGGTCTGAATGTTTGTATTCCCCAAAATTCAGATGTTGAAATCCTAAGCCTCAAAGATGGTTTTTAGAAGGTGAGGACTTTGGGAGGTGCTTAAGTTATAAAGGTGGAACCCTCATGAATGGGATGAGCACCCTTATAAAAGAAGCTCCAGAGAGATCTCTAACCCCTTCCACCATGTGAGGACACAGTAAGAAGGCCCCAGCTGTGAACCAGGAAGCAGGCCCTCACCAGAAGATGACCATGCTGGCACCATGATTTCTAACTTCCAGCTTCCAGAACTGTGAGCAATAAATTCCTGTTGTTTATAAGCTACCCAGTCTGTGGTAGTTTTTTTATAGCAGCCCAAATGGATTAAGACAACTAAAAGACAATCATTATCAGGATGGATTTTTAGAAAGACACAACTGAGTGCTGCCTATAAGAAACTCACTTCAAATATAACAATATAGGTTGATTCAAAGTAAAAGAATGGGAAAGATATGTCATACAAATGACAATAAAAGATAGCCAGAGTGACTATATTACCAAATAAAGTAAACTTCAGAGCACAGAAGATAATTAAGGATAAAGAGGAACGTTAATAAAAGCATCAATTCACCATCAAGGCACAATAATCCTAAATAAGTTTGCTCTAACAACAGAGATTCAAAATACGTAAAGACTGATAAATCAGAAAGGAGAAATAGACAAGTCCACAAATTTAGTTGGAGATTTCAACACCCCTCTCTCAAAAATTAATAGAACGAATGGACAGGAAATTAGCTGAGATATAGAATAACTTAATAACGTCATCAACCAACATGATCTAATGCACGTTTGTGGAACACTCCACCCAGTAACAGTAGAATATACATTATTTCAAATACTCACAGATATGCTAAGATAGACCATATCTTGGACCGCTAAAACATCCTCAACAAATTTAAAAGAATTGAATTTGTTTTTTATAGTTGCACTGGTGAATTCCACCAAACACTTAAAAAAGAAATAACATCAATTCTATACAATCTTTTCCAGATAACAGAAGAAAAGGAGACAGTTCCAAATCACTTTATAAAGTTATTACTCTCATACCAAAACCAAAGACTCAACAAGAAAGACAACTACAGATCAAAGTACAGATGCAAAACTCCTCAACAAAATATCAGCAAATCAGATTCAGCAATTTTGAAAAGTATGACACATCACAACAAATGCAAAGCTGGTTCAACAATTGAAAATCAGTCAATACATCTACTGTATTTTAAGACTCTAAAGAAGAAAAACTACCCAACCATATCAGTTGATGCAGAGAAGATATTTGCTAAAATTTAGCATCTATTCGTGATAAAAAACTCCAAGCAACATAGGAACAGAAGAGAACTTCCTCAGCCTGATAAAGGGTATCTACAAGAAACCCAGAGTCAGCATCGTACTGAAGAGTGAAAGACTGAAATACTTTCCTCCTTAGATAAGGGACAACACAGGAAGTCCATCTTGCCACTTTTATTCAAAATTGTACTGGAATTCTTAGTCAGGACAATATGACAAGAACAAGAACTAAAAATGCATACACATTGGAAAGGGAGAAATAAAACTCTATTGAAAGATGGCATGATTGTCTACGTAGAAAGTCCCAAGGAAGCCATAATAAATCTCCTAAGACAAAGAAGTGAGTTTAGCAAGGATGTATGATAAAAAGTCAACACACTGAAATCAATCATATTTATATTAGTAACGAACAATTAGAAACTGAAATGTTTTAAAAAATACCACTTATAGTAGCTCCAAAAACATGAAATATTTAGGTGTGAATCTAACCAAGCATACACTGAATTTGTATGCTGAAAATTACAAAATGCTGGTGAAAGTTATCAAAGAAGACCTTGATAAAAGGAGTCATAGCATGTCTGTGGATTAGAAGACATTATATTTTCAAAATGCCAATTCTCCCCCACACTGATCTATAGCTTTAACTCAATTTAATCAAAATCTTTACAGGATTTGGGGTAGATCCAGACAAGCTACTTCTAAAATTTACGTGAAAGGCAGAAGAACTAAAATAGTCAAGGCAACTTTGAAAACTAAGAATAAAATTGGAGTATTCCCACCACCCAGTTCTAATCTGACTATAAAGTTTAGTACAAAGACAGTGTAATATTAGAAAAGGGATAGACACATAGATCAACAAAAGAGAATAAAGAGTGCAGAAATAGACTCACACAAATATGGCCAATTCACTTTTGACACAGATGCAAAAGCTGTTCAGTAGAGGAATGATAGCCTTTTCAACAAATGATACAGAGCAATTAGTCATCCGTAGGCAAAAAAGTGAACCTTAACCTAGGCTTTACCCCATATGCAAATATTAACTCAAAATGGATCTCAGATCTAAACATAAATGCAAAACTATAAAACCTCCAGACAAAAACAAAAATATGGTAAACATTTTCTATGGCAAAAGCAGAAAATAGGCAAAGGTTCTTGGATATAATAGAAAAAAATAATAAATTGGACCAAATCAGAATTAAGAATGTTTGCTCTGTGATAGACACTAAGAGAAGAAAAGACAAGCTACAGACTGAAAGAAAATATTTGCAAATCACATGTTCGACAAAGAACTTTTATCCAAAATATGTAAAGAACTCTCAAACTCAACAGTAAGATAATCCAATTTTTAAAAATGAGCAAAAGATTTGAACACTTCACAAAGAAAGATATACAGAAGACAATTAAACACCTGAAAAGATATTCAACATCATTAACCATTGGGTAAATGCAAATTAAACCTATAATGAAATACTCTAAGGTATCTATTAGAATATCCAAAATAAAAATTACTGACATTACTAAGGGTTGACAAGCATACAGAGCAACCAGAACTCTCATACATTGCTGGTGGAAGTGGAAAACAGCACAACCACTCTGGAAAGCAGTTTGGCAGTTTATTACAAAGCTAAATATATACTTGCCGTATGATCCCACATTCTCACTCCTAGTTACAGTCATGCACCACATAGCAACGTTTTGGTCAAAAAAGACCACATTTATGACAGTGGTCCCGTAAGATATAACCTAGGTGTGTAGTAGGCTATATCATCTAGCTTTGTGTAAGTATACTTTATGATGTTCACACAGTGACAAAATTGCCTAAAAATGCATTTTTCAGAATGTGTCCCCATCATTAAGCAACTCGTGACTTGTATTTCCCCTGGGAAACAAAAACTTAACATCCACACAAAAAAACGGTGCATGAATAATAATAGCAGCTTTATTCATAATAGTTAAAAACTGGAAACAACCCAGACGCCCTTCAATGGGTGAGGAGATAAACAGTGTTACGTCCATACAATGGAATACTACTCAGCAATAAAAATAAATTAATTAATGATACACACAACAACTTGGATGATCTCAAAGGCCTTATGCTGAATGAAAGAAGCCAGTCTCAAAAGATTACAAACTGTATGATTCTATTTATAAGACTTTGTTAAAATGACAAAACTGTAGTGACTGAGAAGAGATCAGTGGTTGGAGATTAGGGGGAGAGGGAAGGTATGACTACAAAATGAAAGCACAAGGGAGTTTTTTGGGATGATGGAACTATTCTGTATCCTATTGTGGTGATGGCTCCCTGAAAGTACACACGTTAAAATTCTTCTGAATACCTACTGACTGTACACCCCCAAAAAGGTAAATTTTACTATATGTTAATTTAAAAAACAAAATGAAAAAAGTACTGGTGAAATGCCTCTGATCTTAGTACTGAGTCCTGCGAGAAATTTCTCCCATGATCCTATGAATGCAGTGCAACAAACGGCTGTGAATACCAACCATCCTAAGGGTGAACCCATGCGATAATTTATTCATTTTTTTGTTTATTTATGTATTCATTCACTTAACAAACACTTACCAAGCACTGAATATTTTTCTAGACATTCTACCAGTAACTGGATTTAGCAATAAGTAGCAGAAGACCTTAGTTTGAAACATCTTCCAATGCAGGCTAAGGGCACAATGACAAAACACAATTTGTAAAAGCAATTCTACAGGAGCTGTACTAACAAAATCCAGGTACTCAGCTAGCCTCTGCTCTGACTTAAACTTAGGACAGATTTTAGAAAATGTAGAGGAATAAATGGGTCACAATAGGTAAGTATTAGTTCTCTAGACTGAGCTTTTAATAAACAGTAAGTGGCAGAGAATTTGAGAAAATTCTCCCCATGAGTACCTGGAGTGCAATATTCTATTGTTTCAGTTAAATCCAGGGCCACGTGCTTTTTGAATCAGCCCAACTGGGGGTGGAATTGCTGTTCTCTTACAAAAGCTGAGAAGACTGATAAGTGCTCCAGTCCTAATCGAAAACCACTCTGCCTCAGGCCAGAGAGGTTCGAAGAGGTACAGATGAGAAACGTCATGAAAAATCTCCGTAAGGGACTCATAGAAAGTAGAACCTTGAACTGTGTAAATTTTTGATATATCTTACACAACTCACTGTATCAAATGATTAACCATAAATCAGCTCAATTTGGGGAACTAACCACCAAAAATTATTTGGGTTTTAAAATAGTTCATTTGTAGCTCTTTCCATGAATTGAAAGATAAGGCCTCTTGATAGGGACTGAATTATGTCTCCCTAAAGTTCATATGTTGAAGCCCTAATCCTTAATGTGATATTATTTGGATATGGGCCTTTGGGAGGTCATTAGGTTTAGATGAGGTCATGAGGGTGAGTCCCACATGATGGGATTAGTGTTCTTATAAGATAAGACGTGAGAGCATCAGAGCTTCCTCTCTCTCTCTCTTTCTCTCTCCGCTTCTGCCATGTGAAGATATTGTGAGAAGGCAGCCAGCAAGAGGGTTTTCACCAGAACCCAACCATGTTGGCATCCTGATCTCAGACTTCCAGTCTCGAGATCTGTGAGAAATAAATTTCTGTTTTTTAAGCCACCTTGTCTGTGGTATTTGGTTATGGCAGCTGCAGCAGACTAACATACCACTCCTAGGTCATGACAATAGCAAAAACTATTATAGAATAGTCCCCCTTATCCACAGGGGCTACATTCCTCCCCCAGTGGATGCCTGAAACCGTGGACAGTACCAAGCCCTATATATACTATGTTTTTTCCTATACATGCATACCTACAGTAAAATTTTTAAAAATTAGGCACAGTAGGAGATTAGGAACAATAACGAATAATGAAACAGAGCAATTATAACAATTTAATAATGTAATAATAACATTAATAACAATGTAATAAAGGTCATATAAATGATCTCTCTCTCTCAAAATATCTTATTGTACTGTGCTCGCCCTTCTTCTTGTGATGATGTGAAATGATACAGTGCCTATGTGATGAGATGCAGTGATGTGAATGACGTCGGAATCCTGACATAGCATTTGGCTACTATGGACTTCCTAAAGATATATCAGAAGGAGGATCATCTGCTTCTGGACCTCGGTTGACTGCAGGTAACTGAACCAAGGAAAGTGAAACTGAGGATAGAGGAGAACTACTGTAATCACTGAAATATGTTGAGTGCTTAAGACATGACACGTCATTTCACTCAGTCCTCACAATAGCCCTATGAATTAAGCACTATCATCATCCTCATTTCAAAAATAGTTAAACGTCTTCCCAAAGTCACCCAACTAGTGATAGCAGGTGTTGGATTTAGACTCTGGACACTAAAAAGAGTTCCAAGGCATAGCTCTAGTTTACCCACTGCAAACTGTAAGAACTATTGACCTTATATTAAGGTGCAGGTTCTAAATAACTGTCAATAACTGGGTGGGAGTGGTCTCTGTGGAGAGCATATCATTAATCCATAAACTACTCCTTTCAATAAAAACCACTATTATTCCCAGGAGATCTCTCCCAGATAATAAAGTGTATAACTAAAAGAGGTTAATGGTAGGATGCACTTCTATCATTAACCATTAACTGTACATAAATCTTTCCTCTAGTTGAATAACTAAACTTTGTCAATGTCCTCCAGCCAAAAGCAATGAGGAACACATCTGTATTTAGATAAGTTAGACTTATTGATTACTGCAATAAGGGCGACCACACACCATGGGGAACCATGTGACATCTCAGTAAGAGGATGTTGGAAAGAACTTATTGCAGTTGTCAGGCTTGGGTTAGGTGACTTTGGGGAAGTTTCAGGAAGCAAAGCTTTGCTCTGGATTGGATGCTTTCAGGAAGCAGGAGTAATTCTATAGTTCTAGAATTATATCTTATACAGAAGGAGTGAAACAAGCTATGAGGCTGAGGCTGTGATTAGTAAAGAAGAGGCAGTCACTCATATTAGTCAGGATAGGGGAATGTTTGGTATTTTGTGGTTTGCACAGTGACCTTGTTTTGTTTGTGTGTAGACAAGATTACAGAGTGGTCTTGTTTTGTGTCTCACTTTGTCATGGTCACAGCGTGGCCTCATCCGATGTTGACGCTCTGTGAGGTTCTCGTTCAACAGGACAACACCAAGGCCTTGCTGGGAGTTTCAACCCACTTCCCAGCAACACCAACACCTAACTGATAGTGCCAGGCCAGTTCCTAGCTGGCGGGGGCTCCTTTTCTCTCTCTCGAATTAAATCTTTCCTCTTCTCTCATAAAATATAGGCCTGTGCAAATGAAATTTGCCGTATATCAATTAAGCAACAGGCATTGAGTTACCTTTCAGATGGAGTGTCTGAGAATCTAATTAGTCCATAATTTTAAGGGAATAGTGTTATCCTTTAACAAAAATGAGATCGATCACTCCCTGAGTCAACAAGCTATATATTACGTAGCAGTGGGTGTCCGTTCAAAAATAACAAAATCTCTTTTAGCATTCTTCCTTGGCATTGAGATTACAAAACCATTTTTCATTTTATTCAAATGCATCTAAATGTTTCCTTAGTGCCCATCAATTCTTTCCAAGGCAAAAAGGGAAAGAGTTCCTGGAAGCTAAAGAAACATTTAGATTTTAGTAGAGGGGCTTTCTCACCACTTAGTCTAATGGAAAGAGTGTAGGTTTTGGAGTTAGATTATCTTCATCTAAGCAGCAGTTCTACCACATTGCATGCATGGCCTTGAGCTTGTTGCTTATACTTTCTGTATAATAGACATAATAATTATACTTGCCATCACACGTTAAAGAAAATTGAGATAAAAAACAAGAAAACACTCTGTAATCTCTAAAAGCACTGTAAGTACTAGTCATTATTGTTATTACATATATAAAATATGCATTTAAGGTGCATCAATAATGTCTTAGAAATAAGGATAATGATGTAAGAATAAGAAGTGTTAGGCTCTCCCTTTAAATTAGTCATAAAATGTTTTTGATTTCAAAAAACCTAAAATTCAAAGCGAGTTTATATACTATGTTTATCTCGGGAAAGTTAAAAAGATTCTCCAAGAGTCATCTCATCTACTATCTAGCTGGCTCAAAGCCATTAATGTAAAAATAAATGACCCACAGTATCATATTGATTTATTATTTCATCTTATAAAAAATATTCCAGTCCTCAGGGCTCTGAGGGCATGTAATTTTCAAAGAAGACTAAACAGTGAGGCTAACTTGAAATTAAAGGCACAGAAAGTGGCTACATTCTGTGAAAGAGAGTTAAAAAGTAGTTTGATCAATATGCATGTATAAACAGAGAGTTGCAAGAAGGAGTCTCTCCCTGGTTCTTAAGGTGCAAAACATTTTAGGAAGGAAAGAAACAACTCAAGGAATAAACAATAGATTTGAAGGAACATGTGATGAGCAAGGGTCTCAATGGGATTGCCTGGGCTGTGTTAAGGAGGCAAAGATAGAACATACAGAGATTGATGGAGCTTGGGACTAGAGGTCCCACTGTGAAGATATTGTGCAGATTGAAGCCAAGTCGGGATGCAGAAATGGTCTAGCCTCCACCCAGGTGTCCAGGCCATTGCTAACACTCAGAAGCACCATGGGTGCAGAGTCAGAGCCTATAAGCTTCCCAGTCTCTACTCATGTGAATGGTGCCTGCATACCAGTTATCCTCCCCATTGGAGTTCAGTGAGGATCTCCCTTTGACAGCAGCTAGCATTGATCAAATGGCCACTGACCAGCAAACATTAGCAACATCCATCTGAGCTCCAAGGCTCTGCTTGGTCTCTGTCAACCTAGCTTCTACAAAATCCCCTTGTCCCAAAGAAGTCATAAGCTCCAGATCTGTGTGGGGATTGGAAGCCTGACACTTGGTGAAGTGGTCAGGGGCACGAGAGAAACTCCACATATTAGCTGAAATCAAACAAAGTCAATCTGAGAGCCCCCTCTCCAGGTAAATATGTGTGTACAATTAATGAGAGAAAAGACAGAATTCCTATTCTCCTCCAAATATCCTTGAGGATCCCAGAGTTCCAAGACAGCCATTAAACCAAAGAGATTTCCACACCATCTTAGTCATTTATAATGCTTACTGAATACTCTGATAAAGAAGTCGTGTTATTTTAAAAAACATAGAGCATAACGGAGTAGCCTTTCATTCAGCTTTTGTTGATAATTAATTTTTCTGTGCAGATACTTCCTTGATTGACTGGTCCCTGTTGATTCTACCACTCCTCATTGTGCACCATCAATACAGTTTAGGGGACTGACCCTACTCCAGAGTGAGCACTAAGCAGTCTATGCCAATAACGGAAATTTTTTCACCCACACAAGCATCAAGAAGCCAGGTTTAGGCCAACAGCTCATGGCATTTCCCAGGAAACAGCCATCAGTTCAGGAACAGGCATGTCACTCAAATCAGTTCAATGAGATATCAGAGGCCACTTTCCAGAGAGAGAGAGATAAAGATAGAGAGTCACAGGTAGAAATGCTTTCTCTCTCTTCTGCTAAAATGGTTGAGAAAGCAGGTAGCTTTGCTGCTGGCAGTACCTTTATGATTGTCAGGAATCCAGCCTTAGCAAGAGGTCTACACTGTGAAAGGCAGATGAAATGGGAAGAATGTGGATCTTTTATGACACACTGAGCAGCTAGATCAACCAGTCCTGATGCCTGCCTGCTTCTGCTAAGTGACCCTATATATTTCCTCAACATTTAAGCCAGGTAAGTCAAGTTTCTGTTCCTTGTGACCAAAAGCAACCTGATTGATACATATGGCTGTGATGCTAGTTTAAGGGAATATTATATGTGTGGCCTGAGAGACCAAGCCATTTCTTATACATGGAGCCCTGAAATATTTTCATCTGAAAATGTATCCTGTTCTGGCATTCTCCTAGGGTAAAGACTTCGCCCTGGATTAAAAGCCAGAAAGAATTAGACGGCTTTAGGAGAGGATCGAAGTTAAAACACCTTTTCTTGACCCTGTAACAAAGGAACTAAGTGAATAAAGGCATTTTCTGGAAACAACAAGTGAAATGCAATTGAGAAGCTTGGAAATGAGGAATTCAGCTAAGGTGTTCTTCTGGAAGCCATGGTCAGGTTAGACATAGCAGAACAACCCTAATACTCTATATGCTGGCTATAATTTTCTGCCCATGACTCCGTATATTATACCTTTATTTACCGTTAGTACTTTAAAAAGTAGTTTTTGAAAGCTCTTTTCTATGAGGAAATCTAAGTCCTTCTAAGCGATTGAGTACATCCCTAACAGTAATAGGAATTAAAGGGAGAGGACTCTAAGAGAAAAGAGAAAAGTTAGGGCACTGGATGCTGACCCCTCCCCTTTGAAGATTCTCTTTCAGGGCCTGACCCAAGGGGTCCTAGGTTTTATTTCGCTGATGAATATTATGTCCCCTGCATCATGGTGATCTTGTGGCTTTGTTGGATTATAAACGGACCTAACTCAGCATCTAGATAGCCCGAGCAGTCACATTGGTGACAGATGCATAGTCCTTTTGTAGTGTTCTCTCACTTTGGGAATGCCTAGGTTAACAGAGTCGCTGTCCAGGGTGCTCATAAATGCCTCAAGCACCATTAACACCCAGTCTGCAGTATGAACCCACCTCTCTTCATATGGCACATACAGCTTGAAACTGAAATTCCTCTGAATCGCTACCAGCAAACTACTTTATAGACTTTAAGACCCTGCCCATCCATTTTAGAGCACCTTGTAGATTCTCGTTTCAACAGAAAATCAATATATGGAAAGTAATTCATGTATCAGCACAATCACCTGTGCACAAAAGCAGAGACTAGTAACGTAAGCATTCTTTCACTATTTGGAGTAAAAAATAAGTTATAGCAATTTTTTCTCCCAATCGCTCAGCAAAAGAAAATATAGTTATAGTCTGTTCACCCTTACCAGCTGATTGTAGATCTATTTGACTTTAATTGCCTTTTTTGGAGTGATTTTAATCTATTATATGACTGCATCAGACTTACTAAAAAAGCTTTAGAACCATTTCCTTGAGAACACAACGAAGTTTCTGAAAGAAAACAAACTTAAGAAAAAAAAACAAAGTACAAATTCTTAACAATGCATTTAATGTTTTTTAATTTGGTTAGGTTTTTCTGCATGTCTCCAAGCAAATGTACACATTATCAGTGGTCTCTGGTGCAATTTTAATTCAGAGTGAAAAAACTATTTTTGAATTCTAAATATATAAAAACATTAGCTTTCTGTCTTGCTTTTGCAATTTATTTTAATCCCACATACGTGTTTTATTCAGGATTTTTTAAAAATAACGCCATGATATGAAGTATTCACTCTTGGCCCTCAAGTTTTAGTCCATGGTTATGTCTTCTGTTGTTTTGAAGTTAGAAATCACTCAAGAGAGATGTAGCAGCCCTCTCCTTCAACTGTATCAGCTAGGTACTGTATTTGAACATTATCGATACGATATAACGTTTTTGAGTTCTTTAAAAAATAGAAAGTCTAAAACACGAAAAGGAAATTTCTTAAATATGCACTACATGCCACCCTTTTGTTTAAAAATAGAGAGCTAATCTTTGGAACAGAAATTTGTAGTGACACTGGATCTATGCTTCAGGTTATTGCTATTTTCATTATTACTCAATAATTTTGTTCATAGGGCAGTGAAATATATGACACCATGAGATCCATTTTCATCACAGCAAGCAGTGATAGGTTTTCACCATGAAACTTGCAATAGCCTTACTGTGCAGTGAGAAATACCTTTCCACCCACCGTGCTGAAATTGATGCCAGTAGGACCACACTCAGAATACAGTAAAACTGAAACTAGCAGGCTACACCTTCTATGGTTGGGCAGGTAAAGCACAAAGAAAGTTGAGGATCTGATGAGGTCAGTTAATTTGGACAAGGAGGACTGCCTAAGTGACATCATTTAAATCTTAAAGTGAATCTAGGAACTGCTCTGCTTATTGGTCAGATTAATCATATAATTGTCAGATATTGTTTGCGATTGTAAGCAGTTCTGTTTGCATAGGTGCAAATGAATGTGATTCAGATACCTAGTATTTCTGACTTATTAACTTAACTAAGATGGTCTGTGAATAGTGGATATCACAGTTTACTTCCTTAATACTCTTCATGCCATTGTATGACAACTAACAAACACAGTCAACAGAGTCATTGGTTACATCGCATTTCTTTGGGGAGATATGCATTCACACGTCTACATATTCTTCCCACAAACATGTAGTGGGACCCTATGAGCAAGGCACTGTACTAGGAATGGAGGGTAATCGTGGAAAGAGGTAGACACTGAGCCTGCTGTCCATAGGAGGAAGAATGACACAAACCAGGTGGCTGTCCTTTCTATTTCTATAGTGATTACAGCATTTCCCTCAGAGCCAGATGGACCTGAAGCACAATCTGAGCTCAAATTTCAAATACTTACCACTTGTGTGCCTTTGGGCAAGTTTCTTTATTTCTCTGAGCCTTGCTTTTCTTATATGTAAAAAGGGAATAGTAATAACTACCTTGTGGAGATTGTTAGGATTCAGATAATCTTGTAAAATACCAAGGAAAGTGCTCAGATAACAGGAGTTCTTATTCACATGATGACAATGACAATGATGATGATGGTGATGGTGACAAGTCTTAAATGGGCAAAGAAGCTAATTATTAGACTTTAAACTGCTAGAGTTGACCACTGCCTTTTATGTGTGACTTGAAGGATGTCAGAAATATCCTAGCACTAACTACCAGTGGAAATATACCCCATCTTGAACCCTACCCCTTAAGAATCCGTGCCTTTGAATTAAGACTTGTGCCCTGTTATAATACAAAGATAGGGAAGAAAGAACTTGCATAGATATTTTCAGTCATTAACATCTTAGGATGAATTATTTCATTATATCCGAAATGGAGGGCCCACTTGACAAAGTTTTCATTAGTGGTAAGAGGAAGGGTAGGTCCAGAGTACAGGGCATTATTATCAAGCATATATGGGACCTGCATAGTCAGGAGTATGACGACCCAACACATGGAACCAAGGAAGATAAAGGGGGAAGGAGATATGGCAGCATATTGGAATATGGGAAATTTTTAAATAAGGGCTAACAGGTGACAAGGACTATTCTAAAAACCTTGCAAGCATATACCGTGTGGTGCTTACAATCTTATCATGTAAGTACTATTCATACTCTCAGTCTGCAGCTAAGAAATTTGAGGCAAATCAATGTTAAATAACTTTCCCAAGATGCATGGGTAATGCGAGTGACAGAGCCAAGATTCACATACTGACTCTGGAGCCCTCTCTTAATCATTGTCCTACACAGGCCTATTGAGCTCTTTAGTCACCTGACTGGTTTGAACTTTGCATTATGACATTTAGCTAATGTATTAATTGGGGTTCTCCCAAAGAACAGAACTAATAGGATATATACAGGTATATAGAAAGAGATTTATTATAAGGAATTGGCTCAAACAGTTATGGAGGCTGAGAAGTCTCATGATTTGCCATCCACAAGCTGGAGGTCCAGTAAGGCCAGTGGCATAGTTCCAGTCCAAATCTGAAGGCCTGAGAATTCAGGGAGCCAGTGGTGTGAAGTCCTGGTCCAAGTTCAAAGGCCTGAGAACCAGGCGCACCGACGTCTGAAGGCAGGAGAAGACACATGTCCCAGATTAAACAGACAGCAAATTCGCCCTTCCTCTGCCTTTTTATTCTACTCAAGCAGTAGAGTATTGAGTACTACTGAGTATTCTACTCAATAGATTGGGTGATGCCCACCTGCACTGGTGAGGGTCATCTTTGTTAGTCAGTCTGCTGATTAAAATGTTAATTTTTCTGAAACACCTTCTCAAACACATTAACAGCTATCTTAGCCCGGTCAAATCGACACAGAAAGTTAACCATCACAGCCAAGATTCTCAAAGTTCTTTGTATAAGTCCACCCTCTGACACAATGAGATGGCTCATTTTTACATGGAGAAATTCATGAGGGTGCAACACAAAGGGTGGTAAAGTAAAGACCAAGGGATTCTGCATCCTAATGTTTTTATAGATAATGTCTGAAGAGAGTACAATTATTGCTGACACACGGGTGAGGCATTTTGGAAGCTCTTTATGAGGAAGGGACTATTGCTCACCTTTGAGCACAGCTGTTAGAGTGTAGTCAAGAGTGCTTTTTTGAGACAAGGCTAGACATTGATACTTGATAAAAACAGGGCTTCTAATCCATGTACTTGGTAATAAATGGAGTATAGACACTACAACCTACCAATTTACTTTTTGGCAGTAATGCAGCATGTGGTTTTATTTGATATTGGAAGCCCACACCTTGGCCGGAATTTCTATGATGCAGGAATTTGAGAACATGGGTGGGGTTGGAGGGAGGGACAGGGAGCATGTGAACTTTCTTTGCTAAAAACAGGGGCAACTGAGGAACATCCTGTGGTGTGGGAATTGAATCTTTTTCTATTACGATAGTTCTCAGGAGGCTTGCCTTCATTAAAAGTAAGATGAGTTCCTCACCCTAGAGACCAATAAGTCCTTTACAATTTCTGGCTTTAGCTTGGGACAACTTATAAGTCTTATTACTAATGTTCCTCTTTGCCTCATAAACTGAACTGGCAGAGATAGGATGTTAGCTCTCCTATTGAGGAGGGTTGGGGAAGGAAGGACAGGGATCAAACAGAGAGACAGGGGACTTCTTCTCCCCATAGACCAATGTTGTCTTTTAATTTTCATCAGTGGTATGACTGTGGAGGAGGGTGTGAAATCAATGAGGAAACTGGCACTTACAAAATTACTTCCAGGCCTATCAAAATATCAAAGCCAGAATATTCCCCCAGCAATGAACTTTGGATGACAGTTTAAAAGAAGACATACCAAGGAATGTTTTTCTTCATATTCACAAAACCTAAGCTTTCCATCTCTGTAGTATTCTACATTTTTATGTGTTTTAACAGCTTGCAATGGCTTCAAATAAAAAAAGTAAATTATCACTCTATCTATCATTATCACTCTAGTCTTATCCAGTAGGGACAAAATAAAAGTTGAAGTTGTCATGCAAATTAAAATAGAGAAAGAGCATTTTTATAGGACTAGTCTTAATGGAAATATTTTTTATTGTCACAAAAATGTTTCCAGCCACTGGATCACAAAAAAGTGCACAGATAAGTAAAGGATAAAAGGGTCTGAGAACGTATAGATAAGAGGAAATCTGCTGTAGAAAAATACATACCTCTTTTTAAGTGTATGGCTCTGTGTGAATTTCTTTCAAATAGAAAGAGCACGATGACACAGTAAGAATCAAGTTTTATTTGAATCAACTTTTTAACGCATTGTAAGGTCAATAGGATATACAGTTTTGAGCTCTTGGTAAACTTATGAATGCTTTCCTGAAGTTTTTATGTTAGAAAACCCAATCATCAAACATCTAAACTTTGGTGAGAGATTTTGCTCTTCAAAGCCTGCTGATGCCTTCACAGGAATGAGGGAATAAATATCCCTTCCCTGCCAATATGCCCTTAAGAGAAAAAGTGGAAGGGTTTATTCCTCTCCAAGGATCCATTTGTGACCTGTGCAGTGGGCAGCAGAGGCCCCCAAGTAAGTTCCTTATTCTAAGGCTCATGTGAGACTAGAAATCACACAAACCAAGTTGTCAGGAAAACTCCTGGTGTGATATATTTGGTGTTACTGTCCCCAGATAGACGTAAACTGGTCAGACTGTGTGTACTGATTTTTCATGCAGGAAATATGGTCACCATATGTTTAGATTTCTATGTTTTACTAGTTCTATTTCCTCCTCTCCTTTCTTTAGCAGTTTATAGTTTCTTTTCATTGACAAATTGCCAACTCTTAATTTATAAAACAGACTAAGTGTAAAGTAACCATAGTGAGGAAACCAAAACAATGAAAATCTAAAGCAAACAGAAAGAATATAACAAAATATTTCCCATCACAAAGTATGATCTGCTTCCAACCTTCGGGCCCCTATAACACTCAAGGGGAGGGAGAACCACTCAGAGGTGACCAAACTACGATGTTCTATGTTTTACCTCCATTTGGCCAGGGAGGGGGGAATACTTACTCAATTTAAATGAGCGAGCCTCCTAAAAGAAGTGCAAAGGAACTGATAGGTTATTGAGCATTATTAGAGAACACGTTTTCTTACTCTAGCTTTATCAAAATAAAAAGAAAACATCTTGAATTAAAAAACCCTAGGACACTCCCAAATCTGCCCTAATATCTAACCGTCTAAACAGGATCTCACAAAGGAAGTAAGCAAGTACCTCTCATGTGAGGTTCTTTCCCCCTCTTTCAGCAACCCACATACTTAGAGATCTCCCCAGATGGCCCTTCTCTGAAGTCGGATATCAGCTAGAGGCCCCCGCTAAGGCCAGGTCACTGCCCTAATTGAGGATTACAGATTTTCTGTACAAGACAAAGTACTTACCTATTCTGACTCACTAAAAGTTCATTTATTTTTCTAAATCCCACCCCCCAAACCAAGGAATGACTTGATCTTACAATAAAAGAGATTAAAGTAAAAAAATAGAGTGCTTCCTGTATCCTAAGAAATTATCTCCTTTCCTCTAGCTTACCAATGGTATTGAATTACCTAAGAACATATGCTTAAAAGATGGCCAGAATGAGGGTGTGGAATAGAATTTGCAAAAGTAACCTTTGGCAGGTGTGCTTGATATGGTCAGGAGACCCTTATGTGGGAGGTCACTATACCATTCTGTGGAAGGTAGTAAGTCATCAGCTTTCAGGGTAGGGAAATGGAGGAGAAACCACCCTCCCTGTTTCCAGGCTACTTTCTGCCGTCTCTCCCTCTCTCTCTCTCTCAAGCTCACCAGGTACTTTGATGACTGGATTGTCTTCCGAAGTGGCTTGATGCTTGGGGTAGTGTCCCAAATAGGGGGCATAAGCATTGGAAAAGAATGCTCCCCTCTCCCAGGCTTAATTTCTACTTCTAATCCCCATGACTGGCTGATGGTGTTTTGATTGGTGTCAGTCCATCTCTGAGAGTCTCTTGGTCTCTGTAAGTACTGGTACTGCCAAGGTCCTGGAGCTGCAGGAATGAAGACCAGATCTGACTTCAGTCTCTTCACCAAGGCTGGGAAGCTCTAAAGAAAAGAAGCCTGTTGGTGAAGAGCCAATCAGTCAATAACACACTTTGACCTCACAGAACACTTTCATTCAAGAGTCAACAAACTGTACTCAATCAATCTTTTCTAATCTCTTCTTTCCTTGCTTTGCTCTTTCTTCCTTTAACCCTCTAGGCTACTCACCATTTCCCTAATATGCCAAGAACATTCATCTCTCTATCTTTTCCTCCAATTGTTCTTTCTGTCTAAAATTCCTCATGATTGGCTATATCAAAGAAGTAAGGGAAAGAGAGTTTTTGAGGATAACTCTGATGGTGCCTAATCCAGGTGGATGCAAAGAAAGTGGTGCCATTAAGTGGATTGAGATGCAGACACAGAGTGAGGGACAGATTTGGGAGGGAAAGGGATAGTGTAGATAATGAACTTAGGTGGCTTTTTTCTTTAAAGTACCTATAAAACATTTCAGAAGAAAGAGTTATGAAGGAAATCATTCAGGCAGAGATTGGGGAAGGCAATAAATACATGAGAATCATTAAAACAAAGCAGTGATAGATGAATAGATTGCCAAGGGAATGATAGTAAAGGGAGAAAATAAATAAGAGTAATGGGGACAGCATCTTGGTAAATATATGAAAATAAGGCACAAAAAATGCAAACAGTATAATAAAATCCACAAAAAAAGAAGAAAGCAGACAGGTAGGAGAACCAGAAGACTTCATGGTCACAGAAGCCAAGGGAGGATCAACAGTGTCAAGTAATATCAAGATGCTAAGCAGCAGGAGAACTGAAAAAAATCATTAGATATGGTCATTTTTTTTCTTTAAAGATTGGCACTTGAGCTAACAACTGTTGCCAATCTTCTTTTTTTTTTTTTCTTTTTCTTCTCCCCAGAGCCCCCTAGTACGTAGTTGTATGTTCTAGTTGTGAGTGCCTCTGGCTGTGCTATGTGGGACGCCGCCTCAAAGTGGCCTGACGAGCGGTGCCATGTCCGCGCCTAGGATCCGAACCGGTGAAACCCTGGGCCACAAAAGCGGAGCGCATGAACTTAACCACTTGGAGACAGGGCCTGCCCTAGCTATGGTCATTAAAAGATCAAGTAAACCTCGAGTGGGAGGCAGCCTAGCTAACTGTGGAGTGGGACTGCCTGGGTTTGCATCCTAGTGAAACCTTTGTTAGCTCTGTGACCTTGGCAGATTATTTATTCTCTCTCTGCCTTAGCATCCGCATCTATAAAATAGAGCTAATGTCAGCACCTACTTCAGAGAATTGACATGAGGATCACATGAGTTAACAGGTTTAGAGTACTGACACCACTGCCTGACACAAGCTCCAGGTGAACGTTTGCTGCTGTTATTTATTATTATAAGATTTCAATAGGGGCTGGCCCGCGGCCAAGGGGTTAAGTTTGTGCGCTCCACTTCAGCGGCCCAGTGCTTCGCTGGTTCGGATCCTGGGCACGGACATGGCACTGCTTGTCAGGCCACTTTGAGACGGTGTCCCACATGCCACAACTGGGAGGACCCACAACTAAAAATGTACAACTATGTGCTGGGGGTATTTGGCGAGAAAAAAAAAAATCAGAAAAAAAAAAAGATTGTCAACAATTGTTAGCTCAGCTGCCAATCTTAAAAAAAAAAAAAAAAGAGGATTTCAAGAAACCAGAGAGCAATACATATATGACACAATATGTTAATCTTTGAAGAAGTGCGGCGATAGATTGAAGGAGAGAAATAAGGTACTATCTTAGGAAGGAAAATAAGGCACAGGCACTTTTCCTTTTGACTTTCCCCTACAACAAAACTAAGGGTAGAAGAAAAAATATCAAATTCATGGATAGTGACAATATAAATACTAGTAACATGGAAATCAAAGTTCTTGTCAAACACTGGAAAACTCCACCAAAGTCCTTATGGGCACTCCTACACGGACTTTTTAAAAATATGGAGTCAACACCAATCTGTCTGATTAGCTTAAGCGTGTGTTTGCTTCTGCCAACTCCATGGTTATGTGACTTGGTAAGTCTAGTATCCATGAAGTTTCATCCTTAGACTCATTGTCTCTAACTGGCTTCAATGTTGCACTAAAATAAATTTATAAATAAAGTAATTCACTCTTTCCAAAGAAACATTACAGAATAACTAATCTAAACAACACAGGTCGTTACTTTAAGTAAGAACAAATTATGCTTCACCAAATAATTTTGTCTTAAATATAGCCATTAAGCATCACATACTTAGTAGAGAAAATAATTTTTCTCTAAAATCATGTAAATCCTTACATCTGTGAATGAAAAGTGGGAAATAAAATAAGGATTTATTATGAGGAATGTAAGGTATTTTTTAATTAAAAAATGACTATAATTTTTAGTTTTCCCAGCATTTGGTATCATTCTGCTGATACAATATTTCATTGTATTCTTATTCCTTACCCTTACAAAGCTTCCATTCACATCAAAAATATGTTCAAGATCATGACCTTGACCATGAAAGTTCTCTTTGTCTTTATGACTACAGCTGGTAGAATTTAACTAAGCACCTGTTATCAATTATGCTGTTTAGCATCATAGAATATTTTGGTTTGCTATATAGAGTCTTTCAAGTAAGATTTGTTTTGGATTTTTTGTTTTGTTTTATTTATTTTTATTTATTTTTTTCATTTTGAAGCAAGAGAAACTAAGATAATAGGAAACGGTTTTTAATATTCAAGCCAATAATAAGTCACATTTGTAAAGTAAAACAACCAGGACTTTCACAGGCAAGTAACCATTTGACCATATCATTATCAGCATAAGCCCAGCAGGGTGCCAGGTGCTGTAAGGCATGGTTTGCCAACTTATCTACATCAGGCACCACCAACCATCCTATTAAAGAATCTTAGTCCACGGGCTCCCTTTTCAAAGGATGTTTTTTAATTTCCAAGAATTTATGTCAGATTTACAGACTTATGTAAATTGAGTAGTAAATGAATCTGCTGTTTGAGAACTACTGAAGTAAGAGAGATAAAAGCTGTCTGAGACTCAAATCCCTGTTTTCAAGGACATAAATTTAACTTGGGAAGCAAAACTAATAAGCCTGGAATGATTAAATATGAGCAAAGTATTAAGCAGTGAGAAACTGTCCAGAAGTGCAATCAGAGCGGGAACAAAGGAGGTCAACAGTGAGGGGCAGAAGTGAACACTCACTTGACTGCGAAGGTATTTAAGGATGAAAAGGGGAGCTTTTCGTAATAAGAAAACAATATGCAAGAAAAACTCCAGCAGTCAGTTCCCCAGGAGTCAATTCTCCCTCCCAAGGGATAGCAAAAACCGGAGCCTGGGATGATCCCCGGGAACTAACTCAAGCATAAAACTTCCTTTAGATGCATCACTTTCAGTCCATACATTTTTCTTTTTATCTAAAACAGTAGATTTTATTTATAACTTGACAGTTTATGTCATTTTATAACTCTACTAAATTTGTAAATTACAACAGAAATTTCTCATATGAGCAGCCTAATTACTGGACTAAAAAAAAGAAACTTAAAAATGTGTGTCCTCCTTAGAAATTCTTGTTCTTCCACGGTTCGTTAGGTACAGTTACAGACTATTTTCCAAAAATGTTTACGCTTCAGGTTTTGTTTCCTCAGAATGATGCTGCTTGTGACACCAAAGCCCCGCATGGCCTCAAGGAAAAGCTGCTTCGTGGTCTCCCTGGTGAGAGGGAACCACAGCTGCTGCCTGCACAGCCTGGTCTGGGGAGCAGACCCGATTCTGGCTAGGTGTCCTGGTCACAGACGTAAAAGGGACATCCACCTTCTAAGAGAGTTTTGTGACTTACTGCAGGATGTTTAATTCTATTGATAAATTGACTTTAACATGACATAGCTGATTAAACTAATTCCAGGAAATGAAAAATAGCATTGGTTTAGATTAGACTGAGCCTCAGGAGAAAAAAACATACTGCCAACATCACTGTGAAACTTGCCAGTTAATGTGGTTTTGTTGTGGGGGTGGGGATAGTCATCCTGATTCCTGCTCACCAGTTGCCTGTGTTGTTGACATGGCTATACCGAATCTCCCCCATGCTCCTCAAGCCTGTGAGTCCTAACTCCATGAGGAAGGACACTTTATAAGCTATATTCTATTCCCCATCAGGTACAGTGCTGATCCAAGCTGTTACTTTTTGCTTACTGCTTATTGCGATTTTCCATTTAATCTTTCATTTTATGACCCAACTGATGAGTCAGTAGAAATCTCACAAATAAATACTTTAATACTTGAATGTATGTTGCCAAATTCAGTGAAGAATATTAAACAACTGCTTAATGTGTTTTCTATAGTAAGCTGTTGCACAAAAAGGTAAGAGGGAAAAGGGGACTGTTGATTGAAACTGTTCTTTGAGGCAGAACAGACACTAATAACTTACCAGAAAAGTATTCAATTCTTGCACAGGTAACTTGAATTCCTTTAAATAAATAGGCATGTCAACCCTGTTACTTTTTTATCTCAAGAATGGTACCCAGGAAGTAACCTTTCTAATCAAGGCATACCAGTAATTTGAAGTATGCTAATTACGTCTAGATTTCTGATTGAATTTATTAACAGGCCTTATTACCAGACTACAGCAAATAATAATATATGTTTTACATCACTGACTTATTAAGAGAACATTTTACATATACATTATTGGAGTGCACTATATTCCTCAGTAAACGCAGGGTCAAAATGCTTCATAGTCAATATATAATATAACAAAAAATTCCATCCCATTATCAAATCTCTAGTATTTAATTAACCTTTCTAGTTCAAGTATGCCTGTGTTCTCAGTGAGAACAAAACCGATAAAATTGTCTGGTATGGAATATTTTAGGTGTTCCTCTTATCTTTTAAAGAAATATATTTTGGCTAATGCCATTCCTTTGTCGAAATCATTACCTCTGTGGAATTTTACCACAGGATTGGTTCCCATTTTACTTACAGAGAAGCTAAATCTTGGACAATATCTACTTGAATTCAACAAAGGGAACAATAACTTACGGAACTGATGTCAATCCTCACCATATAAATAAAGGTAGCCATAATCATTATGATCTTTAAATAGCCATAGAAGATGGTTAAGATGCCTATTGGTGAGCTTTCTCGTCAATGACATCAATTCGTACTACTAGAGGAACACGCATCTGTAGAGGAAACAAAGATAGGTCATTGATCCTTAAGGGACTGACACTTTAGTGAGAATATAAAATAATTATGGCATCATTGTACAAGAAAAATAACAGAAGTCAAGGAGTTTTATTTGATAGAATTCTAGTCTTGGCTCTTCCTCGATATGATTTAGCCTAATATCCCAAGGCAGATTTCCAATTCTGAAAATGGGGAAATTAGAATACGTACTTGTGTAGATGTCTCATAGCTCTAAAATTTCAATGAGTTTAGGTAAAAAAAAAAAAAAAAAAAAAAAACACATAACTATCTTGACAAGGTAACTTATGCTAAGTGTTAAACAACTATGGATATTAAGTGCTAAGGTGGTTCAGAGCCAGGATCAGTCACTGCTGCCTGGCCAGGGTAAGACCCCCAGGAGCATCTAGAGCAGACTAGGTTGGAATGATTGTGACTGGATGGTGTGACTTGGGACCTGAACTTGCCCACTGAGGTGAGCTGGTACAGAGTCTAGGAGCAGATTCTGGGGCCAAGGGCAGGGCCAGCTGAGCAGTAACAGCGACGATGCTGAGCCAGCGGCCCTTAAATCTAACTTGGCCAGGGTCAGGCTATGTCCAGGTGCTGGGACCAGGCTCATTGTGCTGAGGGGAACAATAACCCCAACCAAAGGGAAAGAAGGATTAATAAGCTGAGACCAAGCTGTTCTTAAAAAGTTGTTTCCTATATATCATGTTGATTGCATAAGTTACTGGTATGTAATTTTAAAATGAATGTAAGTAAGAAGCCAAATTCTATTTCATAATAGAGCATATAACCTTCACTTTCTATTGAAACAGTTTTTCACACTGGATTCTTCTTATTAAGTAAAGGACAAAAATACATCTCAGGGAAAATAGTGAGTTAGAAATTAGATAAGGGATCTAAGGAATAGGTGTGTATGTATTCCTTTTCCAAGTTCAAATAAGCCCCTGAAAAGCTGAGAATGTGAATATCAGGTTCAATTAAAAGATTCTGCACTGATATTAGATTTTCATCTAGGATTTCTGGGTCTCTAACCACACCAGATCAGCTCCCACATGTCCAAGCTCCTGCCCAAGGGTGAGGAATGAAGATTTCCATGCTGCTTGCTCAACCCTAGCCAGTCCTTCGGTTAATAAGCAAGCCCTACCATGTACAGAAGGTTTAGCCCCACCCTTAGTCTGGCTGCCCTGTGGGTGTTATCCAGTTTGTCACAAGTGAGCCCTTGAGGAGCTGTTTGTCCTCAAGCTTCAAGCTGATGTCTGAACCCTACTGTGTGTGCCCAAATCACATGATAGGGCTTCTTTTCTTGGTCCTAATTGGTTCTTGAGTTCCCCCACTGACTCTTGAATTTTGCCCTAAACTCCAGTCTGCTCACCTGGGCCTATACTTATCTAAGCTGTAGGAAACCCCTATTTCTAGAAGCACTAATATAAAAGACTAGGAGTTTCCAATTAAAACGGTCTCCATTACTTCCAGTGACAGCTCCTGTCAATAGGTTTATTTGGTACTCCCAGGAAGTAGCCTTTAGCAGGGTTTAATGTTACTTAATGGTTACTTGAGCACAGCAAATTCTTAAATTTTCCCTTAGCTCCCAGTAGCTTCCAGGATCTGTTTCCACTGTCAGTTATAGTCTGTTCCCAAAATCTGATTGTGTCAGCGGCTCTTGTGGGGTAAGGTAACCTAATGTCATTTAAGAATGGTTCTGGGTCCCAGTGTGGCTCTTTTAGCATCAACTCAATGGAGGAACTTACAGCACTCTGTACCTTACTGTATTGGTTTTTTATTGCTGTAGAAAAACTACCATAAACTTAGGGACTTAAAACAATTTCCATTTATATCACAGGTCTATAAATCAGAAATCCAGGTGGACTCAGACAGGTTCTTTGCGTGGGGCCAAAATCAAAATGTTGACTGAACTGGACTCTTTTCTGAAGGCTCAGGGAAAGAATCCACCTTCAAAACTATTCAGGTTGTTGGCAGAACTCTCCTTTCCTTGTAGCTCTAGGTCTCAGGTCCCATTTTTTGCTGACTGCAAATCAGAGTCCATCCTCAGATCCTAGAGGGTGCCCACATTGCTTGATTCATGGCCCTCTTCATCTTCAAGCGAGCAATGGCACGTTAAATCCCTCTGCCTCAATTTCATGCCTCAAATCTCTCTGACTTCCTCTCCTCATCAGCCAGAGAAAGTCTGCTTCCTTAAAGGCTCATGTGATTATATTAAGCCCACTTAGATAATTTCTCTTTTCTAAGGTCAACTATGACTTATGTTATGGGTTCGATTGTGTTGCCCCAAAAAGATAGGTTCAAGTCCTAACCCCCAATACCCCACAATGTGACCTTATTTTGAAATAGAGTCTTTAAAGAGGTAATCAAGTTAAAACAAGGTCTTTAGGGTGGACCCTAATCCAATTTGACTGATGTCCTTATAAAAAGGGAAAATTTGGACATTGAGTCAGGGACAGAAGGAAGACGATGTGAAGACATACAAGAAAAACATCATGTAAAGACGAAGGCAGAAATTGGATGGAGGAAACTGCAAAGGAATGCCAAGGACTTCCTATCCCCACCAGAAGCTAGGAAGAGGCAAGGAAGGATTCTACCCAGAGTCTCAGAGGGAGCATGGACCTGCTGACACCTTGATTCCAGACATATAACAATATAATCAAAGCAGGGATAACTCATCACATTCCTAGGTTCCAGGGATTAGAGGGGTGTGATCTTGAAGGCCTTTCCAAGAAGTTCTGCCTACCATACTTACTTTGTAGCTCCTTCAAAGGAGTTCAAAGATCCTCTGATCTGAGCTCCCCCAATAAACCCTCCTCAGACCACACTCCTTTTCGCTCCTGGGACACAGGACTTAGGACACAGATCCACTCATTTTTTTTTTTAACTCCTTACTGAGATATAATTTATATGCAGAACAGCTGTACATATTGAGTGTATATATTTAATGATTTCAGACACAAACATAGGCAAACGCCTGTGAAACCATCACCACAATCAAGGTAACAGACAAATTTCCATCATGTCCAAAGTGTCCTTGTGTCCGTTTGTTTGCTTTCTTTTCTTTCTTTTTTTTCTTCAAAGATCGGCCCTAAGCTAACATTTGTTGCCAATCTTCTTTTCTCCTTCTCCTTCTTCTTCTTCTTCTTCCTCCCAACGCCCCCCAATACATAGTTGTATATTCTAGTTGTAGGTCCTTCTAGCTCTGCTATGTGGGATGCCACTCTGGCATGGCTTGATGAGCAGTGCTATGTCTGTGCCCAGGATCCAAATTGGCCAAACCCTAGGCCGCCGAAGCAGAGTGCACAAACTTAACCCCTCGGCCAGGAGGCCAGCCCCCTTCTTTTCTTTTTTTCTTGTGGTAAGAACATTTAACATGAGATCTACCCACTTAACAAATTTGGAAGAGCGCAGTGCAGTATTGTTAAGTATAGTCACTAGGTTACACAGCAAATTTCTAGAACTTACTCATGTTGCATAACTAAAATTTATATCCAGTAAATTCTTCCTAACTTCAGGGTATATTCTTAACTTCCTTAAAGGGACTGCCTTTTGGTGAACTGAACTGTGGCTATTATTCCCTCCTAGTAAAGTCCAACTATAGACACAGAAAAGGCCCCCAAACTCTTCTTCAACTGTTCCATCACCACAAGTTGGAAAGACATGTACGTAATTCAAGTACCAGGAAGAGTTTAGATAGCTCCCAGGTGCCCAAAGTAGCTTTGTGAATGAAACCCTATTGATGAATCTGGAGTATACAAGAGTACCTTGTCTAGAGCTAGTGCATGAGAGGACTAGCTCTCCTTAAATGGTCAACCAGATGCATAGCTGCGGCATTTGCTGAGTACAATGTATTCATCGAAGCAATTTGTTCTTATTGACCTTACCCATTTGAACAAAAATGCTGAGGTCTGAGCATTGTCTCTCAAATTTCCAGCCCCTCTGGACCTTTGCCCTACCTCTCAAAGAAAGATGTAGAGTTTCCCTGCAGCCACTTAAGTCCCTAGAGCAAATAGCACAGACTTGTTCTGAGAAAACTAGAACTTCTGAGGTCCCTCTTGATCTCCAGATACTCTGACTTGTTGTTTCCTGTCTAAATACAGGTTGTGCTTCTTTCCACAGCTTTCCTAGCTCTTAACACCACTGCCCTCTCTTCCTTCTACATGAGAGTTTCTGCCAAACATTTTCCCAATATTGGACAATGCATCATACTCTCTGAGAGCCATAATATCCATTCATGATCATAAATTACTGTGGGCTCAGGGCCCAGGGATCAGCCTCTGACCCAAAAGCCTTCCTTAATAGGTTAGATGGGAGGAGAGCCAGCAAACTCTGTAGGACATCAGGCAGGAGAAGCCTGCACAACACTGCTACTCAGTACTGGTGTGTGAACATGGAATCTGAGCAGGTCTTTCCAGGGACTCTGAATGCAAAAACTACTGTAGGTAGGAGCAAAAACTGAAGGAGTCACCCGTGGAAGAGGGAATAAGCAACAGTTACGACATAGAAGGTGTCATGAGTGGGTATAAGTCACAGGTAAAGAAAAACAAAGAAATAAAGGTGATGTGAGAGTAGGAGATGGAAAGGTGGAGACAAAGAGAAGCTGAAACTCCAGAGTGGTAAAGTAACCAGAAGAACGAGTGGTGGATTGCACCTCTAAGGTACAAGTAGAGAGCTCTTTAGCCTCCAGAGTTGTCATTGTAGCAAGAATGATGAGTAATGGGGCTGCATGGTAAACATAGCCAGTGAAAAAATCATGAGCTTCGGTAGGTGTCAATAAAAACTTCTCAAACTGAAATTCAAAGAGAAAAGAAGAATGAAAAAACAAGAACAGGACAGGGCATACAGGAAATGTGGGACAATCTAAAAAAGTATAGCATACAGGTAATTGAAATACTAGAAGGAGAAGAAAGAGAGAGAGGAGCAGAAGAAATATTTGAAGTAATACATAATAATGGTATAAATATTCTTACGCATGTCTCTTGGTACACAAACACATGCATTTCTGTTGGAGTTGCATAACTTCAACTTTGAAAGATATGCAGAACTGTGCCGCCAAGTTTGTTGTATCAATTCACAGTCTCACTAGCCGTATGCAAGTTCCAGTTGTTCCATATCCTCACCAGTAGTATAATATATTCATCGTGCTTTTACTTTACATTTACCTTATTGTCAATGAGGTTGAACACCTTCACGTTATGGGCCATTTGACATCCTCTTAGTGAAGTGCCTATTCAAGTCTTTTTCTTTCTATTTCATTGTCTGTCTTTAGTTTATTGATTTGTAGCAGTTCTTTATATATTCTAGATATAAATACATTTTCAGTCTACTTCTGGTTCACCCTTACCTTTGATTCCAGTTTTGTCCCCTTGGTCCCATGAAGCTATCAAAAGCACTGCTGTGTTTCTCAGCCTCTGTGCTACCTCTTTCAGAATCAGTAGATAGCCGTAGGGAAAAACTGACCCAAATGCAGGGCCTACTCCTATGAACTTCTGTTTCCATCCAGATCTTGAATGTAATTCTTTACTGCCTTGTTAGCTCACCAATGCTTTCAAGTAGATATTTTTAGGGTTCCCCCCCATCTTTTATAGGTATTCTCAGTGTTAGAGTTGGACTGATTTACCTAATCAGCCATTAGCAGAAGGGGAAGTCCCATACAGATGAAACCTGCAGTCATTCTTTTTAACCTCTTTCCACTCAGCTACAAAGAACATGAGAGTATATTTATGGCTCAGCATGCAGACATAGAGTAGTGAACTTGACCCCAGTATTTTATCTTCTTTTATATTAGGCTACAATCTTCTGTTAAATGTAGTATTGAGCACTCTGACAACATTTTAACTTTCAATTTAACTTCTACACACTAAGCGATTATTTAACTATTCAATTTGGGGATTCTTGTGCTTATCCATTCAACCCTTGCCTAACCAGAATTCTGGTTTGCATTCATTCATACAGACATCAAATATTTATTGATGGTTTCTATGTACCAAACATTGTTCTAGGAACCAGAACAAGACAGGCAAGATCTCTGCCTAAAAGACAGAAACCAAATAAATACTTGAATAAATCAGAAAATTGACAGAAAAGGAAAAAAGACTATGTATTAACAAATGATATTCAAAGAATGAATATAGATTAACCTGAGAGAGTGAAGAGTAATCACTTTCGAATGGGAATCCTAAAAGGCTTCACTGAAGAGTCGACGTCGAAGCGCGATCTGAACAGTAAGAAGGAGCCGCAGCATAAGGATCAGAGAGAGGAGCACTTCAGGTAAAGGGAAGTGTTTGTGCAAGTCCCTGAAGACAGGACAAGCTTGCTTTATTCAAAAGACAAAACAAAAGGCAGTGTGGCTGAAGAATGAGTGAATGGGAAAGTGGTATAAATGAGGTAAGAGCCACAAACTGACACCAAATCATGGTGGGCTCTGTCAGCTGGGATAAGGAGTATATATTTTATTCTAAAGTGATAAGAAGATTTTGGAAAGATTTAAATGAGTTTGAGAGGGAGGGGGAGGTGGAGGTAACAGGATTTAAAAAACATTTTTTTTTAAATTTTATTTATTTATTTTTGAGTAAGATTAGCCCTGAGCTAACATATATGCCTATCTTCCTCTACTTTATATGTGGGACTCCTGCCACAGCATGGCTTGCCAAGCGGTGCCATGTCCACACCCGGGATCGGGACCAGCGAATCCTGGGCCACAGAAGCAGAATGTGAGAACCTAAGCGCTGAGCCACCAGGCCAGCCCTTAGGTAACATTTTTAAAACAATTTCTCTGGCTGCTGTGTGGAAATTATACCTTGTAGGGGTATATTAATTAGTGTTAAACAAAGAAATAGAAATCACTTAGGGTCTTTTAAACAAGGGATATTTAATACTAGGAATCAGTTACACAGCTGATAGCAAACCTAAGAGTTCAAACGGGGTATGATGAAGCAAACTGAAATTCAACACATTTCACACTACTACTTCCAGAACTGAAGGAGCCAAGGGAAGAGGTAGTGTGATCAGGGCACAGAAGCTGGAGTCATCCAACTGACAATAGCATGATAAGGGCTTCCTGGGAGAGTTGGGTCTACAGAAGGAAGATCTATCTGGCTGGAACTGGAGCCACAGAAAAAAACGCCTCCAGTGTGGAAGACATCACAGGAAGCAGTCTTTCACCAGTTCCTTCCATTGGCCAAGTCTATGCAGAAGCTGGAGAGCAAGAGAGGCTGGTAAATTTACGTCTCTGAGCAAGAAGTTAAGAAACAAAAGAATAATTGGCCAGCCCAGGGATCAAAAGTATAAACAGGGAATCTAAAAGGTGGCTAATGCAGTAGGTCAAATGAAAATTTGAAAGCAAATCAAGGAAGTCAGTATATTTGAGATATAATCAACAAATTCATTGAGATACTGGATGTAGCAAGCGAGGTGAAGTGTAAATTTAGGGATAAGTCCTGGATTTTTTACTTGGGCAACTGAAAGGACAGTGATACCATTTACCAGGATGAGAAAGACTGAAAAATCAGTGGAGTTCAGGTGTGCTAGATTTTAAAATTCAGTTTTGGCTATGTTAAGTTCAAAAAATCAAACATCTGTGTGGAGATTTCCAGTGGGCATTGGATATATGAATCTAGAATTCTGAGGAAATATCAGGACTCAAGATATAGATTTGGGAGTCATTGGCATATATATTGTATTTTTAAAAACGAGGCTGGATGAAAGTACCAAAGGAGAGCATATAGACTGAAGGGAGAAAGGGACCTCTCAGTACTTCAATGCTGAGAGATCAAGAAAGACAAAAACAGAGTGACCATTGTATTGGCAGCCTGGAGATCATTTGATGATTTAGACAGTAGCAACCCCAGTTTAGTTGACAGGAAAGAAGCAAAATTAGAGTGGGTTGAGAATATTAAAAAAAACCTATTTTGAAGAAATTTTGTTTCAAAGGAGAGCAGAGAAACGGGGCTGTAGCCACAGAGGAATGAGTTTTTCTTCTTTTAAAGATAGGATATTTAAGATAGGAGGTAAAATGGAAAATTTATATATTGATGGAAATTATCCAGTAGAGAGGTGCAGAAGATGCAAGAAATGGAGCCAAGACCTTAAAAAGTTAAACAAATTTATGATTCAGAACACAGCAAATTGAGAATGTTGGCTCTTGATAGGAGCAGAGACATTCACTCCATCCTGAACCACAGAAGACAAGTCAGAGAGTTAGCTACACGACTGGGTAAGTTGGTAGTTTGGGATCTTGGAGAGTTTCTATTTGATTACTTCTATTTTAATAGTGAAATATGAGACATAGTCATCAGCTAAGAATGAGGGAAAAGGGTGTGTAAGAGTTTGAGGAGAGTTTGAGAGAGAGGATTTGAAATTGCTTTGAAAAATAAATATGCAAGGAATATATGGTAATTTTGCCCTATATAACAGCATCATTGGAGTAGATGACTAACAGATTTTAACTAGGTAAGTACACCAAAGCAGATGAAGGACTTTAGGGAAGGTGTTGGTTTATGATGATGAAACATGGAAACAAAGTTGCATGGGGTGGGAAGTGAGTGGCTAGCTCTCTCCTGAGTGGATGCATAGCATACCTAGCTAATTATCTACATGAGAGCATGCAATGAAGCTTTCTTTTACAATAGAATGTGTGTATATGGCAGAACATCTGCTCAAAGCCAAGAATGACCAACCTGACCAAACCAACAGAAGCCAAGAGTCTTCAATAAAGGCTCTGTGTGTCTTCTATTCCAGAAGGTCATTCTTAATTCCTTACAAGATAAATGTTTGTATCACTCAAGTATTTCTTCATATGGAATAATTGGAAGGTTTTTATTAGTGTTTTTGTCTACTTACAGCATATTTTTTTTTAATTTTGATGTTGAGACTCTTAAATGAAGCTCTGAAAACTCCACTAAGCTTGGACAAGTGAAACAGAGTCTGTCATAAACAAAGATGTCTAGATTGGTTTATTTTCACCAAAATATGAAGTAGCCATAGATCAGAAACATTTTTAGAAATCAGCAAACAGGTTAGGATAAGAATCTTTTGGGAAAAATCATTTTAAAACGATTATGTAGACTGCTATATACAAGATATCCAAGAAGTTGAAAGACTTAAGGACTAAATTAATTGAGTTATGTGTCATTATGTAGACCTAACCATAGTAACAGGAGCCCACTTTTTTCTTTGAGTAATTTAAGCAAGTGAAAAACATTGCCAAGATGCATAAGTATAGACAATATTCAACCTTATTTTCCTCTTCTGTGAAGTGTTATTCTCATATAGCCTCAAAAGTTTTTTCCTATTTTATGATTCTGTAACTATGATCAAAGATCAGAGGCTAAATTATTAATAAAAGAATCCACAGCTAGGAGTAAGAGTAAGCTCACTTAAAGGCCATATCTTGCATGTCTATGCTAATGTCGAGTGATTGTCGTCTTATTTGCAGGAGATGGGCCTAATAGAAGGAAATAAACCCATAATGCAATTAACTAACAGAATATAATATCAATGGGAAAAAAAGATGAAAATGACTAGGAAAGGAGAAGCTTTTATAATTTGATGGGAGAAGCAGTGGTCTCACTACTTAATATGTTACCAACCTGATACAATAAGCTTAGTGAACATCTTTCATATTCAGAGTAAACATATTTAAGTGGTGCTCTGTTGCACACCATACCTGAGACCTAGTGGAAGAGCAAAAGCTTTGCAGTTACAGAACTGAGATCATCCTCCAGATCCTCTTCTTACTGCGTGGCCTTGGGCAAACTAGTTCACCTTGTTGATTTTTAGCCTCCTTGTCTCTCAAAGGACAATACTCTTCTAATCGTAAGAGTTCAACAATGCTGGATGTTGTCAAGCACATCGTACAGTACCTGGAATTTAATGGAGTTGAATAGGTGATAGCTACTATCAGCCAATAATAAATAATGCAGTGAACCCTGACTGCTAAAATGCTTCGAATTCTATTAAAATAGACTATAGAAAGGGAGTCAAGGAGTGATGTGAACAGGTTGAAAATAGGTGCCAACCTTACCAAAAGAGGTAAAGTTTCAATTATCCTTGGTTGTGTCATCCTATACCCAGAAATCCAAAATCCCAGGAAGCCCATGGAAACATTTAATTTGAAAGTTTCTGATATAAAAGGTTGGAAGCCAGGAGGTTATAAACACCTTTTTTTTCTCTATTATAGACAATTCTGCCTGCTAATCTGGCAGCACCAGTGACAACTCAGTAACTCAGCCTAAATAAAACTTGCTCCAAAAGAGTTCTAAATACAAGATTACGATTTCTAGTGGACGTGAGGGTTATTGGCTCTAAGGGAATGCTTTCTTGAACCAACTGAAGACTTGTCAAAAACCAGAAAAATGATTTTCTTTGCCGCATTTTCAGAGAGTACATTGCAAAACATTTCCATCTGAGAAACATTAATGTGGCAAAATAGTTTTTGTTTTACTCTAGGTAGACAATAAATACAATGGTAGTGATTTAACGTAACTGCATGAATCTCTTTCTCCTTTACTGACATGACAGATGCATCATTTGTCATCTATCATGCTGGCTGCTATTATAAATGTCCTCATTTTGTGCTCTTTAAAATAACCCATTTGACATCATTTGTGTGATATACACATGCAGAACAAATTTGACATAGAAACCAAATAGCTACATGTAATCTTCCATTATAGGAGTCCATTTGGAGACTGAAATTTCTAATGAAGAGCATTAATCAGTTTATAATCCGGAGATATTGGAACTATGAAGGATCTCAGGGACCGTCCAGACCAATCTCCTCATCTAACAAATGAGGAAACGGAATCCCAGGAAGGATAAGTGTTTTATACAGTGTCACACAACTAGTTAGAAGCAGAACAGGGACAAAAACTCAGACGTCCTGACTCCACAGATGGTACTGAAAACAATGGGCTGGCAATCAATTTAAAGTAGATAGACCATGCTAAGGAATAATGGATCCACTGAAAAACATCTTCACATAAAGTATAAGGCAGCTCTGTAAGCAAATAGTCTGAATCTTAATGAAATCAGGATGAGATTAATGAAAATTTAAAAGCCAGGCTAATGAAGATAAGCAGAAATTATGAAACAAATAGTTAATATTTGTTAATCCTTTTCCCCCACTTACTTTGTGTTGGCTTACTGGGAAATTTAACATTGTATAAGAGCCATATACAGATGTCTTATATCTTTCATCTTAGGTTTTAGAAAATCTGGAAAGGAACCACAAATGCCAAGAAGCAAAAGGGGAAACAAAAGTAAATATAAATGGGCAACCACATTAATTTGAGAAAATTTGGGCAAGAGCCAGTGCATCAACAGTGATTTTCAGAACCAAGTGTTCTACAAACAGAAAGAATTTAGGCATCAAAATCCAATTTCAGCAATCCATCTTGTGCAAACCAAAGGAAACTGAGTGCAAGGCAGTTTGTAATAAGGTTGTCTGTCATTGCTGATAACATTTTTGTATTCAGACCAGGTTCATAGGTAAAATCATGCCAAGTATCATCTTTCAGGATGGAGTTGTTAAAGGATAGAGCTGTAAAGTCAACGCACTCACCACAATAAAAATTCTACCTATTTAAATGTTAAGAAATAACATTTTTAGATGTGAATTTTAGTTCCCAAATTTAAAAATCCAATCAGAAAATGGTTGCAATAAAAGAATTTGAGCCTATGATTATCTATATTCAGACACCAAATGCTACCAGCAGAGCAAGCCAACCCTCAAGTTTCAGTCTCTTGGTGGTCAATAACAATATTCATGGCTAAAATTGATTGTGGGGTGAACCACATATATCCCTGAGAGGGCCAACAAGACTATTTCAGCATTGCCGTGATCTGCATATATTTTAATCTCATAGTTATAATCTACAAAACCAAGACTTATACTGCTATCTGAAATTTTAAAACTATACATATACTTTATCTCAAGACAGGAATCCTAAAATTCTATCTGATTTATTTAAATTTGGAAAAACAAAATTTTTAGCTGTGAATATTAGTTTCCATATTCTGAGATCAGCATTTTAATGATTTCTTACATAAGAAATAATGTATCCACTACAGAAAATTAGAATATATGTGCATAAGTAAAAGAATAAAAATGAATTGCAAGTGATACGCAGTGAGAACAAGTCAAGGATGTCTGTTGTCTCTGTCTTTATGTATTATATTTCCGGTCCTAGCCAGTCTGGCTAGAAGTCAAGAAAAAGAAAAAGCATTCCAATTGGAAAGAAACAAGTAAAGTTTTCTTTGTTCATAGATGAAATAATTTTGTACATAGTAAATTCTGAGGAATCTACAAAATAAGGTATCAGAATCAGTAAGTGGATATAACAGAGTCAGAAGATACAAGGTAAATGTAAAAAATCAACCACATTTCTAACAACTCCAACAACAATGTTTATGTTCCAATAAACAATTGGAAAATAAAGAAATTTAAATGCCATTTACAATAGTATTAAAAAATGAAATACTGAGAATAATCTTAAAACACAAGTGTATGACTTTGACACTGAAAAAACAAAACATTGTTGAGAAAATAAATGAAGACCTAAGTATATGGAGAAATATACCACATCCATGGAATGACTGATTCCAAGTTAAGATATGAACTCCCCCCAAGTTGATCTATAGATTCAATGCAATTTCAATCAAAATGCCATAAGGTGTTTTTGGATTGACAAATTGATTCTAATGATCATGTGGAAATGGAAAGGACCTAAGATAGAAGAAACAATTTTTGATATGAAGAACAAAGTTTGAAGATGATTTTAACATTTGCTATACTAAGCTACAGCTGTCAAGACAGTGTGATAGTAGCATAAAAAGAGATATGTAAAAAAAGTGGAATAAAATAGAAAATCCAAATGTAGATCCACACACATATGCTCGGTTCAGAGTTTGTTGTTGCTGTTGTTGTTTGGTTTTCGTTTATTTTTTTTAACAAAGTCACCAAAGTAATTCAGGGAGAAAAAATTTGTTTTTTCAGCAAATGATACTGAAAAACTGGATATCAATGTGGAAAAAAAAGATGAGCTTTGACCCTTACTTCACATTGCATACAAAAATCAACTCCAAATGGATCATCAACCTAAATGTAAACTTTAAAACTATAAAACTTCTAGGAAAAAACGTAAGAGAAATCCTTTGGAAACTTGAGGGAGACAAAGATTTCATAAAGAGGACACACAAAAATAAACCATTTTTAAGGAAGTAATTAGCTGGACTTTAGAAAATTTTAAAACTTTTGCTCCTCAAAAACACCACTAAGAAAGTGGAAAAGCCAGGTCAAAGACTGGGAAAATTTTTTGCAATGCATTTATCCAATAAAGGACTTATGCCCAAAATACATATAGAACTCTTACAACCCAAAAAAGAAGATAACTGAACTAAAAACAACGTAATCAAAAGATTTCAACAGATGTTTCAGAAAAGAAGACATACGTATGGCTAATAAGTACATGGAAGTGTGCTCAGCATCTTTAGTCTTCAAGGACATGCTAATTAAAATAGCAATGAGATACTACTACAAGCCCGCTACAGTTGCTAACATTAAAAAGACTGATAGTGGGGCCGGCCCAGGGATGTAGTGGTTAAGTTCTGCGCACTCCACTTCGGCAGCCTGGGTTCACGGATTTGCATCCCAGGCACGGACAGACAACACTTGTCAGCCATACTCTGGTGGTGACCTACATACAAAATAGAGCAAGACTGGCACAGACATTAGCTCAGGGGTAATCTTCCTCAAGCAAAAAACCACGAGGAAGATAGGCAACAGATGTTTGCTCAAGGTGAACCTTCCTCATCAAAAAATAAAAAAGACTGATAGTACTAATTGTTGACATGAACGTAGAGCAACTGGAACTCTTATACATTGCTCGTGGAGTGTGAACTGGTACAGTCATATTGGAGAATGTTTTGACCCAGCAATTGCACTCTTAGGTATTTACCAAAGAGACCTAAAAATCTGTTTAAACAAAGCCTTGAAATAAATATTCAAAGAAGCTTTATTAATAACAACCAAAAGATGGAACAACTCAAATATCTATCAAAAGATGAAATGATAAACAAACTGAAGTATATCCATACAATGGGGTACTAGTTAGCAGTAAAAAAGAGTGGACTGCCGATACATGCAACAATGTAGCTAAATCTTGACATCATTATGCTAAGCAAAATAAACCAGAATCCAGGGAGTATATACTGAAGGAGTCCATCTACATAAAATTTTAGAATATTCAAAACCAACCCATAGAGACAGAAAACAAATTAGTGGTTGCCTGAGGGGAGGAGTTAGGAGCTTGTCTGCAAAGGAGCATGAGCAAACTTTTTGGGGTGAAGGAAATGCCATACATCTTTATTGTGTTGGTGGTTACATTGGTTTATACATTTGTCAAAACTTAAAAGTATAATAGAACTTCCAAACTGACAAGCGGATAAAAAAGAAAGAAAGAAAATTTTAGCAAGCCAACAAAAGTAGGGAAATAGAGGAAAAAAATGGTAAATATCAAATAAAAAGGTATAAAATTGAGTATATTACATGATCTGGCACATTTTTAAGGATCTTTCTGGCTTCTGTTTTGAGAAAAGACTGAAAAGGTAGAAGCAAGCTTTCTTCTATATATTCCTTCTACAAAGAGGAAGTCTTCCCTTGTTTTCTTGTCTAAAGTACCATGTGACACAAAGATATGATTGCAATACATATAAAAGTTTGTAAACAAACAAGTAAATTATTAGAATTAATGTGATAGTAGCAAGAGTTCTAGATATAAAAATCAATATACAAAATCTATTTTGTTTCCATATACTAATAAATAGTTGTAAAATATTTTTTAAATAGCATTTACAATAGCATCAAGATATCAAATACCTAGGAATCAATAAATTATAAAACATTATTGAGAGAAATTAAATAAAACCTAAATAAATGGAGGGCTATAATCATTTTCACAAAATGAATTCCACGAATTCATTTCATGAATGTTATAAAGGTGTCAGTTCTTCCAAAATTTGTCTATGGATTCAAATTTCTACAGTTTTTGGTGGAATTTGTCAATCTAAACTCCATAGTAAAGTGCAAAAGACCAAGAATAACCAAGATGAACAGCAAGGTGAGAGTGTTTACTCAACTAAATATACAGCTGCAGTAACTAAAACAGTGTGATATTGCCTCAAAGATAGACAAATAGACCAGTACAACTAATTAAAGAGTCCAGAAAGAAACTTACATATATCTGATGAGTTGATTTATGATAAAGATAACACTGCAGTGCACTAGGGGAAAAGAGAATCTTTCAATAAATGGTTCTAGGTCAATTGGATATCCAATTGGAAAATAGTGAAACTAGATTCCTACCCCATATCATATAGAAAAATCAGTTTGGGGTTGATTGGAGATCTAAATGTAAAATGCCAAACAAAGTTCCTAGATGAACATGTTTGCATATATCCTTAGGACCTTGAAGTAGTTTCAACTCAATATAAAAAGACCTAATGATAAAGAAAGAGATTGATAAGATTACAATAAGATTATTAACCCCCACTGAAAGATCACAATGCAAAAAAGTAAATAGGCAAGTTACAGGAGTGAAGAAGATATTTGCAACACTTACAACCAACAAAGGGCTTATTCTCGACGAAAGAGCTGACACAAATCATCCTTGAAGAGATAGCCCTATAGACTCGAATAGACATTTCACAAAAGAAGATGACCAAATGGCCAAGAAAGTTACAAAAATTGTCCAACTTCAATGATAGTCAAGGAAATGCAAGCTTAGATCATAGATCAATATCACTATAAACCCACCAGAATGACAGAAATTAAAAAGACTGATGATACTATTGTGATAATTCACTAACCTGTGTGTTTATGATTTGTATGTATAGTGTCCTTTACAACAAAAGCTACAACTAATGGAAAAATAAATAGGGGGGATCAACATTAGAAAGTTGCTTAAGAAAGCAAGTAAGAATATTGTAATGAATGTGTAAATTCTCAAACAACGCTAATAAAAAGTATTTTTAAATTTTGAGGAAAATTTAGTTAAGCCAACATTAATTTATTAATTTAATGCAATTTCAATCAGAATCCTAATTTGGATGATTCTTTTGTTGTTTTGAGGGTAGATGGGTAAAATTGTTTTAATATCTAATTCATAGATAAAAGAAGTGTCTGTGATAGAAAAGAAGATTATGAACAAAAAAAAAAATTAGTAAGGAGAATATGTACCTTACGAGATATTTAAATTTACTATAAAGTCATTGTAATCTCTGGCACTGACACAGAGACAGACAAATACATTTGGGGAACAAAATCAAGAGTCCAGAAATAAATCCACAAAAGTGACAATTTCATTCAGTGGGAAAGAATTAGTTTATTAATAAATGATCCTGGCATAATTGGCTAACTGTCTGGAAGAAAACAAGCTACATCATCTACTACAGACCGTATGTCAAAATGAATTCCAGATGGATAAAATTTAAATGCAAAAATATTTTCGAAGTTTTTAAAAATTAGGAAATTAAGATATTTTCACAAACTTGAGATAGGCAAATCTTCCTGTGCAAAACATAATTGTCTGAAGTCATAAATAAAAGAAAATAGACATATTTTGACTTCATAAAATTAAAATACATGGCAAATCCACTATAAATAAAGTCAAAATAAAAATGATTAGGAAAACGTTTGCAGTTCATGTGACAAAGGGCAACTACATCTAACAAGAATAAAGAATGTCTATAATTTGGGGAAAAAAATGAAAGAAAAATGGACAAAAGCTATAAACAGACAATTCATAGAAAATGAAACTCAATTAGACAATAAACGTGAAAAGATGCTTAGTTTCCCTAGTATCTGGAGAAGTAGAAACTAAAGCACAATTAAAGTGGCATTTTTCACCCATATCAGCAAAAATAAGATTTACGGCATTTGGTGCTGATGAAGATATGGGGAAATGGGCACTACCGTATTTTATTGCTGGAACCACGAGTTGCTCAAGCTCTTCATAGTAAGCTAAAGTCAAGTGGTCCAGCAAGTGCTGTAAACATTCAAAATATACATATCTTTTGACCAAGAGAAAATCGATCCTACAGAAACAAAAGCACCAATGCACGATGAGGAATACAAGGACGGTCGTTGCAACAATTTTTGTCAAGATAAAAAAAAGAAAAAGAAAAATTCCTGGAAATGAATGTCGTCAATACAGAAATAGTGAAATAGATTTGGAATATCCATTCTCTAGAGTGGCTCTTGAAAAAGAAAACAAAGGAAAGAGGAAATGGGGAATTGCTAATCAATGGGTATTAAGTTGCAGTAACGCAAGATGAGTAAGTTCTGGAGTTCTGCTATCCAACATTGTGCCTGTAGTTAACAATGCTGCATTGTACAGTACTGTTAAAAGGGTAGATCTCATATTGTGTTCTTACCACAATTAAATAAAATTTTGAATTAAGAAAAGAAAAGAAAGGAAAGGAAAGGAAAAGACTCAGTATCTGTTCATTTACAGGGATATCCAAGATGTCTTCTTAATTTGCATGTGAGTTAGTATAGTATGATAATTTTTTTGTAAAAGAGCAAATGAGATCCTATATATGTATATACATTTGTATGAGCACTGAGAGAGTCATGGAATTTTAACATCCACATGCATGTTAGTTTGGAACACCTAGGAATAGAGGGAATGAGGAAAAATGATCTTTTTAATGCATGTTTGCATTGTTTCACCAATTTCAATGAGCACAAATTTCTGTAATTACAAATATTACTAAACACTTTTTCTAGAATACTTGTTGGCTGATTGAAAATGGACATTTGACCGTGTTGACCTCACTCCTTCTAATATAAACTCTTTCCCTTAACTTCTCTAGCATTCTTCTTTCCTTTTCCCCTCTTTCTATTCCATCTCTATCTCCCTTGCTAGCAACTTTTCCTCACTTATTCTTGGAAAAAATGATTTCTGCTAATTCCTTCTCGTAGCCATTCCTTTTCCATGTGTTTATGGTCTCTAATTTACTTACGCACTTTTCGTGGTACCAAATTCCCCTACAAATTCAGAGGAATGTAGGGAACAGATATGGAAATCGAAAAATTAAAATAGGATGAGATAATCTCCTAATGTAACATACATTGACTTCCTAGAGGAAAGTGTGGGGGACTAGAATTGGCCATCCCAAGATATGTCTCTTTGGCCTGAGGAATATTTTGGGCTGGTTACTTTTAAAAACTGCAGACAGGAAAGAAACTCTGAAAAGTAGAATTTACTTACCCTTTGTTAAGAGACATTTACATTTGTAAAGGAAATCTCCATCTGTAAAGGTGTCTCCCTCTCTGTACCAGGAAGGAGGGATGACCTTATCTCTAGAAACTCTTATCAATGTGGAAGGCAAGGACTCAAGTCTGCATAATAACCTGACTCTTGTTTTACTGTACTTGTATGGTAATCTCCCATAACTAACTCCCTCCACCCCCAGCATCCTCCTTTGTCTTTAGCTGAAGATTATATTTAAGGTGGTAGCTTCAGCCATTTTGGTGAGTTGCTCAGGTTGCCTGAGCCTTCCCATGTATACATGATATAAAGCTTTGTTTAATTTTCTCCTGTTATTCTGTCTCCTGTTATTCTGTGAATTTAATTCATTCTCTGGCCAGAAGAACCCAGGGTGGATAGAAGAAATGTCTTCCTCCCCTATAGAAGCATGCAGAAGCACATTCTGAAATACCAAAAAGTAGCATGGGGCTGAGCCGTTGGAGCAGAATCCTGCAGAAAGATGAGTGGCTTTGCCAGATGAACAAAGAGGAGGGCTGGCATTCCTGACATTGCAAACAGAGGTTGTATGTTGCCATTCACATGAATGACACATGAATTATAACCACATGAATTATAGAAGATTACCTATTGGACTAAAATTGTGCTAAAAATAAATATCCTTTTCTGAAAAATGTAGAGAAGTAAAGATGTTGCCTAGCTAGTAGAAATGATCAACAAAAAGTATTAATTTGGAATTCAAATTCAGGAGGAGAAACAAGATCATAAATGTTCCCCTATTAGTCTCCTCTAAGTTTCTGGCATTTATATTTTCACCCTTTTACAAGACAAGTGCAGTCCCTAACCTCACAGAGTCATGTAGGTATGACGAGGGTAAAAACAAAGGGAGCACAGGGTGCTGTGGTCATGCACTCACTCATCATCCTTTTTTAAATTAATTAACCAATTATAAAGTGTTTTCTATATATTAATGATTCTCATGATTTGTTTGGGGTAGTTTTTCTTTAAGATTAGTTGGTTGTTTTTCTTTAAGGAGAAATTGAAGATGTTTAAACTAAGGAGTGGAGGGAAAAGAGGCATTGAAAGATGACTGCTACTTGCAACTGCACTATTGAAACAAAAGCCCGGGAAGAATGTGGGTAGAACTCTACTGATTTCTCCTCTTCCCATCACACCACAGAGGACCACTGCTACAGGGACAGGAACCAAAGAAAGGGGGGAATGGGTTAGAATCAGGTAAACAAGCCTCTTCTGCTCTTTGCCAGGTCATCCTTTAATACACAGAAATACATTCACACAATTTACTCAGAAAATTTGTATGTATCAGAATTATAGACCTATAGAGAGGTTAACTGGAAGCCATCTTAGAAATGCCTATCTCAGCTCTTTCCTTTTATAGATTAGACCAGAGCGGAGCAGTTAAATAAGATGCTCAAGATCTCACAGTTACTAAGTAATCTTTCCTCTCCCTATTCTACCTCCCTAAGACAAGTCCTTAGAATAAGCAGAAAGCAAATATTTCTTGAATTTCTGCAAGGATGAATTAAGATTTTTCTGAAAAGTTGTACAGTAGGAATGCTACTTTAAATACACAAAGGAAATTTGCTATTAAAAGAAACTCTGAAATGAATTATTTTTAATGCAAATAAGTATCCTTTCATCAATATTAGGTTTGGATTTTCATACTACTATATTTTTCTGAAAGAAGGAAGTATCTACATTACATTCTTAAATTGTAACAATGAAAAAATCAATGCTTTTGTCAGAATAGCTAGAGAAATCACTGCCATGGTCTTATCAACTCTATCATTAGAGAATTACTGAGAAATGTATAATGTTTCTATTCCACTAAATAATGTGCCCATGTGTTTTTACCAATAAAGGAAAATCTTGAGATCGTCCAATTAGAATAAGACCATCGTATTTAACTGAATTCAACTCCTCCTGGAAGGTCTCTTAATTCTAACTTGTCTTTTACTTCTCTGCCTCCTGTAGACCCTTTTTTTTCCTGGGATTTTAATTTTTTTGTTACACTTTTTTGTCAGCTGTGGGGCATCACATGTTTCTAAACACTTGGCATTTATGTCTGAAAAATTGCTGTATAAATACTTTGGGACTTTCCTTTACAGCCCTTGTCAACCTTTTCTAATCACATTTCAATCTTCAGTGATTATATTTCCAAGCTAACCTTAAATAAAAGAAGAATATTTAGTTATGGTCTAAGAGAAAGCATGAAAAGACTTTGTAAAGGAAAGCGAGTGAAAGCATGCCATATTTTGGAAAAGGATATGAAATATTGTGGCATATTCTCTTCCTCCTTATCTTTGTCCAAGGTCTTGGTTTTCCTTTCAGTGGTTATAGTTCAACTTCAGCAACACCCTCACACCACTGCAACATTTTATTTCAACAAATACTTCAGTGTGAGTCTCTTGCAGGCACTGGAACATCACAGGCAAATGGGACATGGCCCATCCCCTAGGAGCACAAAGTTCCTTATGAGAGAGATGGTCCAGTTACTATATTATGAGGGGTTAGTGCTGTGTGATAGAGGTATTATCATGGGATGGTAACTTTTAAATTGCTCTTAAAATGAATATATAGAGTAAAGTATATGAATCATGTATAGAGGAGAAATTAGAATCCAAGAAGGAAGATAATTTGCACAGAAAAACTTACCTAGAAGACTCTTTGACCGTGGCTTTCTTTGGCCATTGAAAGACAGACTATTCTTGAATTAGGTCTTCCCTCCTTGAACATCTAAGAAGTTTAAATCCTCTTTCAAATTCCAACCTACTTCTATCCCTTCCATAGGTCAGGTTCAGTCCACTTTATGTGAAGGCTCTTTGAGATATATACACATATACAAAATCTACGTCCCCAACTTTATTCGCCCATTCCAAGCCCTCTTCTCCCTGGCTGTTTCTACCACAGGGCTTCTCCAGTTCTTACAGACTATAATTCCTCGCTGTCATCTCTAAATATCCATCTGGTGTCTAGAATTCACTTTAAAGTCTGGAAATAGAATCAGTCACTGCTTTGAGGGAGCTCCAAAACACCTTCCGCTCCCCACCTCACCCCCGACTGCCCACAAACAGTAACTAACGTTAGCACAAACAAGACATCAGCAAGAAATCATGAACTCAGGGATATGAAACCTGACAAAAAATAGAGATGAAAAAGATAGTAAAAGAGCTGAAGCCTATCAAGACAGAGCAGATACAAGATTTTAAATAGAATAGCAAAGTCTGACGGGATAGATTTCCACAGGGTTCTCCAAGGTCAGCAAGCTGATTGCTTCCTTTCTCCTGATTTGAGGTTGTTGTCAAAGTTTTGTTTTGTTATGCTTCAATAGCTTTTTCCCACATCTTGATCCCCCAAAAGAAAAACAGTAGTTTTCTCATCATCCAGATGCCGCATTTAGCCACTTCAACCCACAGTTAGAGCACCAAGAATTCTGTCTGGAGAACTGAGTGGGGAGAACAAGGTAAGAGCTATGGTTCCCTCTAGGTTCAATCAGTCCCAATCTTGCCAGCAGGCATTTGAGAAGAGGAGGTTTTCAAGCCTCACAATACTTTGAAGAAATCCCTGCAGCTTCAAAGGAATGTCAATGGGAACCTTCTCTCAGCATCTTTTCTAGCTTCTCTGTGATCTTAATCTCCCCAGCTGAAGCTCTGAGGTAGAATCTGCCATCTACAGGCTTCCTATTTCAGCTTGACCCAAGAACACACACTACCTGGGTTCTTTCTGTGGAAGAAGCTGTTGGATCTTTGTCGGGTTACCTCATGCCTTCTTTGAAACTATAAACATCTTTGGGCAAGGAATTTCTTGTTTTCTAAGCAAGGGTTTAGGATGAGGTACCATCTAAGGAGAAGTTCTCCAGACCTGTTTCTCACACAAGATATAGTGTTTTCAAACATCATCTGGTCTATTCTCTTGTAATATGCTTCCCAACCGAAACTTTAGTAATTATTCATCATGATAATATTTCTTGTGTAAACTTATGCCATGAACATATTAACTCATAAATATTAAATAATAAATGTAAAAAGATAAAATTATTCAGTATTTCCTCAGAAAACCTTAACTTCTTGAATAATTTCAACATATTCAACTCAAAAAAGTTTAGTCCTATGCAGTTCAGACAAAATACAGACTAGTGTTGCTCCAAAAGTTTATTGTAAATTATTTAGGATTCAGTGAATTTCTTCATAGAGATAATGATATAAATGATGCTTAGATGATGGAACTAATCTTCATTAGCACATTTGATTCCATTTGACACATGGTACCATTTTTATTGTAGTAAACCTCCATGTGTTCTCAAGAATCCCAGAACACATCGTCTGCTTCACCAAACCTCCTCACTCTTACATATCCTTCCTTGTCCCACCTCTAGGACTGCAGAAAGAGGGAGAAGAAAACTAACATTTATTTATCAACTACTAAATAAGTGCCAAGATGGGGCAGTATGTTAAGTCATACTTAATTCCCTACCAACAAGACATTTGAAAATCCAGTCATTAAAAGTCTACCACAGCCTGTAATTATATAATCATATGTTAATGCTGCAGTCTTTTGAGTTATTTCATACAGAGAGCATTTCTCTATGTACCAGGGGACAAAGCTTGGTGATAGATGTAAAGATAAATAAGACAGTGTTTCTACTCTACTAAGATGGTGGAGCTTACTGAAGAATGGGCAAGGCAAACACTTAGGCAGGCAATGCCTTACAGCAATACTGCATTTTCATAAACAGCAGGGGTCTGATAATACTGACCCAGAGGCTTGGAGGCAGAGCCAGCTGTGCAAAACAATTTTGGTAAGTGTTAACCCTAGGATTTTAACACATTATGTAACCTAACTTTCACCATTGTCGTGAGGTTTTGTGAGAGAACATAAGGAAACTATGACTTGCAGTGTCCTGTGTGAAGTAAGAACTTTAAAAAATGCTGGCTCTCATTCCTTCCCTACCCGCTATCTAATGTCATATGTGGAATTTTAAAACATTTTTTAAAAAGATGAAATTCCAGATTTCTGAACCAGAGAAGAAAATGTCCAAAGCTAGGAGTATAATTGCCACTCCGTTGGGCAGCCTACACATAATTGTATCTTACTGGTATCTTACTTCTTCCACTGTAAACAGTTTCCCCTAACCAAAGAACTGTGGGAAAGTGGGTCATCTATACAGAATGGATCTTTCATTATCACTTAACACTGACCACAACTGGCCTTGGAGTGGAATCAACACACAATTGCAAAGGATGAATTGCTGCAAAAGGACACATTTCAAAGCTGATCCCGTATCATTATTTACAAGTCACCTTCTATTATTTTCCTTTATTTTCTTGTTTAGTAACTGTCCCTTTGTTCAGAATGACCTGGCAAAGCAAGACTAACAGGAACTTGCAGTGAATTTTTAAAAATCCATTCAGAAGGCTCAGTGAGGGAGGAAAGAACTGAGAGCCTAGGAACATTTGAGAAAATGCCAGAGGCTTGTTCAGAACTTCCTTATTAAACCTCAGGCCCAGTTAGCAACAAGGTCTTCTCTTTTAGGCGAATAAGGAATGATCTCTAAGGTGCCTTCTGGCTGTAAATTTCTATGATTTAAAATGAGCGGGGTTTCCTTAAAAGAGCAAGCGTTTTAATGATATGAGCAGTGGATCTGAACCCTAAAGCTCTTCTTCAGAAAGTCATTTCAAGGGACTGAATTCTGCTTTCAGTATTCATCAAAGCCCAAGCCTGTACTTTCTCCGTGGAGGCGAGCTTCTGCAGAGGAGCATGCCTCTGTGCCATGTGCACTGCCAAAGCAGCATGCATTTCTAACCCAGGCCCACAGTGTTGGGGTGTCGACAGGAAATGTTTCCAGCTGATCAGAACATTCTCTAACTTCATCACCCCAGCCTGGGGCAAGGAATGAAACACACTGTTCTATGAATTTTAGTTATCATTTTAATTAAAACTCTTATTTGTCCTCACTCTAACTCTTTATCTAGGCTCATCTTAAATTCTTTCCAACACAGATGTCTGAGCTGTTTAGGATAACCCAATATACACAAAAGCTACCATTCAATTCTGGGCAGTCTTCTCCAAGAGGCCAAGTGAAGAGAAAGAAACTGAGCTAAGAGAAACTAATAAGAGCTAACAGACCTGGCATTCATCTACGGGCCTTACATAAATTCATTTAATCTTTGTAATTACCCTATGAGGTAGGGACAATTAATATCACCATATTATAACTGGAGAAAATTGAGGCATGATAAATTTCCCAAAGTTATATAGATGTTAAGTGATAGAAACAGGTTACAAATCTGGGGGCCAGGCACTGCCTTACAAGGGCTCTGTGTCAGACAGATATCCTTGGACAGATCCCTAGAGTGCCTGATTCATCTATGGTGGAGAGGGATAAAGGAGGAAGCAGTGGATGCTGGAGCCAGCTCATGGTGGCTCAGGAACCAGCCACCACGCACTACGCCCACCCTACATAGCAGCACACCACTGGGTAGAGACCAGGTATCTGTAATTTTTTAAACTCTTTTGATAATTCTAACATGCAGGTAGGGTTGGAAACTACTTCTGCTAGATTGTTAACTCTTAATTTCTTCAAAGAGTGAGATCAGAGGAGAAAGAAGGTGAGCTGTTCACTTTTTACTACACAATGTATTTGATACAAGCACGCAATTCGTAAAATAATATGCCAAATTTAAAGAAACCAATAAAGAAATATCTTTTTCAAGGTTGCCTCTGTCTTTTGCTCATAGAGATAGAAATAGTAGTTGATGTTGTCGGTGTCGCAATCCAATGTACACATCAGAATAGATGCGGAGAGGGCTGATGGCCGCTCTGAGTTTCAATATATACATAGCTTGCATCTGTTAAACATACACAGGTGTTCTGGATGAAGTAATTAGAGAATGCCAAGAATTCTTAGTGATTTCTCAAGGAGCCCTCCCTTGGCCTCTGTTTTGATATTATCATGTTATTGCTGTGCTCGTATATTTTATCTCAGAGCATGCAAGGCCTCCTAGGCAACGGCTCCTCCTGCTCCCAATATCGTGTCTCCATCTGTGCCCCAGGGTGACCGCTGCCTGTCTTAGGTTGCCTCCCCCTGGAGGTCTTACCCGTCATTGGCTAACCGGCCTTCTCACCTGCGGGTCACAGTTTGTTGGCAAGCTTTTTCCAGTGATTATTAACCCTTCCTGTCTCAGGGGCGGCTACAGATGTCATGCTTTAGGCATGGCAATGGAATGGATATAGCAGGTAATGAGGAAATGTTCTTGCCACTGCCTATAAGGAAAAGTCAAGAACAGTGAAGACTCAATGCTGTGAACAGCCAAGAGCAGATTCTCATAAAAGCCAGATTATAGATCGGAAGACACGGCCTCATTATGTTCATATAATGATTAAATTATCTTTAAATTTTTCAATCGACATGAGAGGAAACCTTTGAGAATGTAAAATGACTCCTAATGCTGACCAGTAAGAAATATGTGGATATCATGCTGTATGCCTTAAACTTACATAGTGATATATGTGAATTATTTCTCAATAAAATTTGGGGAAAAAAAGAAATACACAGATAGACAAGAAACCTGTTGTATTGGCAAAACGTTTTCAGCAGCCTAATTCACATTCTTTGAAAACAGTATCACCTTTCCATCTGAGCCATTTGCTTAAAAGTGATGACGATAGATCAAATAAAGTTGCTGTCCACAAAACCTCAAATTCATGGAGCCCCTTGGGGACAGAAACTCCAGTAATGCCTAACACGTGCTAGGTATTCAGTGAATGTTTATTGAATTGAAAGGATGATGTACAAGGGTCTCTTTGTTGCATATCACTGCGGCAGATCTGGGATTGGGAGGGTAGACATTTCAGAAGGAATTTGGGTGCTCCACCAGGATGCATTCTTGATGAAGGCTTTTTAGTCACTTGCTGGAGTAAAATAGGAATCATTGGAGGGACAAACTTACTAAAATGATATGTACTACAGACATTTACAGTCTTTTAAATATTAGAATTACTTCCTGCCACACATGGGAACATATGGACTCATTTCCTTATTAATCTCTCTAATGGTATATTTACCTAAAATCCATTATTGTTAACATTTATTATTTTTTCTATGCTAGATCACTGTAACTCTTCCTGAGATTTTTTTCTACCCCTTTAGTTTTCTATTTTGACAATCTAAGTACTTCAAAAATGTCTTTAGCCAACACGGAGACACTTATGTTTTAATTTCTTATTTCTAAAAAGAGTTCAACAAATTAACAGCATTTCATATATGCTAGCATATTCTCAGCCTCTTTGATATTTTTGTCATCCTTTCAAAGGTATCCCTTTCTAGTTTGCTCATATTCAGGATTTTTTTTGTCTGATTTATCTGAGACAACTTTCATTTTATTTAAATTTTTGCTGAGTATTAAGTTCTGTGGCTGCGCCAAGAGGCTCAGCCTTGGAGACTTTGAAGCTACACAGCCAAAGAGGCATGAATCACTCCTTTTTACTTAATAATCTCTAATTAGTTGGCAGGTGAACTCCACTTGAAATAGATGATTTGGCAAGGAGCTCAAGCTGTTAGACAGTGAGACAAAGACAGAGAAGAACAGCTCTCTAGGGTATTCTGCCCTAGGCTCTCCATTCATCCCGGGTTCCACCCCATGGAGAGTTTCCATTCGTGTGGAGTCTTCAATTCTATAGGAAGCCAGAGGCAACTCGAAGTTCTTTTAAGGACTTCAGCATTTATATTAGTTTCTTATCACTACATCACAAAGTATCACAAATTTGGTGGCCTACAGCAATACTTACTTATTCTCAAATTCTGGAGGCCAGAAGTGCAAAATAGTTTCCCTAGCCTGAAACCAAGTTGTCAGCAAGACCATGCTCTAGAGAAAAATCCATTCCTTTGCTTTTCCCAGCTTCTACAGCTGCATTCCTTGCATTGTGGCTCCGGCCCTGTCCTCCATCTTCAAAACCAGCAGCATAGAATCTTGCTTCATTGGCCATTGTTACCACCCACTGCAGGGCGTCTGCTCACCGCAAGACACGCCAATAGTCAGGAGGCAAGGTGATAGGAGAGAAAGGACTTTATTACAGCTTGCTAGCAAGAGGGAAGATGGCCAACTCATGTCTGAAAGAAACATCTCACCAAACAAAGACTACAGGCCAGTTATATACGGGGCTATTATCCAGGTGGAGGAGGCAGCTGGTCTCTGCATGGGGGCAGACATCTGGTCCCAGTTCCTGATAGTCCTTTGTTTTACTGGATATACATCAGAGAATGGAGCAATGGCCTATACTCTTATCTTTCAGTTGTTATTGATGATGGCTATCGGCATAGGGTCTCTGCCAGGGGACCATCACATTCCTAAGGAACTCTAAAGAACAAAGTTATCAACTTAAAGAAGCTAGGAGGGACCACAAAATCTACAGAGCATGTCTGGGCTAGTTAGTCAGAAGTCATTTAAAGTTACAATATGGTTTCCTTTCTACGACATGGCTTCTCTTATATCAACCTTGTGTTGAGCTGGTATCAGTCATGTTGCCTTCTTTGTCTGTATTAAGACTCCCTTTGCCTCCTTCCTGTTAGGACACTTGTAATGACATTTAAGGGCCACCCGGGTAATCCAGGATCACTCTCCCTCTCAAGATCCTTAATTTAGTCACATTTGAAAAGTCTCTTTTCTCATATAAAGTAATATTCATGGGTTCCAGGGATTAGAATCTGGATATCTTTAAAAGCCATTATCCAATCTATCACTGTGTTTTCTTTCCAAAATTAGTGAAAGACACCAAACCACAGATTCAGGAAGTTCAGAGAACAACAAGCAGAATTTTTTAAAAATTCATTTCTTTCCATTTTTAACTTGTTTTACTAAACATGTATTTGTATGAGTTTTTAAGCATTTGCACCTCGGTAACACAGCTTTCTGTTATTCTTATTTATCCTGTTTTTTATTCACTCATTCTTTCCACATAGAGTTGAACACTTACTTTGTGCCAGACAAAGCAATAATCAGAGCAGACTCAGATATAACACAGATGTTGAAGTGATTAGAAAGGAAATTTAAGACAACTATAACATGAAGAGCTCTAATAGAAAAAGTAGACAACATGTAAGAATAGATGAGTGAGGTAATCAGAGAGATGGAAACTACAAGAAAGAATCAAAAGGAAATATTACAAATCAAAGGCACTAGCAGAAATGAAGAATGCATTTGATGAGCTCATTACCAGACTGGACACAGCAAAGAAAAGAATCAGCGAATTTGAACATAGGTTAATAGAAACTTCCAAAAGTGAAATCAAAGAAAAAGCAAAAATTTTAAAAAATAGAGCAAAACATCCAAGACTGTGAGACAATGTGAAAATATATAAGCACATGTAATTGGAATACCAGACCGAGAAGAGCGAATGAACAAAGCAGAAGAAATATTGTAAGTAATAATGACCAAGAACTTACCAAAATTAATGACAGACACCAAATCCAGGAAGCTCAGAGAACACCAAGCAAAATTTTTTCAAAAATCACTTTAAACCTAGGCATATCATATTCAAACTGCAGAAAAGCAAAGACAAAGAAAACATCTTGAAAGGAGATAGAGGGGGAAAACAATACCTTAACTCTAGAGGAATAAGCAGAAGACTTATAGTGCACTTCTTGCTAAAAACCATGCAAGCAACAAGAGAATGGTGTAAAATACATAAAGTATTGGGAAAAAAAAACCTCCACCAATCTAGAATTCTACATACAGCAAAATTATCTTTAAGAAGTAAAAGAGAAATAAAAACTTTCTCAGACAAATGAAAACATGGAACTTATCACCAGCAGAACTGCAAGCAGAAGCAAAAGAATATTGATCAGAAGCTTCGGTCTACATTAAGAAAGGAAGAGTGTTGGGGAAAGAATAAATGAAGGCATGGTGGTCAGTTTTATGCGTCAACTTGGTTGAGCTGCAGTCTTCAGTTGTTCAAACACTAATCTAGGTATTGCTGTGACGGTGTCTTGTAGATATGCTTAAAGTCCATAATCAGTTGAGATAAAGTAAAGGAGACTATCCTAGATAACCTGAATGGGCTGGTTTCGATCAGTTCAAAGTTTATAAGAGCAGAACTTAAGTTTTCCTAAAGAAGAAATTTCATACGTGGACAGTAGCTTCAGCTTCAGCATCCCAAGAGTTCTACCTTGCCCTGCCCTTCCAGACAGCCTACCCTGTGGATTTTGGCCTTGCCCAACCAGCCATCAAAATTGCATAAGCCAATTCCTTGTAATAAATCTCAATATAAATCTCCTCTTGGTTCTATTTCTCTGATTGAATCCTGACAGCAAAAGAGCTAAAATACTGTTTTTTATTTTTCTTATTCTTAACTAATCTAAAAAATAACGATTTGTTAAACAATACAGTAACAATGTATTGGGTAATTATAGCATATAAATAAGTGAAATGAGTGACAGCAATGTCAAAAGCAGTGGGAGGGAGGAATTGGGAATGCTCTAAGTTACCTGTGCTCCATGTAACGTGATAGAGAGTTATTCAAAAGTAGACTTAGATTAGTTAAAAATGTGTATTTTAAACTCTAGGACAATCACTAAAAAAATTTTTAAAGGAAATATAATTGATACACTAAGAGAGAAGATAAAATGGAATCATATAAAATGCTCACTTAAAGAGGGAGAAATGAAACAAAGAACAAATGCAGAGAATAGGGAACAGTTATAAATACTGTAGATGTTAGTCCAGTTATATCGGAGGGTGTGTTATAGATAAAGCATGGGCGAGTTTTAGGGTGGTGAATCTGTTCTTTATAATCCTATAATGGTGGATACTTGACACTACACATTTGTAAAACCCACAGAGCTTTACAGCACAAGGAATAACCATTACTGTATGAAAAAAATTTTTTTAAACATTTAGGAGATCAGAAGATCCAAGGATGCAATGTAGTATGTGACAAAAGAATCTAAGTGTAGTACAAATATGGGAAACAACCTCACTGAAGAGAATGGGGACAAAGTGCTGATCTAAGTAACACTGGAAATGAGTGGAGACTGTAAGACTAAAGGCAAAAGAAATTGTAGATAAGCGCTATCTATACTCTAGTTGACAAAATTATTTCCTATAGGAGTACTTGCTCACCATTCAGAAACCACTGCACATGTATGCTGGAAGTTAGCAGTTAAATAAATGGATGGTGGATGGTTGGAACCACCCACTTACTTTGGAGTGAGAGCTTACAGACAAGCAAGGCAAGGAGGCTAGAACCGTCCATGTGGTAATGGATTAGAGTTGGAGACATCAGCATAAAGTCATGTTTAGCTTAATATAGATATAGATGGATATACTGTGGAAATATTTACAGATATGTGTATATGCACAGATTAGAGTACACACATACATTTCCTTGCTCTGTCAGCTGAGAGGGCCAAGAATCAACAACCACCCAGTAGTGACAAGCACACCTAACACTCAGGTCTTTGTTTCTAATACCATTCTTCAATAAGAGAAACTAGGACTCTCGGAGGAAGGTCCAGGCAGCATGAAATATACAAAATGTGCCTGGAGCATCTTGTAGTTCCAGAAAGTAAAGAAGTGTTAAAAAAAAAATGTAAAATCACCATGACAGGTATATGTCAAGAGGACACTGGAGCCAACCAACGGAGCTCAGAATGCCCAAGGCTGGAAAAATACGAGCAACCAAATAAACAAAGTAGAATTGTATTATAACCCAGAGTATAAAATAAATATCTATGAATTCGTACTGGTATAAATAAATGATTCGGTAAACAAATAAACGAGGGAGAAAATACAAATCTCCTATGCAGAAGAATTCCAAGTTTATGTAAACATACTGCGCTCGAGGAGGCAGAGTGTCGCTTGCCTTAAATGAGAGCTACGCATAGAGACTTCCATCCAAAGAGCACAAGGAAGAAAGGGGGGAAGGTGTCACTTTACAGTGGAGAAACCTAACACACATTATGTCAACCAGGTGCTCAAGACCAATATCAACAGGGATAAATCATGCTGATAGTATATACCTTTGATATGATATGATGCGAATGGTATTTTATCTCTGCGGTCTTCCTCCAAAAACTGGAGAAACTCTCAGTCTAAACACAAGAAAAAGATCAGACATTTCCCAACTGAAAGACATTCTGCAAAATACCTGAGCAGTGCTCCCCAAAACTTTCAAGGTCATCAAAAACAAGAAAAGTAAGAAACTGTCATTTCCAAGAGGAAAGTAAAGAGACACTGTAACTAAATGTAATGTGGTATCTTGGATGAGATCCTGGAACACAAAAAGAACATTAGGTAAAAACCAAAGAAATCTGAGCAAAGGATTGATTTTTAGTATAAAATATATATTACATTTGCGTATATACATGTACTAACATACATGTAATCAGAACTTTAACTGGAAAGTAATGTGAGTGAAATTAATCTTTTCACATGTTTAATTCTTTTTTATAAGGATAGGGTTTCTTTGAAAATTGGTTCTTTGTGGAAAGAAGCAAGGAAGGGAGGAAGGCAGGCAGGAGAGAGAAGACAAGACAGGGATAAGGAATGCTGAAACAGAGTGGATTTGTCGTTTTAACATTTTTAATTCATTGTATTATCCTTAACTTTGATAGTTTTATTTTAGTATAGTTTTAAAAAATTCCATTTTCTTTCATTCTTAATCTTTATAGTTTTAATTTACATTAGCATCTTAATTGTTAATTTTCAATCACTTCATTTTTTAAATTACCCTTATTAACCTTTTATCCCCCCGTTGGAACTCCATTTCCATTTCCTCATCTTCTGTACAAACTTAACATACTGACTTTGTTTATGAAGAAGCAGGTTCTGACTGCAGTGGAAAGGCAGAGAACAGGAGAGGTGGGAAAATGGCTCTCCGGCCTGTATTATCTGCTGCATAATCATCATCATCCCAAATGTAGTGACTTAAAGCAGCAATGGTTATTCGTTAGCTCTCATGGTTTCTGTGGGTCAGGAATCCGTACAGGGACCACAAGGCAGCTTGTCTCTACCTCATTATGTCTGAGGCCTCAGCTGGAAGATTTAAAGGCTGGCACCTGGAATCATCTGAAGGCTTGTTTACTCACAAGTCTGGCATTTGATTCCGGCTGTCAGCTGAGGCCTGAGCCAGGGCTGTTGTCCAGGACACGCACACATGGCCTCACCATGTGGCCTGGGCTTCCGCACAACATGGTGACTGTGTTCTAAAAGTGAGCAAGCTGAGAGAGAAAAAAAGAGAGTGAGGTAAAATCACACTCCCTAATTATAACCCAGACTTGAAAGTGACACAGCATCACTTCTGCCACATTCTGTTGGTCAAGGCAGTTGCAAACACACATCTAGTTTTAATTGAGAAAGAATGTAGTCAATGTCACATTCTCTGAAGAGCATATGGGATGGGATATATATTGGTGCAGCCACATTTGGAAAATACAATTCATTAGAGTGCCAGATGCATCTGAAACAGTCCTTCAAGTTTCCTCTAAATGAAACTACACGCTTGCAAGTTTGGCTATAAAAATAAATATATAAATAAATAACTTGACCTGGTTACCTTAGAATGGTTCAGGACAATACACTTCTCTTCCCTCCATCTGGTTCATTTCTCCCAGATATTGTCAACCACTCAAGCATACTACAAATATTTTAGAGTGTCTGCCATGTCTCCGTCACTGCACTTGGGTCTGGAGAAATAGCGGTAACATTACAGAATCCTTATCCTTACCTACAGTTTTGTGGGCAATACAGATAGTAAACCAGAAATTATAATTCAGTGTGTTTTGTATGAGAACAATGGTAAGTAAAAGTTTCTACGGAAGTACATGGGGTAGTCACATCACCCAGGCCTGGCAATTGGGAACGACTTCCCAAAGGAAGTGACGTCTGACCTAGAAAGGATGAATAAGTAGGAGTTAGCCAGGAAATAAGTATACAAGATGGAGGAAAAGGAGAGGACAGAATTACTTAAAACAGAGGGAAGAGTAGGTTCACAGTTCCAGAGGCAAGACAGCGTACGGCACAGTCATAAAAGAATTCTTCATGGCTAGGAAGAGCCATATGTTTTTGAAAATAGCCATGGCAATAGTTCAGGCTAAATTGTTAAGTGAGAGCTAGACGAAGAAAGGTATTGTAAGTCATGTTGAGGAGTTGGATGTATCACATCAATCAGACCTTTTAATCCCATCTCTGCCCGTGGCTTCAGACGTCCTATGAAAAGCAGCTGGAGCTAAGCTTTCTGGCACAGTCTCCTTCAGGCTCTACTCTACCCTTTGCTGTACCCTTATATACCACATAAGTCTATGTGCTAGCTATACGTGTTTAGCATATCTAAACCTGTGCCTAGTATATCCTATCGCACATAAGGATCCAATAAATATTTGTTGAATGAATAAATTGTTGAATGAATTGCCCGCAAAACTGTAGCTCATTAATTTCTTTTACCTTATCTTTGTCCTATGGCTTCCTACTTGGAACCCATCCCCAACCCCCACTCCTGACTATTCTCTTCGGATGAGAACACCACAGGACTGTCTTGCTGTCAATCGGTTTCCACCTCGGATGCTGCCTTTGACTCAGGCTCAGCTCCAGAAACTGGCCTGGAAACAAGACCTGTGCTTCTAGACTTCCCAGCCACTACTCCAAGCCAGGCTAGCAACAAGAGCTACTGCTCCTCTGCAGGTTCTGTCAAGCACTTAAAAAGAATAGTGCTTTTGAAACAGTGCATTTGAAAATTCATTGTCTCCAACATCTTCAAGATTTGTCAGAAGTCATGGAAGAAGACCCTGGAGTTGGTTATACCCAGGGAATGCTGGGGCTTAGACAAATGCCATTGGCCTTCCTTGATAAGGAACTAGGTGGTGCTGAACCTCCTGATGTATATGTGCGGAAGATGGTACAATAGAAGCTATAGCCATATAGAGGGCTTATTGCATCAGACTTGACCCAAAAGACTCACGTATAATTTGGCTCATCTATTCATTTCTTTTCTTTTCTTTTCTTTGCTGAGAGGAAGATTTGCCCTGAGCTAACATCTGTGCCAATCTTCCTCCATTTTGTATGTGGGTCACCACCACAGCATTGCTGCCAATGAGTGGTGTAGGTCTGCACCCAGGAAGCAAACCTGGGCTTCCAAAGCAGAGTGCACCAAACTTAACCCCTAAGCCACAGGGCTGGCCCCTATTTGTCTCCTTTATCAGTAGTAGTATTGAAAATATTATGGATACCCCAATCACTACCACCCAGATCTCTTTTCCTATTTCATTTGTCAAACTGCCTGGAATTAGAGCATTCCATAATAGCAGGGAATCTCAAACTTTAGAATTTACTTGGACAGCTTACACAAGTGATTCAATGAGATCATGGAAGCAAGTTTCTCCAACATATTGGTTGGATAGATTTTGAAGACCTGACTCTGGCCATTGGAAATGGGAAAGGGAGAAAATATTTGTTTATGTTAGGAATATGGTAAATCATCTTGTGGAAGTTAAGATCCCAATTTTTTCCTGGGTGATTGCTTTCTGACAACAGTGTAAGCCAAGACCACCTGCTCCAAAGTGTGTGAGTCTTTGCCTCTGTGTGCCTGGGCCTGGTTATGCTTTCTCCCATAAGTGACCTTAACTAACATACTTAAGCTGGCTAAAACATCCACTGATGGTTCCCTGTCTTCTGAATTGTTAAAGGTCTCTCTGAATGGCAGGCACCCATACTCACCATATGACCTGCTGTTATTAATTCTGGGGACACGGCAGCATTTGAGGCAGCCCTTATTTCCCACAAATTTGGAGATATGAACTTCTACAACTTCAGCCACAGACCTCCCCAAAATTGCCAGTCAGCTTCTTGGCCTTGGCCCTCACCTTCTGAAGGCTAAATAGCCAAATGCATATTTCATTTTTTTTAAGTAATTTTATTGGAATCATAATGGTTTATAACATTGTGTAATTTCAGGTGTATATTGTTGTTTATCAATTTCTGAATACTCTTCATCGTGCTCGCCCCCAGTAGTATAATTTTTATCCATCACCATACATATGTGGCCCTTTATCCCTTTTGCCCACTCCCCCAAGCTTCTTCCCCCCAGGTAACCACTAATCAGTTCTCTTTATCCATGTATCTTCCACATATGAGTGAAATCATGCAGTATTTGTCTTTCTCTATCTGGCTTATTTCCCTTAACATCATACCCTAAGGGTCCATCCATGTTGCTGCAAATGGGACAGTTTTGTCGTTTTTATGGCTGAGTATATTCCACTGTATAAATATACCACATCTTCTTCATCCGTTCGTCTGTAGAAGGGTACTTGGGTTGCTTCCACATCTTGGCTATTGTGGATAATGGGGCAATGAACATGGTACATAAATCTCTTTGGATCATCGATTTCAGGTTCTTTGGATAAGTACCTGGTAGTGGGTACCTGGATCATATGGTATTTCTATTTTTAATTTTTTGAGAAATCTCCATACTGTTTTCCACAGTGGCTGCACCAGTTTGTGCAGTGTGTGAGCATTCCCTTTTCTCCACATCCTCTCCAACATTTGTTGTTCTTCTCTTGGTAATTATAGCCATTCTGACCAGTGTAAGGTATCTCATTGTCATTTTGATTTGCATTTCCCTAATAATTAGTGATATTGAACATCTTTTCATGTGTCTGTTGGTCATCTGTATATCTTCTTTGGAAAAGTGTCTGTTCATATTCCTTGCCCATTTTTTGATTGGATTGTTTGGGTTTTGTTGTTGAATTGTATGAGTTTTTTATATATTTTGGAGATCAACACCTTGCCTGATAAATGATTTGCAATTATTTTCTCCCAGTTGGTGGGCTGCTTTTCATTTTGTTCATGGTTTCCTTTGCCTTGCAGAAGCTTTTTAGTCTGATGTAGTCCCATTTGTTAACCTTTTCTTTTGTTTTCCTTGCCCGAGTAGACATGGTATTTGAAAAGATGTTGCTAACACCAATGTCAAACAGTGTACTGCTTCTATTTTCTTCTAGGAGTTTTATGGTTTCAGGCCTTACATTCAAGTCTTTAATCCATTTTGGGTTCATTTTTGTGTATGGTGCAAGATAATGGTCTACTTTTGGTCTTTTGCATGTGGCTGTCCAGTTTTCCCAACACCATTTATTGAAAAGACCTTCCTTTCTCCATTCCATGTTCTTGACTCCTTTGTCGAAGATTAACTGTCCATGGATGTATGGTTTTATTTCTGGGCTTTCAATTCTGATCCATTGATCTTTTTGTGTCAGTACCATGCTGTTTTTATTACTATAGCTTTGTAGTATATTTTGAAGTCAGGGATAGTGATGCCTCCAGCTTTGTTCTTTTTTCTCAGGATTTCTTTGGCTATTCAGGGTCTTTTGTCATTCCATATAAACTTTTGGATTCCTTGTTCTATTTCTGTGAAGAATGTCATTGGGTTCTGATTGGGATTGCCCGAATGCATATTTCAACATCATTTCTGGCATCACTAATCATGTGGCTAATAAATTTTCTGGAGAATGTCTGTTTATCATCATAACTACTTGGTCTAACGACATTTAATTATTTCTTGTCCACATTCTTTATAGCCTTCACTATGTCTGAATCAGAGATGATTTTCATGGATGTATCATAATGTTGAAGATGTTCCTGCTTTTAAAATCTTCAGGTGGTACAGTTGATCTTCTTCTTTAATTTTTCCTCACAAATGCAAAGAAAGGATGTTTTTTTCTTAGAAGGCTTAAGCCCTAAATGCAATTAAATGAATAAAAATGAAGTGCAGTTCTTACAAGTTATTTTTGTTTACATTTATAAATGCTAATACCCCAAATGACTCCACAAAGTTTAAAATTATATCATCTGCTTCCTATTATCCTATCTAGTATTATTTAAATTTCTGTAAACATATACCTAAATATATATACTATTCTTCCTACAGTTAAGTTAAAACACTCTAAATATTTTAGTATCTGCCAATCTGTTTCCCTAATCAATTACTTAAAAGTTATCATCATTTTTTTAATAAAACTAACAACTTTCTTAATAATCTCTTATTACTGCACATTTGACTTCAGACATCTGATAAAATTGCAAAAATGCCAGGATGCCGGAAATGAAGTAAACCTTCAGCTATTTGGCCTTCCAAGGGCTAAGATGGAGGCCTATGAGCATATTTGAGCCAAACATGGTGGCCCAAGGTGCCCTTTGCCGCACTTAGGAGTGCTGAAGGAAATGCTGAATTTTCCTAGCATTCAGTCAGCGGGTCAGTGTAAGAAGATATACTAGGTTGAAAACTCTGTTTTTAGAGTTGATTTAGACAATTTCTCCCAAAGGTTTCTCTTCGCATTCTCATTCTCATTCAATCTTGGTTTTAGGCTTTGACAAATATATAAAAAATGTTATTCAAATGAAAGGTAATTCCTTCATGGTAGCTACTTTTCTGCGTCTTCCACATTTGTAATCATGCTGACTCTCTTCTCACGGTTTTGTTAAATATAAAATGTGTTTCCTAAAGCTGTAGATAAAGGAAAACCCTTCCTTGATAATTTCAGGTTTCCAACTGTCAGTGTCTTCTATGGTCACTGTCCCCAAAATTTGTCTCCACCTTTAGGAACTCAGCTGGGTCTCAAAAAAATAATCGAGTCAGGAAAGTTTATCCTTGGCATCCACCACACCCACTACACAGTCCCTCTGTCCTCCAGACAAGTGCCATTCCAGACATCTGGGACTCAACCCTTTCACCAAACCTCTCCCAGCCTCTTCCCCACAACTCCTTTATCCTTGTTCATTTTCCCAAATCCCTGATCTGCCTCCAGGTAACAAGAGGGAGAGGAGAGAACAGGAAGGGATGTGTTCTAAATATGTTGCCCCACTCTTTGGACAGACTTGTATTTTACTCAGGCATTTTAGAGAAAGATTTAGCTCAAAGAAGTTATTACAACAGTGGCAATTTTAGGAATCCAGCAGTATGCTACTGAGCATAGTGGTTGATGATGGAGGGAGATACTTTTTGAACAACAGAGCTTTTCTGCACCTCACAAATTACACTACAGGTATTAGCCTCTCAATTGCACAGGATTAGATATGACTTCTCCAACATCCCCAGCTCTGTTAGGGGGTCCCTTCTCCATGCTCTCATAGCATCCTGTACATGTCCCAATCATACCACATGCTATCTCTATCACATATTTCTATTTGTATGTTGATGCCCCCCAGGTCAAAGTAACCTGGCCAAGCGTAACAACCAGTAGATGATGGAGACAGGATTTGAACCTGGGCCTCTCTGGTATCAGAGCCTATGAGTTTTTGATTTTTATGTTGTGGCTTCTTGTCTGAAAATGTATACAAAAACTGTGTCAAGGGGCCGGCCCCATGGCCAAGTGGTTAAGTTTGCGTGCTCCGTTTCGGCGGCCCAGGGTTTCGCTGGTTCGGATCCTGGGTGCGGACGTGGCGCCACTCATTAGGCCGTGTTGTGGCGGCGTCCCACATGCCACAGCTAGAGGGACTTACAACTAAGACATGCAGCTGTGTACTGGGGGAATTTGGGGAGAAAAAGCAGGGGGGAAAAAAGTATGTGAAACCATTTATATGGAATCATTGATCCTGGAATAACAAATCCTATTACTTTGTATTTTAGTGTCCTTTTAGGTGAATTATTACTATCATTTTTTTGATTTGCTTAAGTCCAATATTTCTTAAACGAAATTTATTTAAACAATATCTATCAATGTGCCTCTCACAGTATATATATTCTGGAGTTTGTAAAATCATAAAGATGAAGAAGAAATATATACTATATAAAAATATATCCCTGAGTAAAATGGCCTAATAAGATGTCCCTCATACGTATTCCTCCTCAACAACGATAATTTGGCATCCCTCCATGGACAAAAGTGCCTTCGTAGGAGATTTGGGACCCAGGGAGGAGACTGTGAAATCCCAGTGCAGCCCAAGACCAAGGAGAGTCTTTTTGAGAAGACAGACTCGCAACCAGGCAGCTGACTTGCCAACTGTGGTCCTAGTTACAGAAATGGAAACAGCTCCAAACCCCTGAAGACTTGGCTACAGCCCCATTTGGCTTTGGGTCTGTCACCAGCACTATATGCCAAGGGACCCAGGAGGTGTCACACCCAGCCATACACTGGGTAATAGACCTACAGACCTTGGCCCTGGCTATGGACCCTGGAGAGGCCCATGAACTGGCTCCAGCCCCTCTTGGCCATTATTGTTGTCTCACAAACTGGCCCCTGTGCACAGAGGGCAAGGAGAGTCAGAAGAAAGAGGCAGGTCACTCCAGATTGGTAGATGGCAGGTTTAATATGCATGAGAACTTACATATGAGGCTTGTCTTGGGCAGCTGCAAGATGCATAGATCTCTGCACCAACCAGCCAGAATCTTAAAAGTTCATATAGAGGCCTTGACTGGATTCAGTCATCTATTCAGTCCAGATGGTCTCAACAATACCTTACCTTCTCAAGGCTACATCTTTGAAGCAGTGTAGAAATGGTGGGTAGAATGTACATTCCAAGGACAGGGGTCAGAGATGAGGAGCCTCTGATTGCCTTGTCCAGCTTGCAGGCCAACCATCGGTCACATCCTTTGATGACCTCCTCCAACAATTATCAAAAGGACAAGAGATAACAAGTGTTGGTGAGGATGTGGAGAAAAGGAAACCCTAGTGCATAGTTGGTGGGAATGTAAATTGGCACAGCCACTATGTAAAATAGTGTGGAGTTTCCTTAAAAAATTAAAAATAGAACTACCATATGATCCAACAATCCCACTTCTGGGTATATATTTAAAGGAAATGAAATCAGGATCTCGAAGAGATATCTACACTGCCATGTTGATTGCGGTGGTGTTCACAATAACCAAGATGTGGAAACAACCTAATTGTCCTTCAACGGATGAGTGATAAAAAAAATGTTACATGTGTATACATGATGGAATACTATTCAGCCATAAAAAGGAAGGAAGTCCTGCCATTTGCAATAATATGATTGGATCTTCATGGCATTTATGCTAAGCAAAACAAGTCAGGCTGAAAAAGACCAATACTGTATGATCTCACTTATATGTGGAATCTAAAAAAAAAAAGCCAAACTCATAGAAAGAGAATAGAATGGTGGTTGCCAGGTGCTGGGAGATGGGGAAAATGGAGAGATTTTGGTCAAAGGATACAAACTTCTAGTTATAAGATGACTAAGTTCTGGGGATCTAATATTTAGCATGTTGACTATAGTTAACAATACTGTATTGTACACTTGAAAGTTGCTAAGAGACTAGATCTTAAATGTTCTTACCATATACAAAAAATATTGTAATTATATGAGGTGATGTATGTGTTAACTAACCTTATTGTGGTAATCATTTTGTGATATATGTGTATATCAAATCATCACATTGTACACCTTAAATGTACACAATGTTATATGTCAATTATATCTCAATAAAGCAGAAAAAAATGAATTTATAAAACATCCCCTATACAGTCTTGGCATGCAGTAAGAGTTCAATGAATCTGGAAAGGTTTCTAGATAAGAGGCAGCAGGTTGTACCCAAAAGAGCACTCAGCTCTACCATTAACTTCGATAAGTCACTTTTCTTCTGAGTCTCAGATCCTTTTCTGTAACAGGAGGGGATTGGTCTTATTACTTGGAAACCCTAGTGTTGAATAATTTGCTGCTGGCCCTGCAACTCCAAATCAAGCACATTTATATTGTTTTTCTGCAAAAAGGAACATATTTCTTTGGAATAGTCCAATCACAGAATTATAGCAATAGAGAAATATTCTATTTACTCAATATATCAGTTTATGTAAAAATAGAAGAGCCTCAGAAAACACTAAAACTTAATAAAGTATTTTAAATGCCTAAGTGAAAATAATATGTATATGTAAAAACCCTGAAAGCAAAGAATAAACTTCCTTTGATATCTGGCAGCCCCAGAAAGCGGTGATAGACTGTGCACTTACTTGTTTAGAATTCCATTTATATTCTATTCAATGCTGTAAGATTTAAAACATCATGAAAATGTTTCATCTCTTAGGGAAGAAAAAGAAAAGAGAGAATAAAGTTAATCCTTGGATTAAATGAAAAAAATTAAAGGAAGATGAAACAAATCTCAGAATACAATAAAAACAGATACCTTCAAGAAAAAAAAGGAAGTTATCACGCAGGTAAATGCACGGTTAATATAAAGAAAGATGAATTTATGGTAGATTTGCCACATTGCTAAAACATACAACTAAACACCAGAACTTCACTCTACAGATTTAAATACATAATTGCTTCATAGTCCTACTAACTGAACTCAAACCTATAATTGTTTAAGTCCCAATTGTAAGCCAAGTTTTACAAACTCTCAAAAACATTTGGGGAAAAAAAAATTGCTACATTCAGCTGTGGCTAGGAAAACAATCAGAAGACATTCAATAGCATTTCTCAAGTTATAAGAAGATATTCAACTATGGTTTATTCTATTTTAGACCAGCATCCCATTAAACCTAAATCTTGCACAGTTCTTCATTTGAGTGTTAAAACCAATTTTTATTAAAAACTTCAAAAAGTATTCAAGTTTTCTTAAGTATTCCCAGCTGGATGCATTATCTGTCCCGAATTTATCATTCAATGTAGCAGTACCATGTGGTCCCAGAGGTTTAATGAGGATTTGATTATATGCACAGGGGGAAAAAAATTGCAATGAGAACGTCTTTATTCTGGACACCTATCTTTCTAACTTGTTGCAACATGCTGCCTTTCAGCTAAAATTTCATCTTTATCCCTAACAGAGACAAGGCTGAAGTAGAAGGGCTTATCAACATCAATTGGACCAAGCTGTGCTGGAATTTTACTTTGACCCCATTTTCCCTGACTGTATCCTGTGTGAGTGAAGCTACAGAGGTTATGCCCGGAGATGACTCTGTAAGTAAACAGGCAGGCTACATGCAAACGGCTCCAGATGGGTTGTTACACCATGGAGTAAAGTTTTTAAGATAATTTTAAGGGAGGGAGGCTAAGAAAGGAAAGAAGAAAGGATTCTTTTGCAGCTGATGTTTGGGAAAGGAGAGCTAGCAGTCAAATATGACGTATGTTTAATAAGTCAGTGTCTCGCTGAAGTGACTAGTTATCCAAAGAGGTAATCCTTTCTGAATTAGGCTAGAAAAACACTCGACTGGCTGTTAATCACTTAAGTAAATTTTTATTTAAAAAATACAAGGAAGAAAACACTGCTAGTCCAGTCACCTTCCATTCTTCCGCATCTTCTCTATTCCTGTGGATATTTCTCTTTTTTGCTAAGATCTCCAACTGCTATATAAGAAAGTGAAGCCTCCTTTGTTCTGCTGAGTGCTTTTATGAGCTTAGGTTATGCAAATTTTGGGGGTCGGGTATTACTGTGAAAAAAGCAGGAAAAGAATTTCAAGCTCTGTGGTTGATATGGGATAAGAGACAGACAGAAAAATTGAGGACTATATGAGTGAAAGGTCCAAAAATTAACAGAAACCATAAGGCAAGCTCTAGACTCTCAAAACCATGATTTTAGCAAGGTCTTAGAAAACAAGACAGCCTGGCGGTCTAGAGGTTAAGATTTGGCTCCCACCCCAGCAGTCGGGGTTCCTTTCCCAGTCAGGGTACCACATCATCCGTCTGGTGGTTGTCATACTGTGATGGCTGCATGCTGCTGTGATGCCGAAAGCTATGCCACTGGTATTTCAAATACCAGCTGGGTCATCCATGGTGGACAGTTTTCAGGAGGGCTTCCAGACTAAGACAGACTAGGAAAAAGGACCTGGCCACCCACTCCCAAAAAAATTAGCCATGAAAACCCTAGGAATAGCAGCAAAGCACTGTCTGATACAGCGCCAGAAGATGAGAGGATGATGCAAAAAGATCAGGCAGGGTTCCACTCTGCTGTACACACGGTCACTAGGAGTCAGAAGCAACTCAACAGCACTAACAACATCTTAGAAAACAATAGTTGGACATCAGGAGAGTGACTTTACTTCCTATCTGGGTTACATATGAAAATAAGCAATGGAACGTACAGAAGTCTGAATATAGAGACTGAAATTGCTGATACTGAACAAGGTCAATTACAGTTAAATACGGGAAAAGGTCATTGAGTCTTTGGTCCCGACATCTCTGGAGTCATTTAGCCCGTTTCCCTGACTGTAACCTGTTCACATTCAAACCATCACAAGCAAACAGCATTCCTTCACACCCTTCCCCGTAGAAGAATCCACTGCCTCCCCCAGCAACAGCTTCCGGTTCTCCAGAGTGAAAGGCAATATTTTCCGAAGATCTACATAACTGAGTGACTCCTTAGTGCTTACAGATCTATCTACCATTTCAAATCAATAGAACTTGTCAGATTTAATGACAATCCATTTTCCCCCGAAATATTTTAATAATTTAGCAATAAGATTAATAATGGAAAGTATTGCTGAAACTACAGCTAGCATGTTTCCCAGAAGGAATCAGAAATTATATCAAGACTTTTGAATACCTTTTCTCTTTACCTAAAGTGTAATTTCAAATTTGGTTTCTCCTAGAGTCAAGAAATATTTTATGAAAATGTACTGGCTGAAAAAAAACTTGTCAGAGTTGTTTGCATTTAATTGGGATAGAATCACTGTCAATTAAGATGGGTCCACCATGCCTTACCAGACCAAAACAGCCAAGAGGTTAACACAAGCAATTCAGCACATGATTAAATCCGAGCAATGCTCAGGGTTGAAAGTGGCCTTAACAAATGAGGAGACAAGACAAGAATGAGTGATTAAAATGTATTTTGAGGGGCTGGCCCCGTGGCCGAGTGGTTAAGTTCGCGCGCTCTGCTGCAGGCAGCCCAGTGTTTTGTTGGTTCGAATCCTGGGCGCGGACATGGCACTGCTCATCAGACCACGCTGAGGCAGCGTCCCACATGCCACAACTAGAAGGACCCACAACGAAGAATATACAACTATGTACGGGGGACTTTGGGGACAAAAAGGAAAAAATAAAAAAAATCTTAAAAAAAAATGTATTTTGAACAATAAAATTTTATTTAGCCATCATAGTTCATTCTTTTTTAATCTTTAATGTATATTTTCTCTGGTGAAGTGACTGAAATGAAGGCAGATTTTTAAAAGAAGAGAAAGGAACTAGACAATCAATTAATTCAATGCACATATGTTGAATATTGCAACATTTACTGTAATAGAAATTGCCCACTTTTGGGTTTTAAAAATGTTCATTTTCTTTTTTAAATCAAAACTAGAGATGTGTGCTACAACAGAAACAGTACATTCTTCTTAGCCCCCCAATTTTTCTCTTTCATTCACAGAAAGTGAATGCACAATTGTGTACAAATAGCATTCACAAAAATATATATTATACCGCATTTAAATAATGATATATTTTAATAAATAGTTGGAAAGAAACATTTTTAGTCTTGTATTTTTATTCACACATTACTGGGATGTGTCATACACTGATTGAATACTAATAGATATTTTTATGTCAGTATTTTTCTTCCTGTGGACTTGTGCAGACCACACACCACAGAATAAAGACATTCATTGCCTACAAAAAGCCTTTGCAGCAACTGTCCATGCAGATGACCTTGTTAACTTTGGTTGTGTTCAAAGCATTGATCAAAATCAAAACAAATTTGGAATGAGAGAGAGCTCAAGGTGAAAATGGGAAAAAAATGAACAATTAGCCTACTTTTCAAATGACTCCAAACATGTAAATGTTGGTACAAGGCCACATCTTTATCTGTCTGGGTTTAAATTCTAGCATTTAGTTCTTTATCCTGGGCTTTATCATGGAGGAATCCTCCTAACTAAGTCCACGGACGGAGCAGGACCCACACAGGTGGTTCCAATGGAGTCAGCGGCGTATCAGTCACAAATGAAGGCCAGAAGAAAACAGTACTGTTCCACTTAATTCATTTAGAAAGTTATTCTTAGATTACAATAACATAATTTGATAGAAATAAATTTATTTATGATAGAAAGCATTCGGTCTCAGATGTCTTCAACTATTTAATTATGGTAGATTTTGTTTATTCTGATGCTGTTATCTTACCCTAAACTGCACATGTTAGGTTGATCCCTTTCCAACTGATTGTGCTCTTCTTTCCCAGAAAACCCCAATTTAGAAGCTGGTTATTCTGTCTGCTTCTGCAGAATGGTTTCTGATTTCCTTTTTTGTTTGTTTTGGTTGGATTGGATTTCGGCTTTGTCTACATGTGCCTTTGGCTTACTTTATAATTTTTGGCTTTCCTGGTATGTTAATAGTTTCAAGTCTTTAAAATAAAACTAGCTTGTGAGAAATTCTATGAAATAGCCAAAAAAAAGTCAAGGAAAGGAAATTAAGTACCAAATTGCCTTTTTTCATTTTGTAGGAAAATGGATTTACTTGCATATAAATAAATACCCTCTAAGAATGACGCAGGCAGAAATTAATTGCTTTGTCCACAAGTGTATCACTGTCGAGGAAAGATTCAAACTCAAGATTTTTAATTTTGCCTTGGTTCAGCAGATCATTTATAATCAACAAACGTTTCCTGAATCCTAAAATACTGGACACTATAATACAAAGGAGATACATCCCTTACCTTAAAAGGCATACCCTCTAGTTAAGGAGACAGAACATCAAGGAAAACAATAGACACAGAGTACATGAGATAACGAAAAGGCCTGGGGTCAGTGTCAGAAGAATCGTTAAGTTCAATCACCTTACCTTTCTTGTGTCGTTGAGGTTGTTTGCACAATCTTGGAAAATGAACTTCTTCCTTCAGAGGAAGCAGACTCCATCTTCAAATCCAGAAGATGTACTTAGTTAGTCTAAGAGGGATCTCACTTCCTTTGTTAGTGATTGGTTCAGTAACAGGCTTGTAACTCAGCTCAGACCAAAGAAAAGTATAAAGATGTCTTTTGGGGAGCTTCCTGGAAAACTATCCCTGCTTAAGAGATCTACAAGATGGAATAGCTTCCCTGTTCTACTGGATTTTTTCACGTCCAGAAACTACAATGGCCATGTTGCTATCTACACATGAAGCCAATGTTAAGAATTACAGATTACAGATGGAAAGAATATGAGTATCTGAATATAACATCATTGAGCTATGGACTCAACCACCCCTTAAGGGCAGTAACCAGGGTCCTACCATCAGTCTTCCTGTTACATGAGAAAGTAAATTTCCTTAGTGTTTAAGCCAGTTTGAGTCAGGATTTTTGTTACTTTTAGTTGAAAGAGCACTAATTGATATAACATACATATCATAATAACATTTATTTAGCGCTTGTTATGAATAAGACCTCATGCTAAACACTTCATACATTATCTCATTTTATAGTCAAAACATTATCATTTAGAGATGAGGAAACCAAGTCCCAAAAAAGTTAAGTGACTTGTCCAATACCACACAGAGCCAGGGTTGGGACTCAGGCAGTTTGACTCCAGGGCCTTTTTTTTTTTTTAACAAAACATTATCTTCTAGGGTATTTTAACAATCTCTATCAGAACCAAGCAAAAATACACAGTTCTTTAAAAATGCACTTGATGAATTAAACATATAACAGGTAGAATATTACACTGTTTTCCAATTTTCTGTCTCACAGGGAAGACTAGCCAAAAGTTTGTTTAGAGACTCTACATCTCTCAGACTCTCATATGTTTCCCCAAAAGATGAGAGAAATAATAAAACTAATTTTGTAGAGAAGCCAGTGGAATGTGTAATTTCTAATGTGTAAGCTGTAGTTTAATATTAATTCACAATTTTTAAAATGGAAGTATAATCCTGCTATAATAGCACACAACATTAACAAGAAAGCAAGAGTCTTATACCTGTTTTGTTGTAAAGGACAGAGAAATAGTTGTTTAACCAATATATGATTTCTTTTTCTCTTGAAGGGGTTGCGGGTCTGACTCAACTGGGTTGATGATCAAGTATTTGGGTGGGGTCAGGATCAGATTCTGTAGGCTTGAAAGGGAGCAGTAGAGGCTGTGAATACAAGGGACGATCAGCCCAAAAACCACTGGGAAAAATGAGGTTCAAAGGCCCAGGAGACAGAAGCCAAGCATTAAATCCAAGGGTAAAAGGCAGAAATCAACACAAGGTCCAAAAAGCCAAGTGATCTTGAAGTCAAAATTCGAGTTGATCAGAACCAGTTCAGCAGAACATGAGTCTCCAAGAGAACTGTCTCCACTGCTTCTAGGTATGCATGCTTCCCTGGAAGGGTCAGCAGGTATATGATAGCTGGGAAGAGGACAATGGCTTCAAAGACTAAGGCTGGGCAGACCACTAAGGATGTCAAAATAAAAACCAAGGTTTAAGCACTTAAATGTGAATAACTGTACTGGTATGAAGCAAAGTATTTGTTGCTGTGGTGAAAATCTGAAAGCAGAATCTTTCTCTTGATGTAGCAAAGGATCTCTAGTGAGAAACAGCATGAGAAGACACAGGTGTTATGGTAATTGTAAAGGTCAATAATTCGCAAGTACACTTGAGGATGTTAACGTTCTAATAATGTTCAATTGGTGAGAAAGAGTAGAGATGAAGTGTCTTTTACACAATCCTTCCACCAAAAGACATCAAGATTAACTGAAATTTAAATTTGGGCATAAAACAGCCATCTGGAAAATAATGCTGCAAAACTACTACATAGCAAATACATCAATCTACAAAGACGAAATAAACTGGAGACTAACTGCTGGAGACTATGTTCTGTACTGCAGGCCACACCAATTCATACATGTGAATGACTGTCAATATCCAAACTTTAAATAATCTCAGTGATGGGAATAAACATTAAATATTTACCAGCTTGTGAACTGCTGGATCAACGGGCTCTTCTCCCTCCCTTGAGTACACACAATAATAAATGAATAGACTTGGGCTTCCACCAGCAATAACAGTTTGCCTGAAAATTGGAAATCAATGATACCACTATGGTTACATCAATAGCTTAAGTGATAAATAGAGGCTGCTGTCATTTTTTAAAGACTGCTATAATACCAAGAAAAAAAGCAAAGGAAAGGAAAATTTTTCTTATGTTTTCTTTATTTACTTTTGAATTTATAAAATAAATTTTTACAGAAGTCCCAGGCTATGTGTACTTTTTCGAAAGAACATATTGTCCCAAACTAACAAAGTCTCCTAATACTAAATCCAGCTCTTGTCAATCTGTCCCTAAAAATATTTTAGGTTCAGATTTTCAGTTCGTGTCTACGCTAAGAAAAAGTATGATGACTAAACTTCTTGAAGAGGAATGGGAAATGGAGTTGCAATAAATAGTGTCATGGGAACCTGTAAAAGAAAGAAAAATGCTCCTTTTAATCCTTATTTTATTCTATTAAATCTCATGCCTTATGAAATATGCTGAACCAAAAAATTCCCAAGTCATGATTTATCATGGAAAATTCTGGTGTTAATGTTGTCTCTCAGAAACAATAATCTCGGACTCTAAGAGTAGATTTAACTGGAGTCTAGTAAGTTTATTTAAGAAAATGGTTGATAGTAAGATCACCACTAAAATGCTGAGTTTCTTCACTTATATATCCCTTCAACAGACCCAATTATACACCCAGAGCAGCATGATAATAACACCTTCATGGCCTTCCTTCTCTTCATCCCAAATCAAGTGCCTGTGTGACAAAACCTGACCTGAGATATGCCTGATAAAATCCCTGGCATGTCAGTCAGAAGCTTCACCCCTGACTAGTGCATTCTTCCTAAGCTGAATCAAAGAGTTGGTCCCAGTCAACTCCAAGGATGAGACAACAGTGACAGATGCTACTAAGGGGGCATGTTGGTGGAATCAGAAAATATGTCTCCTCTTTGAGAAGAGAATTGGCACTAATTAAAGGAAAAGAAAAGTTACAATTTGGTACAAGCCAGGAGCCCTACAAAGTAGAAAACCATTTCAGGGGACTAAAAATACTTTGTTTCTTCAGTTGCTATTTTGAAAATTGCTTTTCACTGTATGATAAAATTCAGCAGGATTCAGAATATTTGAGATGAACAAAAAACCTTGTTACCTCTTTTCTTTGTCATAAAGTCTATTCTTTACCATTTTATGTATTCTATCTCTGTATTTTCTCATTTGCAGTATAAAAACGCCCCCTAAAAGTTAGATTACTTTCCCATAGCATCTATCTGTTTTGCGAAAATTCCAAAGCCTATAAAGCATTGCTTGTAAAATGATATGAAAGCACACATATGTCAATAGCAGGAGTTTATTTAGTTCAAAATGCCCCTATTATTAATCACTTAAGTTGTAAACAGATAGACTAGTTTGATTTGGTTTTCTTTTCTTTTCCTTTGTTTGTTCTTTCAATCTACACAGATTCTGTGAACTCTCTGGGGAAAGGGCCCGGTCAGTGTGTGTGTTTCCTCTAGCTTCTGTATCAGGCCACATGAAAAATGTAGACACCAGTATGCACCTCTTATAAAATGGTAATTTCTTTCAATAAACATTCAACATTCATTCATTGAGCCTCTCCTATGTGGTACTACTGCTGGGATAAGAGATGAAGAGACAAGACAGCAATCCAGCAGCAAATCATGCCATCCCAAGTGTTTTTCAATTAAATTCAGTTTAAATGTAAAAACATGCATGAAAAAGATGGAGGTAGAGAATATTTCAGTTCCCAAAATTCCTCTTGGTGCAAGCATTGTGCATTTTTGGAAAACAGAATACTTTTAAGAGTCATTTTAGTGAGATTTGAGACACCAGAGGACAAACTCAAGTAAAAGATTTTCATTAAAGTGTTTTTTAAAGATCAAAGGCCATTTAAATGTGGCCTTATGTTCCGAGGTCCTGTGATGGGTGAGCAAGCACGCAGGGGATAGGCTAGTGAGAGAGCCAGATGGTTCTGTGTAATACAGGGCAAAGGATCTTGAGACCTCTGGGAAAACCAAAAGGAGAAAGCGGATCCAGAGAAGAGGAGGCAAGGGAAAAAAGAATCAGCAGTGGAATCTTGTTAGAGGCAAGGCCAAGAAAGAAGTCCAGTGAACACAGATATCTAGTATGCTATGTTTTTCAAATGCTATATGTTATGTAACATAGAGCTCTCACTCCTACTCAGTTCCTCCCCACCCCCAGCCCCGCCTCCTTCCCCCATATCTTCAGTAAACACTACCAAAAGAGTACACACAAAAAAAATCCTCAGTGTTTATTGGATGTCTTGACAAAACCATTGAACGTACAATGTTCCAAATCTGCTTTGATGCAGCCTGAAACATAATCAGGGCATGGCTGAAGGGATAGCTGACCTTAGGTTGGTTACATACACAAAATCCATAAGTGGGGCAGATCCAGGTTTTCTGGAGACTAAAGTAACATAATTTGAGGGATTCTCTTTTAAGAAAAATTTCTACAAATATCCGAACTTAGCTCCATGGTCCATATAAGTGAGGGGTACTAAAACTAAAGCTTCATTTTCTTCGAAGTAAATCCACCTTTGCCTATAAGTTAGTCAAATTGTGAGGACTTTTCCTAAAAGAAATATGCATATTGTTCGAGACTGTTCTTCACAAAAGGCAAAAACCTCAGAACTCTGGATAGAGTGGAGAGGGGACGGGAATATATAAAAATAATGTTGTTTGTAAAGTCAGTGTTAGTCATTAATTATCTAAATCATTTCCTATATACCCACCATTACACATTCTTTTAATTAAATGCATGTCTGATATAGAAACCATCTCATTATGTGAGTATAATCAGATAGGAAGAGTTTATGTCGTTATATTTAAATACATGGTAATTCCCAGTGTTGAGGTAAGTATATATAGAATGTTGATTGCACTGGTTTCCAGTTACTCTTATTAAGATTTGCATATAATTTGCATGAATTATAGTGCACGTTATTATTATAATTATAGGTGTAAAATAAGCAGAAAGTAGATTGGGCTTGTTTTACTAAATTCTTCTAACAATGAGAGATGCGTATCTGATAAAGAAGAAAGAGATGTCATTGTTGTCTGCATGCTTTTGCCACCCAATTTTCCTAATCTATGCCTTTCCTTCAGCTCAGTGCCTCTTCTACAAGAATTTTCCACTGCGAATCCATTTGAAAACATCAGAAGAACGTGAAAAGCATGTTAAAGAAGCAGATTTTTAATCTGCATATTCTTTTTTCAGCTGCATTCATGTTGACTTTGGGTTAGATGATAAGGCTCAAGGAGCAGCTGGAAATAAAACTCCTTTTGATGGTTTTGCTTTGCCACAGTACGAGGGATGCTGGCCCAATCTCCCTTTCCCTTTCTCTTGGCAACAACCTTGACTTTTCCTTTGAAGGATCATATCCCTTCCTGTTCTTCTCGTCCCGTGGGGCTATCTCAAGGGTGCTGAAAGAAGGGCATGTGACCCAGGCCAGACCAATTGGACTTTCTTTCCTGGGAGGCTGCACCTATTTATACCATCATGAAAAACAGATAGAATCCATCGGGGCTGAGTTTTTCCAAGGGCACTGTCCAGAGAAGACAGTGTCAGTGAATTTTCCTGAAGGTTCCCTGGAGCTATTCCCACTCCTGTCCTTCCAGAGGTTTGATGATTCAGCAATTCCTTGGATCTATGAGCTATCCTTATCCTTCCTACAAAGTCTTTGTATGCTTAAGTCAGAAAGAGTTGGTCAATGTGCCCAATCGTGGGGAGAGAGGTGTTGACCTCTGTGATAGAGGACAGTCTATCACGACGTTAATGGAGTCTCACTTTCTGATTTCCAGTCATGTTCACGTCACTCTATCATCTTGCAGCTACATTTGATGTAGATCTGAATACAGTCATAAAAGTAAAAATCCCCTCCCCTTCAAAAGACCTCCCACGCAAAATTTAAAAGCATTTGGTTCCTTTCATACTTCACCAAATCTGCCATTCCATGTTTAAAAATACAAGCAAGATGCAATATGAAAATAGTAGCGTCTTACATGGAAATTCCCTAAAGAAAATTGATTTTTTTTCAAATGCTTCTGAGGCTGGATGAATTTTGGGGTTAAAAAATTATCCCTTGTGGCTTGAGATCTCACTGAGATTTTTCTTTAAATCCTCTGTAAGATCTAATTTGCAAGTTTACATTCACTCTTGGGGGACTTTTAGTTAAAAAATGATTAACTAATTTTTAAATTAGGTAAATATATTTTTGGCAGATTTGCATTTGTGTGTATGTTTGCATAACTCAAAAAAGATTAATTTTGACAAATTGAATTTAGAAAACCAGTTACCTCTAATAGCAGCCTAATAGCTTTATCTACTTAAACAACAAAAATGAGTAGATACAGAGAATTTTCCAAACGCAGCAATTTCCTAATGTTTTCACTACCAGCCTAAGAGTTTACCATAAGACACTCAAATATGCACAGAGGAAGTGAGCCCTCTAAGGGATTACTCAGATGAGATGACCACTCACCTACCTTCTTATATCAGATCATGCTGGAGGCAGGCCTCTTCTCTCCCCTGACCAAGGCAGGACTTAAATTCAGCAACTGCAGAGGCATCTGCTGTAATGACTTCACTGTAAGTTTTCCAGAGTTGGGCCAAATGTATTTCTAGGCTTGTATATGAAAGCACTTTTAAAACAGCAAAGTAGATCTATGTCCAATGGAGTAGTATATTAAATATTCATAAATTGCGAATAATTACAAAACAATCTTTCACTTTTTCTGCCTGTAATTCTGGATCATTCAAATTAGAACAAGCTCCATCAAGAAGCAGTCTACCTGATCTTTTAGAGACTACTTACTAACCATACTTCTAGCCAGGGTGTGGGAACAGAAAGTGTATGGTTTCAGCAACACCTATAAACTTCTGGGTAACATTTGCTGATACTGAGATTATGCAGATAATGTACACCATGGTGTCAAAGAGAAATGCAAATGATAAAAATCTTAGTGACACTCATATTTTGGGTCCCCTTTAGAAATCAAAGTTGAAGTAGAATATTAATTGGTTTCATTAAAGTACTAATGTGAGTTATGGGGTAGGGAGATGACATCTGAAAATGTGATTTTGTTACTTATGTAACAGAGATGGTACACAGGGCCATGTTTCCACATGTCCCAGCTCTGGGAAAGAATATCAAGTTGTTTCTCTTAAGTCACACAAAATAAAGGCATTAACGTTTTCTCTCTCATGTCACGCAGCCCGCTATTTGTCAAGGGCTAAATTTCTGTTTCAATCTGTATTCTGTAGACAGGTTTGGGAGTGACATTGGAACTTGTAAGTGTTCCAAGGGAGAGATCCATACTGAGGGGTTTAGAGAGAGCTGAACAGTTATCACTTTTGCCTATTACATCAGCTCTTGCTGGAGTTTCTCACCAGATACCTCCTAGAAGGATAGCTATTGTGGCTCCTCTCCTGTTGTAGGCACAGGGCGCATGGATGGGGATGGGCAGGCATTGACTAAGCCACCATGCCCTCAATACTGCTCATACGGCAGAAGCTGGCAGATTCTCAAGGTGCCTCTGCTCTTCTTCATGTGATTCGTTCCAAGCCTGTTGCTTTCATTGCACAGCTCACAGGCTTCCTCAAGTGTCACAATCCATGCATACTCCTAGCACCACCTCCCAATGCTGACCAATCTAATCCTAGTCTGCCAGAGCTCTTCATTCATTTTCTTCCCTGGTAATTGTGTGTGTGTATGTGTGTGTGCATGTCACTCTGTTGCATTCCTCCTCAAGTAAACTTTGCATTCTTATAAATGACATTTGCTGGCATACTAGTGCACCCCACACAATCTGCCCTTCCCAGGATATGGGAACAAAGTTAACATCTGGAATCTGTTTTTTCAGAGTACTAACTACCCAAGAGCATGTGGGTTGGACCTAAATCCTGGTGAAGTGCCCATATTTTTCTACTAGAGAATCACTACTTGTTTTCTTAGAGCACTCTCCTTTCTCCCAGCATCATTGACCACATCCACTCCACCCAAAGCAGATTGCTAGGCTCAGGTGTAGGCCTGGCTTCCCCTGACAGTGGACAAACTTTGGGTAGTCCTTGCTCAATAATGATGAGCAGCTTTCTTGCCTAAAGGCAAAGAAAAGTATTGGGTGAAATACTAACCCAATCTATTGCCATTCCCTCCTCCTCCCCAGAGTCACTGGGTCTCTGAGGTGTGGTCACCTAGTTTGAAAGGTAGTTTCCGGCTCCACTTTCTGGGCCCTCTCTCACTTTCCCCCAGATATCCCAAGCCTGCTTTAACATCTCAATTCCCAGCTTTAAGATCTCCTCCTTGCCTAATTATTGGGCCAATCTCTCCCTTCAAAGTGAAGACCCTCTTAATATGCCCCAGCCCTCCACATGTCTTATCTAAGATCATACAGCATTCCCTCTCCAAGAAGAGATTTAGTACTTTCAACACTTCAATCAATATCTTTCCATTCCCATCCCTTTCTGTGATAACACTCTCAATCATGGGTTTATGACAGTCTCTGTTCCAAAATCAGCAGGGACTTCTGAGAATTTACTTCATTGCTGTGCACCATTTTTTTCCTAGGGTCACAACTCTGATTTCAAGTTGACTTGTTCCTATTCTAACCTAGGATTATGTTAGTCTGTGGAGCAGGTGTGCCTTATACAGGATTCTTCAGAATTCCAGACAAGAGTCCATGTGGAAGAGACATGAATTTCAACAATCACAAAAGGTGAGTATGGACAGGTAGCACTTTATATTTTCACAACTAAAGATATCGCATACACTCCTTCTTGTCTGCTGAGGCTAAAGACTTCATCATTCCAAGTGTGAATATTAAAGAATGTTAAAAATAATAGATGTCAACTATTCCCACATTTCGGTTCCTATGGTGGAGGCAGTGAAAAGAGAAAAAAGCGTGCACACGACCATTGGCTCCTAACCCACTACTGTGTGTAAATGGAGGAGTCTGGAATCTTCACTGTCACCTCTACTCAAGTGAGAAGAGCTTCAAAGGGACCAGTCACAAAGCTTCCCATTCACAGATGGGATTAAAAGGGTTCTAATGCAACTAAACTTTGTTCTTCTCTCACAACTTTCTTTGCATAACTGTTCAGTGTGAGAAGGCTTATTTATTCACACTACTTTAGATGAACTCTAAAGCAGGCCCCATAGGTTATCTGACTTCTCTCAGATAATGTCCTCCAGTCATGTCAGTGCTGCCTAAAACAGACCTGTTTTAGTAATTAATGTGTGCTCCAATGTAATAACCAAAAACCCAAATTTCATTCAGAGTTAAACCTTCTACATCCTCCAGCTCAAGCCAATGGTGAGTGGGAATCCAGGAGTGGAAAAGGAGGCAGAAGGCAGGTTCCTCCTTCTTTATTCTGTCAGCATCTCCAGGAATATGCCCAACTTACTGGCTATAGTTTCTGACCCCTCAGGGCTTGCCAGCATAGTAAGAGAGAGGAGTTAATGGCAGGAAAAAATGTCCCCCAATTGGCTCCAATCTGGAATTGGTTTCCACAGGGATTGGCAAGTGTTTAAAATGGATTCTTTCTTCCGTGGGTGTTTCTTCATAGGTTCTTTGGCAGCATGCTCTATGCCAGTGCTATATCTGTTTGCTCTCAGACCCATCCCCTACTCCACCTGCTCTATATTTCAGCAGAGCTAGCTTCTTTGGCTTTGGCCATTTGGAGGTTCTCAACGGGGAAGAGAAGGTGAGAGGGAAGGGAAAAGCCAGGGTACTTCTCCCCATCTCACTTCGCCTCTGCTGGCCTCTCCCGCACTGGCTGTGCTTCCTCAGAAGCTCAGTTCCTACTGAAGAGCCCCACTCTGATTCCAGCTTCTTTCTAGCGGCCCCAGCTTTTGGGCTCCAGTAACACCACCTCTCACTTTGTCCTCCAACCTCAGGATGCAGTGGCTTCATGCTCTTGCCAATCTCTGGATTACCTCTCCATCCCCTGTTTGATTCTCAGCTCCTCTGTCACCTGTATAAACAAATTCCTGCAGTAAATTTCCTCCACTAGAATACTTGAAGGTATTTCTGTTTTCCTAGTTAGACTCTGATGATACACCCCAACACACACTCACACTGCCTCCCCTATTACTAGAACTTCACTTTCAATCCTCTGACCTGGGAGTGTACTCACCACTAGCTAGCCAATTGCAGCTTCTCTCTCCATCCCTGGTCACTGTGCACACTTGAGCATCTTTCAGTTGAGGTCTCCTTTCCCTTCCAATGCCATCTTGCATGGAATCTAAGATGAGCCAACTGCACACGTCCTAGATCTGATCCTCAAGAAAAACACACATAGAAACTGTCAGTGGAAGTCTAATTGCTTTCTATCTTAGCCTGAGTTCCCCTGAAAGCAGACACTGAGACAAAGCCTTCTCTATGAGCACTTAATCTGTGAATATGATTCCAAGGAATAGGAGTGAAGGATGAGGGAATGAAACAAGGATGCCACATTAGTTTCCTATTACTGCTGTATCACATTACGACAAATTTAGTGTCTTAAAACAACAGAGATGTATTATTTTATATTTCTGAGGTAAGAAGTCTAAAACCGATCTTATGGGTTAAAATCAAGGTGTTGTCAGAGCTGGTTTCTTCTTGAGCCTCTGAAAGCAGAGTCCATGCCCTTGTATTTTTCAGATTCTTGAGGCTGCCTGTATTCCTTGACTCATAACCCCTTTCTTACATCACTCCAACCTCTTGCTCATCATACATTCTACTACCGCTAACTCTATTGCCTCCTTCTTATAAAGACCCTTGTGATTACATTTGGATCATCCAGATAACCCAGGATAATCTACCCATATCAAAATCCTTCACTTCATCACATCTGAAAAATCCCTTTCACCATATAAGATAACATATTTACAGATTCTAGGGATAAGAACATGGCCATCCTTGGGGTGTCATTATTCAGCCTACCGCAGATGCACTGGTCACTGCTATGGGCAATTCGTTCCAGCAGAACCTTTTAAGTAGTCTAATGAAATCCATCTCAGAACCATTCACCTAGGGCAAGAAAGGGAGACAAAGTTATCTGGCAGCACCCATCCCCTATTGATCAAGGTTGTCCCCAGGGTGTTAACTCTCCCACGAGTCCAAGAGAGATGTGCATTAGCGCCCGGTGGGGTCCTACAGCATCCCATGCCACAGCCTCAGAGAAGCCCCAGCAGAGGAAGTAAGAGGTTCAAGGTAAGGTAGAGTCAATTTTTACTTCCCAAAATTGGTTGAAGCCCACATGGCTGGAATAAGAAATGAAGCCTAGAGAATTTGAAAAGATACATAATAGGTGTCCAATTCACTTCCCCACTCTAATCCAAAGACACAGACAGCTTTAACCAGTTTGTCTCCCTTTCTCAAGCATGAGTCATGCGTTACTCTACTCTTCCTTCCTTAGAACCTGTGGGGGATCAGAATTGGCCACCCCAAAATGTATCTCTTTGGCATGATTATTTTTAAGAATGAAAGACTCTGAAGGAAACTTTGACCTTCCCGCTAACTGCCTGACAGAATTTAAGATAGAAGACCTGTTCCAGGAAGGAGCTAATGCCATAACTATAGTATGATATAAACTAGGTGTGTTGGACAGGAGGATCCTTGCTAAGCCCATTTTTATCAATGTTCTCCCATGAGTCTCATTGTCCATAGACGGCCCAGCAAACACTTGTTTTATCAAACATTTTCTTTTCCATCTCCATGTGAATTGCTTTCCTCCCCTTTGAAGTCCCAAACCAATACCCCCCAAATCTTCCTTTGTCTTTAGCTAAAGATGGTATTTAAAGTGGTGGATTCAGCCATTTTGGTGAGTTACTCAGTTTTCCTGGGTTTCTCCCGTGTATACATGTTATTAAACTTTGTTTGATTTTCTCCTGTTACTCTGTCTCATGTCAGTTTAATTCTTAGACCAGCCAGAAGGACCTAGAGGGTAGAGGAATTGCCTTCCTCCCCTACAAACCCTTCTCACAGGGCTTCAGGTGAAGAGGAAGCATCCCCATGGCCACAACTCATGGAGGTGGGGGGAGGAGAGTGCAACCTTTTCAAAAGTCTAAAAAGACAGAATCAGAATACTTCTCTAGTGACTACTACAAGAAACTGATAACAAAAGGAAGCTCCCAAAGATTCAACTAAGACACCAAGAAAGGCAGTTAAGGAAATTATTCTCCACCTAGTTAGAGACAATGCTTACTGAGACTTCAAACTCTTCTCAGAAAGCCCTAGGGAGAGAGGTACCAGAGAGGGGGCATTTGAGCCCTGACCGGGAGTATTTCTAAAATGCTGCCAGAATGGTGCAATCAAGAGGTGGGAAAGATAAGCTATTCAAGTCATTCATGTTCTCAAGGATAACTACTCTATGACTAACAAGCATCTGGACTTGTTGAAAACATTAGGCCTGACTTCATTCTTCTACCATTTATCAGAAATGGGAGAAAAGTATCTGTTTTTGTCTGGGGACTCAGGTAGAGTGAAGAGCAACACCATCACACTGAGGATCCAGTGTGAACTAAGACAATACTGTCTCACTTATCAGCTAGGCAAAGATTAAAAGGACAACAGTTTTGGAAAGGGGATGAAAAAATGGTCTTTCTGACAAACACTCAGAAAGTATGAATTGATAGTTTTTTGAAAGCTAATCTGGCCTTATGTATTAAAATGTGACAGGTGCAGGTTCTTTGACTCAGAATTCTACTTCTGGAAAAAAATATCTTATAGAAATACCTAAACAAATGAGCAGAAAGGTATATTAAAGTGTGTTTATTACAACATCACTTTGAATTGGAAACCATCTGAGAAGTTGTTTTAGAAAAAGAAGAATGAGTTAGTTCTTTATGTAATGACATGGAAGGGGCTCATGATAGACAAAGAGAACCGAGCAAGTTGCAAAACAGTGGGTGTGTTATGATCCAATTTATATTTAACAGATAATAATATTTGCATATGTGAAAGCTTACGTATGATTTGACTATAATGTCACATCCTTGATTTGTTATAGAACGGACTTTGGGTTATATTGTCCCCATCACAGCCAACATCAGCTTCACAAAAGAGAGGCTGTAGCACCAAAGCTGCTTTCTTTGTGCAACTTCCTCCTTTGTTTCTCATAATAACCAGCAAAATGGGTGATTAAAACAATACCAATGAATATGAGCTCTGTGTTAACGAGAGCATTGATAGTGCGAGGAAGAGAAAATCCATTCTCTTGAACAAAAGCTGTGTATAATCAAATGCTAGATATGCCCAGTGATGTTTAGGTTTTGTTGCTATTTTTATAACTCTAAGAGTTACTGAAATTCCTATAGGTAAAAATTAATTTCGCTTTAAAATTCTGAACTCTTTACTTCCAAACTCTTTTTCTACTAAAATAGTTTATAATGTGATTTTTTGTAACAGCAAGACAAGATTCCTGAAGAAGGCAATTATTGAGCTATAGTAGAATAAATTTATGTGTGTTTCTAAAAACCTAAGGAGTCTGAAGACTTCAGGCTAAACGTGGCAGATACAACATGGATGTTACTCTCTTGCAAAACCCCACTAAAATAAGACAGGAGGAATAAAATCCAGATGTAAACCCACAAAGACCAAAAGAATGTAAGAGGATACAATAGTGAAAAAGAAGTGTCAACACATTTTTGGAAGATGGAAAAGCGTTAAAGAACAGAGAAAGCTGAACAACAGGTGCCTGGCTTGGTCGCTTGGTGGCGGATGGGAGAGGAGGCTAACGTGAAGCAAGTCACTTCATTCCACAAAATTCAGAAAGACTAAGTCACTAGGTGCACAGTTGCCTTAAAAAGTTGGGCAGGGGATTTCAGACAGCAGGAGAGTCTGAAAGTCCATAATAGAGATGTTCGACCTCTGGATCCCTCCTCCTCTGACACATCCAGGCAATTGCAGTGGATCAGAGCTCAGAAACATGCAGCAACTCCTTCTATTGCTTCCCCATGCACAAGATACCGAAACTCCTGCTGCAAGAGAGTTAGGGGTAAGATACTCCCTGGAGGGAGAATGGCAAAAAGTTTGGGGCTGCCACTTGCATCTTTGTAATCCTGGGAAGACTGCCACCATCCCAGGAGGAGGTAGGAGGAATCCAAGAGAGTGGAAAGGGCCAACGAAAAGCTTGAGATCTTCTAAGGGAGAAGACCAGAGCATTCTCCAGGGGAACCAGAATTTAGTTCCAAGACTGAGAAAGCAAAGCTATTTAATGGGCATTATACTAATGATATCATTTCCCTTTACAACTGGTTTTGCCCAAAAGTCGCATTCCACAGTTTTGAGAGCACCAAAAAAACAGAAAAATTTAAGAAAGAAAATGACTATTTTCTACACTGGGAGAGGAAAAGAAAAAAAGTTTTTTAATCTAAGATGGCTGAAGACATCAGATTTAAATTCCAGACTTGTAACCTACTGCAGTCAGCAGAAAACCCCGCCAACACAGACAGCTTATTTGGGAAATACCCAAAGCAGCAAAATCCTAGAGCAAGTCTGTGTATATCGCTTGTCCTTGGAATCAGATAGAAAGAAACCTGGGGACATACCATAATCTCGCTTTGTCTGCAGGGGACGCATTCCAAGACTTCCAGTAGATGCCGAAAACCATGGATAGCACCAAACCCTATACATACTAGATTTTTTCCTATACATACAATTTGGGGTGCAACAGCAAAACTAGCATGAATTTCTTTCTCCTTCTTCACAATTTCACAGATAGAAGATTCATTCTTACCATAGATCTTAGTGACCTCACCATACAATTATTTTCTTTCACCATTCACCCTTTCACTTAAAGGAAGCACTTTGGTGCTTTCTCTTTGACATATCTGAATTGCCAGTATTACTACTCAAACTTTGGGGCCATTATTAGGTAAAATAAAGGTTACTTGAGCACAAGCACTGTGATATCTGGACAGTTGATCTGATAACCGAGACGGCTACTAGGTGACTAATGGACAGGTAGTGCATACAGCGTGGATGCAGCAGACAAAGGGATGATTCACATCTCCGGCCGGACTGAGGAGGATGGGACGAAATTTCATCAGCTACTCAGAACAGTGAGCAATTTAAAATTTTTGAATTGTTTATTTCTGGAATTTTCCTTTAATATTTTTCAACTGTAGTTAACCACAGAAAGCAAAACTGCAGATAAGATGGGTACTACTGTATTGTGGTGACCCAAAACTTCAGTCAGTATGCACAAGCCAGTATGCACCACAGTTAGAGAACCATCCAGAACTATCCAGTGTTATAGAAGACATATTTTTCCATGTGTGAGTTTTCTATTCAAACCCATTCAGATCAAGAGAGGAAGATCCTATAAGAAGTGTTCGCCGAATGTGGTTACAAAAGTCTAGGACCCAAGAAGAACCACAATTTGAAAAATTCAACAAATTTAACTCAACTTCTTGGTGTCAGTGAAACCTGAGTCACCATATGATCGATGTTAGAATCTATCCCCACCTAGCTGTCTCAGTTATCTATTGCCACAATACTATTATACAAATACAACCAAAAAACCTCCGTGTCTGCCAATAAGAAGCATTTATTTTGCTTCCTTCCCTTTTTAGGCCATTTGGGTAGTCCTGCTGCTCTGGGATGGCCTTAGCTGACCTTGGCAGGACTTCCTCATGGATCTGCAGTCAGCTGGGGCCTGGCTGTCTTTTATGGCCTCTGCATTCAGCTGGGATATCTCCTCTCTGATTCATGTGGGCCCTCAATCCAGCAGGTTAGCCCAGCCTTGTTCTTATGAAGGAGGCCAGGCTCCAAGAAAGCAAGCAGCAGCATTCAAGGCCTCTTGGGGCCCAGATTCAGAAAGTGCACATTTTCATATCTGCTGCATTTTATTGGCCAAAAAAAGTCACAAGGCCAGCCCAGATTCATGGGTGGGGAAATAGACCACCTCTTTATAGGAGGAGATACAATTTCACATTGCAAGGAGCACAGTTACAAGGAGGGGTGATAAATGGAAGCCATTAGGGCAATTAATCTGCCACACTGGCACCCTGACATAATAGAATTTGTTCTATGAGTAAATCAAGAGAACTTGGTTAAAGGCAATGTGATATCCTGGAAGGGAAAAAAATGAGAAAACTGCTGAAATCTGAATAAAGTCTGTATTGTAGTTAATAGTAATATTAATTTCACAGTTCTGACAAATTCATCGTGGTTATAAGATGTTAAGAGGAGAAGCTAGGTGAAGGACATATGGAAACTTTACTGTCTTTGAAACTTTTCTGCAAAACTAAAATTAATTCAAAATAAGAAGTTTATTTTTTAAAGGACATTACGAAAAAGAACCTGGAGTGCAGACCATTTGGTGCAGACCTTAACGGCGTGCATCACTGAGTCATGGAGAACGCTCCATCCTATGTTCAGAAACCCCTGTGACCTGGGAAACTGGCAGCATGTGGGGCACTGAAAAGCCAGAGCAGGTGGCTTGGCTGAGGCCACGTCTCTGCAGACCTCCCAGGCAACAGCTACACTGAGCCTCAGGCTTCAGCAGGGGAGGCACCAGGCTCAGCAGGGCAAGTGGCTGTGCCAGCATCCTTTCTCAGTGTGACTGAAGGGGTGTTGACCCAGCTGGCTATGGTGGTTAGAGGAAATGCTGCATGGTCACAAGTCTGCGGTGCTTGGGGAGTCTCTTTCTTTTCCTTCTGGCTTTGTGAGAATGACAATTGTGATCTTCTTTGTGCTATAGCTCTGAGTTTCATGTGGAGGCCAAAGGAGACAGGTAAACACATAATTATGGTACAATGTGATGAGGCCCATGTCACATGGCATGGCATATGTTTCTTGTCTGTTCTGCTTGCTTCCTTCAGGAAACCCCAACCTCCTTCCAGGGTGATTAAGATGAGGTGTCTCCTCCACCCCAACTCCTGTGTGCCCCAGAGGTAGGCATATAATGTAGGATACAAACCTGGTTGCTCAGAGAACCCCTTCCCTCAGGCACTGCAACTGGTCAAGGGAGAGGCACATGCCCCAAGGTGGGCTAATCAGACTCTCTCCATCATATTTGAGACAAGGTCTCCAGGAAAAGAAAAGTCTTTCTTTCTCTGGTACTAGAAGCAGTTATAAAAATACAGATGTCTGAAGCTAAAGACTACCAGAAGAAAGAATCAAGATATAGAGAGAAAATCATTATAATGCAGTTTAAACCCTTGGATGCAGCCAAACTTGAGGCCAAACAGAGACAACTCTTAGACTTCCATACGCAAAGACTGATTTTTCCGTTTCAAGGGGAAATAATAATGGGATGCAGGAAGAGCCAGAGCCCTGTGGAAACCTCATTTCCCAGATCTTCACCAAACACTACTGGCTGTATGCTTCCTACCTCAAAATTTCCCCATTTTAAAGAGACATCCATGAGGACGAACCCGCCTCATTAACCCAGCCCACTGTTCAAGGATAGGGACTGAGAGGCAAGCAGGTAAAGACTTACTGCCAAGAGAGCGAAATTCCAAATCCAGGTTGGATTCAAGGACCATACCATGGTCTGATTGCTGGTCTTGGTTGCTAGCCCACTGGGTCACCAGAAATTGAATAGGCTGGCCTCCCTCTGAGATTTTAAGGAAGTGTTATTTCCAGAAACTCTTCAAGCCCTGCAAACAGGCTTGTGATTGATTGCTCAACTCCTAAGGCAATCTCTAGGCCCCCAAACCTGCTTGCACCGAAAGGAAATAGGCTACAGTTCACCAGAAGCTCTTCCTGAACTTTGTGAGTAAGTTCAAGGAAAGGATTGCAGGAAGCCATATATTAGCCTGCCTCTGGCCCAAGCCCCAATGCAGCATGATCAGCAACAAAATGAATAGTGCATTTTCCTCTCCATCTGGCTTGTGTGTCTAACCCACAATTGGTTCGGAATCTGGAAAGGAAGAATGGTAAGTAATTAAGCTCTGCCTCAAACCCCAACACCAGGGAGTTGGTCATTTATCCTGAAGGCATTAGGGAACAGTAGGGACTTATCACCAGTTTTAAGCAGATTTAAGGCAGATAAGACTTGTGGTGTGTTTTGTAAAGGCAGCATGGGGGATCAGTAGGAAGGGAGTAAGTCTGGAAACAAGAACAAACAATTGAGTAAGCTACAGCAATAGGAAAACGAATACAGGCTTGAACTACAGAGTTGCAGTGAGTATGGAGAAGCGCTGAGGGACACCGCGATTATGCAGAAGATGAAGCGCTCACCAACACAGGAAATACAGCAAACAGAATCCATCCTGCAAGAGATCACCAAGATTAAACTTTGCGGACTGGAAATGGATACAGGTCACTCGCTTTGTTTTTGTTGGAGGGAAGGAAGAAGCAGACAGCTGGAATTCTGTCCGAAACAGAAGGAAAGATTTTAAAATCTCTGTTTATTTTACACTTGAAAAGGATTTGTCCTGAAAATTGCCAAGCAGTATAGATGCTCTTAAGGGATTTTGGCAAGATATACACAAAAGAATGCCTTGGCTAGCTGCTGAAATGCAGCCCTGCGGGACCTTACACCATAGCAGGCGCTTAGGAACCTCCAGGTTCATTGCACAAGGTTTTAGGTTAGATAATGAAGCTAATTTCCCTCTTTCTGGTTTCCCTTTAACCCGGATGAGAGCATACTGCTCAGTAATCCTAAAGGACTCAGCAGACTACAGAAACACACAGATCAGAAAAACTTGAAACACATTTTTGTGATTTTTTAAAGCCGGAAGAAGTGATTACCTGCCCAAGGGAGTTTAGCATCAGTCCTGATCCTTCAACAGTCCTGTTCCTCGCTGGGATTCTATTAAATACTGCATTCCTCCTCTATCACAGTTTCATGTTAGTCTCTAAATAGTTCTCCCCTAGTGCTGAATAAATATCGCCTGGCAAATATAGACTCAGTTTGGCAGTTAGAGTTTGTCCACCCTATAGGGTCGACATAACGGTTAAATAAAATTTTGCAGGTTAAGCACTTAACTTAGATCCTGCCATATAAGAAGCAATCACATATGGTGGCTATCATAAATTACATATAGCATTGAAAATTCTGGCTTTAGCTACAGACTAGCAAAAAAACATTTTGCTATACAACTATACGGTAATCCACCCCTATTTTCACTCCAGTTTGTACTTCTTCCTCCCTTGATGCATCCCCAGAATTAAATTTATCTTAAGAGTTCAGGAACTTAAGTTAAAAAAAAAATTCCGTGGTAATCAAAACACCACCCAAGCATTCTTTGGCTAGGTCCAAGTTTATTATTCACTAGCACACTTAGGCTGCTAACCCTTTGCAAAGAGTAAAAATTGTTTCTCATCATCAGTAAGAGAGCTTAAAGTTGTTTCCCAGAAACAACTTAGAGTTCCTACCCCAACTTGGCCAGTTGCACTTGAATTCAGGGTTTCCGCCCTAGAAAGAATGTGGTTGTATCCAAGAGGAATGAGTCACTGAATTCTAAGCAGAAAAGTTTTCATTCCTTTAAGAGGAGCAGGGAAGAGTTCCATTTTTATGGTGAAATAGTACTTAAAGTGGACCAGGATGAGAGCTTTTCCATCTCATTTCTTTTTACTCTAGTCTGGCAGTGAGGAGAGGGAAGGAAGAATTGAGAAGAGAGAAAGAATATTTGAACTCGGGCAACTGGTGACTTAGGGTTATGGGTTTACCAAGTCATCTTGGCCGAAAAAAAAAGTCGTTGAGTAACAGGATGGACGATCAAGTTCCTCTGGGGTGCTCATTCAATGCTTGTCGGCTGTCTATAGGGAGCCTAGACCTCATCAAGGCCTGCTGATCTAGCTGTTGCTGATAGCTGTATAGACTGCATCCCTTCTCTACCTTCTTTGGACTCTAGTGATAAAGCTTTGCCATTATTTTTGAGATTTGCAAGAGTTCATCATCTCTTAATGTCAGTCATGTGAAGATGAGTTTTTGTTGAGTAGTTTGTTGAAAGAATGAAATTTTCAGATGGATTTATGAATATGTGACTCCCATAGGCTTTTGGGTTTCTTTTTTTTTTTTTTTGAAATATCATTGCTGAGGATGGGCCAATTTAATTTGGTCAATGCACTTCTATATAATACTTCCTTGAATCATCACATCTACTTTGAAAAAGGTAAAGTCAATAACATTAGTGCCATTTGATAGAATCATGTAACAGGCATGTAATGAACACCCACTAGAATGCACACTGCTCTGTTAGGTTCTTTGGGAAATACAAAGTTCAGTAGCACATAATCCCCATTCTCCAGTAGCTTTTCATCAAGAGGAAAGACAAAGCAAAAGCACATATAACTACAATACAGAGTGGGCTATGAAAAGCTTTTAGTTGATTTCCATAAACTAATGGAAAAACACTGAAGGGTTATATGAAGAAAAGTGAAACAATTGTAACTGCATTTTAGAAAGATGGCCCTGCTGGCAAGATGGAGAACAGATTTAAAGGGAATAAGGGAGGCAAAAAGCAGTAGGAGCCACTGCGATAATTTAGGCAAGATACAAAGGAGGCCCACCATAATGCACGGAGTACAGAGAGAATGCAGAGAATGAGCAAGAAGATTTTAGTCAGGTGAGGTTAACAGGACTGGCTGCAAATGACGGGTTGTTGAGGGACAGTGAGGGAATGTGAAAAGGAGCATCAAGACCTCTGCCTTCGGCAGCTGGGTGGGAAGCAGTGCCGTTCACCGCTGGCAAGCATGGCAGAGATGGAGAAGGGCATTTAGGCCAGGCCAAGACAAAAGAGCATGGGAGGTCCTTAGGGAATGACACCCAGGACAGAGTGTGGGCTACACGCATCAGCGTCATAGCAGACCAAGCGGGGAAAGCAGGTTGTGGGATACGAATGCCAAGCAAGGAGTTTGACTTTAATACAATGAGCAAGGGAGAAGCTTTTAAGCAGAACATCATTGAAGCAGTTCTCTTGGAAAACTAACCTGCTCAACAAAGAGATGAAAATTCTAAAAGGTTAAGTGGTAAGACACCTAGTTAGTGTCAGAGATGGAAGTAAGATGCAAGTCTTTGTTCTACTGGTCCCTTCTGTACAGAGGAAGAACCTTGCCTGCTTCTCAGAATTCTAAATATGTACTCCTCTCTCCAAGAACTCATCCTCCCTTACTGAGTCCCCAGCCTTTATATTTAGCTGAGGTCAGACATTTAGCACATTAAGAGAATGGATGCCGACTTCCACTATTTTTTTAGCAGCAATCAAAGAGCCCAGTCCAGTGATATTCTGATCATAGTTGCTCAAAAAAATACCTGTGATTGCTAAAGTCAGATAATGGCAATGCTCTTGTAAGACTCCTTCAAAGATAGGAATCTAGTGGTAATAAAAAGGGTGCAAAATACTTTAAAAATAATAAAATGGTTTGCAAACACGTCACTATTATAATAAGACAACAATAATGAGATACATTTTACTGAAGTTTTATTCTGTGATAGTGGTTATTTCATGCATCATTTTATTTTATCTTCACAAATAACTATGTGATAGATGAGGAAACTGAGACTTAGAAAGGTTAAATAATTTACTTACTGCCACACAGTAATGGTGGAGTCAGAATTTAAGCCCAGATCTAGCTCCAGAAATCAGCTTTTGAGTAGTCTGCTATTCTGCCCTTCGGAATAGTTTGTTTGAGAAAGCTCAAAAGAAGCTAGAGAGAGAGAGAGCAGCAGCAGAGTTTATATTTTTGTAAGGGCAATGAACAGTGACTTTCTTGTGGCTGTGTAGGCCATTGTAGCAGACAGTTGTCTTCTACTCAGAGCCACAGTGAGAACCTACCAACTCAAGTAATTTACAATTGCAACTGAACTATTTGGGAAGAACAGTGAGTTCCTATTACACTAGAAATAAAGACTGGGGAGGAGGTCAACATGAGAGAGGAGTGGACTGCCATCAACTTCACTTATTTTAAATAAGCACTTTGATGAACAAAAACAATCAGGAAATTAAAATAAACAAAATTCTAATCAGTGTGTGGGCTTTATGCCCACATGTGCTTGTGTGCCTGTATGCACTTGCACAGAACTTGAGGGGAATCACTGGCCAAAGTCAACATGAAGCAGTGGGCTTTCCTGTTAACTTCTCAGAGCTATTATTTTCATGACATAAAATGCTGTGTGTTGGCTCTTTGTTTTTATTAAAGCCTTTGGGTAGATTTTTTTATGAGTGCCATTATTTGCCAAAATAAAATTTAATATAGAAATTCCCATGGCAGCAAAATGATGAGTTTTTTGAAAGAACATGCTGTAATATAACTTTATCTTAACATCTCTCTTTACCATGTGTATTCATGAGCAGGCAGTGAATTTAAATCTGCTCCTTTCATAATCCATCTCTTGATAAGAATGAAGGTTGAGCTTGATAAGAGGTAAGGCTCGCAGGAGAGAAACTCCAATGCTGGGCAAAGCATTCATGTTAGTTGAGAAGGGATTATGGGAAAAAAGAAGCATAAAAAAAACCATGATCAAAGAAACATGATTAGAGCATGCAAAAATTAGCTGTTTTCCTAGTACTGATTCTTTAATTTTTGCCGACGTTATTGACCTAATATTCTCCATTTCATAGTACCATCTGGATTATATCAAAGTGTTGGCCCATTGTAATATCAATATCAAAGTAATTGTAATATCAAAGTAGGGAGTCATATGGTCAATCTATTAAGTTGCAAAGCGATTAGTTATATATGACTACCCCAAAATGAACAAGCACTGATTCAGAGAAGGAGTGTAGACAGAAGTAAAGGATGAGAATGAAAGAAAAAATGCAAGGAACGGGCAAAGGGACCACTCAGAAGCACAGGAAATGACTCCTATGCAAAAAAGCGCACGATTAAAGTTTATATTCAAGTTGTTATAAACAATTGAAGTAGTTTAAGAAATGAGAGTAAATCTCAAAGATGCCGTTACTATACCTATTTAAAACCATAAGTTAGATATAATAGTGAAATTAAATGCATTAAAAAAAGAGAAGAAATGGAAAATATCACATAAAGTAACGTGATAACCTCAATAATGTGCTGACCCTTGAAATGTAAATCCAGACAAAGACTTAAGGCAGCTTATTCCAGGATACCCAAAGGTAAAAGAAAACTTATTTATTGACATGACAGAATTATCTGAGATCAGATGAACATCGTTCATCATATGTTTTATAAATGAGACAAAGGTCTTTCACAAAAAAAAAAAAGAATCTTTATGCTTAGTATGTCAAACTAGTTGTTAAAATAAAAAAGATTCAGTCAAAGATATTACAAAAAAATATTTACAATAATTCTTCTTTTTCTGTAAATAGTGAAACTTGTAAACTTAAAAGAACTTATCATAGAATTGTAGATCTGGAAATATCCTCAAGCAGTTGTCTCAAAATCCACATTCTTCCAGACAGTAATGATTTCAAGCCAGGCAAAACTTAGTCCTATTTAACCTTTTCTTATAAAGCTCAGAAAAGGAGATGCTACAATCAGTCTTGAAAATGCCCATCAGTCAATTCTCAACAACCTTGAAAGATTATTTTTAACTCTAATGTGGGACCAATAAAAACACAATAATCAGCTTTCAGAAAAGACATTTTTTTCTAAATATTGTCTTTTGAAATTACAATAATTTGTTGCCTTCTTCTTCTGATTAAAAAATATAAATTATTTGTAACCCATTTTGTCAGAACAAAAAATTATTTAGATTAAGTAAAGAGACCAGCTGGTCCAAGGAGGCGCCTGGGAAAGACCCAGAAACACACCAGTCTGGCTCCAAGGAGACCTTGTGTCTGCTGTAAGCAAGCCATGAGATGACTGACTCACCTAGTGAATCACCACAGCTAATCTAGGTCTGGAAATGGCAATGCTGGAGCAATTAATGTGCCTGGGCACTATCTATAGCTGGAATCTTCAGCCATAGACTTCAAAAAGGCCCTCCACAGTCCAGCTTTTTTTTTTTTTTTTGGTGAGGAAGATTTACCCTGAGCTAACATCTATACCAATCTTCCTCTATTTTTTTTGTATGTCGGTGGCTGCCACAGCACGGCTGATGAGTGGTATAGGTCTGCATCCAGGATCTGAATCCACAAGCCTGGGCTACTGAAGCAGAGCATGCTGAACTTAACCACTATACCACAGGGCCAGCCCCGAGCCCAGCTTCTTTTTAACAGAGAAGATGAAAAGCTAAGAGAAATCTCCCTCCCTTCTTAATCAATGCCCCTAAAGATTTCAGCTTGAAGGCTGTAGAAAAGGCGAGAATTTGTGCTTTGTGGAAGTGACATCCTTGACAGCAACAAAGTCCCCTTCTGAATACTCCACATCAACTTTTACTCTCTGCCTCCTTTAAAGTTCTACCCCAGATCTTCTTACCCAAAATCAATTAGTAATTATCGTGCATCTGCCATCTGCCTGGAGTATGCTCTCAGTTGTTGAATGTAGCATAAAAGCAGTTTTGCTCAGCTTGTCACCTAAAAAAACCACAAAAGACAACCAAAAATATCTAAAAATATACAGAAAAATTTCCCCCTTTTGCAAAACACAGGAACTGTCACAGCCACAGACCACACACCCTGCGGCCAACCTGCCAGGCACCCTGCAATGTGGGCTGAGTCAGGTAGCCTGCCTAGGAGCACTGCTCCTTGGATATCAGGAAGGATGGAGACTTACCCTGCAAGAAGTGAGGGGCACAGCCAATAATCTTTGAACTGAAACTACGAGTTCTTGGCATGAGGACAGATTATGAGAGAAGCAGGGAATGTTCCTGAACAGTTATAGTGCAATGTCACAAAACAAGAAAAAGTAGGGAGCTTGAGGAAAAAGCATGACATCTTGCTTTTTATATGGGATGATCCAGCCTCTTATCCAAGAGAAACAGCCAGATGTGAAGCACAGTGGAGGGAGGAGAGGAAGCAGTGATGGGCAGAGAACAGTGAGCCTGTGATCCAAATGGCTTTGCTGTTAACTATACTATCTTCTGTTTACTGAATATCACAGGGAAATTGTGATCTAGGCAAAAGGAGAGTGTAATTTCTGGGAGGGAGAAAGTTTTCAAGACAAGAAACCCTAAGAGGGCAGTGGATATCCATGGTTCACTCCACCACTGCTACTGTCTCAATGTTACCCCCTTCTCCACACACATACACACTCACACACACACACATACACACACCAGGGCCAGGAGGAAGGTGAGGAAGGAGCCCAGGGAGACCCTGAAAGTGAGTTGCCTCCTTAAATTTTTCACTCCAGGCACCTTGCTTACCTCACCCTAATCCGAGTTCTGACACACACACACACACACATAAACACACCTATTTGTCAGTAAATATTTGGTCCTACTAAAAAAATGAGGAATAAATAGGGGAAAGGGAAAAGATGAGGATAAGAGATGAGTAACTCTCCTTGGTCTCATAGGAAAGAGAAGCAAAATTATTGAGGGAAGGGGAGAAAACCAAATGAGAAAACAGTTCAGAGAAGAGCTTGTTAGATTACAGAAGAATGTGTTATGTAAGTGAACAGAACTCAGGAAATAAATGAGAGAAAAATAAAAAGATTTCAGAGACGGAAACTACACTAGAAAAATGTAGATAATGGAATAAGCACAACTGAAACTATCCTCGGGAACGTCATAAATGTTGGCTTGAGAAAATTAAACAAAATCAGAGGGTAAAGAATAATATGTAAAAATAAGTCTAGAAAAAGTGATAGATATGGAAGACAGACAAAAGAAATTTAACATATACACAATTGTTCTTGAAGACAGAACAGAATAAATGCAACAGAAGGAAAAAAGTACAAAGATATCACAGAAAAATAAATAAATTTCTTTGAACTAAAATCCTTCCATATACAAATTGTCAGATTACAAGGAACTGTCAAAATGAGCCCAGTATGATCAACAGCAATATGTATCCTGGCAAAGTTACTGATCATCATTAAAAATTAACAAATGTTATTTAAATCTGGGAATACAAAGCAAGTAATTAACAAAAGAGACCCCAGATTTCTCCACGAAATTTCTCAAATCCAGAAAACAGTGGTGAAATATTTATAATCTTGAGAGTACATCTGAGCCAAGAATTTTACATACAGCCAATTTTTTCTTTAAGAACAAAAACAAAAGCAAAAGAGAGATCTGCTTAAATAGGTAAGAACTTGGAGAATCCATGCCTCTATGAGACCTAAAAAAAAAGTTAAAAAAACATAACTAGAAGGTAAAATCCAGCCAACTAAAAAGTGAACCAAAATAACTTACTTTGAAAAGGACTCCTGGTAAGCATTGAGTCAGTGTGTATATAGAACTATGCTTAGATCCAGCAATATCACTTCTGGGTATTTATCCAAAGGAAATGAAAACAACTTCTCAAAAAGATAGGTGCACCCCCATGTTCCTTGCAGCATTACTTACAACAGCCAAGACATCGAAATAAGCTGTGTCCATCAATGGATGAATGGATAAAGAAAATGCAATATATATATATATATAATATTATATATATTATATTATATATGTATATATAATTATTATATAATATTATATTGTATATGTATATATGCACTATATATATATATATAATGGAATATTAGTTATAAAAAAGAAAGAAATCTTGCCAGTTGTGACAATGTGGATGGAACTTAAGGGCATTATGCTAAGTGAAATAAGTCAGATAGAGAAAAACAAATACTGTATGATCTCACTTATATGTGGATCCAAAAAATAAACCCAAACTCATAGATACACAGAATAGATTGGTGGCGGCCAGAGGTAAGCGTGAAGAGGTGGGCAAAATGGGTGAAGGTGATCAAAAGGTACAAATTTCCAGTTTTAAGATAAATAAGTCCTGGGGATATAATGTACAGCATGGTAACAATAGTTAACAATACTATATCGTATATTTAAAAGTTGCTAAGAGAGCAGATCTTAAAAGTTCTCATCACAAGAAAAAAATAATTGTAACTATGTATGGTGATGGATGCTGACTAGACTTGTTTTGGTAGTCATTTGGCAATATATACATGTATCAAATCATTATGTTGTACACCTTGGACTAATACAATGTTCTATGCCAATTATATCTCAATAAATAAATAAATAGAACAATGCTTAAATAAAATACATATTTCAAAAATCTTGAAAATAAAAAACTTACAGTATGAATAACAAAAAGCTGGAGGAGAGGTGAAAGCTGGAGGAAGTGTGCTAATTTTTTAATCTACAAAGAGTCAATAGATAGTGTCTAAATTGGCATCTATAGTTTTAAAAAATGACTACATTCTCTCTATTTTCTTAGCAAGATTCCTTGAGAGTAAATTTGCCTTACAGTGAAAATTTATCTGAAGTTCAGCAATACTGTAATTTTGTTTCTTCTTTGTTTGGTTAAGTTAAAATAAAACAAAATTTAACGTATGCTATTTTCGAAGCATCCATAGAATAATCCCATTTTTCTAAAAGTGTTTATATCTCTACATGTCTATCTTTCCAATATACATAGAGAGGTGTCTAAAATAACCACTGGTAGTGCAATTTAAGAAGATGTTTAATTTCAGTTTTGTTCATTTCAGTATTGCTTGATTTTTTATGGTAAACAAGTATTATTTTTTTTAAAGTTAACGTCGATATTCTTTTTTGAAAATTATTTTATTGAGGTCATATTGACTTATAATATTGTGTAAACTTCAGGTATACATTATTATATTTCAGTTTCTGTATAGATTGCATTGTGTTCACCACCAATAGTCTACATTTTATCTGTCACCATTCATAGGTGCCCCTTTACCCCTTTTACCCTCCCCCTACCCCCTTACTCTCTGTTAACCACTAATCTGTTCTCCTTATCTATATGTTTGTTTGTTTATCTTCTACATATGAGTGAAATCAGACAATATTTGCCTTTTTCTGTCTGACTTATTTCACTTAGCATAATACCCTCAAGGTCCATCCAAGTTGTCACAAATGGGACAATTTTGTCTTTTTTATGACTGAGTAGTATTCTGTTGTGTGTGTATGTATATATATATATATATATATATATATTATATATACGTGTATATATATATATGTATGTATATACCACATCTTCTTTATCCATTCATCCACTTATGGGCACTTGGGTTGCTTCCACATCTTGGTTATTGTAAACAATGCTATGATGAACACAGAGGTGCATAAATGTCTTTGAATTATTTATTTCATGTTCTTTGGACAAATACCCAGTAGTGGGATGTCTGGATCATATGGTATTTCTATTTTTAATTTTTTGAGAAATCTCCATACTGTTTTTCACAGTGGCTGCACCAGTTTGAATTCCCACCAGCAGTGTATAAGGGCTCCCTATTCTCCACATCCTCTCCAGCATTTGTTATTTCTTGTCTTGTTAATTAGAGCCATTCTGACAGGTGTCAGGTGATATCTCGTTGCAGTTTTTATTTGCATGTCTCTAATAATTCGTGATGTTGGACATCTTCTCATGAGTCTGTTGGCCATCAATATTCTTTATATGACTTAGATACAGAAAGAAGGAAATAGGAGGAAGCGAGAGAAAGGAGGATTGGATGTGTGGAAAGAGAGGAAAAGATTCAGTGGATGCACTCAAGTCTGAGGGAAACACAACTAAGACACATCAAACAATCAGTGAGAAAGTACTGAACACACCTTTGCCAATAAGAGCTGCCATCTAAATTCACTAAAGGAAACTTCATTTCGGGATGGAGTCCTCGGTAGAACAGCAATAGCTATAGGAAGTGAGAGGTGCACTCTCACCAGCAAAGCCCTCAGGAGTGTTTGTGCCCTTCATCTCTCTGCCCCAGTAAAATACAACCAATTCTACTCTCCTACCTTTAGCCCTGATAACAGTGCTAATGGGAACTAATGTACACTTGTGGTGTTCACTCCTTCCCTTTTAATTTACATTTGGTTAGCCTTTTGGTGGACCCAATGCCATAATAAAAAGGCAAAATTCATGGTGAGAATTTCCCGTACCAATGCTAGACAGTGGTGGGGATTTTGTCAGGGGACTTTCCAGTCTAATTAGACTTCTCATGCAAGTACTTGTCAATTGTTTGCCAAGACCACCCCACTAGAAACAAAGCTCTTCATTTCAATGTGGAGACTTTTGACTGCGTGGTTCTGACATGCAGATGTTTGTGACTTTTCCTCCGTCGCTAAATATTACCCCAAACCTGAGGTGGGGAAATTGCAGAATCCAGAGCAGGTCAGCAAAGGATGAGTTGCAGGAATGGGATGAAGGCTATGATCAAATATGGACCAGGATAAGGTACGGTGCAGAGATGGAATAGGGTATCTATTACATACATTATATAATAATTTCTTTTTAATATGAAATTTAACATTTTTTAAGTGAAATAAGAATGAATATCAAATTGTCCACAGCAGCAAACCATAATATCAAAATATCAGGTACCCATTATAATGCAGTGTGGGAAAGCTACCTTGTCAAAAGAAGTGGGGTATTAGTCAGGAATCTTTGATTGCTAATGAGAGAACCCCAACTCAAACTTGCTAGAAAAAAAAGAGAAGTATTGGCTCATACCACTAGGAAGTTCAAAAAGTGCAGCTAGCCTAGGCATGACTGGACACCACTGATTAAAGATGTTCTTAAGATATTCTCTCCCATCTGCGCTGGCCTCATTCTCAGGAAGTGACTCCCCACCAGCATGACAAAGATGGCCACCAGCAGCTGGAGGAGTTCATAATCCTTTGAGCTAGCCATTTCAGCAAAAGGACCGTGCCTCACTCCTGACAGTTCCCAGGAAGGGTTTTAACTGTTCTGGTGTATTGCTCTGCTCAGGCTGCCATAACAAACTACAACCACAGACGGGGTGGCTTAAAAAACAGAAATTTATTCTCTCGCAGTTCCGGAGGTTAGAAGTCCAAGGTCGTGGTGCTGAGAGGGTTGGTTTCTGATGAAACCTCTCTTCCTGGCTTGTAGATGGCCACCTTGTTGCCGTGTTCTCACAGGGCCTCTTCTCTGTGCATATGCAGAGAGAGAGATCTCTGGGGTCTTTTCCTCTTCTCATCAAGACACCAGTCCTATTGATTAAGGCCCCATCCCTATGACCTCATTTAACCTTTATTATTCCCTCACAGGCCCTATCTCAAAATACAGTCACCCTGGGGGTTAGGGCTTCAGCACATGAATGGAGGTGGGGAGAGGACACAGTTCAGTGCATGACAACATTCTGAGATAGGCCCTTCCAGGAGGGGAACATCAGTTCCATGTTGCTATCCCAGGGACACTCCATCACAAATGTGAGAGCTACTTAACTGGAGTCAATAGAAGGTCAGGCAAGTTGTCCTACTGTCCAGCTACAGGCTTGACCAAGTTTTAAGAAGTGTCACCATCAGGAGCCGCAGGTGAAGCTTCAGGATGGCGGGGCGTTATGGTTTGGAGGTCTCTGGCCTTTCTTAGCATCTTAGTTGACATGAGTAGTATTCAGGCAGTGGCAATGGTAGGAAGTGTACAGTATCAACAGACTGTTACAGAAGAGAGGAGGTGGCAATTTCTCAAAAGAAATTTCATGGACTTGAAAGTCAAGCTATAGAAATCTTACTTTTGGAGGCCGGCCCTGTGGCCGAGTGGTTAAATTTGCGCGCTCCGCTTTGGCAGCCCAGGGTTTGGATCCTGGGCGTGGACATGGCACCGTTCATTAGGCCGTGTTGAGGCAGCGTCCCACATGCCACAACTAGAAGGACCCACAACTAAAAGAAAATATACAACTATGTAATGGAGGGATTTGGGGAGGAAAAAGCAGAAAAAAAATAAGAAGATGGGCAACAGTTGTTAGCTCAGGTGACAATCTTTAAAAAAAAAAAAAAGGGAAATCTTACATTTGAATCCAAGCCACAGATACCTAATAAATAGAGGATATAGTTCAAAAAATTGCAGTCCATATATGTTCTTTTTTTCCTATAGTTTCCTCTTTTGCATAATAGTAATAACAATACTTAATTTCAGAGTTTTGACGAATAAATGAGATCATAGATAGCAAGTACTTAGCCCAATGCCTGACATTCTCAGCTCTCAACCAGCATGACTTCTATTTCCCCTCTGACAAACCTGAGTATCCTTCCTCCTCCTCAGGAAACTGGGACTTATCCTGGTCTCTGGCTCAGCCTGAATATGTCGTGCACAGGTATTTTATTATTGTCGTTACCAGTTTTTAAGAACCACCTCTAGTTTCTTGTGTTTCTAATCAAATTTTGTCAAAATGAAAACAAAAAAGGATCTTTTCATGGACTTCTTAAGCTTTCTGATTTCCACCAATATGAAATTTTGGTTGCAACCTATCCTTAGCTGTTTTTTTTTTAAAGTCAAATCTACTTCAAGCATGTATGTATCATCCTGATTGATCCAGCTGGTTCCTAGATAGAAACAAGAAATATCACAAGTACCTACTGCTCAGGCTTGGAGGTTGGAGGTAGGCCAAATAATACATCTTTCACCAAAGGAGAATCCTCTTTGCCAGGGTAGATGAGGCACAGCAATAAGAAGGGCTGACTCCTATTTTAGATGAGATAGAATTATTTCTGTTGTTCCCTTCTTACTTAGTCAATATGAATTTTTGTTTCTGTAAGTCAATCTCATTTTCTAGTTTGAATTCTTTGATCTGTTAGCATCTAAAGATTACCTGTTTTTCCTTTCTTATTTCCATGTTTCAAACTCCCATCCCACAATGAGTTCTGCCCTCTCCTCTCAGTACATCCATGTATTTCTCATACTGTTTCTCTCATTCCCAAACCCACCCTGTCTTGTCTTTTCTTCCTATTAGCTTGCTACACCAAAGCCATTACAGGAATTGGCTGTCTCTATGATGCTTTGGTGACAAAACAGTAGAAACCTCCATGACAGCTGGGTTCCTGGATGACACACACGTTTCCACTAATGTTTTGTATTCAGTTCACACTGTGTTCAGGGCCTCGCTGAGAGGACCTGTAGCTTTTATAGGGGAGTCCTCCACAAATGCTTTTACCTTCACCCTCCCAAATTCGCTAAAATTAACAAGAAGAAAACTCTTGCAATCCCAGTGGAAGAATATTGTAGCAATATAGTAACAATCAATAAATTCCCTAATCAGTTGATGAAACAAAATATTCAATCCTGCCCGGCTGAACCCAGGCTGGGTGCTCCTCCCAGCTTCTCTGCAGCCCACTCTTCCGGTGCAGGCTTACAGACTTCCCTGACAACCACCAGGGACCGCAACCTCACAACTCTCAGCAAACAGGAAGCAGGGTAACCTACTACATGAAATGGGGTCAGAGCCCCAAGCCACCGGAAAAGCTCAATGCCAGGTTTCCATCATCTGCCCCAATGACAACCTGCACCTTTGTCAACTAGGCAACTTGGAATTCTCCCCATTCCCAATCTGTGGATGGACCACAGTTCCCATCTGCCCTGCGCTCTCACCCAGTGAAAGAATTCTGATGGTAACATTCCTGAAGCTTAGTCACCCAGCCTCGGCTAGACTATTTCTCGAAGGCCCTGAAGGACAATGTAGACAGAGTCTGTTCTCTCTTTCACATCTGATTTTGATCTCTTCTGCTAGCTAAACCCTCCTGCGTCCTTCCCTTCTTCCAAGTTTGACACATTTCATGGGTCCTTCACTCTCTTATTTGCTCTAGTGTTATTACACTTGGGTTTCAAAGCTAGTTTCAAAACCAAGGGCACTCACAACTCCAGCAAATGTTACCAGTAATGTTATTGATACAACATTACAGATACATTATTATTTCTCACTGGTGTCCGACATAGTAGGCAAATGTCAGGGGCTTTAGGAATGACTATTTAATATTCCTCATTATATACTGGAACACATATTAGCCACTATTTGTCATCCATTTTCTGATTTTTCTCAAATAGTTGGACAGGGAATGAAAAAAAATAACATCCCTTTTCTTGCAAAATCAAAACATATCTTGTAAACATCAAATTATTTCCCAAGTATTTTTTTGTTTAGTAGGACAACATTCCTGAAAAGAATCATCAGCAAGAACTAAAGAGCAATGAAATTTAATTCAGCAGAGATTGGAGGAAAATGCATGCTAAAATATGTGGGAAATCTACGTGACACAATGAGTCGGGCGTTAAAGAGGAGCACGTTGAGTGGAGCTTAACATGGGGGCCGAACTTTTTAAAAATTCTGATTCTGTGTCCATAAGCTAAAAATGAAGCTATAGAAGTAGATATTAAAGAAAGCAGCAAACCCAGGCCAGTGTCCTGCTTCCTATATTAAGCGAGTAAATACTAGACATGGTGAGGTCATTATATGTAAGAATCACTGTATAGCAGGCTGAGAAAAGGGAAGGAGAAATAGAAAGAAGGCAAAAAGAAAAGGAAGGAAAAGAAGAATTTAGTAACAGAACAAACCAAGCCTACTTACCTCATACAAAAATGTCATTTCTGACAAGAGAGTAGAAAATGATGATAGAGGCTTCCATTTTCAATAACCCGTCCATCAACAACCTCTGTTGTGCAGTCACTGTGATGATTTATGCAGTAATTAGTAGAAACCCTCCACATCTAATTATCTAATCTGGATTTGTAAAAAAAGAACATAATGTAAATCCCTAAAAGAAGAAAATTCTAAGAGACATAAGCACACACTCAAAGCCACCATTGAAAATAGAGAAATTTTAAAAAAGATGAATTGCTCTTTTCTGACTTAAGAGTATGCCTGGATTTGGTACAGGGAGGGAGAGTTATCTGTGGGTCTGTGCTGTTTTGTTTTGTTTTGTTTTGTTTTCCAAAAGATAGCATCTGCTGAGGGACTTTTAAAAATGGAAAGAAATGCTACTGCAGGTTTAGCAGACAACATGAAGAGCTGTGTTTCCTGAATCGCAAACAGCAGCAGATAAAAAGGAGAAATTAACTGGAAGGTCATCTCACACTCACGGCCTTCTGGGTTTGGGGTTTTCCTTTTTCCTTTGGCCACTACACTGCAATCCATTTACATCTTGTTTTCTTTGTTGAATCAAGAAAAACAAGCAAGCCAAAAGCAATTATTTTCCAGAAGCTCTACTTGTTTGGCGTCATGGGAATTTGAGGCTGTTATCCAGTACATTTGGGACAATTCTTCAGGGTAATGACAAAATCTCTACTATGTTTTATGAACTTATTTTCTAGTTTGATGTTTCTACCACCTTTACTCTTCCTGATGGATTTCAGTGACATCTGTACACCTTACCTGTTGTATATGAAAGTACACCCAAAAGTACACTACCTCAGCTGCCCTGCATTAAAGTGAGAATAATATTCATAATATTGTAATTATAATAATATATAATAATATCAATAATAACATGAAACTTTAAAACTTGAGAAACAGGGTTTTTCTCAAAATCTCATTAATCATATTTTGAAAGGGATAAAAGACTTGGCAAATTTTTCTTATTTTTCTGATTGAGTAAAAGGAAGTTCGTCAAACCATCAGCTAAAATGTATTCAGTTTAGATCTACTATGTGCCCAGAACTGTAACCAGGCACTGTAAGAGATATGGCATTTTTAAAATACAAGACATGGTCCTTGCACCTACATAGTTTAAAATTTAACTGAAACAATTCAGAGAGTAATGAAAAGGCAGGCAAGAGGAAAGGAGATCTCAGGAGGAACAGAAATGCCAGCAAGACCTTGAATTCCTAGGATTCCTGGAGAGGTAGAGAGAGGGGACTACAGCCTGGGAACAGCAAGATTAAAGGCACGAGGGAGGGAAGCCCTGAGAATTTTCAGGAACACCAAGTAAACCGAAGAGGAAGCAAACTAAGAAAGCCAATTAACATGTTAAAAAAGAGTTTCAATTATTTCAATCCTAGGAAGGGGTCATTTTTCTGCTCATTTGGGCATCAAATGCTTTAAACAGATGTTTTATTTTTTCTTCTCATTTATCTCAAGTTCTATTTCCTTTAATGCACAGATTCTTTTATATTTTTTTAGTTTTGGTAGCAAACTGCATGCAGGACCTGAAGTAGAGCTTCCTCATGACCAAAGTACGAGCTCTTGCACTGCAGAAACCACATGTTAACGGCGCAAGTTCCTCACACCGCCTGCCCAGCTTTAGTGTCCAGCGTAATAATAGTTGGGGGCCGGGAGCAGGGGGAGTAAGAGAGCATAGTGGCCAAATGACCTGGGCTTGAATTTTTCCATTTTAGGGCTTCAGTGGGATTTGTTTGTTAGTGTTCTATGTACAGGTAAGGTTCCATTAATTACTTAACTTTAAATTCACTGGAAATGGAAATGGTGCCCAAAACATATAGCTGTAGAGAAGAACAGTATTTATTTCATTAAGGTTTGGTAACATGCATAAAAGAATCCCTTTCTTTCTTAAGACAATATAGCTTTGAGGAGGCACCCTATTTTTCTGTGTTCAAATAATATCCTTCAGGTTATTGTAAAACTGTTGTTTCTATTGTTTAGCTTTGAAATTGCCCTTTAATTTGTCTCCTTCAATTGAGCCAGGTAACGTCTAGGTAAAGCTGTGAAATAACCTGAAGACAAAGGGATGACCAATAATATCAGATACCATTGACTGATATCTTTCAAATGTCGGATCTCTGCCAGGTGCTTTACCTGAATTATCTCACTTAATCCTTCCTGCCATCCTCTGAGGTAGGCATTATAATCCTCATTTCATAAATGAGGCAATTGACACTTAGAGAGTTTGGGTAATTTTCCAAAGTCACATTTTAGCAAGTGATGGAGCTAGGATTCAAGGCTTGCCCTTAACCACTACGTACATTCCAATACTGAGGATGGAGAAAGTGAAAGGAAAGAAGAGCTAGAGGAGGACATGAAATTAACACAAGGGAGGAACTGAAAAGACGGTACTTGTGTCAAAATGACTGACCTGCCATTCTGAAGTAAGACGGTAACTGAAGAAGAACTAGAATTAAAGAGTTCAGAACCAATGAAAGATACAGAACTGATGAGTGAAACCTAGAAAGTTAATTGCTTGATCTCAGCTATAAATAATCTAAGCCCCTAAGTTCGCTACTTTTATCATAAATTATTTGTGGGCTGTGTTCTGCCTCACTATAGACAACTGGGGAAAGTGACCTTCTCAGACAGACCAAAGACTAGAAGCTCTAGGGTGTTGCCCAAGGAGGAGAAATGGTCTTTATTTTTACTGCTTGGTGGTGACAACCTCCAATGAGGAAGTAAGACTGATAGCAGAACCAAAGACTAGAGGAATTGAGCTCTCTCAACAATACCATGCTTATCTTCAAAGCACATTAAATATCTGTTATATTTTGTCATTGTTTAGACCACCGGTGTTGAGAAGAGACTATTTACAAAGACAGTAATATCAAGTGTCAGAGGATGCTTTTGCTGGCTGGAACAGACATTATGTTGGACCAACATAGTGGATTTAGATATCACTCTTGTAAGTACTTAGGACCTTCCCTAAGAGCCTAGGAAAAAGAGTCTATCACTGTCACAGGATAGTCAGGAACACGCAAAAACTTTCCAGCCACATGTCCATGGGAAAGGAATCGAACTATGACAATGACTTTCAGATACATTAGAAATATGTCTGCTGGGAAAGCCAAGAGGAAACCAGATGTCAGGGAGGGACAGCCAAGTCCTTCAGAGAAAAGCATTGTAAATCAAGAGAGAATCTGGCATGGTGGGTGAGAAGTAGCATGAGACCTGAGCATCCACAGGGAAAGCCCTGGCAGGTACAATGTAAAGTGGTACGCTGACACCCATCCTTCAAAAATCAGTCTCTGGTGGTACCTCAGCCCTAGCAAAAAGAATTCACTAAAGAACACTTGGGCATCTCTGGCTCTTGGGATCCAAGACTCCAGAATTCCAGCACAATCTATAATCCTAAATATCAGTTCTCATCACAATGCCAACCAAGCCCCAGGGAAAGTCTTCACATCTCTGGCCCTGTCTTTGGAAGAAATGACACCTGTATCCAAATGCCATGATAGTTTGTGCACTATGCCACTGCTGACTTCAGAGACTGACAACCCTTCAGAGTGCAAGGAGCCTTCAAGTAGTTAAAAGTGCTTAAGTAAGGGAAAAACCAATTAAATGATGCGTCGTAATCCTCTCCAATATGATGAATGTAATGGATTCTTGCATAATGAAGTATCATTTCACATTACTACTGAGCATCTATTGTCTTTCTTTTCTTCATGTTCCAAATTGGGGTTCTGGAGGCACTCACAAATTAGCACACCATTCACAGCAGTCGCATGTGGAAGATAAGGAACATTCTTCAATACAGATAGTTTACGTTACTCTTAAATTATACATATATAAGTTTATACTCTAAAACTAAACATAAAATCTAGACATAACATTCCTGAAGCAAAATATCATTTCTCGACATGGGCAACTAGATGGACATTGAACACTGGAAGTAGTAATGTTTTTATTTTTATAGATATATTTAAATGATTTAACTTATAGTCAGAAAATTAAAACGTCAGCTGTATTCAAAAAATTGATTGAAATTTATGATATTAATTCCAATTTGAATTTTACCTCTTACTTTCAAAGATTTTTTTAATATTTCAGAAGAAAAAAATAACCTTTTTTTTTCATTGTTATGATTTTTTTTTTTCCCTAGGAAAGATTCACTCTGAGCCAACATTTGTTGCCAATCTGCCTCCTTTTTTTTTTCTCTCTCCCCAAAGCCCCAGTGTGTGGCTGTATATCCTAGTGGTAGGTCCTTCTTGTTTTTCTATGTGAGCCACCACCACAGCATGGCAACTGACAGATGGGTGGTGTGGTTCCATGACCAGGAAGCAAACCCTGGGCATTGATGAGGTGAGAGCACCGAACTTTAACCACTAAACCATCAGGGCTGGCTCAAAAAACAACCTTTTTGAAATCATGAAAAGATTTTCTTTTCCAATGTTTACATTTATTTTCATCTGTTTTTTTTAACGTGTTCAAATTTTGTACACTCTAAAGTTACATTTTACTTTTTCATGCTTTCAATCACTAAGGTTGAGAACAAGCGAAAATCATGATATAAAATACAAAATGGAGTTCAGAAAAGTAAAAAGGCCGAAATTTAAAAAATAAGAATTTTGTTGTAATGAAAGGATATTTGCCAAGATAGGGTGATAAGGTATATTTTATATAACAGTATGTTCACTTGATTTATACTCAAGTATTTAGACTTTTCTATGTTTGCTTCCATTTTTACTCTCCCCCAGGCCTCAAAAATGTTGGCGGCAGGGCTGGCTATGCACACTAAAATAGAGAGAAATATGTAGAAAAAGAAACGTTTAAATATGCAAAGTTGTATCTCTAAGACTCTAAGCCACTCTGCTGTGTGAATTTTGCCACCACGCCATTGAGGGGTTTGGAAATATAACTGGTAGGGCTGTATCTCTCTCTGGGAGTCTGATCTGAGACATCTCCCACCCACCCACATGCCAAAGAAAAACAGAGCTGGGCTCTAGAGGGGGAGGAAGGCATTTTCCTCTTGACCAAAGAGGGAGCTGAGCACAACAGCTCAGGAGACAGAATTCCAGGCCATGGCAACTCAGAGGATAAACACTCCAGGTCATTAGAGGTCAAGGGCAAGTCGTGCACACCAAGAAGAACAGCAGTAGCCACTCTAGGACCAGAGAGGTCAAGACAGCTGGCTTCCATGAAGGCACCAGCAGCAGCCAGCACAGGGACAGCAGCCCCCCAGGCAGTGACTGTATTACAAGGGTCCCTTTCCTCCTGTCTTCTGGAGGATTCTCTGAGTAACACAGAAACAATGACAAACCAGGGCCTGCCTCTCACAAGAAGTGGCTATTGATCCATGAGCCAGAGGACTACTACTGTGAAAGTCACCTCAACCACGTGGCTTCCACAAGCTGGTGGAAACTAGGAAATATTCAGGTTCTATAGATACAAACAAAAATATTTTATATAAATACTATTATAAGTAACAACACACCAAAGTTGGCCTTAAGTACTGTAAAACTTAGAAATAGACATTATTAAGCAAGACTAATCCATTAAAAATATCTCCCTGAATACAATAAAATACTATTTTGAGATAAACAGTAAAAATCTAGAATTTCCAACTTTGTTGTCTCAAACTTAAACTATATAATATGATATAAGAGATACTTTTAGAAGCCAAAAATTCTCAAGAGATAACTTTGTGAGCTTCAGGTTGGTTCATTTCTCCAAAACATAATAGATATGTTTTACTCTTCTAGGCCGTAAATGTCGTAGGCACCACTTAACCAAAAGGAATAAACACACTTGAGATAGAGGCTGCCTGCACTAAATCAAACACAGCAAAGAAAATGCGTTGGGCAAGTATCCTTTCCCAAAGAACCATAAAACCTATTGTAAGCAGCTTTTTTCCAGGGGAATGATTTCAGTCCTTTGTAACAATCAACATTTCCTTGAAAACAAATGGGAGTTTCTCTCCATGCATGGGATTTTTGCCTCTGAAGAACAATTCCACTTGGGAACTTATGTGCCCAGTCACAGGTGAAAATGTGAGAACTTTCCAGAACACATTCTGTAAGTCTCCTATTAACAGAAACCTCTAACTCCCTCAGCCACACACAGGTCTTTCCAATGACTCTGAAGGTCCTTGCAAGAGACAACCTTCCCAGATGGGTCCACCCTAGGCAGATGAGGGGCAGGAGATAGACACAATGCGATGGAATGGTCGGAAGGGTGACTATTTCTCCCCTGCTACTTAGGGAGATTTTCTTCAGACATTTCAATAGGGATCATATTTATCACACATGTTACCTATTCGAAAACTATTTTTAAAATGACTCTTCCAACTGACCTCTTTTTTTTTTTTTTAAAGATTTTACTTTTTCCTTTTTCTCCCCAAAGTCCACCGGTACATAGTTGTATATTCTTCGTTGTGGGTCCTTCTAGTTGTGGCATGTGGGACGCCGCTTCAGCATGGTTTGATGAGCAGTGCCATGTCCGTACCCAGGATTCGAACCAACGAAACACTGGGCCGCCTGCAGCGGAGCGTGCGAACTTAACCACTCGGCCACGAGGCCAGCCCCCACAACTGACCTCTTTTAAACAAAGCATGCCTCTCTGTATACTTGGAGAAGCAGCGCACAGGCAAACACCAGTTTCCCATTTGCAACAAACAGGCTGGGGAATTTTCCCATTCATCTCCCCATTTTGTTGGCTCTCCTACATTAGCTGTGTCTCCCACTAAGCTGTTTTGAGGGTAGGAAACTTTACTTAGAACCACTAACAAACAGCCAGCATTTGATGAGCACTAACTGTATGTCTGCCATTGGGCTGCAAGCTTCATATGAGTTATCTCATTTAATCCTTTCATAACACTATGAGTTAGGAACTATTATTATGCTTGTTTTATAGATGGGAGTGCTAAGGTTTTGAAAGAGAAATAAACCCCCAAGAGACATATTTTTCACATTTAAACACCTCTGAAATTATTAGCATATCTAACCACGAAGGCTTATTATAATTAAAACTGGCGGTTGTTTTCTTCCTTAATGGTACATAAAATGACACTCTCATGACCTATGATATCTTTGTTTCTACAACCCTGTATAGCCTCCTGTCTTGGTCATATTTAATTCCTCCGTAGCACCCAACCCCATCCTGGTACAGGGTAGACATTCAATAATTCTTACATTTAAAAAAATGTGTAAAAAAAAAAAAAAATGTGTAAATTTAGGGGCCGGCTCGGTGGCGCAACAGTTAAGTTCACACACTCCATTTCAGTGGCCCAGGGTTCACCAGCCTGCATCCCGGGTGCAGACCTACACACCACTTAACAAGCCATGCTATGGCAGGCGTCCCACATATAAAATAGAGGAAGGTGGACACAGATGTTAGCTCAGGGCCTATCTTCTTCAGCAAAAAGAGGAGGATTGGCAAAAGATGTTAGCTCAGGGCTAATCTTCCTCAAAAAAATAAATGAATAAATAATAAAAAGTTTTAAAATGTGTAAATTTAAATACTACCAAATACCATGTGGTGGAAGAGAAGAAGGTATTGCTAGCTGTCTATGATATCCATTCTCCCCTGCTTCCTTAGTGACTGGGCGCTGACAGTTAGCTGGGCGCTTGGCCACCAGGAATAAAGAGTGTATTTTCCAGCTCCCTTGATGCTCAGCATGCTCAGGTGATGGAGTTCTGGACCATGGTGGGTAAGCAGAGGTGCTGTGGCTAACTTCTGAGGAATGTCCTTAGGGGGAAGTAGTATAACCTTGTTTACCCTTCCTTCATCCCGCTGCCTAAAACATAGAAGTGATGGCTAAAACAGTGACAACTCTTTGGGACCATGTGAATAAAGGCTGCACCTTAGGAACTGTGGACCAGAGAGGAGGAAGGGGCCCAGACGCCTGGTGACTTTGGGATATACCATACCAGCCATGGAATGCCTCCCGCTTAACTTTTCACATGAGAGAAATACTATGTATGTTTAAACAACTTTAAATTTAGATTCTCTGTCATATGCAGCCAGACATAATCCTGTCTGATACAGAACTGAGAAAAGCAAGGGTTTCTAGAACTTCCCATGAACTCTGCAATGGGCTCCAAGTAACCTAAGAGAATGTAACTTCTAGAGACCCCCCTGGGTCCGAGGGCCAATCTTCAACCACGTGAACGAATCTGATGTCTAGATGAAGCCCGAAGCTGGATGATGGGACACAGGAGGGCTCCTCTATGTGCCTGTCCTTTCAGGGTGAAATTAGGTCTCTATTTCCATTGACCAAGTTGCCCTGTGATTTGGGTGTAAAAGTTGGGATACACCTAGTAGCTTATTATACTAGCTTGTTAGCTGGCACAAGAACGACTACTGTGTAGTCATATTTATAATTCAGACCCCAGAAAGTTTAATATACACCACACAGCTCAGACAAAATAACAAAATAACTGAGTGACGTATTGTCTGATAGATCAAATGGGCTTGTCGCACGTGCATTTCGTCTTCTCATGAAGCAACAGCGACCGCCTCATGCACAGTCCTCTCCATCACCAGTTACTCAGCACCCCCATGTATCTCCCAAGTGGGCAAAGATTCCACACCCGTCAACACTCGCAGCTCCCTAACACCATCCTTTCAAATGGAGTTGAGCAGATGGATTCATCTATTCCAGCATCTTTTCTGGCCCCACGCAAACTTCCCGGATGCCCCGCCATCCTTTCCTTTATAGGCCACTGATGATAGCTTTGATATAATCCATGTAACTCTGCCCTTGTAAAGAAAGCTAGACTGAAAATTCAAGTGTAAATATAATGAGAATGACCTGGAATGTCCCTCATTTACATATCATAATAATATCTGAGGGACAAACAAGAATCATTCTAACTAATCTTTAAAATAATACTGCAATGTCTATTTAGAGTAAGGTAGCAATTGCATTCAACTGAGTTGAAGCCAAGATATAAATTTCCCGTGGTGCCACAAGGTGAATCTGCCACATTTACGGGCAGTTTACTTTCCAGCCCTGAGTTTATGAGGCTTTAAAAGCATGCGACAGGATATCCCAGCACCTCCAAATTATCTGGCTAAATTCGCATTTATGAGGGTTGTTGTCAGATATAACTGCTGCCAAAATGTAAAGATAAGCAAACAAGTTGATTAAACGAAAACCTGTAAAAGGTGAAGAGGAAACAGTCCCTGAGGGGAAAATGGAAAGAATTCAATCTCACTTATATAAACTTCAATCTTCTGTCACGGCCCTGCAGGCCTACTGCACATACCTCAGTGCATATGGCGGATGAAATGCCGTGAGCCAGACTTTATTTGACCTCTGTGCCTGATATCACCCTCCTGCCTCATTATTTGAAGCTGTCCGCCACCTCCACCCTGGCTTAGTTCTATTTTTCTTTTTTTTATGGTGAGGAAAATTGGCCCTGAGCTAAAATCTGTGACAATCTTCCTCTTTTTGCAAGAGGAAAATTGTCACTGAGCTAACATCTGTGACAATCTTCCTCTGTGTTTTGCATGTGGCGTACTGCCATAGCATGGCTTGATGAGCAGGGTAGAGGTCAGTGCTCAGGATCCAGGCCTATGAATCCCAGTCAGTGGAAGTGGAGTACACGAACTTAATCACTATGCCTCTGGGCCAGCCCCCACTGGCCTAGTTCTTGAGTTGTCACTTCTCTCCTTACTGGCCCCTCTTTGTCTTAATTTAATTGGTTGACTTATTAAAACTCACATTTGCAGGGGGTGGCCCTGTGGCCAAGTGGTTAAAGTTCTCTGCACTCCACTTCGGCAGCCTGGGTTTGCTGGTTGGGATCCTGGCGCAGACCTACTCCATTCATCATCCATGCTGTAGTGATGTCCCATGTGCAAAATGGAGGAAAATTGTTGGCTCAGGGCTAATCTTCTTCAACAAAAAAAAAAGAGAGGAAGATTGGCAATGGATGTTAGCTCAGGCCAAATCTTCCTCACCAAAAAAAAAAAGAAAAACCCTCACATTTTCCACCTTCAACAATACCCTATCCTTCCTGTCCCCCAAAAGGTACACTACACCTTCAAATCTTGAAATACGCTATTTTTCCTGCCACATCTTCATTGCTACCCACCAAAAAGACTGTCCACCTTGTCAAGACAGCCACTCATCCTTTAGAGACAGGAAGCAGAGATGCAGAGACGTTGCCATATACTCAGAGTAGGCTAATGAAATCCCAGTCTGCAAATATGAACAGCCCATCTGTCACCAATGAGACTTGGAAGCCAAAGGGTCATGAGCTACTGCAATGGGCTGACACTGAAGTCCAAACCACAGGCCAGCCTGAGTGATTTGGGGGACTTGAGGCCACCCTGGAAGGGCAGCCACATGTGGAATCCCTGTGGCTGCCCACGGCTCCAGGTGAGGTTTCCTCCAGCAGCCCCAAGAACACGTGCTGAAGTCTCAACCCAGGGTCCAGTGGAGTTCCGTATTAGTCAGGGCTCTGCAGATAAAAAGAACCAATAGGATATATATAGAGAGAGAGATTTATTTTAAGTAATTGGCTCAAGTGACTGTAGGAACTGGCATGGTCAAATCCTGCAGGGTAGACTGGCAGGCTAGCAATTCCAGCAGGAGTTGATGTTGCAGTCTTGAGTCCAAAGGCATACAGGAAGCAGAATTCCTTCTTCTTTTTCTCCAAAGGCCTTCAATTGATTGGATGAGGCCCACCCACATCGTGGAAGGCAATCTGCTTTTCTCAAACTGTGATGATTTAAATGTTAATCACATCTAAAAAATGCCTTCACAACATCTAGACTCCTATTTGACCAAACAAGTGGACACCATAGCGCAGCCAATTGACACATACAATTAACCACCACAGGGTTCAAGAAGCCTAGAGTCCCCCAGGGATGCTCCAAGCACTACCTCCTGTTCTCGAGGTCACTTAGCCTGGGAGCTGAGCCATCCTCCATAAGTACAGTCACCCCCCCATGGCCCCAACCCAAACACCAGTGAAAGATTACTAAGCCCCAGAGGCTTCTCAGCCACCCCACATCCAAGAGGCTCATCTCTCTTCTCCAGAGCACAACATCCTGCCTGAAGACAGAAAGTGGGTCCTCACTCCCTACCCCCTTGTATAGATCGTAACAGAACCCCTTTACCTCAGCAAATGAGTTAAACGATTGATACAGTTACAAAATCCACCTGCCACATACTTTTAGGCTGTATCTCTTGACCATCCAAACAATATTCCTTAAATATTTATAAATTATTCAGAGATCCCTAGATCGGTAACATTTTACTTAAAAATTGGGCATTTATAGCCTATCAACGTTTATGCACAGCAGGAAATGTGTTCATTTAATCTCTAAGCTTACTCTTAGTTTCAGGAATAAAGCCCTTCCCTGCTGTTTCTGAAACAGAAATTACAGCACTGAGAAAACACAGATCTAAGAAGATACATCCCACGCTCAGAAGCCACGTGAAATGGGTCCCTGAAGCCACAGGGCAAGTCAGGAGGGAGAGAGCACCGAAATCAAAACCAGAGGAAAAACGGGTAGAACACTCACTTCCCCCCAGTTGGCATCACTTTTATACACAGAGGTTTCATACAGAGTTCTGGAGGCAAAGGGAGAGGAATGTAGTTCAGCAGAGTGAAAAACAAAATGCAAACAACAGCATCACCCCCAGGCATGAAATTTTCCAAATACTTATTTGTTCTCTAGCAAGACAATTGCAAGCAACTGCAGCCTCATAAAATGAGTTACTGTAGATCCTAGCAGCCTGTAGAAATTAAATTAGTTCCTCTATTCTTAGTACAATAGATTATTCCAGTAGTACTGGACACTGCAGACAGCGCCCGGGGAGCCGTGCCATAAACAGGGAAGTGGCCACCATTTCTGCTTCATGCTGGCCTGTCCCCATCCCTAAGAGGGAAGCTGAACAGCATGAAAGGCTGATTTTATCTGCCTCGATATCATCACTGGCGATTAATATTTGCCTAGCACCAAGGGTGTACTAAACGCCTAGCAAAGCCAAAAGTTGCCCAGCGGGTTCCTGGCCGAATTTCAGCCCCAAACGCCAACAAAGACCAACCACCAAAAATCTACAGCAAGAGGACGCAGACTTACCTCATCAGACCGAGAATTACCTGATTGCACAACAGGAAAAAGAAGTGGCCAGAAAAGAAAGAGGATTTTTGGAAATGTGTCATTTCTTTCCTTCACCCATTGACCTGTTTTGTAGGACTTTTGTAACAAAGGGAACATTATTTACAGAAATGGTTCACAGTACGGTAGAGAAAAGACCTGAAAATTATTAAACATTTATTACTGAATTGAAGAGGTTCTGATTTCTGATGAATGAAAAAGTTCTTCATCGTTCAAGTTGTAGTCAGAGTCACTCAGAAAACAGAAAACTTAAAACAGCCCTTGTTGCCACATCTTGAATTTGACATACAAAGGAAATTTCCTTATAACAAACAAGAAATCTGATTCCTGCTTTATAGTGGGTCATTTTGGCCTGAGTCAAATTCCTGATACACTAGCCAGCCATGTGACTCTAAACAACTCACTTAACACTTGTGTCTCAGTCTCCTCATTTGTAAAACGGAGATAAGAATGAAACCAATCTCAAAGGGTTATTGTGAGGATTGAGTGAAATGACACATGTAAAACCACCTAGCATGGGAGCTGGCACATAGTCGTCTCAGTAACTGTTAACTATAATGATAATGTGAGAGCGCTTTGCAAACTGTCAAGTACAGCACAAAGGCAGGTTATTACGTCGCTCTTACATGACAGGAATGGTCATAGAGTCAGCTCATTATTGCTTCTAGGTAACGTGCTTCCTTTCGGTAAACAGAGCCACGTGGCATGTCCTGGTGAGTTTCCTGTCTGGCTGGAGAAGGCTGAAGTATCCCGGAGGTGCCCTCAGAACTGAGGAGGAAGGTGAGGGAAGAGGCTCGGGTTCCAACCTCCCTCCGCCATTTTAACAGAGCTGAAGAGATTTATCTCCCCAGAAAGTCATTCTGTTGCTGGTACAGCAACAATTTTCATCTTGCAGCATATATACACCTTGAAAAGATTTTTGAGAGTCCACCTACAGAAAGGATAACTCCTAGCAGCTTGAGATGTTTGGGAGCCTACCACAGAACTGCAACAACAATGTACTCCTCAACGTTCGCCCTGCTTTCCCCTTGCCCTCCTCTACTCACACCCTCAAATGGTGTTCTGTGTCTCTGCACAGAGCTGCCATTCCTATATGAAGCCCTCTGTCATGCTGAATTATAGGCCCATGGTCAGGCTACATGGATTCAAATGCCACGTGACTTTGAGAAAGTTACTTTACCTCTCTGTGCCTCAATTTCCTCATCTGCTAAATGCAGATAATGGAAATACTTACATCAAAGGTTTGTTGTGAGGATTACCTGTGATAATATATACTAAAAAATATAGATGATCGGGGCTGGCCCCATGGCCGAGTGGTTGAGTTTGCGCACTCCGCTGCAGGCGGCCCAGTGTTTCCCCGGTTCGAATCCTGGGGGCGGACATGGCACTGCTCATCGAGCCATGCTGGGGCAGCGTCCCACATGCCACAACTGGAGGGACCCACAACGAAGAATATACAACTATGTACTGGGGGGCTTTGGGGAGAAAAAGGAAAAAAAATATATAGATGATCAATAAACATTAGCTATTAGAATCACCATCCTCATCTCTATCTTCATCAGTATCGTCGTCACTATCTTCTTCATCATCATTGTCATCATTATCTTCTTCTTCATCATCTCCATCATTACTACACACATTCCTCACTCCTCTAAAAGCATCCACCCACAAGTGTGACAATCCATCATCCTCTCTGTGAAACTGCCAAATCTTCTTCTATGGCAACCAGCATCACTAAGTGACAGAAGAATAAGAAGACAAATGCAGACAGGTCACAAATGCGCTACACCAGAGACCTGAATTAGAATAGATCACAACCATGAAAGAGGCCTAGCACATGGTGCTGAATAGTGAAATATGATATCCTTGAAGTCACTAAGGTTTAACATACAGCACAAGAGAACATTCTTTAGGAATGACTCATCTGAGCTTCAGGCCCCACCACCTGGTTTCACAGAGGAGAGAAGCAGGGCCCAGAGGAAAAGGACTCACCCAAAGAGTTCGCATCATGGACCAGAGTCCAGGTCGCCTGATGCCTAGACCAGTGCTCTTCCACAGCTCCCTAGCTTCCTGACAAGTTGTACAAACTCTGATCCAGGTTTGGGGAGGGAAAGGCAGACTCAGTGCTGGGCCTCATTCACTGGCTCTATCTCAGCAGCATCTACCAGTAAGTTGACATTCTTCCCTCCCCTGCCTTATTTCCTTCTTGGTCAGTTCCTCTTCCCCTCCTACGCCCGAGCCAGCCTTCCAAGAAGATGCAGCACTAACATGGCTTTCACAATAAAATTCAGGTTCCCAGGGTCAAAACCCTTCTACCCGTGTCTTCTCCTCCTTACTCAGCATGGTTCCTCTCTGCTCTGGCCCTTTCCATCTAGGCACTTTGACCACTCGCCCTATAGACTCTCCCTTGGAGCCCTTATCTCCCTGCTTCTCTTCCCTTCTACCCTTTCACCTTTGCTCTCACTTTCTGCACGAAATGCCTCTCTCCCTGCCCCAACCCCCACCCCCGGCTCCCATCCAGGTCACCTGGCTATCCTTCCCTCCCTCCTGTAAATCTCCACTCCAGCATCCCTAGCTCAGCATCTTTCTGAATCACTCCCACCCACTGCCCAGATGGGATTCAAATGCCTCCCTTACTGGTGCCCAAGTGTATATTTCTATCCTTGCATCCTCGCACTTACCACACTTTTTGCATTTCTGCTTCTATAGCACCTAGAGCTCATCTGCTTTCACATCCCTGGAACACACACAGTGCCTGGATTCTCAATAAATATTTGTTTGAATGAAAGCAACACAAGTAAAAATATCCCAACTATTCCATTTAGGTAAAACTGTCACTGTTTGCATGTCGATGGCTTAAAACGCTTTCACAAGTTCCTTAAGTGATCAAATAAGAAACTGTTCTATTTTCTGTTCTCTTGACTCTGATTTCCATACCTCCTCTCAGGAGGCTTCTTCTCTCTTCTTTTTCTTTCTTCTAAAATCTATGATTTCAAAATTAACCTCTCAACTCAAAAGGTTAAGAGAGACGAGGTCACAGGGGTTGCACGAATTGCGAAATAATTGACTAAATAGGAAGTACACTTCTTGTAATGAAAGAGACACCAAACCAATGGTAGAGAGGTCTCATTGCGTTCCACACCCGTACTGCAGCGGAACGAAGGTGCACTTGAACACCACGCCGCCACCCTCGGCAAGGCACATCGTGCTGCCCTAGAAGCACACTGTGTACATATGTTCCCAGGGTGCATTCCTTCTAGCTTTCACACTTTCTCCCCTCCTCAAACCTCCAGCCCCGCCTACTTATTCTCACCCTTTACTGCTGTGACCTTGCTTACCCTTTCACTGGAAGGACGGACTCCACCCGAGAGAACTCCCATGAGCTCGCACCTCCACTCGCCTGTCCCATCCATCTACATCCGCACTCTCAGACTCTCGTTCTCTCCTGAAAAAGGTTAATGCTTCCACTCAGATACTAGATCCTAGCCCTTCTTGCCTCTTCTAGGACATTTCTTCAGCTGGTCCCTCCTTTCTCATGAAGCATCAATTTTCCCTTCTTATACTGGATATTTCCATCACAACATGCTCTTCGCCTCACGTTTTAAAAAAGAAAAAAGAAAAAAAAACCTTCTTCCAAGTTACTTCCACTTTTTCTCCTTCCCTTCACAGAAGGCTCCCCAGGAGCTGCTGAGAGTAGGGTTTTCAACTTAACTCTTCCTGTGGTGACTTGAGTCCACTCTAGTCGTACCCTCACCCTCAAAACTTCACTGAGGTCCCCAATGCCCTCCACGTAGCTAAAGCTGTGGTCAAATCTGTCTTCGTCTTATTGACATTTCGTCAGCATTTGAGACAGGTGATTGCTACCTTTTTCTAATACCTCCGTCACTGGCTTTGAGCATATTTCACTCTCCTGCTTTTTATCCTACCCCTCTGGACATGCCATCCTGGTCTTCTTCTCTGACTCCTCCTCATCTCCCTAAGATCTAAATGTCAGAATAGCCCAAGCTCAGCCCTGAAGTCTCTTCTCTATCTATACTCACTCCCTTGGCAATCTCATCTAGATTTATAGTTTGAAATACCATTTTCGTGCTGATGATTTCCAAAGATGTCAAATAGGCATCTTAAACTTATCACGTCCAAAACTGAACTCTCAATATAGACCCCCAAATTAGCTCCTTTGACAGTTAATTGCAACTCAATTCTTTCAGTCGCTCAGGCCAAAACGCTTGGAGTCATCTTTAGCTCCTTTTTCTCTTTACCCTACATCAACTCTGTCAGCAAATTCTATTGACTCCACTTATTTTTTGCTTTCGTCAGCATCTTCTATTATTATTAAAGGGCTCAAAGCTTCACACAACTACAGAAATTTAAAAGGAAGCACAAATGCTATCAAAAATGCCAAAGAATGCAGAAGACCCCAAGAGAGAGCCACAACTCTGCCTGACCCTCAGTCTTCCTCATTCTCTGCTTCTCTGAGGGTTCTGCCCCACCCTCCCATCAGCTAATAATATTGTTTAATTTTTTGTTTTGAAGGAATCACAGATATACAGGAAGTTGCAAAGATAGCACAGAGATTGCATGTATCCTTCACCCAGTTTCCATTGATGTTAACATCTTACATAACTACAGCATGTCAAAGCAGGAAATTGACATTGGTTCATGCACATAGTTCCATGTCATTTAATCATATATATAGATTCCTGTAAGCACCACTGCAATCAAGATACAGAACTAGTCCATCACCACAAAGAACTTCCTTGTGCCACCCCTTTATAATGGTATCTACCTCCTCTCAGCCCTAACCCCTGCAAATCACTAGTCTGTTTTCCATCTCTTTAATTTTGTCATTTTGATAATGTCATATAAATGGAGCCAAATAGTATGAGACCCTTTGAGATTGGCTTTTTTCATTTGGCATAATACCCTCGAGGTCCTTAGAAGTTATTACATGTATCACGAATTTGTTCCCTTTTTATTGCTGAGTAGTATTCTATAGTGTGGATGTTCCACAGTTGTTTAACTGTTCACTTATTGAAGGACATCTCAGTTGTTTCCAGTTTTTTACCAGTACCTATAAAGCTGCTATGAATACTCCTGTGTAGGTTTTTGTGTGAACATAAGCATTCATTTCTCTGAGATAACTGCCCAGGAGTGCAATGGCTGGGTTGTGTATCGTAAGTGTAGGTTTAGGGTTTTGTGTTTGTTTATTTATTGTTTTCATTTTGTTTAAGAAACTGTTGAACTGCTTTCCAGAGTGACAATGTCGTTTTACACTCCAGAATGTTTCCAGAGTCCGACCACTTCCTCCCACCAGGCCAGCACCCTGATCCGAGTCACTGTCATCCCTCCCCAGGATCACAGTAATAGCATCTTAACTGCTGTCTCCACTTTGATCCATGTTCTCTCCCTACCCCTTCAGTCTATTCTCTGTCCAGCAGCCAGAGTGATCCTGGTAAAATGAAAATCAGGCTGGGTTTCTCCTCTACCTGGGACTTTCCCATGTCACCCTGAGTAAAGCCAAATTCCTCCCCTGACCTGTATAATCTGGCTCTTCCTTGTTCTCTGGCGCTATTTCCAATTATTCGTCCCATCATTTACTCCTCTCCAACTATGATAATGGCCTCCTTGCTCTGCCCCACATGTGCCAGGCACTCTCTTGTCAACTTCACATTTGCTGTTCCCTCTGACTGGAATGCTCTTCCCACAAAGCTCATTCCCAAACTCTTTCAAGTCTTTATTCAAACATCTCTCTCGGTGAGGCTTTCCTAGCCCCCCTACCTCCTTACCAACCTTCCCTGCTTTCTTTTTCCCCTTAGTACATTATCACCACCTAACTCGCCACATACTTGACTGCCCTTATCTTCACCAAAATGCAAGGACCTGGAAGGCAGGGACTTGTGTCTGTTTTGTTCCTTGCTGAATTCCCAGTGTCTGGAACAACTCCTGGTGCATAATAGATGCTCAACAAATATGTTTTAAGTGAATGGATGGATAGATGAGTAAACAATCACTAACTAGAAAATATGATTGCCAGCATTTGTTCACAATGTTCCTGTGTAGAACGCCATTCAGGACACATTAAAATGGAGGCCAGAACAAAGCACCAAGAGCATTTAAAATTGTTCCTAGAGGGGCCAGCCCTGTGGCTGAGTGGTTAAGTTTGCGCACTCCACTGCGGTGGCCCAGGGTTTCGCCCGTTCAAATCCTGGGTGCGGACGTGGCACTGCTCGCCAGGCCATGCTGAGGCGGCATCCCACATGCCACAACTAGAAGGACCCACAACTAAGAATATACAACTGTGTACTGGGGGGCTTTGGGGAGAAAAAGGAAAACAATAAAATCTTTAAAAAAAATTCTTAAAAAAAACAAAATTGTTCCTAGAAAATAGCAACAAATATATATTTGTAAATGGGCACGTCAACAGTGCACTGAGCCACCTGGCTAGAGTTCTCGCATTTCTGCGTCACTAGAACAAGACTGTGGAAACTCCAGTTCTGAAGCGTCACATCGGAATACACAGCTCAGGAAGCTAAACAGGAAGTCACAAGCCCAATCCCTCATAACCTGGAGAACAAGGTCACCGACCATTTACATCCACCCTTTGGTTGTCAGTCCAAATGCAAAGACAAATCCTTCGCTCCTACCATGACTGTTTCTCAAAGCCTGGAAGAACAAAATCCCACCTCCTTACCCCCTGCATTTCACTTTTGAACCAACCCTGTGCTTGGTAAAAGATAGAATTTAACCAAAACCAAGGGTCAGAGTTCACAGTGGGTATAGGAAAGCTCAAAGTCAATGAAGAGAGCTTATTTACAGGCTAACAAGTACCAATGCAAGGCATGGATACGCTAGAAAAAAATTCTAAGTTGGCTAACTTATACTTACTGATATCAGTTGCTATTTCTTTTAGTGCTTGCCATGAAAATAGCAGCAGTTAAATAGCACATATTATGTACCAAGGACTAGTCTAAACAGTTTACACATACTAACCCAACCAATACTCCCAGACAACACTAGGAGGTAGACACTCTAATGGGCCCCAGATTACAGAGAGTTTTAGCAATGTGTCCAAAGACACACAGCCAATGAGTGAGGCCCCCTGGACTTGAACCCCTGCAGCCTGGCCCTGGAGTTTGCTCTTCATTTTGCCTCTCCACTTTGTGCTAACGTCTGTGCTAAAATATGTTAACCCTGATATCTCATTAAATGTTTAAAACCACCCCAAGAGATAACAGAAAAGGAAACTGAAGCTTAGAGAGGTGAAGTCAGCAGCGTGGGAATTGGTAGAGAGGGTTTCAAACTCAGGTCAGTCTGACTCTTCAAGCCCATCTTCTTCTAGCCTCTTCTAGCTTTTTCTAAACCATTCCTCTGGTGGGAGGGTAGGTGGCTGTCCATCAGATGCCCACCCTCACCACCCTCTCCCCAGCCTGCAAGGCTCCACACAGACGCATTATCCTCTCTTTCCTCCTTCCTTCAAAACCCCTTTCCCTCAGTTGTGTAGGAAAGGAAAGGGGTTAATCTATTACTGAGGCTTTCCTTTTAATAGTCTAATACTTCAACTCTAATGAAGTTTTTATGGCTCAGGCTTCAGACGCTAAGGTAAAAATCTCAGAGAGCGTTATGGACTGAGGGGGTCTCTTTCTGACAGACCACAAATCGCACCTCCTGAGTGGTTGTCTTTGTCCATAAGCAAAGCTGGCTAAAACCACAGTAGGCCACATACTGCCTGTGTGATCTCTGACAAATCATCTCATCTCTCTCTACCTCAGTTTTCCATTTGCAAAAGGGGATAAAAATAGATCTACCTTGTAGGGTGTGAGAAGATTCGTTGATCTATATACAGAAAGCGGTGTTTAGAAAAGTTCTTGACACCAGGTAAGTGCTGTGTAAATGTTTGCAATTATTATCAAGATTATTCAGTCCCCTGGTCACTGCCCTGGCATGGACCGAGGACATGTGCCTTCCTCCTCCTCGGTTCCCAAACTCTTCTCAATCTAGAAACACTTTCTGCCCCTGGTTTTCAAGAAAGCTTGTTTTCTGCCTCATGGAGTGCAGAATTCGGTTGATTTAATAATACTTGCTTTTTCTATAGTGTTTTTCTTTCTTAAAAGACCTCTGTGCAACCAACATTTCTTTCCATGAGATTAAACAAAGAAAGATTCTTTAAACGGAAATTTTTGAAAGAAATGTTGTGGGCCTCATTTTCAGGAATAGCCAAGCTGGTTAAAGTCTGCCACTGTGAGAAATGTGACACAAACTTCCACAAAACAAAAACTTCCACAGAATAAGAAAACGTACTTGTTCAAATGCAAAAAAAGAAAAAAGCTATTTTACATTTATCAGCATGTGAGAGTAAATTTTCATTTTTCTCAGTGGTTTGCATGCTGCTGCTTAGGCTTCTTTTGAAAGAAATTTACAAGAAGGAAAAGAAAAGAGAACAGTACAATAAAAAAAAAAAGAGGCATCCTTTGCTTATATAACTCCCACTATGGAGATTTAGTGGAAATAAACTGCTAAGCAAAGTTATCCCATCTCATTGCACAATCCACTGACAATTTTCACACCACCTGATGGAAACTTCTCTGTTTCCTCCTACTTTTTCAGGGGACTGTTCATCTTCCTCATTCAGAATCTATTCCCCAAGCCATGAATTTTAAATTATTCACATTTAACTCTTGCCTCACTTTGTGCACTGAGAAGAGTTCTGAAACTTAAAAGCAGGAAACGCCTTCTGCTTTCTACAGCTTCAGAAATACCTGAATCCATGTTTCCACAGTAATTCACTGCAATAACTCGCAACCCTGACCCACATGTTACAACTTCAAATGAAAGGATTTGCTCAGGAAATTTTGAAAGAAACCAGATAAATGGTAAAACAGCTGCATGGTCAGACATGGAGGCGTTTTCCTAAACAGGATATCATAAGACACTCTGCTTCCTGCGAGCTTGAGGACAACGGCTCCATCCTCTGAGCCAAGGGATCTACATCTGGCCAACAGTGACTCCTCAACTCGTTGGTTTTATTAAAAGATCAGCTTTGTACCTACACGCCTTTTCTTTTCAGAGATCTGGCCTGTATTTGACATAAAAGGCATTGGGCTACTTACTACTGGGGGCCCTGTGAGTCTGCCCACAAGTAAGACATGCTCAGGCGACAGCCCCATCTCAAACAACAAGTCAGTGGGCTCTGCCTGCAGCCACAGCCACCTCCCTGTCCATGGCTCTCACACATGCCCTTGATTGTTCCTACCGTCTGCTTTGAGTAGACTGCCCTCCGTCAGCAAACAGTGCAGCAATTGCTTTGACATCTTGTTATCACACATCCTGTTCACAGGTACAGATAAGAAGAGCTGTGCCCAAATAAGCAAAGTGCTGTTGCATTTTCTTCACTAGATTGAGTGATTAAAGTTACCTAATTATGGGTGTCCCTAAGTCCATGGTGGCTAGATTTATACAGTTGAGCAGGATTTGTGTTGCTGGTTGAATCCAGAGAAAACAAACATGAATTATGAGTTTTGCATTTTATCCCTGTAGCTCTCTTTGGTTCCAAGAGTTCTCTCTGAAGTCAGTGATCTTTGGTTTAGGTGATTAGCACACCACTTTAATAAGACCACCCATTAATCTATTCATTTGTCAGTTAATGTCGCTCAGTTCTGTGTCACAGACTGTACTAGTCCTAGCCAATTGTCTCAGAAATGTCTACAGGCTACCAAGAAGACAAACTCAAGAAAAAGTGGCTTCATCAGCAGTAAATCAACCACTCTAAGCGATAAAACAATTCAAAGACACCCATCCTGCAAAAACATGGGTCATTTTTCCTGTGTAAACAGTTGCCTTGAATATAGAAGAGTGCCATTCACTCAGTGTTTTTGTATGTAAACAACTCCAAACCAGCACCTGTACTAACACCTAATGTCTGTAATTAATATCTACAGAGTCAAAAGTTCAGACTCTAATATTCACACAAGTAATGGCATCACCATAACTGAAGCTTTCATGGATTTTCTCTATGATCTTGAAGCATAAAATCCAATGAAATTGGCTCTGCCCCCAGAGTAACTGTGACAAGGTTTAGCATGCCATCAGAATTTACTATATTAATAAACTGGGCATTAAGGCTGTTCACCAATACGGATCATATTTAACATGAAAACATAAAGCGCTTAAGTCGATATTTCCAACATCAAAACAGCCAGAAGGTGGATGTCCTGGCCCAAAGACATGGCCCATCCTGTCCCAGGGGTGGATATATCCCTATCATGAGGATGAATTAATCAAGCTTCCTTTGCCAAATACCATGGATTACTCAAATCATGCAACTAACTGTCCTGGTTCTAAGAATCTTTGCGGCTCGTCTATAGAGATAAGATGCACTTATCTGCTGATACCAGCACTCATTTTTTTTAACTCAATTCAACAAATAGGCATTAACTGCCTGATTCAGACTTAGAAATGTAGTATTGTCCTGGAGCTGGAATTCTAGACAGACATTGATCAAAGAATTATATAAATAGTATAAAATCCCAGTTGTGACAAACGCTTTGAATGAAAGACACATAGCCCTCAAAGAGCAGAAAATAATCTGAATGTCAGTATTGTTACTATACTGATCAAGATGAAATAAATATATTTAACTTTCAAAATTCTTGTGGAGATATACACAAAAACGTATTTTTAAACTCCATATACTTAGATAAAAATAGGGATCATTTTACTATAGTGGATAGGCTAAGTTATGTTGCAGAATAAGTAACAAATAAAATCTCAGTAAATAAATACATCAAAGGTTTATTTCTCACTAGGGGAAAATTACCAGCAAGGCTGGCAGCAATCCAGGGCAACTCCCTTCAAGCAGTAAATCAGGAATCCAGTCCACTTGCATCTTGGGACTCCAACATCTCAAGATGTGGATCACTGTGGCAACACAGATCCACTGAGCAAGGGATCACAATGCCGTGCACTGGCTCTTAAATGCTCTACCGTACCGGGAGGGCGCTACCAGATGCGGGGAGAACATGGATATTCAGTAAATACTTCTTCCATGAGTGGGAAAAGCACAGTTCTTCAACAAGTCATCTAACTCTTCTAAGACAATTTTTTCATTGATCGAGTCAAAGGAGTAATTCAAGCTTTCTCATAAGGTTAAGAGAATTAATGTGAAGACCTTATACTCAGCAAGGAGCCACTGAAAAGGCTATTACTGCTATTTCTACCACAATCACCAATGACATCAACACCAAGGGGAAGAATAAACATTGAGTTGAAGCATGACAGGCTTGGACTAGTTTCTGTCAATGAAATAGACGCCAGTCTGGCTGGACACCTAAGATTTGGCATCATCATGCACCATGTCACTCAGGGGCAGAGTAGGGTGCCTGGAAACAGCATTGAAGCAAACCATAAAGACCCTGGCCCTCCCCTAACCTGGAAAGCATAACTTGACTTCTGGGTCACTGCACAATTACCTAATTTTCCTACTGGGCTAGTCTAAAATTGTCTAATTAGTTAATAGACCAGGTTTCTAATTTTTAAAAAGGCTAAATATACCTAGTTACCTAAGCACTTTCTCATTCTGAATATTATCCTATCCTATATCCTCAGAGATAAGATATATTACTGGTTTAACTGGCATTATTAGTCCCTGTTTGACCATTATGGAGCCAATGGCCCTGATCTAAGTACAGACCCTTCTTTACGTAACTGAAAACCAAGAAACCCATAAAGAAGCAATTCCTGGTTATCATTATGACTCCCAATTGTCTTTGGTAAGATGGAAACTCAGATGGTGTTTATCTATTTGAGAAGTATTTTATTTATTTATTCTCTCTTAAGCAAGCATCCCCAGCACTAATATATCTGCTTAATGTGCTCCCTTTATTGCTTTGGTGATAGATACAAACATTAGGTGCACAGCATGACAAATGCATATTTGGAACCTTGTGCAAATGATGTCAGGCTCTTTATCGTAGGTTTTAGTTCTCTACCTGCCTGTGCAGGCTACTCACAGCCAAGGCCAAGAAGCCGCATGCAATAATACTAAAGGCAATACCAAAATAAGAAAAAGGATGTTTCTATAAAAACAAGTAGAGGTGAAAGAAAATGAAATGCAAGTAATTGATTGTAAGAAAAAACGTCTCAGAGATTTCAAAGATGGAAGATAAAAAATTCAAAGATTTGGGAGATTAACTTAACCGCTACAAAAGGATGATTAAGGAAAACAACATTGAAGACCAAGTGAAAAATAAACGGTTGTTCCAGAAAATAGAATAAAACTGAAAATGCTGAGAAGATAGAAAGGAGATGGTAAACAAAACTGCACTTATTTATTTTAAGAAGGTTTATAGCCAGAAGGTATGTCATTATTAAAAGGTACTACGGTGACCCAAAGCAAATTAAAAAAGAAAAAAAGAGAAACACTACATTTCTCTTGTCTCATAAGAAAAGTTATAGAATCCTAAGAGCTTTCCTACAAAAATAAATCTTGAGAAATCATACAAAGACGAGTATTTCACTATATGACATTTTTATTACTATTGGTAGAGATTCAATCTTAACTAAATAGTAGATTATCTATTTTTAGCTTATTTTGTGAAAATTTTCTACATATTAGTATTATGTCATATAAAATAAACACGTTGGGATGTTTCAAAGGGTGCTTGTGTATGTGTGTTTACGTATGTATGAATGGTGGGAGGTGTGAGTACACATTTGTGACTGGTTGCATACATATGGTATGTTTATGTATGTCTGTATGACTTGAGTGTGTGTATATATGTGGTGTGCATAATGTGTGTGGTCGTGCATATGAGCGTATATGTACACGTGTGCCGTGTGTGTATGAATGTGTGAGTGTGTTTGAATGTATGTAATTGCATGCATGAGTGTCTGTGGGGTATGTGATTGTGAATATGTGCAGGTATATGTGGGGGCAAATGTTCATGAGTATATGTGCGAGTATGTAACTGTGCATGAATATATATGTGAGTGTGGATGTGGGTGTGAGCGTATTTGTGCAGATGTAAACACATGTAGGAGGTGTTGCTAACAGAAGAACATTCTAATAAACCAAAGGGGTAAGACATTTCCATGGCCTGGAAGGAAAGAAAAAGAGTAGAGATATCGAAGGGATAATTAGCATAGCAACCTGCTTCCTGTGAGATCACTGAGACCAGAACCACATTCAGCACTAAAGTCATTTCCTAAATGGTCCCCTAAAGCTAAGGCCTGCCTTCCTGTCCATCCATTTGCTGCTCTTTTTATCCTAATTAGACCAAGAAGGCAAAAAGAACTCCAGTCATATTCCTAATTAGCTCCTGACCAGGCCGTTCTCATTTCTAGGCACTCTGCTACCTCTGTATAGAAGGTGCCACCTCCACCTGCTCATCCAGGCCCACGACTTCTTCCAAGCCCAGATTAAAAACACTTTCATTCAAGAAACCTTTCCTGCCCAGCCTCCCCCACGCCGATCTCTCCCTCAGCTCTTAAAAATAGCATTTGTCATTTTGAATTACATATTGAATTGAATTAAGTGTACAAAGACATGAAATCACATGGCTGTCTACACAGGGTGATCATAATAATTGTAACAGTTAACTTTTATTGAGAACTTACTGTGTGCCTGGCTCTCTGCCAAATAAGCCTTTTATATACATCTCAATTAATTTTCACAACATTCCTTTGACATAGCTACAATCAAGACCTTCATTTTAAAGGCGAGGAAACTGAAATCCAGACAGTCTAATTAACTTAGCCAAAGTCTTTTTTTTCCTATGTTCTCTGTTGTTCCTATTGAGTAAATTCTATTGATCTGTCCTCAAATTCACTGATTTTTATCCTGTCTTCTTCACTCTACTGTTCTGCTATTTAGCCCATCCAATGAGTTTTTTCTTTGGTTATTGTATTTTTAAGTCCTGTAATTTCCATTTGGTTCTTTTGTGTGTGTGTGAGAAAGATTAGCCCTGAGCTAACATCTGTTGCCAATCCTCCTCTTTTTGCTTGAGGAAGATGGTCCCTGAGCTAACATTCCTGCCAGTCTCCCTCTACTTTATATGTGGGATGCTGCCACAGCATGGATTGATCAGCAGTGTGTAGATCTGTGGCCTGGATCCGAACCTGGGAACCCAGGATCGCCAAAGCAGAGCTTTCAAACTTAACCACTATGCCATCAGCAGGCTCCCATTTGGTTCTTATTATAATAACTTCTGGGTTTTTTTGCTGAGATTTCCTGATTTTTCAATTGTTTCAAGAGAATTTATAATCATTGTGAAGCACTTTTATGAGGCTACTTTAAAATTGTCAGACCATTTCAAAATCTGATTCATCTTGGCGTTGGCATCTGTTAATTATCTTTTCTCCATCATGTCTTGATTTTCTGTTCTTGGTACGACAGGTGACTTTCTATTGTATGCTGGGCATTTTGGATATTGTACTATGAGACTTTGAATCCTATTTTATCTTCTGTTTTCAGCAGGTGGTCCCCTGATGAGGTACAGTGCGAGGGTGGGATGGGTGTATGTCCAGGTTCCTCTGGGCCCTGCCAACACCATCTTGGCAAGAGCAGGGCACTGACTCATGCTGGCTCACTACAGAGAGGAGGGTCATAGTCAGTCCCCCTTCTGCCCTATTGACACCTTCATGGTGAAAAGGAGGCACCAACTCCCACCCTGCTGGGCTCTGCTGCCACCAGGGGAAGGGAAGTGGGAGGCAGAGTGCCAACAAGCCCTATGTTCCACCACCTTATTCTGTCTTGTTGCTCCTGGATGGGGTGGAGGCTCAGCTCCCCACCCCAGGGGAAAGAGAAGCACTGACCAGCCCCAGCATGCACCAACTCCTGAAGTCTCATTGCTTCTGGGTGAAGACGGAGACTCAGGTGACCACTGGGCCCTACTGACACTACCCTGGCAGATTTGCACTGCCTGGTTCCACTGGGCGGGGCACGGAAGATCAGCTGCCCACTTGGTCCTGCCAACACTGCCTGGCAAGGGAACTGAAGCACCGCCTGCTTCTGCCATGTGCAGGATAGAAGTTAGCTTCCCCATCAGCCCTGCTGATTCCACCCCGTGGGGTGACAGGACTATGCTGCCTGCTTCCACCCAGTGAGCAAGTAGCAGATGGAGGGGCATTTTTCCATTGATGTTTGGCATTTAGCTAGAGTAGGGTAGGTGTTTTCAAAATGCTTCCTGGTCATCTGCCTAATGGGAACAGGCTTTTCTTGGAGCTTTTTGTGTCTGTGGCTCTGGTTTGAGGGGTCTGCAGTACCTGTACAAAATACATAGATGGCAATAGTTAACCCAGGAACTCACCACCATCTCTTTCCTCAAGTCCCCTGGTTCCAGGCAGCCCATTCTTCTTTCACCTCCAGAGACTTTGTATTCTTGTTTGTTGTATAATGTCCGGAGATGCTTAGTTGTAAAGTGGGGGACCTGGGAGGAATGGGGCTACTCCATCTTGGTGGAGCCAAAGTACCCAAGGTGTTATAAACTTATTATTTGAACCCAGGAAGTCTAGTCATAGAAGCCATTATTTTAATTGTCATGCTAGCCCTAGTCATAATAAAAATTATATGTCTGTTAGTTTGCTAGGTCTGCCATAACAAAATACCATAGACTGTATGGCTTATCTAGCAAATTCATTTGCTCATGATTCTGGAGCCTGGAAGTCCAGGATCAAGGTGTCAGCAGGTTCGGTTTCTTCTGAGGCCTCTCTTCTTGGCTTGGAGATGGCTGCCTTCTCATTGCCTCTTCACATGACATTCCCTCTGTGTGTGTCTGTGTCCAAATTTTCTCTTTTTATAAAGCTAGTCATATTGGATTAGGGACCACACCAAGAACCTCATTTTTACTTAATTACCTCTTTAAGACCCTATCTCCAAATACAGTCTCATGCTGAGGTACTAGGGGTTAGGATTTCAACACATAAATTTGGGAAAGGACACAATTTAGCCCATAACAATACATCATATAATAATATAGTATATAAAATTGTATATTACACGAAGGTAAGATATCATAAATGTGTATTATAAATAATATGAGAAAAATAGTCAGAACGTACAGTTGGTTCTTGGCATCAGGGTGAATTCAGCAATTTGCACATTAACCATAATTAACACCCACTTCCCTGGCTGTTCTCCTTAATGTTGTGGCAGGCATAGATTACAGTTGATTACAGGTATGCAAAGGAAGAAGCTATTGCCCCTCTGAGCTACTCTGGTTGAGGAACAGGAAATCCATTGGCTCAACCTCCACTTTTCTGGAAAAGACACACCACGGCGTGGCTTCCCACCTCCTGCCCTGAGAAGGGGAGGTTGCCAGAGCCAGTCAGTTGCTTCTTAACTGCTTGTTGGGGGCTTGGTGAGTTCAGCCCAGGTCCCAGTGCCCCATTCCCGCAGTTACTCCACAAGCTTGATCACATGAACTACAGCAACACCCAACAATGTGGAAGAATCTTAGGAAGGTAATACTAAATTTAAAAAGTAAGTTCCAAAACACTGTTTACAGTATGCTACCCTTTTCATAAAGTCAAACATTTAAAACTGCATATACTTTTTAGGAACACTACAATAATGCATACAATAAACAGTATCACATACAATAAACTATGCAAAAATAAAAGCAGGTAAATGATGACCATGAGATCCTGGATGATGGTTACCTCTAGTGGTATAAACATCCAGACAATGAAGTGGGATGGAGGCATGGAACAAGTTAGATTTAGCAAAAACCATGGTCCCAGCTTTTGATTTGGATGGTGGATTCAAAGGAGTTACATTGTTCAAAAGAACAAAATTAAAGAAGTAATTAAACAGATAAAAGCAAGGGGAAACTGGATCGTTGAGTTGACCTTAGTCTTAAATAAGCTGAGATTCAGGGTTATTTATTGCTTTCCTCTCCTCTCGCATTCCTCCAATTAATGAAGAATGAACTGTACTTCTCAAAGGACGATAGTTTCCCTACTTAAAAAATTTTAGTTTGTCGCTGCCCAAGCTGAAAAAGAGCAGGTCATTAACCAGTTAGGTCTATCCTCAGCATTTGCTACCTGAGAAATTTTCCTAACATAGAAAGTCCCAGCCCTAACCCCAGAGATTCAGATTCAATAGAAGGAATGAGGTCTGAGAACATGTATTTTATGCTGAACGCCAAAGTAGTCTACTAGAAAGCCGTCCTGCGCTCAGCGGCTCGGTCATCGAGCGTGTCTTATCCATGGCTACCAAACTCACCCTCTAAAACTTGTTTTTATCATATTCCTCTTTCTACAAAAATCTCTAAAAAAAAATTCATTCTTGCTTGCCAAATCTAAATCCTCTGCCCACCTTTCAAGGCCCTCTAAAATTTGCGGCCACCCTAATTATCCACATTTATCTTGCACTTTCTCTGTAGGTATATCTAAATACAAGCAGGCCAGGTTCTCCCTGTCATCAAATGTGGAGCCCATTAGCGCCTCTGGACTATTTTTTGTGCAGCCCTTGTCTGGAAGCCTTCCTCTCTCCTCTACTTCTCTTGATCTAGCCCATCCTTCCAGGCCAAACTCAAACCTTTCCTTCCCATATAAGCCATTTCTGACTTCACCAGCACATAATGGCCCCTAACGAATTCCTGTGAAGTGATTGATGTATTTCCTTATTTCTCTCTTTACAGATAGTAAACCTCCATGTGACCGAAAAATTTATTCTTCCTCCTTATTCACTTATGATTTGGCTTCTGTTGAAACCTGTGGACATGGTATCATCAGTTCTGTGTTCCCTTCTAGGAACTGCCCCTCTCACTTCGTTCGTCCCAGGTCTGCGCCACCCAGTTGGTAGCATGACATCGCACCACTGATCCTATTCAGTGGAGCAGGGGTGACTCTCTAATCCAAACTAGGACAATAAGGTCCTTCCCCAGGATTTTTAGACTCAGTGCCCAGAGATTTGAGACCATAAAAAGAAAAGTTCGGATGCTGATATTGTGATATCTGCCATGTCTCTTGCTATGGGTAAAAGAGAGGCAGAGAAGGCTAATGTTCAAATGGAGAAAAAAATGTGCAACTGAACAGAAATAAGCAGAATCAAAGACTAGAGAGAAAGTCTGCTGGTGGTTGAGCCTCTGCTTCGAGTTAGTTCCTCAGTCTTGACTGAATTCCTGTCCTTGGGTTCAGTGAAACCCCCCAACATTTAATAAATTCCTCCCCCTTTTAGTTTAGCTGCTTTAAATAGAGTTTCTATTACTTTCATGCAAAGAATCAGTCTTCTTTGAGCCATTCTTCTATGATCTATTCTCCACGAGGCTGACCTACCACACCTGCCCATCATTGTCCACCTTCCTGAGTCCTCTCTTGGCCTGTGAGGCAAGAAGAAATACTATGAAGATGATGATTACTACTAATTAGTTCAGTCAGCATTTGCTGAGTACCCTGTGGTACTGGATGCTAGGGATATCAGACCCTAAACCCCAGCAGAGGATGTAACATCAAACCATTATTGCTCTCCACGTTCTCAAGAAGTTGATAGTCAACCATTGGCTCAGCTCGCCTCAACTTTGATTTTCCCCAGAATCTCCCTTTGTTCCTGGAATGGATACTCCCCACATCCCAGGAACCATACTTCTTTGTCTCAGGGATTACATTTATTAATTAAAAGAAAGAAGTGCAAGGTTATATGCATTTAGTACATTTTCTCAGGTGTGGCAAAATGGAAAGAGGACTAAACCGTCTTCTTATCTCATTGCAGGGAATTCATATTTTCAAACTTCAGAGAATAAACTATCTCCTTCATATCTGACTTTCAGAAAACAAATCATTGCAACACACACCGGGTCACTCAATGCTTGACATTTTTACTTCAAATCTGCACATTTATATAGCATACATCCTTATTCTTAAACTAAGGATTTCATGAAGCAGTGAGAATTCTGAGCACATTTTTAATATCTAAAATAAATTAGTTAATTATTTGCTCTGTGACCAATGCAGGGATTTTGCATTGCTCCCAACCTGGGTTTCACAGATAACATTGTACCCGGTGTCCCAAGTCACACTGTGGCCATAAAGAAATGTTCCCGCTTACTTTGCACTGAATCTACAAAGCACACATATTTTTGCCTGCCAAGCATTCAAGGCTTTGAAAGGCTCCCCCTGTGTCAGAGCTATGAATTCTGTGGTACCAACAGTATTTTACCAAGCAAAATAAACAGTTGCGGCAAACGATTAGCAAGGGAATATTGCAGGTCCTGTGGAAAAACTAGAACAATAAAAAGTCGAAAAATGGTCTCTTGGACACTCCCAGGGTCTCTCCCTGTGGACCAATTAACCAGCACAGTCAGATGTTGGCAGTCCTTCTTATTGTCAGAACCACAGGCCCAATTACCCGGCTCCAAACAGCTACATTTTACAGCTGAAATGATTTACAGCCAATGTTTTCATTGCACAGTGCTTGTTCCTCTTTGTTAAACAAAAGTTCACAGAGAAGAACTGCAATTGAGGAGGGAGATGGGAGATGGGAGGGATGTGGATTCGGAAAGATGGGACTCAAAAAGCCAAATGCAAATTAAAGAAAAAACAGCAGTCTTTGGACTTCAGCCCCTATTCTTTTGGATTCAATCCCAAATATGTATTTTAAAGACACCTTGAAAAATCACCAGTTGAGGATTTATTTTTTGCCTTTGGTGGAAGTGCCTTTCTGCCACAGGATTTGTTGAACAATAACGTGAATCAGTTACCAGCGGACAAAAACTAGCAGTCCATCTATTGTGTTTTAACGACAAAGTCAGATGGACTCTTGGACCCCTTTCCATTGTTTAATGCTCAACTGTTCAACATATTTGGAGTGAAGGGTGGGAAATAGACTTCAAGGTTTAATACAGATGTGAACAAAGCTCAAACCTTGTCTCAAGCCGTCCACTGAGGAGGAGCGTTTACTGCCTAACAGGTACGGCCTATTTGGTAAATAAAGGAGGCATCCACCTCCCCTATATGATTTCCTGGAGTACAAAACCATTCTTTCATGACCTGGGTCTTATATATGAATATTCTGTTCAAAGTCGTATCTTTGCTAATTAAGAAATTACATATGATAAAAAGAGAATCTAACTCAGACAGTGGTATAGATTTAACTGTTGTAAAACCCTTATAGTCAGTGGATTTCAGTGGGAGGCCATGGAGGGGTGCCCTCCAGGGACCATTTAGCAATGTCCAGAGACATTGTTGGTTGTCACAACGAGGATGAAGGGTGCTATTGGTATCTAGTGGGTAGAAGACAGAGATTTGGTTCAAATTCTACAATGCGCAGGATGGCCTCCCACAATAAATAATTATCCAGGCCAAAATGTCCATAGTGCAGAGGCTGAGAAATACTGCTTTATACTTTCACATGAATTGATGATCAGATCTTTTCAAAAGTTTCGCTAACTAAGAGCAGGTTTCCGTTAGGTTTTATCTTATCTGAGCAAGGTGCCTAGGGAGAGGAGGAATTAAGACAAGAGCAGGAGATATCTCAGAGGGAGAGAAAAAACTAAAAAGAACACAAACCTTTCCTACATTTCACTTGGGCTTAAAAACCAATTACCTACTAGAACCTTACTAATAACCAGCCTTGTTACCTCGTCTCTTTTCTAAAAGAAGACTTGGCTCCAATCCTGTTCCCACCGGTGTTCAAATTCTCCATTAACTTTTTTTTTACCAAAGGAAACAAATTTCCCTTCTTTCTCACTCACCCTCTTGGGGCTTCTTTCTGGACACTTACAACCAAGAACTTAGATTCTGATATTCAAGACAGAAAATAAGCCTTGGTTATCACAAACTTTGTGTATTATATTTCAAAGCCAATTTCGCATTATTCACCCAAAATTCTATATATGTTTTCTATGAAACAACACTGGGAGAGAAGTTTCCACCAACTTAGCAGAGAAATCTCATGATATAACAGATACTGGCTCTCTCAGTTCTATAGACACATCCCAATCAATCAGATCAGCATTTCCCACCACGTTTCCTTAGAAGAGTAGTTTCTTGTATGTTGCCCCAAAAGAGTCATAAGGTCAAGTAAGATAATAATATTCTACTAAAAATGAATAGCAGTGTGGACTGTGATCCTGGCACTTTGCCAGATATTTTACACACGTTATATTATTTGCTGTCCACAATAAGCTTGTGAGCTGGCACTCACTATTCCCACTGCACAGCTGATGTAGAGAGGATTCCATTGCACAGGGAAGTGACTTGCCCAAGTTGCATGGCTAATAGTGAGCCTGGAATTTGTGTCCAAGTCTATCTGTATTCAAAGCTGGTGCTCTTAAATACTGCGTTCTACTACAGGATTAAACAGAGTTAAGTAGGAATTCTTTACTGCAGAATTTCTCAGACCCTTTAATATGCTATCTCTAATTCTAAGCTCTAAATTCGTTTCCCAAAGTGATTTATCCCATGTACCCTTTTCACCACGAAGCATCCTGTGTGATCAATGCTCCACAGGACCTGTTTAGAACTACACTAGATTCTCCATCTGGAAAAACTGGGTCAGAAAAACATCAGAAAAGAAGCTCACAGCAGTTAGCTGCTCACTAAATAACCTGAACCAGTGACCACAGAGTCACTGTTGAAAAGTTTTATGAAGCAGTACGAGCGTCACAGGGCTGATCAGAAAAGATATATTTCCTGAGGGCAAAAGCTAAGGAGAGTCAGGCCTTTCTAGAATCTCTTTTAGAATTTAAACGAAGCATAATTTTCTCCCTATAAGTCTTATGCTGAAGTCTTTACCAGTGAACAGCTGGAGAGTATTAAAAGCTGTGTGAATATTTTCTTACCTTCTAGAACAAAAGATGTTAAACTGCCAAGGGACGTTTGGTGACTTATGAAGTGCTCTGCGTTATGAGCAGTTTGGTCGGCTGCAAGATTGGTTCATAAAGGCCAAAAATGAAGCGTTACCATTGAATGAATTTCCACATTTCCATAATAACATTGTTAACTTGTTATGCTTTTCAAAACTTTCCTCTGTGTTTCTTACTTTTATAGACAATATTTAAGTGGGATCACAATTCTGGGAAGATTCAGACCCTGGAAACAAGGGAAAGTCAGGTAAAGAGCATTATATTCCATGAGTCACATATACATACTTTAGGGGAAACAAGAGGAGAGACAGTCAGCAAAATAAAACCAGATGTGAATTTGATCTGATTACACCACCCCTTCCAAGAGGAAGAGCCCTTTCAAATTCACATTTTTTTTCTTGGAACTAGTTGTACCACTGAATTCTTTTGAATAAGTGAAACATTGAGTAGCTCTTGCCCAAAAAGAATTACATTAAGCCCACACAGGGCTTTTGAAAATTCATTTGCATTTGAATGATGCAAATTGTAATTTAGTATAATAAAGTCTATGTAACTGAGAGGGAGAAATTACATGAACAACCCAACTCTCAGTCAAGTCTACTCCTAGTTTTAATCCCAACATGTTAACTTCAATCTACATGTCCCATGAGAGATGTTTTTCTGTAAGATAAGCCATATCCTTCCCAACATTGCCACACTTGCCTGGCTGTGATAGGATCAAATATGACTAACACATTTGGTTATTTCCACTTAATGTATTCTCAAGGATTCCCCATCAACAATGAATGTTTCTGTCTGAGTCTTCTTTGGTACAACAGATATGGCATTATGGTGCCACAATAAGTGAAACTCTTTAAGATATTTTCAGGTTCTGATGTGGAGTTAGCATAGTAACAAATCTGTATTATGAAAGATCATATCCTCTTTGGAAAAACAATGTTGATCATTTGACTATCAGACTCCAAACAACTATAAACATACCTCCTTATTTTCAAATACAAATTGGATAGCAATGCAAGAAAAGTTGTCTGATCTTTCCTCAGAACAGTTAATTCATGTAATTTGTAAGCCTGAATATTACAATGTGAAGAAAGGGGAGAAGGTATCACAATTTGGAGGAGAACATGAACATGAAGGGGAAATACCGTTTCACTGTGCTCTGTCACCATGGCACGCTACAGTCCCCTTGAAGTTGAACTTAAATTTGGCAAAACGTTTTCATAAAAAGTACGACTTTTTATAGACTTTTTATAAACTTTTTATCCACTCTTAGACTTCAGAGAATTTTAGAAGTCACCTAGTGTTCCCACCCGGCCCTTTCCGATCAGGACTTGCTTCTTGACTGATGGGCTGTAAGGCTCTCTTCAATAAGGAGGCAGCTAAGGACGGTTTGAGGTAGTTACATCCTATGCTGTGTGTTTCTATTCTTTCAAAGAGCTTCCATAAATGAAAGCAGCCTTGACTTTCACAAAGTTCCTCAGTGCCCTCAGGAGCAACACAGACTAAATCTAGTCCCTCTTTAAAAAGAGTGAAAGGCACACTATTCCACTCTCGAGAGGATCTGCTCTCCCTGGAGCAAACATGGCCCATTCGCTCAACCTTTCTTCATGTGATGGGTGTGGAGACTCAAACATTCTTGCCTCCCTTCTCGGACACTCTTTCACAATCTCCTCTTCTACCCACCCTTTCATGTTTGGATTTTCTCATTTTTCTCCCTCCCCTCCCTTTTCTTTTCAAACCACACGCTCCCAACTGTCACATAGATGGACAACTACCCATTCGGAATCTTCAGTGCAGATTTCTCTTACCAGCTCAACTCCTAACTGAACCACGTGTGTGTATCAAAAGCATCTCAATCTCAAAATGTCGAAGCAGCGTCTTTCCTGTGCATTCCCTATCTCCATTAATGTTATTTACCATCAACCAAGGAAGACATTTTGATTCATAATACATCCCCTTTCCCCTTCAATACATCCTTCCCATAAATCTGTTTCCTAGAACATCCTTGAATTCTGTTCCCTCCTCTCTACAACCCTCCTACTGCCTTAATGGCCTCCTTCAGGCCATTACTATTTCTTCCAGGGACTGTGGTAACACTCTCAATCTGTTCTCCCTGGCTCCAGTCTCATCGAACTTCCCTCACTGTGGCCAGAATGACCTTCCCAATACACAAGCATGTTTGTGTCACATCCATCTAAATCACAATTAAAGAAATTATATCTAATTAAACCCTCTTTCATATAATGTAAAAGGTACCCTTATTGGCCATGTTTTATTGACCAAAAAAAGGCAAATAAATCATGTTGTTTTTTTGAGAAGAAGTTTGAGTTAAACAAAAGAAGCAGTTGTCAGAAAGAAAGAGCTGCAGCTTTACAAAACGTTTCCACACAACTCATCAGTTCTAAGCTGTTAGTTGACAATAAACACATGGAAGGAAGCTACAGTATAGAACGAAGATTTAAGAGCCCCGTAAATGTAATACCTGTATATTTAAATGAGACATTTTCCACATCCTCATATTTCGGTGAAATCAAAGGACATGTTCTGAGATGGCTTTCAGTGTTTTAGAAAGAAGTTAATCTTCCATTTCCCCCATCATTAATAACTCCCCAGTACTTCTACGCCTGTCTTCCCACACAGATTATAGGGGATTTCTGATAGAGTTCTCTAGTAGAGACAAATGCACTGGGGAGAAGAGTTTGAAAGGATCGTGATTCAGTAACATAAACAGAAACCTCTATTACATCTTTTTCACGAGGCAGGTTAACTTCTACATCATACGAATTGTCACAATCACAAACGGCATCACATTAGAGATGAAAATGGATCCCGTTAGTCTTCAGTCACTTTTATGGAACAAAGGAGAGTGATTTAATTATACATTCTCATGCTCCTAAAATTGACTCTTGCTTTCTTGGCTCTTACAATTTTCGATAAATACACACTAAGAGTCACAACTTTGGAGTTCCCAAACAAAATATTTCAGATTCATTCATTTGTCTAAATTTTCTTTAGGAAAAATTATGTAAAGGATGATGATAGACTGGACCTAGCCACATTCCAGGTGAGCAGGACGTCTTAAATTTTCAAATTCATTTATTTCTTTTTGACAAAATCCTCAGTATATTCTCATTTACAGTGGTGTAAAGTTGAAAGAGAAGTTCTTTTTTATTATTGTTATTTGACTCTGAAGAGTAATGAACTCTGAAAAAAGTAAATCACTTATTGTCCACCAAATCATGAAGAAGAAGTGATTCCCATTAGGTCCAGGCCTGAAGTCTGACTTTTCTCATCTCAAAAGAACTGACGTACTCTAGAAACAAAACTGGTGTGCTTGCAGGTTTATAAGTGTTTACCTAAGTGTAAAGCAATGAGGTTTCTTCTTCTCTTCCTCCAAAAGCAGAAATATTTTGGTTTAGATTTTCATTTTTCATTGTCCTTCCTTGCTTTGGAATCATATCAAGTTGCTGGTACAAATCCGCAAAGCCACAGTTAGGTGTTGCCAGCAGCCCCCGGATAAGTTTATCTTTACTTGGTGTAGGTTTAAAATATCCTTTCTTAAACGGGTGCAGTAAGCAATATTATTTGAATTGAATTTTCATGCTTCTCTGGAAAATCAAACCGAACGCACGTTTTGGTGTTCATATCACAAGCTCTTCCCTCTCCCCAGGGACTGTGAGGGTGGATGTGTTCATGGCCGAGTTGCTGTTCTGTTTGTCTACCCAAACAAGATGACTTGGGTCAAAATTATATAGGAAATGAGGTTTGATTCTCTGTTTCAAAAAAGCAGAAATAATTGAAGTAGTTTTTGTTCTAACTTTGCCATAAAATGATTTTTTGTATGCTCTCCAGGAACTTACAGACTATTTCAGATGCAACAGAGAACTCAAAAAGAATGGAATGGAAAAAGAAAGGGAAAGACATTCTGAAACGTGACACTTGAACAACATCGACCCTCTACCTAACTGCAAAAAAAAATGAGGACAATATCTCTCTACGGTGATAAAAAAATTAAAACTCATGAGTGAAAAACAGAAGCGCTCTGAGAAGATGTGTTAACAGAGGATTAACCTCTGAAATGCTAATAAGATAGGGGAGGAAGTGACAAAGAAATTAGACTGTATTTCTCCATGCTGAGCCGAAGAGATAACAATGCATCATTAGCCAAGAATTTTTATATGTGTTGCCATTTATGAAAATCTATATATATTTTGCCCTATGTTTTTATACATGTAGAATCTGAATATTTTTAAATACTTCAAAACAGTATTAATTGCAGATATTTTATTTAACTTTAACCTTTTAACAGGAGCCATAATTCATTAATTAAGGATTCATCTCTATATTTCAGTTCTTGGTTTAAGGCCTCTAGTACCACATATGTCAATCCAGGGCAATCTAGAGCATTAACTTAAAATGTCAAAAGTATAATTCTTCATTACAGTGGAAATAGAATTATAAAAATTAGATCTTTCAATTACAAATGACATTTACTACTCTAACCAAGGTTAGCCTCACATGTGGTTGGGGTCAGAGGTAGAATGAGAATGATTCTATACTCCAAAATAACTCCAGCACAGATCTACCTCTGAGGTTTTGTTTCCTCCTTTAGTAAATACTTTCATTGTCTTGGTTCTGAGTCATAGCAGCCATAATAATAGCTATATCTTATTGCAGGTTTTCAATGCACAAAATACTGTGTTCAGCTCTTGATAATTGACATATAGGAATCCTTAAGTATGGATGCTAAAGTCAGGCTCCATGTATTTGAACCCTGGCTATTGGGAAAATTACCTGACCTTGCTAAACTTCCATTTTCTCAAGGGCAAAAATATGCTTAATAGTGTCTATATCAAAAGGTTGCTGTGAAAACGATGAGAAAGGTGATGACCAAGAAAATTAAGCAATTTTCCTAACATCACACACAGCTAGGAAGTAGAAGAACCAGATTCGAGCCTAGCTCTCCTAATGTCAAACTTTCTAATTCCTACCACTTTCCACTTATCACACCACTTCTGAGGGTGACAGAGATGGCATGCAGATAGAAGGTACCAAAGAGGAGAAAGACGTTGACCCCAGCAGTGTTTCTATTCCAAGGAGAACGCAGACATTGGGGTCCTGGGATAGCTTATAGAAGACAGACTCTGTTTAACACTCAGAATCTTAGGAAATTATATTGGTGACATAGTGTCCAGCTGGACATCATGGGAGCTGATAAGGAATTTCCAGCCAACAGTACCTGACTTACCATAAAACTCAAAACAGACAAAAAATATATTGAATGAACAAATGAGTCAATTAATAAATTTTAGGAAACACTATATAAGAAAGAGAAAAACTCCCTCTACCAGTGAAATATTTTGTAGTCCTCTCCCAACTTCAGTGCCCTTCGAATACCCTAAATACTACATTTTATTACAGAGGATGAGTGTACATTTCAAGAAAGTTGGGACGAGTTATGCTGCCCCTTGATTGTAAGCTCCAGGCGGGCAGGAAGACCATCAGTTTAGTGACCACTCTACTTGTACCACCCGGCACTTGCTGAAATAACACTCAATAAGTTTTCTAGATTTGAATCACATCAAATTGCTACTGTGATCTTCATGTACAACACACAGATATTAGACCCCCCTGTTTTCTCCTGAACTCTCAACATCTAGCAACACTCAATTTGACATGCATTTGGATCCGACCCACATTAAGCATCTGCCAATGTCCCACTGTCCCATCTGCCAATAATCCCACCCCAAACCACACAGATCAGACACATCAACTCAAGGAAGATGGAAACATTCCACATTGAAAATGGAAAATGCTCATTATTTTAAATGGTTCTGTTTAATATATAAGATAATGCATGTTGACAGAGGCATGTAATATTACGTGATACAGACCTAGATTTAAGGTAGACTTTCTTATTTCTTCATCAAATCCAGAAAGAGTCTCACAGTGGGTTTTTTGTGAAGGGCATTACAGACACCTGAAGACTTGACTGGGACATAAGGATTCATTTTTAAGGTAGTTTACTCATAGTTTCTCATTGTAAGGTTTAGTCCCTCCCTATATGGGCCTCTCCACAGGCTGTTGAGTGTTTTCCTAACACGGCGCCTGGCTTCCCCCAGAACATGTGCTCCAAAAAAGCAAGGTAGCAGCTCCAATCTTGTATGACCTATCCTCAAAGCCACATGTCATCACTTTGGATCTTTGGTGCCATCTTCCAGATCACCTATCATAGCTTTCTTCCATCGAGTCATGTTTAGGAAGCTAAAAAGACATTGTTCATAAGACTATGAAATTGGAACTACATTTCTGTAAAGCTATTTGGAAATATGTCAGAAACCTTTAAAATGTTTATATTCTTTCACTGAATAATTCCACTTCTCAGAATCTATCCCGAAGAAATAGTCACAAATGCAAAGAAACATTTGCACTACAAGAGAAATAAAGTTTGCTTTTTACAAATAAATAAATTTTTATAAATAAAAGACTCAGAATTATGAAATGGTTAATTAAATTTTGGTGCATCCATTGATGCTAAAATTTACCTTTTTCCACATTTTAACATCTCTGAAATTGGAATGTGTCTTGTAGTAGCTGGCATCTTATTATCCCTATCAGCCATGCAGTAGACACAAAGTAGCTGTCATTGCCAGACACGTATGAACTTGGTGACAGATGTTCATCTTGTCGTTACCTCAACTGAATTATGTACGTTGTTGGTACTATACATGTTGATTTTACTGCTATTTAAAATGTCTTCAAAAGTGAGACATTGATTCAACATTGAGACGAAGTTATTGTGCACACAAAAAAGGCATGCAAACAGAACATAGCGGGTAAATTTTATATTGGTGAAGCAAATATTCATCATAGGAGGAATGATCACTATTCCATAATTTGTTCCAAAGCAACAAATCATGTAAGTGCTTTATGAAACTAAAGTGGATGAAATCGTGCTACATTTTGTTTTCTGAGAAATATGCAAAAGCAGCATCTCCTACACACTAAGCAACACAACTAAAGGCAAAAGAATTGCCAAATCCCTATAATAGATGAAAGAAATGTCAAAGCATCAAAAAGCTGAGTGACCAACTAATGGGGTGTCATGTAAGGAGATCATTAAGGCTTTGTGTCACAGCTTAATTGGAAATAGTTTTCCTTTTATAGCAGTTTGTAAAATAACGTGTCCTAAAGTCAATGGCCTCTTAAAATAATGTTTAAAATAAAGACTTCCTGGAGATGTAGAGAAAACTTTGGACTTAAATAAAAATACAAAAGAAGAATACAAAATTGCAAACAGTCACAACTATGTAAGACAATTTTAAAATAGTGTGGAAAAAGTAAAAGCAAATACATCAAGATGTTAAAAGTCTGTTAAATGAGATTATACTTAATCTTTCTTCTTTTTTTTGTTTTCCAAATTATTACTAAAAGAATATGTTTTCTAAATTAGTTAAAAATAATTTTAGAATACTAAAAGCAAAGATGGAAATGTACCCTCCAGGCACTAACAACTTCCTTTATAACCCACTATTGTTATCTGGCTAAGCCTTTTATGAATTCATTCATATCTCATATTCTTATTTTTTTTATGAGAAATACATTATATAGATTCACAAGCTTCAAATTCTATGTCCTTGCTGGTGTTCCTGGATTGATCCAGTAAATGTCAACCCAATCTATGTTCTTCACATCTTCATAACTTTCAGAAAAACTTTCTTGGCCTTTGCTACTCCAACCACAAATGCTATTTTATTAATTTTTTCCTCTAAATATTGAAGATCTTTCAGATAAGGAACTTTCCAACTCATCTTTCTTAGTATTTTTAACTATTCCAAGTTCACCAATCTGGGCTAATCTGAAATCAGGTCTATAGCAGACCAAGTATATTCCTATGTTATTTATCCAACTGGGCATCTTGCCATTTCTTTTCTCTACAACAGAAACTAAGAGGAACAAAAGAGAAAACACACCTTTTTCTGAATGTGTTAGTGATCAAAGGGCCTTTTAGCTGGCATATTTTGCAGCTGTGGACTTTCAGATAGTAACTTTAATATTAAACACTAGAATTTCTGAGGTCACTGAAAAGATGAATGAGGAGAACAGAAGGTGAAGATGGAACGGCAATAAGAAGACACAGAGCCTGAATTAAACCTCGGAACCAGGGGACCCTGCACAAGCTGAGTTCGTGCTGGGGAATGTATCCCCAGGCCCATCTTTCTCTCTGCCTTGGATCTTTCTAAGCTATATTGCATTTACAAAATCTGTCTCTTTCTTCTCTTGTCTCTCTCATGCTTCTACAGTCAAAATAAATTGTGCCCAACTGCCACAGGCAGCCTTGGGTTGCAAACAGGAAGCAGGATGAATCCCAACTTCGCGTGTTAGAGATCCTCATCAATCAATGCTCACAGAAGACCTCCCCCAAAGCAGCATCTCTATTTGTCTGTGCAGTTAGCGAGGTTCCATCCTTGTGCCTCATGCACTCTTCAGTCGCTCACAGAATCTGTGGGCGGCCCTCCTGCAGATGTGGCAGGAGTATCAGAGTACCACCAATTGATTCCACAAATGCAGGTCACCATGCTCAAATTAAGCTGTCCCACTGGCCCATCAATCATCCAAGTCCATAAATCAAAATTTGATTACCAGAAGCTCTGTTTTCACTGCAGTCCCTCCTACAAGTAAATTCACTTGATGGTGCAATTATAAAATCATTTAGGCATTTAACCTGTAGCCCATAAGCATGCTCAACTCCCTATTTCTGCCTTAGCCCACTCCCAACTAGTTAAAATAACAAAGAAATAAAATCTGACTTTCATGCTACTCACTTACAACTGATAATAAATGTCTGAATTGGTCTGAGATTGAAGTTCAAGCCTAACTTTGCTGATCCTAGACTTTTGGACAGAGAGGCTTGATGGAAGAAAATGGGACACAGGGCTGCCACAGCAGTATAGAGCTTACTTCAACTCAGAGACACCACATGTCACTTCAGTGCAGGGAGAGGAGCATCCAGTGTGCAAACTTGGAGGAGGAGGAGGAAGCGTCTGCTAGAAGTGTCTTGTCGCTGTTGCATTAAGACCTAGACTTTGCAAAGTCAAAATCTGCCAAAAATAGTGAAATCAGGATACCTCTCATCGCTCTGTCATATGTGAGATGTTCATTAGCATTTCATGCAGGCAGTCAGAAAATTGCTGGAGAAAAGAAGAAATCACATTCCAAGCTCAGCCCCCACCAAGAGCTGCAAATTTGGCATTTCTGCACAGGAGGAAACCATACCCTCCTGGCAATAGACTGATCATCAACCCAACCCACAATGAAAACACAAAGAAAGCAAAATACCCCTGCACCTTTATTGATCTCAGTAGCTTGTGAGTATTTATCAGACTTAGGAACATTTCCTGGAATCATTACATAAACACTCTTTTCACCTGAAGTACAGTCCTCCTTATTTGAATTCTGTTTAACTCATTAGAACAGAGGTATAATTAGCTTCCTTAATGATCAACATACTAGACCTCTGTGGAAATGGGGAAAGAGGGATGAAAAAGCATTATTGTGCCCAGAGTACTGGAGGGAGGCTGGGTTTTTCTTACGTTCCAGCTCCATTCTCCCGGCACTTTTCAGAAGTAGGGCCTCTCTAATCATTTAAGCTGCCTCACGGCCCCAAATGATAGACCAGCCTTGACACCGGTTTTGACTTTCACCTTTGAGGTTATGTTAGCTGCAAGGTCTCAATTATCTATGGCAACGGGGACACATGACGTAAAAGAAGGCAAACACTTCCAATACTTTACCTCGTTCTTCATCACATCTTTTAGCAAAACTGATTAACCTGAAACAAATGGACTGTTTTAAATTTTACCTCTTCCTCCTTTAATTGCCCTACTTCTGGTGGAAGAGGAAGAAGCAGGGACATGGTCTAAAGGCCATGTGTAGAAGGGGAACAAAGTGAGCTGGATAATCAATGCCTCAATTCTGAAGAGTTGGCTACGCATCTGAGCCACTCCATCCCGAGTTGAGGGCTTTATTTCGTGGCAGCCTCAGTGACCAGTCTGTGGCCTAAACAGTGCTTTGCATTATAAATTTATGCTGACAAAGAGGACAAAATAAGAAACTATTGCATTGTCTTAAGTGTGTCTTTGAATTGACTTCTGTCACCTGCCTCTAAATGACCCCAAGTTGCTTCTTGTAGAGGACAGACTGCTTTTAACTGTTGTCACCGTTCATTCCATGCTGGCACCTCAGATCCTAGCATCAAACCTTAGCACCCGTTTATTCTATTTCTGCACCAGGATTTTTTCCACATTGCCCAGTTCTAATAGTTCATTGCTTAGAAGAATAAAAATCAGAAAGAACAATCTGAGAATATTACTTATCCATTTAAAAATCTTATTTTGGGGAGCTGGCCTGGTGAAGTAGTGGTTAAGTTCACTCGTTCTTCTTCAGCGGCCTGGGGTTTACAGGTTCAGATCCCGGGTGCAGCCCTAGCACTACTCATCAAGCCACGCTGTAGCAGTGTCTCACATAAAATAGACGAAGATAGGCACAGATGTTAGCTCAGCCTCAATCTTTCTCAAGCAAAAAGAGGAAGATTGGCAACAGACATTAGCTCAGGGCCAATCTTCCTCACCAAAAAAAAAAATCATATTTTTGCAGAACATTCAATGACATAGGAAAGTGCTCAGCATATAACATTAAATGAAAAAACTAGGATACAAAATTACATATGCAATGTGATCTGATTTGATTTTACATATGTGTATGTAATTCCAAAATATTAATCTTGATCATTTCTTGACAAGACAGTTGAGAAATTTTAATTTTCTTCTTTTATGCTTCAAAAGATTTACTAAATTAAGCATATGTTATTTTTATAAGCAGAAAAAAATAATCTTTTCAAATGCTACACAAATGTAAGATATTCCTCAGTTTAAACCTATATTTTATTGTTGATTTGCTCCACATTCTACTCCACTAACTGCACTTCCTACTATCTGGACTCCCCAAGTCCCACATGGTTCAACTTTGTTTCCAGCATCCAGAATGCAAATGAAGCAAGCAGGCTGACTTCTGGGTGACTCCTCAGCACATCATGTGTCAGGAAGCAGAATGAGCCAGAAGAACTGATTTCTAGTCCACATCCTGCCCCTAACAGTAATGCAGGAACCTTGGAAATCCCTCTGAGCATCCGGGGCCAACTTCTCCCCATATATGAACTAAAAGTTTGGTCTGGATGACCCCAAAGGCCCATCTAGCTTGAAATTTCAACTTTTCATGAGCTGGCTAGAGCCAACTGCAGCAGAAAGTTCTAATCACCATGAGCGGGAGGTTACTGCGAAGTTCCGTTCACAGGCAAATGATTCACATTCAACACAAAGTGATGAAAGCCAATACTCATAAATATCCAGGAGATCCAACACACTGTGTTATCTCAGAACAAATCTCTCAGGCAAAATATTCCTTGCAGATGTAAATACAGCCCAGATATCTACGGTATTGAAAATGGGGGGAGGGGGTGTGTCAAAAAAGAGATCGGAAGGTAGCATTTCAGAAAGATTAAATTATGTAATGTCATGAACATAAATAAGGAGTTAGCTGTATTCCCAATATTTAAGTTTAATAGAGTCTGAATTCACCTGAGTCATCTGGTGACTGAAGCATAAACACCTGGAATGATTACAATAATCTGATTTGAACAGTTAGTGGTAGAAAGCATAACTCTTAACTTAGAGGGACTTATTAACATTTTAAAGTTAATTTATTAAAATTATACAAGTAAGTTATAAATTCACTGTAAAATAAAATTCAAACCATACAGATGTACACAGAGTAAAAGAAATGGCAATTCCCCTTCAAGCCTCACCTTCTCCCATCCCTCTCGTCTGTCCACAGATAACCTATGTTTTAGACCTTTTTGCTTTGAATGTACTTATTTTCCATGGTTCATACCTCTCCCAAAGCGTTACAAGAATATCTATAAATACCAGATGTCTTTGCTCTGTCAAATTGAACCGAAAACTTGACAAACTTCTTACTAAAACAGAATAGTTTCTTTTCAAAGAAAAATCCATCATTTGTATCTTCTAGAAGTGATTCTAAACGTTACTCTCTATCACTGCTAATCTTGTTATCTTTAAAATAATAAGCAAGTAAACATGGGCATTAAAGGAGGAAATGTTAGTAGGACAGCAAGAACCGCACAGAAGCCTGTGAGTGCAGTTTTTGGCCTCCCAGACATAGGCATATGCAGACCTTTATTAGCTCAGACTTCACTGAGCTCAACAGATGCCCCCAGGTTAGTTACCATTTGGAAACACATCCAGCCTGTGGGCGCTGCTAGGAAACAGCATGACAACTCTTCTTTCTCCCTCTTCCTTCTTCTCACTCTCAACTCTCCCTGCTCTGCAAAACTACTCCCAGATAGAGTGGTGGGTTTGAGACAAAGAATCAGCATGCTCTGGAGATACTAGAAGTCTGGAGGTGGCTCTTAGAGGTTAGTCTCTAAGGTTTCATTATTTAAGTGCTGACATGGACAATGTACTACTGGTAAAACCAATTCTGTGGAAAATCTAAAAAATCAGTGAAGATGTTGCAGAGTTTCCTTGAGTGTAGAGCCAATAGGGGGAAAAAGTAATTTAAGGAATTAAATATAACTAACTAGACAGCTCAGGTCCAAAAAATTATTATATTGGGCTCAAGGAGGGGAAATAATGCTTTTTGTTACAGTAGAGGAAATATACTACATCTACTAATAAAAACTATCATTTATTGAGTGCTTACTATTCTAAGCATCTTACGTAAAACAATTTAATTTCCTAACAAACCTAGAGGAAGGCCCTATTGTCATCTCTATTTTAAAAATGAGGAAACTAAAGAACAGAGAGCTAGTCAGTTTCATCTTCGCAGGATCTCTCTCCTAACAGTAAAGTGGCTATAGCAGTGTCAGCCTTCATGTCTTCTCACCACCCTATCCAGAGGAAAAGAAGCTATCTTCTAGAATTCACATTCTATTGGCCTGATTGTGTTACACACTCTTCTCACATGGACAGGGAGACTGGGGTATGCCAGTTAGACTCAGCCAAACAGATCCCCTTGATTGTACTGAAAGATAAAAGTAGGGTCAATGTCACCTAAACTTCCTGGCTGAGAATGGAAACAGTAGGAGAAGAGGGGTAATAAATGCAGGAGAGGTAACTGCCAAGTGTCTACACCACCCATCATCGAGAAAAAGGACAGAGAGTTTCGCCAACACTATAATTATAATCATATTCCACTTGAAACTATTAGTTCCTGTTAATAATCCCAAATAATTAAACTATTTGTTGTGGAACAATATGTCCTCCACACAGTTACTTTTTTAAGAAAAGTCAAATGTTTATTCTATCCCGTGGTCTCCAGAATCAGTTTCTCCCAGGGACTACAATAGTTTTGCAGTACATGTTGGGCACTCTCAGGAATGCGTGTGCTAGTTTTTTAATCAGGAAATTTGATAGTGTAGTACTAAGACTATCATATATGTTGTGATTAGAGGAAAATCAAGATTTCAAATGAGAAGATTCTTTCTACGTAGTCATCTTTTATGCATATGTTATTGCACCCCTGAGTTACGGATTTAGTGCTTTGCTTACACACAAGCAAAACACATAAGTAAAATAAGAACTGTATGAGTCCTTATGAAGGCTCAGAATGATTCCTCTGCTTTTATTCTTAACAGATAATTAGCTATCCAATTTAAAAGATGTTCTCAAGTGAAGATGCCACAGTGTTCCTTGGGAACACATTTTAATGATCTTCACTATCAGCATGATGCTTATGTAGAAACTAACATTAAATTTAATTTAATCCAATAATGAACATTTGTTAAATACAGAGTACCTACTATGTGACCACCTTGAAGTTCATGCCCAAGTCTCAACAGAAAACATCCTCTGCATGAGGCTTCATAAACAGAAGACCACAGTAGGTTTTACATAAGTTGATCAATGTTATTATGGATTTGAGTAGCTGTGCTAGGAAAAGTGACATGAAAATAACTGTAACCGTTCTACTCCACCTCACCTGTCCAGGACTCATGTCTGCATTTCATTTTCCTAGTCCCTCGTCGTTTCCATGGCTTTCCTCTGAACCTTCTGCTGGTTTTCCACATCTATGATAAATTGATGTTTCATGATTGAATTCCTCAAATAGAAACAATGAAATGGATTCTAGAAAAAAATAATGGCTTATTTTGGGAAGTAGATTCCCAACCACAACACTTTTACATTAAGTTGTGCTTGAACGGAAACGAAAAATAAATATAAAACTGAAGGAGTAAACATAACAGATATTAACTAATAATCCAGGGAGAAACACTTCATGTCATTGTTACTAGGGATGACTAAGCCAATAAATCCCTTAGCTAAAATCAGCTGCCCACAGTCAAAATAGACCAGCAACCATTCCCAGGCCCATGATTTACATACGTGCTGCTGGGAAGGACTAATTCTACCAAGGCCTAAGCAGCTCCAAAGTTCAGGCAGTTCTGCTCCTGAAGAAACTTCCAAGCCATTTCCGACCTCTCCAGGATGATTGAAACCTTCAGAGCAGGTATATTAGGGGTGACTGGGTCATCTTGTTTAATGCAACAATCTCTCTGCCACTGTGGTTATCCATTGATCCAGCAATGGAAGCTGGGCAGGCCTGCTCCGATGACCCTTGTCAAGTTCCAAATGTTGGGAAGCTACTTGTTATACTAAGTCAAAGCCAATTCCTTACACCCCTCTTCTCTGTCATTCCCACCTAAATATGCCTAATTCTTCTTCCCATGACTAAGCCTTTACATAGAGGAAGACAGCTATGGTGTTCCCTTCTTCATCTTATCTCCTACTGTCTTCTTCATAGAACATCCTCCAGCCCGAATATATTTTGCATCTTTTTCCCTGTCACTTTGTTAAGCTAGTTAAGTGACACAAAATCTAAATTTTTTGAAAAATTTACCTGCTTCCTTTTCTACCATATTTCTTTTGGTAAAGGTGTTTATATTCCTTTTAACAGATTAGATTATTTGTTCAGAATTGAACAAATAAGTAGACCAGTACATGTCATATCAGCATTTACCCTTAAGGATAATTCTTTTTGTCCTGAGTCAACATTTATCCTGCTTTGTGTCTGCTTGAACTATACTCAGCTGATTTCCTCTAGCTTTGAGTCTCTCTGTATTCTGTCTTCCCCAATCAGTTGTTCTTGCCTGTGCATTAAGGTCAGGTAGCAAACGCCTCTATTCTACACCATTGAATGGATCATGCTGGTGTGACATTTCAATCTCTGCTTCATCTGGAGAACCAGCCTCATGCTAGATAGTAATGCTGTGGAGGAAAAAACAGAAATAGAACAAGCCTATTAACCTTCAGAAAAGGATAGTACATTTTGTGCTTCTCTTAACGCCTGATTATTTTCTCAGTAGTAAAACTTTCAATTTATTAAGTCCAAGGTACTGGGTAAGTGATGCTTTTACAAACAGAGAACATGAGATACCATTTTTAGTGATTTGGTGGCAATCACATAAACTGAGAGAGATTGAAGTGCTGACCAACTATGGAAACCACAGATGTGAGTTCCAAACACTGAGGTGCTGTCTACACATTTCTACGTTAGTTAGATAGGTAACTCTAACACTTCACTCCAAAAGGTAGAATTTAGACCTCGTCTGAAAGACCTGGGTTATGATCTCAGGTCAGACCAAAGCATTCAATATAGACCCAGCTTCTACTGTGTACAGCGCCTTTACCTATTTTAACTCAGTTATCCTCCAAAATATCCTGTCAAGACCAGGAAGATGGGCTTCATTTTACAGATGAGGATACTGAGGCTTGGAGACTTGTGACTTGATGAAGCTCACATAAGTGCCAAATGGAGTTAAAATAGAAAATAAATCAATCATGGATTCAGCCTATTTCTTTGAGTTTATCATAGTATTCTTCAGTGTTTACCATGGTCCCTCATCTCTGAGATCTAGTATTACAAAATTAACTTCTGCTTCTACTTGCCCTAGATTTTCACAAGTGACACAAGCAAAAGAAACAGTCAGAAGGGGAGAAGGATTCTAAGAGGGCTGCAAACACATCCTGAAGGATGTGTCCCAGGGCGCTGCCCGGCAGCCAATCCCAATGTTGGCCTCAGTGACGTGAGGCAGAGAAGCCATTGTGTGCTGTTCATTATACATGAAGACTGCAAGGCTGTCTTAGCATCTGCTGGTTGCCACACCTCCTTCTGTTGCCTCCTGCAGAAACCTGACTCCAGACACCTGTTTCCAGTAAGTATATAGGACTTTCCAAATTACTGGGTCTCAAGACAGTACCCCATATTCCCCTCTCTCTGGGTTGAAGTATGAAAACATATAACAAAACAAATGCTCTGGGGGGGGACCACTTTTTTCCTTTCTCATTTTCTGAAATCAGATTCCCGCTGACATTTTTTTAGAAAAAAAAAAAATCCTTGGGGAGTGCAATTTTCCTTCTGAAATTTTCCAGATCTTTCTGAACCTTCACATCGCTTACTCTGAGATTAATCACATGAATATCATGAATCTTTTTTAGGTAACTAAGCACAGAACAATTTTCTAATCTCTGCTTTGCCATTTTCTTTATAATTGTGGGCTAGTGACATATGTTCCTTCATCTGTAAAATGGTGATAATATTAGCCTACTCCAGAGAGATTTTGTAAGAATAATAGAAGAAAAGCCTTTAAGCCCAGTTATAGCATCCACCCCCAGACGAAGTTTTCTAGGGAATTTGGGAGGAGTGGGAGGGAGCATAGAGGGAGTAGGATGATAAAAGGAAACTTAGGGAAAGAAGCCGAGCCCACTTCTCCCCAAGGTATAGCATCTCCCCTTATCTTTCCCTAATACAACCTCTCTCCTACGATGCTTCTTCTGGTCCAGCAGTTTCTCCATCAGACCTCCTCCAGATCCCAGGGAACTATTACGCCCACATTAAACGTCCTTGCTTAAGATTTTGTTTGAGACTCTCACATTTACATATATGCATTGCTGCTTTCAAGACTACACAAAATATGGCAATGCCATGGCTAAAGATTCTTTCTTTAAGAAAATCATAGTAATGCGGAATCTGTTCACTTTTCACCTTGGAGACCACATACATTACCATCCACTTCCTATTGTAGTTTTTAAATGGTTGACAAGCTCATTTAGCTCCATGTCGGTAAAGCAAAGTCTGGTCTACAGCATAGACCATCCTGTAATTCATACACACACAGTCAGGCTGGGCGATAATAAAGTAATACCCACCATTGGAGAGCTTTGGGAAAAAAAAGAGCTCAACCTCAACTAAACACCATCATGTTAGAATAAAATAAAGCCAAACTGGTTTGGGTTTAAAAGGAAATTACATTTTTTGTAACTATGTATGGTGATGAGTGTTAACTAGACTTATTGTGGTATTCATTTCACAATATATACAAATATCAAATCATTATGTTGTACACCTGAAACAAATATTATGTTATATGTTAACTGTACCTCAATAAAAAAAGGAAATTACATAGAAGAAATTTGGTCCACCCAATTAAATAACATTTAGTTCTACTAGTAGTTTTGAAATGCCCACTCTCTTCTATTGAAAGCACTTAGTTTGCAGAGTATGTGTATCAGTAATTATAGATCAAGCCACTAACAAAAAATCATGGTTCAACATGTAGTAACTCAGAATTGATTGTTTTGATCACAGATGTCACAGTGTTTTCAAATTACTATAACATACTTTAATAGCAACCACTAAAAAAAAGTTAGGCCTCTTAATTGTATTTGTGTATGAATTTAATGGGATCATTCCACTTTTTAATTAAATAAAATTTTAGTACATCTATTGAATTTGACCAAGATGTTTAACCATAAATATAGCTATGTAACAACTAACTCCTTCTTCCATAAATCAAGACAAAACCATACACTCGAGCATAAAAATCTGACAATTTTTAGGTTAGCTTCAGAAGTCTTAAAAATGACTAGACTAAATGATTTCATATTCATTTCTCTTTTCCTTCCCAACTACTCACTTTGTATCATAAGCCAGACCCCTCCACACTTGAGATCCCTTTTCCCAGTATGTCAAAAGCCCAGTGGTATTGTTGTAATTTCAACCCTTCTCTCTCTGCCTTTCCATCCAACTTCTCAGCAATTATCAAATCAATGATCTGTCATCTCTAAGTCACTATTGAAACACCCCATAAATCAATGGATGTGCTTTTCCCTCCCCCCAAGTAATTTTGTTGGGATTATAATAGTTTATAACATTGTGTAATTTCAGGTGTACATTATTGTTTATCAGTTTCTGATTACACTTCATCGTGCTCAACACCAGTAGTCTAATTTTTATCCATCACCATACATATGTGCCCCTTTATCTCTTTCGCCCTCCCCACTCCCACCTCCACGGGTGTGCTTTTGATTCAATGCATTACCCTCTTCCTTCTCTGCTAGACCATAAAGAAGATATCATTCAGATTAGAGGAAATAATTTCCAGAAGAGAATCATCAAAGAAGTGTTTCATGGCCTTCTAAATGTACATCACATCTGTAAAACTTTGATTATGAAGTATTAATTAAGCACTATCATTGCAAGATACTATTAAAAGTGGAACAGATCTATGTGTATACACAAATGCATATATAACAACTTAAATCAAATGTAAATAAATATACATTACTGCAGTAGATAGTGTGTGCATATATGTTTAATATTTTTGGCAGCTCAGCATCTCTTCTGCTTTCCATAGGACGCAAATTTTCTTTTGGAGAATTTCTGCTTTCCTATTCTATTGTCTTCGTGGAACAGTAAATTCAGGTGCCTGCCTCCCACTAAGAATGTCAAATAAATCAGATTTCCTCACACTTTCCCAGAAGAGTCAGAAGCCCAGGGAATCAACTGCTGTCTTCCAGGATTTGCATCTTACGTGAGAGATGCCAGGATGGAAGAAGCTGTTGGAATCCAATACTTTCCAGCTGTGGTGCCCTGACATGATTATTCCTGGTCTGGAAGCATTCTCAGTCCTCTAGAGCATCCTTAAGTAATGACAATCATCAAGCCCTGTTCTCAGCTTTCGAGTCGATTCGCTGAGTTCCTGGTAAATTTCCAGGAAATTCCCTTCCTACATTGCCCAAAGTCAGATTCTGTTGCCTGTAACCCAAGGACCCTGACCATTACAGCTGCTTATGAAATAAACAGGGAGTAAGAACACACAGTAAACATATTATTTACATTCTAGGCAACTAGTATATATGGGCAGATGCATTCTGTTGATCAATGAGTAAAGAGGATACAGGGAAGTTGAATTTTCAGGTAAAAAGGCTGCCATGAGCTCTTTCCAGGGGAATGACAAGAGCTGAGAAAGCATCTTTTCCAGACACGATACGTATGTTTCAGATCTATTGGTATGTCCTGAAATTTCATTAATACCTTCAATGGAGTATGAGTTAAAATTGGCGACAGGGTTGTTCAGTGAGAACTCCAATAGCAAAGAAATGAGTCACCTCCCTGTTTCGAAAAATTTCATACCTTATGCAGCAAGTTTAAAGGACATTTGATATAACTATTCAATAAATGTGTAGTTTATTATGCTCAGACGGTTAAGGATATTTTATTTTTCACCCTTTGCAATCTCTTTTTTCCTTTTCTTTTATTAGGTCACATTGGTTTATAACATTATATAAATTTCAGGCGTACATTACATTTCAACTTCTGTATAGACTGCATCATGTTCACCCCTAAAGTTTAGTTGCCATCTGTCATCGTACAAATGTCCCCCTTTACCTGGTTCACTCCACCTCTACCCCCTTCCCCTCTGGTAACCACCAATCTATTCTCTGTATCTGTTTATTTGTTTGCCTTCTACATATAAATGAAATCATACGGTTACTGTCTTTCTCCGTCTAACTTATTTAATAGCTACTAACTATCCTGATTCCCCCCCATTACCAGGCAATGAGGGGATTTCTTTGCTTTGTTGATGCAGATCATTAACTTAATGTTGCAGAATTTAAGGTCTTCTCTTTTATAAACTTATAATATCCTTTCTCTCCCTGTGCAGTGTCTCATTTAATTATCTCCCAGAAATCAGTAAAGGTACTATCTTTGTCTTTGCTTGCCCTTAATCCTTCTTTGATTAAAGTACCACATGCTTAATTGGACTGGGTTTCCCTCAACCACCTTAATTCTAAATATCAAAGGCAGCAGTGGGACTGCTGGCGTGGTTTTAACAGGCTCCTTGGATTCAACAGACTGTTCTGGGATAATCAGTAAATCGGCATGGTCCACAGAATGCCAGTTCCTCTTCTTCATGCTGCCCTGTACTGTTCTGGGATAATCAGTAAATCGGCATAATCCACAGGATGCCAGTTCCTCTTCTTCATGCTGCCCTGTACTGCCACACTCCCCACACCTCTTCTGAGCACAGGTCCCCTTCTCTTTCACAGTTCTAGCCAGCAAGGGAAGAGAAGATATTTGTAGGAATGAGGCAGGTGGGTGTGTGAAGCCTATTAGTCCCCATTCTAATAAGCTGGAATCTTTTTCACTATTGTAGGTCTTTGCAAGACTTCAAGTGCTGTTTGATGGAAGCCCTGCAGTATTAACAAGAAAGGGCTCCCTAAAACCTTCAGCATTTGAAAAGGAAAGAGAAAAACATAGGTCCCTGTCTACACATCTTTTTAAAGAAACTGTAGGCATCATTGTGATGCTTTTACCAATGAGTGAGTGTTTAAGATGCCAGGAGAAATAGAAAAGGAGAGAGAGAGAGGGAGAGAGAGAAAGTTCTCATAGCTCTAAGAGGGAGCAATATGATAACGAAATTATTTTCCCACCAGTGGACATTTCCAGGGTCTTCTGACACAAGGCAAAACTATAACGTAGGCAGGTTGATGAAGGAAAAGACAATTCCAACATTCCCCTCGGTATTAGTTTCCTGTGGAGCCGCCATAACAAAGCACCACAAACTGGGTGGCTTCAAACAACACAAATTTGTTCTCTCACAGCTCTAGGGGCTAGAAGTCTGAAATCCAGGTATTGGCAGGGTTGGGTCCTTCTGGAGATGCTGAGGGAGGATCCATGCCTCTCTTCCAGCTTCTAGAGCGTGCCGAGAATCCTTGGCATTCCTTGGCTTGCAGCTGCATCGCTCCAATCTGTGCCTCCGTCACCACATGGCACTCTCCTCGTGTGTCTCTGTGTTCCTGTATGCTAAGCTTCCTCCTCTTGTATGGATACAAGTCATTAAATTAGGGCTCTCTACAATCCAGGATCTCTCTCTCCTGACCTCTCCTTTACTTCTCTCTCCTTCAGAAACTTCCTCCCTACAAATACTCCAGCCAGAACTTCTAGGCCACTACGCTGATGCTATAGCCAAAATAACACGTACCCTTTCACAGGATACCTGGTGCTGCCGAGTTAATCATGCTTTTTTGGTATTGAAGTGGTGGAGACTGGCAGCCACTTCCCTCTGCTATCCTGGACACACAACTGGACCTCACTTCCCAGCTCCCTCATTAGGTATAGCCGTGAGATTGAATTCTAACAAGTAGATTGTAAGAGATGTGCGCCACTCACAGTCAGGCCCATGAAACTTCCATACACAGTAGTAACCCATCCTCTTTCTCCATCCACTAGCCTGATGCAACAAACACAGTCACTTTGGAAGCCACATGGCAAGGATGGCAGAGCCACAAGATAGACGGAGCCTGGGTCCCTGAATCACCAACAGGAACCTCCAGTCAAAGAATACACTTTAAGGCATCACATAAGCAAGAAATAAAATTCTGCTCTGTTTGAGCCATTATACATTCTTTACCCAAATGTGTTTGTTACAGCAATGTAGTTATCTTAAGCAACATGCACCTTCTTTCTGAGATGCCCCCATATCTGTGTGCTTTCCAACACACTGTTGTTCACTAGAGCATTTCATTGGGCAATTGTGCTTCTGAAAACACTGCAGATGCTGTAAAAGAACCTGTTCCTTACTGACGATAAAATTTTGCTGAACAACAGGCTTCTATATTATTGTGCAGAAGAAATAGCAAGATTTACAGTCAGACTGAGTTGGATCCCTTTTCCACAATATTCTGCCCAGGCAATCAGTATCAACTTACTGTATCACTCTGACCCTAAACCCATCTCTGTAATTGGGATAACTAATTATCCCAATTAATTATTAGGATAGTTGCAAGAAGTAAAGTTTAAGGAGTAGAATCAAAGCACTTAGCACAGTGCCTGGTACATGGTAGATCTTCAATAAATAGGAGCTAATCTTATCATTCTTATTTATATGTATTAGTGTTTGTTTTATTGTACTCTTTAAGTACAGGAACAGTATCTTATCCATCCTTTTATCTTCAGCATCAAGCATGAACTCCTAGAAGACATGGATTACATTGAATTTACCTTTGCAACCCCACAGCTACAGCACTGATGATTACCTCAGTGAAGGAAAGCTATCCTTAGTATCCATATTATTCACTAGCTGTGACCTCCAAAGCAAGGATCATGTCTATAGCTCTTTCTCTAGAATCTAGAAGGATGACCTGCACATAATAAGCCCACAACAATAGTAATTAATAAACTAATTTCTCTCTGGTAGGTAGATGATGCGATTCCAGTCCTGTGGATTGCAAGGAGGCAGTGGTTGCTATATAGGTGATGGGTCAGTGAGAGAATCTAGATTCCAAAGCAAGAGTAGCCTGGAGTTCTAAGGCATCCCATACCACGTATGTTCATCGCTCCTCACCACGACCAGAACACTGATTCAAAGCTAAGCATCCTCCAGTTCCCACTTGTGTAATTAAAGTAAAACAATACAGCCTTCCCAGCCTACCTCACAAAGTTGTCATGAAGGTCAAACACCACAACAGATGTGAGGTGATATGCATATATGGAGGGGTACTATTATCATTGGCATTGTTGTTATCACAAAAGCCATCTTATGTCATCTTTGTGATCAGCACTCTTGTGATTTTGATCCTTTCTCCTCATCTGGTGGGAGACCCTATGTCACATTCTTTTCCTGCATAAGACAGGGACATAAAGTAATACTATTATTATTAAGACAAATATTCTCATATTACATAAAGACAAATATATGACACAAAGACAAACATTTTTATTATCAAATTGTTACTTGGAAATACACCCAGAAATGATTCACTTCTTAGAAAACAGAGTAATAAGGCATTTCGTTTCGTCTAAGACAAGACTGTATCACAGGCAAGTAAGACTAACAGGTGGTAAGTCACTTTTCACTTTCTCAAAATTGTTTCGACAATGATTAGAAATGAAAAATAGGAATTGGGAGGAGAAGGCAGAGCAAGAGCTGACATGAGAAAAATAGGTTGAAATTAAGCTTTGACATAGCTGGAGGAAAAGTAGTTCAATTACACTGTGTATAAATAATTGCCCTGATTACATCTGACGAGGTTTGAAAGAAGGTGTGATCAAGTCAGAAGGGTCACCAGGAGGGCTGCCAAGCTTAAGGCCAAATGACCCCTCAAATTTACATTTCCTTGAGGCTTTCTCTTTTGGGCAAGGCCCCTCCTCTTTGTAGTCCCTGATATTTAATGTTGTCAGCACACACAAATGAATTCACCTCTGGAGGATTTAAGATCATGAGAGATTGAGGGATAAACAAGAAAGGCAACCTATTCATTTACACTGAACCATGTAGTATTTGGGATCCTCAGGAGTGTCTCCTTTAACGAGGCCAGCCTCTCTGATTATGAATATACAACATGGAAATACAGACTGAAAGCAGAAGTTCACTTTGTGAGCCTGGCCTTGGAGCTATTTGGAGGGTTCAGATTACAGGACTTTTGGTCTATTCATCACAGAACAGGAACACACTCGAGGGGTCAGTGAATCAAGCTGGGGAGGATGGATGCCTTCTACCTTCCTAGGAGAGAGTTTGAATGGACAGTGCCAGCTTGGGCCTCTTTGTCTCTTATTTCCCTGCATCCCACACTCACCTGTCCTTCACTCCCCCACCTACACCTGGATGTCATATTCTTTCTCGTTCTTCATAATACTGATAAGCTCAAACTAGGTTCTTAAGCTTCCTGGTGATTGCATGTGAAACACTTTATTTCTAAGGTGAATCTTGCCAATATCTACTCTCAAGGACTGTGTGATATTTTATTCAAGTTGTCACCTCTGCTTATAAGAACTGGTGTTACTTTTCTCCAGAGAAGAATATATTTGGCCTGTTTCTGAAGCAAATACTACCCATTTGATGGTTTCATCTGCAAATCCTTATATTGAATTTTCATCTGAGACACAAATATTCTTCTCATTAAATTGGCTTCATAGGCACAAACTCTCTGCCAAAGGAAGTCTGGAATGGCAGATTTTGTAACTTAAAAAACAACTGGTACCTGAGGCACAAGGAGGTGGCTGAAATAACAATAGACTGGGATTTAGAATACCTGAGTTCTTGACCTCATTCAGCCACTAAAGCTCTGGGAAACCTTTATTTTCTTCTGCAATCTCTGTTCCTTATCTGGAATGTGAAAGAGTTAGATGTGATCACTTCCAAGGTTTCTCTCAGCTCTAAATTTTTATGAATCTAAGATACTAGAGCTGACATGCCATACTACTGAAAAAGATTGCTAAGATGGAGGGAGGAAAAGAGCTACCAGTGACAGAGTCTCTACCACGTTCCAGGCGCTTTGCACACACCATCTCATTCACTCCCTAAAACCACCCTATGAGTAGGTCCTACCATCATCTGCATTTCACAGACGAAGACACTGAGGTCCAGTGAAGTTCAGTGGTTTGCCCAATGTTATGCACTGAATGTTTGTATCCCCCAAAATTCATATGTTGAAGTCCTAACCCCTAATGTGACAGTCTTTGGAGGTGGGGCCTGTGGGAGGTGACTTGGTTTAGATGAGGTCATGAGGTGGGGCATCACTCCCCCTCCTCATGATAGGACCAGTGCCCTTATAAGAAGACATGAGAAAACTCCTCTCTCTCTCTCTCTCTCTCTCTCTGCCATGTGAGGACTCAGCAAGAAGGCAGCTGTCTGCAAGCCAGGCTTTGAGCGCTTACCAGGAACCAAATCAGCTAGCACCTTCATCTTGGACTTCCAGCTGTAGAACTGTAAGAAATAAATGTCCGTTGCTTAAGCCACGCAGTCTGTGGTCTTTTGTTACATCTACCCAAGCTAACTAAGTCACCCAATGCCCTACAGTTAGTACTAGACCTGAATCCTGTACTAAACATAGAGGTCAAATGAAACGACAAAAATGTCTGAAGAAATTGTCCCCAGGGCGGCCTGCTGAATGCCAACAGTCCCAGTTCTTGGGTGCTGATACTCTGAGAGCAGGATTAGAAATTAATTTGTGTCAGTGCCAACCCTACCCCCAAATGTGGAGCAAACGACCTAGGTGGTCTGATTTGAAGAACAAGCACTCTAGAGGCCACCTCGTGCAAAAGTATCTCCCTGGTCTGGGAGCTAGCAAGTTGGGCACCTGCTAAGCCACCATTCGAAAGCCCGTTCTTCTGGAATAAGCACTGCTCTCCTCCTGAGGCTCTCTTTTAACCTACAAATTCCACTGAGTTAGCAGGCAGGAGCTCATTGCTCTGAACTGGCCTATTAGACACAACTGGCAAAACAAGAGAGCCCCAGATGCCTGGGGTGGGGGTGGGAGAGACATTGGGAGGAGAGAACTGACAAGAAGAGAAAGAAGGAGTGAGGAGGGCAGATGTGAGCAACCACCCTTTGCTGGGACCAATCCTACAGTAGAGAATTCTGCTCCTGGCTTGCACTGGGATGCTAAAGCCATTATTTATAGCTTACAGCCTCCCACATCAGGCAGCTCTACTCCCAATGGAAGGTTACCAGAAGAAGCAGGGAGCATGTCATGGTGGGGACATTACTACAGCAGATGGTGCCCCTGTGAGCTGTGATGGCAGCTTGTTCAGAGTGGATTCCATTCTGCTCGAATGGCATCTGTTTCCAAGTGAGGGCTGAGCCTCCAGATCTGCTGACACTGCTCCTGTCGAATCCAAGTTGGTCGCCGGCTCAGCATCCGGAGCCCTCAGCCCTTGCGCAGTCTGCATTGAGCTCAGGCAGAAAATGGAAGTTCCCCTTCCTGCCTCATTAAAGGAACCAAGTTCACTTCTCTAACAAGAGCAATTTGGGCTGAATTTAGTCTTGAGCAGTGATAAGCAAAGGCATCAAGTTTCATGATTCTTCCTATGTGTCAGTAAGAAATGCACTGGAGTCAGAAAGAAATCTTGGCACACATTCTTACTCCCATGAGGAATATGCAACTCCATCTGCCGCTTCACATGCTAAGTGCTATGGATGGCAGTCATTTCTAAGAAAGCATAAAAAATTTTTTTACAGGCTGTACTTTGCATTTTTACCTCCATTGAGCACATTACTGGGCACCAGGCAGAGAATAGTATGGGTCACAAAATCTCATTGTCTTTAGATGTATCTATATTCAAAAAAGAAAATCATTCTGGAGGTTCCATCTGGAATATCCAGATAATGAGCATGCCACACTGATGAGATTTTTCTTGTAACATCTCTCCTAACCCTTACTTCATGTGTCGACCCAGCTTTCCTTTCAGCTTCTCCAGCTCCATCGTGGGCATGAGATTTGCTGTTCAAGTGTGGACTGTGAAGAGGAAAGTGTGAGAATGAGATCATAGCTTTCACTAAACCCTACTGCCCCCAAACACAATGAGACACTTTTGGCAGCCTGGCCAGTCTGACAGGAAGGCCAGAGGCTAAGAAATAGCGCCAAGCTTTAGCTAAGCACTTGGTGTTGAAAAGTTTCAGGCAAAAATCCTAAAGCAGAGCAGTAAAATTTTCAGGGAATGGAGTCCCCTGACTCCTATCCCGGAAATAGCATTTATTAGATGGTCTCTGGCTCTCAGCAACCCGGTCTCGATTTCCATCAGGCAAATAGAAATGAATGCAAACTTTCCACTGCCTCCTCCTCCTCACCCTCCCAAAGCACCAAGGGTTTGCAACAGGCTTTGACTTTTCTCACTTCCTTCCTGAGCACAAGCTCTCAGCACCCTCTGCTCCACACAGAAGGTGGGTGGCAAAGAGTCAGGCTCTGGGGCAGTCAGGGGAGCAGAGACAGGAAAAGCAGAGCCCCCAGGCATGTGGGCCACCGGGTTCAGGGGAGTGTAGAGAGGTTCTAAGTGCCCTTAGAGTGTAAGTTCCAGGCATTTGAACATAGAGGGACTTCTGTCCACCTTAGTCATTTATTGATGGAAAAACTAGATTGGAAGGGGTGATGGGAACCCGAGATTACACCGGGGCAGAACAAGGACTAGAATTCAGGTCTTCTGATGACACTCTGCCTACTACTCCTTACTGTCTCCTGAGAAGAGAAGGCAGTAAAGAGGATCTTAGAGTGGAAAAGTTTGAGAACTGGAAAAGTCCAGCCCAAGGGTTTTCTGAATCAGAAATGGTTTAACTTCAATCTGCTCTGCCCACATTCCTCATGAGGCATCTGGTTGTCGGCTCCTAACACCTGTCCTCATCGCGTTGTGCCAGCTCTGAATGCAGTGGGGCAGTAACAGAACTCAGCTCCCTCCCCAGGCTCAGAGGAAGAGCCCTCTGGATCCCAGGACCTCCCTCTTGCAGCCTGGGCGGCCTGCAGTTACAGTGGAAATGTGGAAACTTACAAAAGGGAAGCTGTGGTCAGCATCAGCAGACAATATGCAGAGATAGAGTGCTGAGGGCTTCAAGCTAACCCACAGCTGCAGAGGTCCCTGTCTTTCTACCGCCTCCGCAGGTGTCGTGTAAAAGCTAGTGCCTGTGGCATAAACAGTCCCATTAACTCATTTTAAAAGAGAGTTTTGAAAGTTTAAAAATAAAAAACACAGTTTCCTCCTGTTTAGATTGTGGATCTACTTGTAGCACAAAACCTAGATCGTAACCCCAGGCCAAGCCATCTTCAGGAAATGCATATTCATGGTGAGATGCAAGCCTCCAGGATTTTTCGTGTGGGTCCTCCAGGTGTTGTTACCTGCCTTGTCTCTTCTCATGTACCAAGATAACAGTAATTACTCTTTGTGGTACATGGTAGGGATCTCAAATACATTAGGCAAAGTACATGTTATTATTCCCATTTTACAGATGAACAAAATGAAGAATTTCTGGTTGCTTGATTTTCCCCAGATCTTACAGCTAGCTGGTAACAGGGCTGTGGGTCCAGGCTTGAGTCTGGAACCTGGATTCTTTCCACAGTGATTCTCCTTCCACCCATCTCGGGTACAGCTGGTCAAAGCTCCCTTAATCAACTCAATCCTACTCTCCTCAAAGCTAAGCACACAGAAACTCCAATACACCCATCCACTCCACACTCTTCTTGAACTTCAAGACCCAGAAAAGGTGAACTCTACTGTCGCTGTTCCCCCAAAATACTAACCAGAGAAAGGCGAACTACCTCCTTTTCCATGAGATACCTAAAAGTTCTCCTTCTGATATGCCAACCATGGATCCACTTTTAAAGTGAGCTCCCCATGGTGGCTGCTATCAAGTTGGTTTCATCTTTCTGTAATACTTATAAACATATGCCCATACCAGTGTGTCTACCTTAGGTTATAATCCTAGACAAAAGATATCCAGACTTTTTACTTTTTTGATTCAGCATCAAACAGAAAATAACCCAGAATTAGGTGCTTAATGAATCTTTGATCTCCAGGATGAAGATGAAGATGATGATGGTGGTGGTGGTGGGATAAAGGCCTGTGAAGCTCTGTCCTGTAAAAGACTCAGAGTACTTCACTGAAATTATCCATAAAGATTTCCCAACGAGCTGCAGTAGAGGACTCAGTAGACATGGGAAGCAGAGTCTCTGTGAACTGATTTTCTCTGGTAGTACCAGATAAGGGTTTAGTATCCTCTTTCCCAGGGCACTGACAGAGGGAGCAGAAGAGACTCAGAGGCTGCAGGAGGCAACTGCTTCAGGAAGAAGTGCCTGTCAGCAAACAGAAGCATCACCTGCCCCCACAACAGGGAACCAACCATCTCTGAGTCATAATTCACCAAGCTCAGAGCCAAACTGACAGGCTGGAGAAAGAAGTCAACGGAAGCTTCACACAGGGTGCGTGGACTACTGGTTTCCCTGATAACATGCTGAGCATGACTCTAAGTGGGAGAAGTTGGAGCAGACAGCCTGGTCCCCCATGAGCCAGCCGCATGTCTCCACCTTCTCCCAGAAGGCTCTGCATACCATTGCCAAGCTCACTGAGTAGGGTCAGTGTGATGGGTGATGGTACAGAGCCTCGCACACTAAACAGTAACAGCCATAGCTGTGGTCTGAGTGTGAAATAAGGGCAGAAATAACAAAGATAAGAACTGTGGAGACACTTTCACATCAGGAAGGGACTGCCCCAAGAAGGCACTCAGACCCTGGCTGTGAATATCTTTTAAAATGATCAGAAACTTTTCCCGCAGCTTTTCTACATAAGTCAAAAATTACCTTTAGCTTCTGAAGCAATTAGACTTAAGTGACTGTAAATAAAGAATACAAATAGCTTATGTTATGCACTGAGTGAATATATAACACACCTCAGTCTAATAGCTGTTGCCCTGATCCCATCTTGCATTTACAACATTTGTTTTTTATTGCATTCATGGTCTAGCTGAGTGCTTTCAGGGAGAATAAATAAAGCTTTGAAAGAACAGCACAGGGAATTCATAAATTGGAAGTCTTTTTTACTTTCAAATAATTTTACACTTATAAGCAATTGTATGTCAATTGCTTGCAATCATTTAAGAAGCTGTACATTTTTGGAAAGGAAATTTACTTTAATGTGAGCACTTTCTAGATTGCTTTAGAAATAGGACACAGAAATCAATCCACGAATTCATATTTCAACCATCTCTTGTCATTTTTGCTATTTTATTCCATAGCTCATAGAAATAAGAACGGAAAAAGAATAAAAATGTGCTTTTTGACTCATATATATCCTTATTCTGTTTTAATTGCAGGTAAAGATGATACCTACAGTGAGGACATTTTATTACAATTCAGCAAAAAAAGGTTGAGTGCATTATGAGCCATACGAGATGGGGCATTGAAAGATGCATGACAGTTAAATTCAGAAATACCGGTCATTTCCTTGTATATGGCATTGCAACAGACAAATAACAGTCACGTCTTTGATGGCAACTGCTTAAATAAATGACATTGGCCTGCTGTAAATATTAAATGTTGTCTTTTATATTAGAGTAAGCATTAGTAATGATACTACTATGTCTGCATGTAAGGTCAAATAGAAAGATTAGTGTGCCAGTTTCTAAGATGATGAACTCTGACAATTCCTTCTCTCTAACACCCACAACTCAATAGTTACTAGGACTACCACATGGTCTTACAGCTGCAGGGGAGAGGAGCGGGAAAGAGCACACAGTCTGGAGCCAGCCTGAGTCTAAATCCTGACTCTACCACTTACTAGCGCTGTGACATTGACAAGATGCCTAGTCACTCACTCTGTGCCTCATTCTCCTCATCTGGAAAGTGGGGCTAGTAACTCCACCTGTTGCACAGATTCATTGAGTTATATGGAAAGTACTTAGAACAGTGTCTGGCACATAAGAAATGATACATAAGCATCAGCTCTTTTGATAACGATTTTTTTTCATGTTGATGCCTTCCTTAGGGCTTCCACTCCCACTCTTCTCCATCCCCTACTTCCCACCCCCCACCGCCGCCCCTCCCCTAGTCAACTGCAACAAGCAGGATCCCAGGGGGGCTTCCTGTTTCTCGTATACCCCACTCCACCCACCTCCAGTTCAAATCTAACATCCCCTCCTTCACAGTTCACATTGTCCAGTAGACATTTCTATCACAGTCCCCACTACACTTTTTACTTCCTTTTGTCTATCTATGTTTATGTGCAGTGGGGCTAAAAAACACGTATCTTAATAGCCAATATCAGAAGTCCACTTAGACAGAAAATTGTCTTCATTTAGGGAATACATGATAAATTTACCTTGATAAATTTACCAAATACTTGGTAAATTTTGGCGGGAAAGATGAATCCCAAATACTCTGTAAGGAAAAAGAGAAAGAAAGACTCCTCTATATGAAGAGAAGTACACACACACCTGGGGTTCAGGTAAGGAGTGAGAAAAAAGTTGGGTGAGCGGGAAAAGGCAGTAAGACAACGTAAAAAAATGTTTCAAGGTCCAGAAAATGGCGGCCAGTGAGAGATTTCTGGTGGCAGGAGCTGAGGACATTTAAGGTAGGAATGAGTCATCTTTAAGTTCAAATTGTTTGCATTTCTGAGATGTGAAAAAGACCCAAAACTTAAGTAGAGCCTGATACACACACAAAGGGCTTGTGGTAAGTGGTTTGGGGCCAAATCAAGGAAAAAGAGCTGAGTTCCACATTGGAATTGTGGAGGGAGGAGAGGAGCCATGGAAATGAGAGCAACTGCATATAGGAGTTCAGGGACTGCTTACAATCTGGAACCAGAATGAAAATGTAAACCTTCAGGAATTTGAAGAAGTCTTGGTGATGAGGTTGGGCTTCCCGGGATACACGCAATGAAAGGCTCAAGGCTGTATTATTTAAATACCAAAATACAGGTGTGTTGGCTCAGGTCCTCCAAAAAGCAGACAGGAGGGAATGTGTAAGAGATTGACTGGGGGAAACACCTGTGATGGAGTACGAGGTGGGAGCTGGAGAAGGTGAGAAGAGACTTCAGAGTGAGATGCAGGTCTGATTCCTGTGACAGGAGAGGGGGAAGTAAGGAAAACTGGTTGGAAAGAGTCTTAGATCACAGACAGTTCTAAGAAAGATCCAGCCAGGCTGATGGAAAGCCCTTGAGTCACTGTTGAAGGAGTCCTGCATCTCACAGCCAGGCATAGTACCCCCACCATGCTGGTAACAGCCCACGGAAAGTGTGTACTCAATGCAAACGTGATGGTACATCCAGAGAGGCAGCAACTGGGGCTGTGAGTCGGCCTTTCTCCCAGAAGACGGAGTTAAAGCTGAGCATCATCACCACCACCCAGGGTGACCTCAGCTGACAGGAATCACGTCTGATTCATCATTTGGTACTTAACTACTGGATACATATTTGCTGCACTGATATTTTGATCCATCCTGCACACCAAATAATCATCCTAAACAACTATTGAAACCAAATGTTGTGCACATGACAATTCATTATACTATTCTATTTTGTTGTATTTAAATTTTTCCTTAATAAGAAGGTTTATTAAAAATATTATTTAGAAACATTATGGTGGCTCCTTAAAAAATTAAATATAGAATTACCATATGATCCAGCAATCCCACTTCTGGGTATATAACCAAAAAAATTGAAAGCAGGGACTCAAACAGACGTCTCTACTCCCACGTTCAAAGCAGCAGTATTCACAATAGCCAACAAGTGGAAACAACCAAAATGTTCATTGACAGAAGAATGGATAATAAAATGCGGTATACACACACAATGGAATTCTATTTGTTCTTAAAAAGGAAGGAAATTCTGACAAATGCTACAACGTGGATGAACCTTGAGGACATTATGCTCAGTGAAATAAGCCAGTCACAATAGACAAACATTCTCTGATTCCATTTATATGAAGCAACTAGAGTAATTAAACTCATAGAGACAGAAAGTAGAATGGTGGCTGTTAGAGACTGGGAGGAGGGGGAAATGGGGAGATAGGTTTCAATGGGTACAGAGTTTCAGTTTGGAGAAAAGAAGTTCTGGCAATGGATGGTGGTGATGTTGTATAATAATGTGAACGAACTTCATGCCACTAAAGTATACACCTAAAAATGGTTAAAATAGTAAACTATGTTTTATGCATATTTTACTACAATAAAAAAACATATCATTTAGAGAATATATCTCACAGGGGGAAAAAAACTGAAAGAAGGATACTGCATGCTACCTGTGCTCTTATGCCTCAAGTCCACCTCTCCGCTTCCAGATCCCCAGTGAAGTTAGTACAGTTACCGACTTCTCCCAGCCCAGACATTTGGCTGGTGGGCTGGTTCCAGGGCTTTCTCTAATTGTCTTCCTCTGGAAGTCTGCTTACGGCAGTTTTTCAGACTTCACCCAGGAGCTTCCTCTTAGAGCAGCCATTCCCAGACAGCCAGCCATTCCCACAGAAAACCATCAAGCCTAGCTTTGTGTAGCTTCTTAAATCCCAGACACTGACCCTGTCCTTTGGCCCCCTTAACTGAGATTTCTTGGTTTAAAATTAAAAGCAGACTTGCTGGGGCCCGCTCAGTGGCACAGTGATCAAGTTCGCGTGCTCCATTTTGGCGGCCTGGGGTTCGCCAGTTCGGATCCTGAGCGCAGACATATGCACCACTTATCAAGCCATGCTGTGGCAGACGTCTCACGTATAAAATAGAGGAAGATGGGCACAGCTGTTAGCTCAGGGCCAATCTTCCAAAAGAGGAAGATTGGCAGTGGATGTTAGCTCAGGGCTAACCTTCCTCAGAAAAAATAATAATAATAAAATAAAAAATAAATAAAAGCAGACTTGTTTTGGTAAAAGTAACTAGATGGCACTTCTTCCCCTCAAGGACTTCTGCCAGGACAATGCAGTGAGAAAGAAAACCCAGAGAAACTGAGTCTTTGGCAGAGGGTGCCATGGTAGGTGGGCTGGCCCCTGCTGGGGGCATGCACTCTGTGTTAACAACAAAGAAGATAAAAGGAGGACCAGGACAGGAGCAAGCCCTGGCCTGCCCTTGATACTAGCTCACCTCTCCTTTTGCTCATGCTTCTGACCTTGATCAGGAAACCCTTCTCAGTTTCCACTCTGCTTGAGGCACTAAATGACTGCAGATATCCTGCTGTTTTCACCATTTCCATTTTCCTTCCTGAAGATCTGTCCATTAATTCTATTACTTTCACTATACTAGAAGTTCCAAACCAACAGGAATCCTATGTTCAGAGTTTGGGATCCACATACTATGTGTTCAAGACAGTACATCAAGTGTGTGAAATAAGATAATGTGCAATGAATTGGAGTTGTCGACACTGATCACTCCCATTTATAAAGGTGGCCAAGACAGCTGACCCAAGGCACCAAAGGGCCTAGATCTATAAATTATTCACAAGGCCAGGGGAAGGGGGATAGAGAGGGCATAGGATGTTCATAAAAGATGCAAAAAGTATGGCTGTTCCCTACAGTGATGACGAGATACTCAGAGTACCTGTCCCCCTCTGCCCCCTGAGCAGCTTGTCGCGTTAGCTTAATTTTAGGCAATCCAAAACCAATTCTAAACAGTTTAAGGAGCAAAAATGTTACTAAAGCAGATTAGTTCACTCACAGGATCTTTAGAAGAGCCCATCAGTAGGCTTGGGGGCTAAGCAGCCCAGAAAATTCCCCAAATCACAGTCAATCAGCCTTGTAGTTAGAGATATAGGCCCATACAACCAATACTGCCAACGTGGACATGCCAGGCTACCCTAGACCATCTACCACATGGTCTCTAGAAACTGGCTGCTCTTATCACTGCACTAGCCAAAATGGATCTCACGCTATCCCTAGCTTCACCAGCTTCCAATTCAAAGTCTGATTAGTGAGACCTAGATCACACACCTGTGCCCTAACTGGAGAGATCCTGGGTAAGAATATGGGAAACTGGTGGGTGTCTCAGTTAGTGAATTCTCCAATCATAAGTCATACCTATGAATACTGGGCAGGCAAAAAGAATGGATCATACCCTTTGGGGGTATTGTTGCTACCAATGAGCTCTTCTTCTACTTCTGCTGCTCTACAACAATGCTTCAGATAAAGCTTTGCAACCCAGAAAATGAGATTCTATCTTTGCTAAGAGAAGAAGGAAGGCTAATTATGTAGACTCAAAAACCCTCAATAGTACCAAAAGTACCCCCACTGCCTTTGGGGAAAAGAGCAAAGTCTTTAGACCACCATTCAAAGTTTTCCACAACAGGGTCCAATCTGCCTTTTCAGCATTTCTCCACTTACTTTCTAAAATTCTCTATCCTACTACAACTACACTGGTTGGCTCCTACTCCCCATCTTGAGATCCAGCACATGCTTTCACTTTGGGCTTTTTTGCTCATTTCACGTCCTTACAGGACCAGCCACCATCAATTGCCTACCCAAATCCTACATCTTTAAACACACAGCTCTGATCCCACATCCATCACCATCACCTTCCATAACTCCCTAATAAGAAGGACTTTTTCTCTTCTTCAAACTTCAATAGTAGCTATTATCTTCATAATCCATTTGTTAGCAGATCATGTACCATGTGACATCACTTCTTTCATTGTCTCAAACTCTTCTTTGTGTCTTTTGTTGTTTATTTATTTATCTATGCATAAATATGTCTTATCTCCCCATTTAGTCACTAAAGTCCTTAATGAAAAAGGCTCTTTGTTAGACTTCTTGGAATGTCCACAGCAGCTCACATAAGGCTTTGTACATCATAGGCAGTCAATAAAGATATGTGACTTTAAATTTACTCCACAGAGTTTTTACCTATCGACATGACTATGGATGCCCTTGCTTATTAGCATGGCCATGTCCCACATGCTGACACTTGTGCATTTTCTTAAGTAGGACATCTTTCTTCAGGGAGCCAGGAAATAAGAGGTCAGCAGTTGACTCTTCCCCAGCAAGCGTGCTGGCAGAAACAGAGATAACACCTCAGCAGCTGTCATTATCCAGGAACATTGGTCCCACAGTCATCTGAATAGTGCTGATTAGGTGTTACGTACATTCTGAGAGCTCACAAGTCCTTATGGAAACTCCATCAAGTAAATGCCATCATGCCCATTTTACAGATGGGAAACCTATGTTAACTGAACGGGGTCATGCAATGAGAAAGGGACAGACCCAGAGTTGAACCCAGGCAAGCTGGCTCCAGAGGCAGTGCTCTTAGGTACTGGCTAGTGACCAAGAGACTCTATTTCGTGTTGCAAAGTTACTCATGGTCTCCACAGAAAGAGCATGTTATAAGAATTCTAAAGTAAATTTTCACAAACTATTTTATTTTAGCACGGAGAATAGTTCAACAGGAAAAGGCTTATTAATATTTCTCTGTCTTCAACTTTATTTGAGGGGACTTCGGATGGCACACACTACGCTTCCTCTCACCTCCTCAAAGAGTCAAGTCAGATAAAGCAGGTTAGAGAAACATCTGCCTTTTTGTGGCACAGAAATTCACATGGAAACATCTCATAAATTATAAAGTTTCTGCGAAGAAACCAAACTTTCCCTCCACTCTTCAATTTAATGGTATGCTAATCATACTATCTGAGACATGTCTGAGAACAAACTCCAAAGGCCTCTATTTTCAAGAAAATACTAAGAGTGTGGTATAGATGGCTATCTACAGCCTAGAAATCAAATTCTCTTGTTCAAATATTTATAACACAAACTTATAGAAGAAGGTTACAATTTTCCAGTGGGCCAAGTCAAAAAACCCCTTTTGCTTTTATTCTATTATGCTGTGTTCAGTCGAGGAGGGTATTTTTGGTAATATATTGCTAGGTGTTTGACTTTCTTCTCATCAGAAATAGAGTTGACTTAATTATTACCTCCCTCCGTGTTTCCCGCCTAAGATGCTAAGTGTCTGCATAAAATGCATAAGATGTCCAAGTGTCTAAACATCAGTGTCTGATAAATAGTAAGATCTCAATAAGTATGTTAGGTTTTCAGCTTTCACCAAGCAAAACTATAAAATTACAGAAAATCCATTTTGAACAGATGTTACTATGGGAATTTTGTCCCCTTCGTCTTCTAGTGTCTTCTTTTTTTATTTTTTTTTTTTTGGCTTTTTCTCCCCAAATCCCCCCAGTAGACAGTTGTATATTTTTAGTTGTGAGTCCTTCTAGTTGTGGCATGTGGGACGCCACCTCAACATAACCTGATGAGTGGTGCCATGTCTGCAACCCGGGATCCAAACCAGTGAAACCCTGGGCTGCAGAAGTGGAGCGCACAAACTTATCCACTCGGCCATAGGGCCAGCCCCTTCTAGTGCCTTCTGATAGCAGATACCGCATGAGAAACTCCTTCTAATATTTTTTTCTAGAAAATGTTTTGCCTGTCCTGAAGAATTGAAATTATTTGTCTTATAAACAGTGAAAACTTGTCATATTTCTCATTTTACTTTGGCCACCAGGAAACTCAGTGCCAATTTGCAGGCAATCATATTTGGATCTATATTAGCTGCAGTCAGAATTGGAGTTGTTTAGAATTTTATGGCTGAATATGCCAGTTTTCACCTTATTGCCTCTCAGCTCCAAATTCATCCTTTTTGTCTGCTCTGTGAAAAATGATATGGGCCCTTTAAATGTTTTTCCTTTGTCAGCTGGCACGATGATAACCTTTGTCAGTAGAGGGCTCTGCAGAGGCATTTCAGGAGGAAGGGATTTTGTTTCCTGGTTCTGGTGCTTGCTCTCCAGGCTCCTGCAGGGCTCACAACTTCTCTAGGGTCCTCCCACAGCACATGTGGTCTCCCAGGGCCCAGCACGTGCAGTAGAGGCAGCTTCTCCAATGCCGACTCTGTGAGGCACAGTGGGCAACATTGCGGAACAGTCAGCAGCTTCCCCAATACCCCCTCAGGCAGATTTGTAGCACACTTTTTCTCGTGAGACACCTCCCTATGAACAACTTTCTCCAACACCCTAGAGGGCAGATTTCCAGCAAGTTCCTAAGGGCAAATTTCTAGAGAATTCTAACAGCACAGCATCACAGTGACTTCTCTGCTCTCAACTTCAGCCCCAGCTGCACCCTCTCCAGTGAGGTCTGGATCTCAACTCTGGGGGAGTCCTCCTCCCGCTCTCTCAGCCCTGGAGATAGTGACCGCTCCTGATCTCTGCCACTCCCATATTCTGTAGAGTTCTCTTTACTTCTTCCCCGGGAACCCCTTCTAGCTTCAGTCCCCTGTTATAATTAATAATTCTTTATATTAAGCTTTCCGTGTTCTGTGTTGTTTCTCTCTCCTCATCAGACCCAGACTGATACACTTAACATACGTGCATTTTATATTTTCTTCCTACCCTGACGTCTACTCAAATATGTTTTACCCCTTTCTTCTATTATTTTTAAAATTCAGATTTCACTACTGTATTATGTACATTGTTTCTTTGGCCTACTTTAAACTATTAGTGGAATTTGAAGGCTGTTAATTAATTGAAATGTGTGTGCAGAGTCATGCCTGTTGCTGCATACCATTTCCAGAAAAGAACCAGGCTCAATGCAATAAACCAATTATTTTTTGATAAAGATAATGAGGCTGATGATCCCAGGTCATGCTGGCCCAGGTAAGACTTTCTTACAACCGAAATAGGACTTCCTAGAAGTTTAGATGTGAGTAGAAAGAATAACAAAGCTATTAGAGAGACCCATGGTAATAATAGTTCATCACTGCGCTTCTCAAATCGAAATCTTCTTTTCCCAGACATTTCCTGAAATTCATGTGGCCTGCACCAGAGAGATGGACGGAGATGGATGTGGAAAATTCTAATGAGATACAATAGAGATTTTTCAACCTAATGTAACAGAGCAGAGGCTGACATTTCAGATGTACATAGCAGAGGTTAGTGAGCATTGTGATGATTAAGAAGTAAGGTCTCAGATCAAATTCCCAAGGTGGCCCCAGTTGAAAACTTCCCAGGTTAACCATCAGTTCCATTACCACCTCCCAGGGGATTGAGAGATCTGGTGTGGTGAGAGGAGCTGGCTTTGGTTTGAAACCCCTGGCTCTGTGTCATACTAGTTACACACCCTTGAGCATTCCCTAACCTCAGTATCCTAACAATGCCTGCCTCCTGGGGTTGCCATGAGGATAAAAAGGAGGTCTGAATATGAATGCCCTTACCTTACCGCGGTGCCTGGCACATAGGAAGTCTTAGCAAATGTAAGTCCTTCTCCCCTGATAGCAGTTTCCTAGGGCTGCCATATCAAAGTACCCCAAACTGGATGACTTAGAACAGCAGGAATGTATTGTCTCATAGCTCTGTAAGCAACAAGGCCAGAATCAAGATGTCGCCTTGGCCACGCTGCCTCTGAAGCCTGTAGACAAGGGGTCCTTCCTTGCCTCTTACAGCTTCTAGTAGCCCCAGACTTTCCTTGGCTTGTGGCAGCATAATTCCAGTCTCTGCCTGCATCCTCCCATGGCTTTCTCCCTGTGTTTCCTCACACAGTCTTCCCTCCGTGCATGTCTGCCTCTGTGTCCAAATTTCCCCTTTTTATAAGGATATCAGTCATCCTGGATTAGGACCCACCCTAATGATGTCATTTTAACCCGATTAATCTTCTGAAGACCCTATTTCTAAATAAGGTCACATTCTGAGGTACTGGGGTTAGGACTTTAACACATCTTTTTCTTTTTTTTCTTTTTTTCTTATTTGTGAGAAAGATTGGCCCTGAGCTAACATCTGTTGCCAATCTTCCTCTTTTTGCTTGAGGAAAATTGTCGCTAAGCTAACACTTGTGCCAATATTCCTCTATTTTATGTGGGATGCCACCACAGTGTGGCTTGATGAGCAGTGCTAGGTCCCTGCCTAGGATGCAAACCTGTGAACCCCGGGGTGTCAAAGTCGAGTGTGCGAACTTAACCACTATGCACTGGACAGGCAATATATCTTTTTGTGGGGGACGCAATTCACCTGTCCTTAGTTTTCTGCCTAGAGGTGGCAGCCTAGTGCCCTTCCTCCATAGTGAACTATCAGTTAGCTATTTGGAGAACAATTTCTGCTTTACCACAGTTTCTGGAATATGGGTTCTATATAATACACCCATGAGGTAAAGCACAGGTAAGTCCATAATTTAAGAACCTCCTAATTCCTCCCCACCTCCCCTTTTCTGGACACTGACCAGCGACGACCACCTTCAGCCTTGCTCCCTCTAGCTTCTCCTGGTCTCTACTCCCTCCCGTCCCACACTGCCAGGCCTGCACTCACAGATCCTCTTCCCTACCCACCCCCCCCCCTTTAAGTTGATTCCTTAATTCAAAGAACCACAACCACAAAGCAGCTGCGTTAAACTCGCTATACTCTGCCAAACAGGTGCAATCTATACAAAAATGGTAGAGATGGTAAGAAGGACATTTTAGTGCATCTGTAGGAGAGCCCTTCTCATTTCTATGTTGAAGCCCAAGTTCTTATTTGAAATGTAGGAAGTTTGGGGAAGGGCAATACATTATGCCACTAACTCCTTCATATGAATTGCAGGGTTAGGGGTCATATTAGGGCACGAGGCTCCTCCGTGGAACAAGAAGACCGTAAAGGAAGGAGCAAAGACAGTGCATGTGTGTGTGAGCAGAGACACATCAATGTTCACTCAAACTGGCCCGAGCCAATAAAAACTAGGGAATTGAGAGGAATTACTAAGTTTTGTTACAGATCAAAAGTCTTGGCAAAAATGGATCCATAAGCATTGCCCCTCTTTCTGTCTCCACTATAAGCACGCTTGTTTCTCCCACTCTAGAAACCCCAAATAGAGATAGATGGCCTGTAAGAGGCAGCCTCACCTTAGGCAGTCAGGTGCACGGTCTGCTTTAAGTCGGAGGAAATAATTCCCTACTTCAAAGTCATCTTCCCATCACCCCCTCAGGGTCGAAAATGTTCATCATTAGCATCATTCTTAAATTAAAGACGTCCTCTCCTCCCAAGACATTTGATAAAAGCAGAACTCTTCCTGGGGTGGTGCCTGCTAATAATTTCATGAACACTGGGGTATTGTACTCCCTGGTGGTCACCTTAGTTAGCTGTCCCAAGGGAAAAAAATCCAAACATTGTCATATGTTTATTCTCTGCTATATCCTCAGAGCTGTGCAAATCCCTGGACATAAAATGTAATATGAATCCACCTCCATAAAGTGGGGACAGAATAGTACCTAGCACATCACGTCGTTGTGAAGAGTTAATGATTAACATGTCTAAAATGCTTAGAACAGTTCCTGGAATATAGCAAGCTCCCAGTAAATATTGACTATTATTATTATTATTAATGACTAAGAAAACACACAAATAATGGGAGAACAGAAAGGTCTAGAGAACTGGAACCAGAAGGCCCCAGTGGGGTGATACTGAAGGGAGGGGTCTGTGAGGAAGTGGGCGCTAGGCAGAAAGGGAACAGAGAGCAAAACTAGCTTCTCCTACTACACAAGTGTGCACAGAACAAATCTGTGGACACTGCCCATGTCCCAGGCACCTGGCACTTACCAAGGTCCGCTGAGGGCCTGGCAATGAATTGTGGCCATCCTTTCCCTCCTGGGTTGAGCCAGAAGCTAACTGCTATGCTGTGGCCAATGAGGAAAAGTGCAGTGGGGAGAGGCCTCTGTAAATTGGAAAGTAACTGTGTCCCAGAATCTCTGGAACTGAACCAGATAAATAGGGAGCACATGGCACTGGAAATTAGGTGTCCTGGATACCCAACAAGGACCCACAGGACACCATACAGCCTAAGGGAGAGGCAAAGGGCTACAACACAGTTTCCCTAAGTGTGTTACAGGTGGCTCATGAAAAAAAGTATTCAAATAGGTTTCTGGGGCAAGCAGAATTAAACATATTTCTTTAGAATAATATTTCTCAGAGTTTCTAACATGCCTAAATGCATTGTGAATCTCCAGAGGTGGATATGGTGTACAGTACTTCCCAAATGTATTTGATCAGATAAGCCTGTTTTTAATAGAGTATCCAGAGACTAGTGTCCTGCTAGAAAACTCTGGCATTGTTGATAAGTGCTGGACAAAGTGTCTCCTAGGGCAAGTCACCTAGAGTCTCTGAGCCCTCTGTCTCCTCATCTGAAAAATAAAGTGACTCAATCAGTGGTTCTTATCTGAGAATCTGATAAAAGCTATGGATTTTCTCCCTGTAACTAGGCACATATTACACATGTGCCAGACTTTTTTTCCATACAATTTCAGGGAATCATAAGTCCCTCAACTATAAGATGTCCTGAGATCCCTTCCATCTCTAATATGGTGACTGTATCTGAAGTAGAAGGACATCCTGGTAGATATCCATTGCTTTGCCTGCCCAGCATTCCCTCCCTTTCCTTTTGGTAGCGGCACGAGTTTCCCTTTGTGAAACCACCTCTTTACCATTCTTAGTCAACATGTTTCAAGAAAAGTGGACCAACTCCCCCCAACTCAAGAAGTGGTTAAGTCACCCAAACCTGACCAGGCAGAATCCTTCATTCCCCTAGCCACAATGAAGGGCTCATGGATGGCACAACGTTGATGAGAGTTCTCATCAGGGGAAGGGAAGGAAGGAAGGAAGGGAGGAAGTGGGGGAGGGAGGGAGGGAAGTCTTCACATTATGGCTACTAAAGCAGCAGAATGAAAGCCTGCAGTCTTGATAACCATCTTTATCTTTGAGAGGGAAAGCAATTCCTGATGACATTAGCTGAATCATCCCTGAAATCCACTAATCCCCCAAAATATCCCATTTATGTGAGCCAATAAATATTCTCTTCTATGTAAATCAACTTGCAACCGAAAGAGTGCTGAATAATTCACACATCAGTCTTGGGATTCCCAAGACTGCTGTGAGGCTCAATTGTGAGGCTCACTGTGTTACTGCTGAGTCTACACTCCACAGAGAACACCTGTGGATGCACATTAATGGATGACGCTGAGTTGGGAGGTACTGGCAGGACCTGAGCACTGACCCATGTGAGCTGTGCCCCAAAAAGACCCCAGTGACCTCACATAACTTCTTCCACCTGCTGGCTGCTTCCTGAAATGCCATCACGGAGCATCTGCGATGTTGGTGGGGGGTAGAGGGAGGTGTGGAGGATGTTACAGAGGCTTTGAGAATCTAATGAGTCTAATCAATCCTCTTCTTTGAAAAATAAGCGAAAACGTCTGCCTGCCATTTCAGAGGTTTACAGACTCCCTGAGGCCCCAAATAGACTCCCTCCCCAAGATGTCTCAGGACTCATGGCCTCTCTTTAGAGAGGAGTTGCAGCCCTTGTCACATGAAAGATCCCAACCTCTCAAGGAACTGGAGATGGGAAGGAAGTAAAGGGGAGGTCTTCACTGGCAAAAAAGGGAAAGGAGGGTGACCCATAATCGGGGAAGACTCTGCATTTAAACAAACAGCGTATGAATTGGTGTCACTCCCTCCACCTGCCTTTCGAAGAGTTTTCTGACTCAGAGGAATGAGCATCCAGCATAGGGAGAGCCCTCCTCCATCAGATCTGGAATTACCCTATGGCCTAAGGTTTGGATTCCTGTTAAACGCGATCCCTGCAGAGAGAATACTCTAAATTCTTACCAGCCCTTCATACCTTATCCCAGGTAATATATTTTAATACAGAGAATCGGGGGTGTCAATAGAAGTGGAAGGGAGGGTGTGACAAGAGCTGTCCTCTGCTGTCTGGCTTTGTCCAAGCCAGCATGGAAGAAATACTAGTTTCTAAAAAAAGGAATTGATCTTAACATTTGAAACATTTTGCTAAATAATTATTTCAAATGGCTATATTCTTCCCAATTGTGGGAGATTTTATTTAAGAAAGAAAAAAAAAGACCCATGGCCTCATCACCAAGGAAATACTGAGTGTATAGTTGGCCTTAAATTGAATAGCAAAATTACAAGCTGACAGTTTGACAAATCCTTGCCCGTGTTTCTCCCCATCCTTAACATTTTTTATCAAAACTGGCCTCTCCTTGGGGCCCGCCAGTGGCATAGTGGTTAAGTTCCCATGTGCTCCGCTTTGGCAGCCAGAAGTTCACAAGTTCAGATCCCAGGTGCGGACCTGGCACCATTCCTCAAGGGGCATCCCACAAAAGTAGAGGAAGGTTGGCACAGATGTTAGCTCAGTGAAAATCTTCCTCAAGCAAAAAAGAAAGAAAAAAAAAGAGGAAGATTGGCAACAGATATTAGCTCAGGGCCAATCTTCCTAAAAATAAAAAATAAAAATTAAAAAACCTGGCCTCCCCTGCCAAAGCCGGACTGCTCCATTCCCCTCCCCCGACCCCACCTCCAGCAAGCCTGTGCTTGTGACCCTGCCTAGCCTTCACGAGGCCTCCTACACATCCAAGGGCAAAGGCAGGGAACAGAGGCGGGCAGCTGCAGCTCAGCTCCTGGCCAGCATCTTTCCCCCAAACCCGAGTCTCAGATACTTGTCTCCTGCCCTAAAAGACATCAGCTCTAGGGTCCCATGTTAGAAGGGCTCAGATAAATCTCTGCGAAAAACACATTTAACAAGCCAGAGCCTTTTGCCAAGAATAAGAATGGTCTCCCTTGTGCCTATTTCAGTCTCAGACCAAGAGCAGATAATAATTTATGTTTGCCTAACTCCTCCACGGTCGGGAAGTGCTTTTCTTTCTCTTTCTGCCTGTTTGTTTGTTATACATGGGACCCCAGAAGAGAACCAACACGTCAGATCTGCTCCATAGCAATCATATCCCTCTTATTTCAATAGGGTGCAAGTCATCATCATCAAGTTCATTGCAAGGGTTTTGGCACCGGTAGATGTGCATATTTTTAAATGTTTGCCACCATAAATCCTTGAAAAATAATCTCACATAAAATAAGATTTTTACATCTAGAAAGCAAAAATTAAACTAAGCCATCTAGTTTCACCTTGTTTTGAAAGACTTGTTTCAATAGCAAAATCACTCAGCTTGGTAGAGTCCAATAAGAAGCTTATTAAAACCTAACAAATATCTTGGGCAAAGGCCTTACACCATCAGCTGATATTTGATATGAATACATGGCAAGAATCTGGACACCAGGACCTTGTTTTATGAATGACTGGCGCAGCCCCGGGCACTGAGTGTGGACTTCAATGCAGGTGCACTAAGAAGGATTAGGAAGTGCATGAAGTTTGTATTGTGTGTCCCCTCTCCTCTGTTTTAGCACCCTCTTACATTTTATAGAATCCCTTGGAAGCTTCTCTTTGTTCTCTGTCTGCAGACCCCATCTTCAGGTTGCCTGTCCACATCAAAGGGCTCTGGTGTTCTGAATACACACCCAGGATGGCAGTTTGAAGACTGTGTTGCAAGAACAAGCTCAGCCCATTAAAAACAGTTCCATGCCGTGGAGATGCCAGGCACCATCTGGCAGGATACTTTTGCCTCTCCCTAGCAACTGCTCCCACATCCATGTCTCTGGTTACCTTGCCCGCTTCCCTAGTAACCAGTGCTCCCAATCTCTAGCACACCTCTGAGCCCACCCCCGTCTGTCTGCAGTTTCCCCGGTGAGCTCCTAGAACCCCACAGAGGTGAATCCCAGGGAGTCTGCCTCTCGGATCGCAGACCGACTCTCAACACCAACACTGGTTTCGATCCTGTTAAACCCACAGTATGTTAGTCAAAACCCCAAGTTCCAGCATTTTAATTCTGTGTTAGACAATCAGATCAGTCAATCCAGTGGATCTCAATCCGGAAACATCCCTGAATTTCTTGGAAGCCTTTAAAAATTACTAACCCCCAGGCGCCAGTCCAAGAGGTTCTGATTTAAATGGTCTGGGGCAGAGCAGTATTTTCTAAAGCTCCACAGATAGTTCAAAGGGAGCCAGGGTCATGAGTCAAGAATCTAAACCCAAAACATGCACAGTGCTGAGCCTCCTGCCACATGCAAAAACGAATTGCTTAATAAGGACTGTTTGGACAGACAAATACTAAAGAAGTTATCCCAGCTTAATTTAAACAAGTAATTCCTCTAGATTTTTTTAATTTGCTTAATATTCATTAAACTACATGTTTTATAATGATGCTTCATAAAAGCCAACCCAATATTTTCTCTTCCAGGACAGCTCCATGGAACTGCGTCACTACCCACTGAACGTAGACTTTGTCTGTGTGACTCCTGGTGAAATATTACACCCCTTTGGAAACCATAACTCTCTGGACTCCGAAGTGCTATGTAAAACCCTGAAATAGTCAGTTATATAATAAGAACGTCATTAACCATTCTTCCAATTAAATCTGCACAATTTTTCGCCTAGTCCTCGAATCCCTTGCTACTCAACGTGAGGTCCATAGATTAGCAGCTTGTCAGAGATGCAGAATCTATGGCCTCGCCCCAGACCAACCGAATCAGAGTCTGCATTTTACCTAGTTCCTCAAGGGAACCCACAGCTACATTCATGTTTGAGAAGCGCTACCAGTAAACTGCTTTTATCAATCTGGTGTTAAAATAAGTTTTTTGAGGGCTCCCTCTTTGTGGTCTAAGCCCTCCATGAATACCTTGCTCCCACCAACCAGACCACCTCCGGCTTCCAGGCCTTTGCTCTCCCAGCCCCCTTGCCCACCATCTGCAAAGCCCTCTCCCCTCCTGTCTACCTAAAGGCAGCATTCTTATTTCTCAAAGTCCCAAATGAGCCTCTCCTCTCCAAAACCTTCTCAGATCTCCCCAGCCCTAGGGTTCTCACCTGCCTCTAATTTTATAGTGCTTGTCTAGCTACACACCATCCAACCTCAGGGCTGTTCTTGTTTTATTATTTAACCCTTATTTTGCTCTTAACTTCCCAGGTACTTCTGCTTGTGGCCCCCACCAGTCCATCACTTCCATGCCTTTGTATCTGCCACGGGGCTTTACACTTAATAGATTCAAGGAATATTTGGTGTTTGGCTTTGACTTAGATCTCTGATGGCAAACTATATAATACATGAAACCTATAAATCTGAGTCTAGAAACTAGTAAAAAATTTACAACATCTAAGCTTTGCTGGTATTAAAACTTTCGATATGATGAACACAGGAGTTGCAAAATAACATGCTGTACAAACAGATAGTGAACTGTTTTAAATAACTAGAGAAAATAAGTATCAAAAATGAAAGCAAGACAACATAATATCAGGTATCAACTAAGAGTATAAGTAGAAACATTTCATATCATCGTTGCTAAGGACAACTAATCAAATAAAATCCCTCAGCTACCGACAGCTACCGTTGACCAAAAGGTGTTGGTAGCCAACCCAGCCCATGACGTGTAAAGAAAAGCATATGGGGCTCCAGACCAGGACTGTGTCCTCCATGGTACAGGCAGTCCCAAAACTCATTCCATTCCACTCCCCGATGGAATGACCCCATACATTGCAGCAGGAATATTCAGGGGTAGATTTTTTCTATCCTTTCATAAAGTCCATAAATATTATTGAGAATTAACAACAGTCCTGTAGTAGGCCCCAGAAACAGGAAGAGGGCTGAGACACGTCTTTGCCATCAAGTTGCTCACAGTCTTAATGGGAGGAAACCTAAAGAGATCATTTCAACACAATGTGGAACATGCGGTACTCGAGTTCACATATGGAGGTTATTACTGGAGCACAAGGAAGGGCTGCTAACTCAATCTGAAGCAATCAAGGTGGGCTTTTTGGAGGTGGTGATGCTTGAGTTGACCCTTAGAGTTGGCAAAGGAATTAGCCAAGTGAAAGATGAAGATGGATATTCCAGTTAGGAGGAAGCAGGTATGGAGACAGAAGAGTTAACTGATATCATGGTATGTGGAAGGAGCTTAGACAGGTAGTTCGGCAGGAACTACAGGAAGTGATGAGGTTTCCTCCACAGAGGTAGTAACCACCTACTAGTCAATAAGTTTGGAGGCAAAACGCTTAGACTTTGTCTTAAAGGCAACTGGAGAATGTCTAAGCTTGAAAGACTTCATGCAGTTTCCAAGATCCAACATGCAAAGTAAGAACAGCTTAAATTCTAGATAAACCACACCTACATTAAATGCCATAGAATCCTCATCAGTATGGCCACCTAGATACTGATTCGAACATTTCACGGATCATCTCTACAGACGGGTGTTGGAGGAAATGACCTCTGAGATAAATCCCTTGCAGCCGAGATTCTATTTTCTGATTCCAAATGGCCAACAACACTGTGGACCTATGACATGGATCTGTCCTCTGGAAGACACTAAGCCACACTGCGGGAGAAATACCACAGTGTTATTAAAGGTAGGGCAGTAAAATGAAAGCAGCATTACAGGTGCTATAGAATTAAAGACAACTGGGGACAGAAGCCTGCTTCTTCTCACTCCTAGCTGCCTTTTCTTTCCAGCAAACTATACTTTTTCTCCAATTTTAGCTCATCCTGTCAGACAAATGTATGTGTTTACTATTTCTTTCTTCTTAGTATTTTAATTTAAAATGTTTAATGGGTTGTTTTTTCATTTGCAACCAACTCGTTCAGTTATTTGCTTTATACTTACACACGCACACGCATAGATTTTTAATCAATTTTGATAGGTGAGAAGGTAGCTCATTTGAATGTTGGCATTTTGTGAAATTCTGCCTCAGTATAAAAAAAAATAAACTGTTTGGTCTAGATGCTCAAAACTATTAGCACAGAAGAAAAATAGCAGCAGGAAGTAATTCTGTCTGGCTCAGGCAGGTGACAAAATAAATTATACCCAAAGTTATGTATAAGCTAGAATCATTCAACTGCCTGCCTTTGAAATATGTCATCTCTCCAACTGAACTTTGCACATTGTTTTCCTTAATGGCTCCTAATCTGAGCCAGACTCTTCAAAATGAGTGAAGGCGGATAAACATGGCCTTCTGCTGCCAACCTCACTGTATGTAGATACAGCATCTCCTCCTTCCATCTCACCTGTGCAGGTGTTGTTGTCCTAGCAGTGATATCACTTGTTGGAGTTGGGGCATATGCCCATATTTACATTGCTTTCCGTCTTTTCAGGACCATAGAATTAAGTAATCATTTGGAAAAATAATAATGATGATAAAACTTAGAATAATATTAAAGAGGTAAGTGTGATACTTAACAAAATGTATAGGCAGGTAGAGCAGTGGTGAAGAGAGCATGGGACCTGGGACCAGACTGCAAGGCGTGACTCTTGGCTTTCCCACTTACTAGCTGGATGACTTTGGATAGGTGATTTCATCATTCAAAGTCTCAGTTACCCAATGTGTAAAATGGGAATAATATGCCAGTTCTTATCTCATAATGTTGTTGACAAGATTTTAAAAGTAATTTATACACAGCATTTAAACCAGAGCTTCGCACATAGGAAGCTGCATGTGCTAGCTGTTATTGGTATCATCATCATCATTATTGTAAGGCACCATAATCCAGTAATCTCATTAATTCTCAGAAAATCATTTCATGGACTATCACAGGGTATTTCATATTCACAACCCCCCTTCTTTTCCAGCACTTCTTGGAGTGTTTGAGACACAAGAGGAAAAAAAATCTTCTTAAAAGATTGCATTACAAAGATTAGTTAGCAGAAAAGTCTGATGTGGTAGACACCATTGGTTGAGTGACCCTAGCCCACTTCCAGCCTCTTCCCTAGGTCCTCTTCCAGCTTGGAAAGTCCACATGACACAGTTCAACAGGAAAAGTCTTCCTTCTCCTTCCTGCTGAAATGATGGCTGGGCTGCAGGAGACTTCCTCACCCAATGAAGGAAATCCCAAAAGAATCAGAGACGTCAGTACTCACATTTCTGCACCCCTGAACGAGTGCCAGCAACAGCCCACCCACAGATTTTTCAGTGTGTATGAAAAATCAACCTCTTTACCATTAAGGCATCATATCCAGGTTTTCTCACACACACAGCCGAAAGCATCACTAACAGGTACATTTATAGACTCTACATTGCTCTCAAGACGACCCGAGAGATATTAGTCGGCAGCTCTCCTACTCACCAAGGCCACTGACGCCTGATGCATCTTCCTGGCCTAAAACTAGGTCCTTGGTGCTTGTGCCTCTGTCCGTTCAGCCTTCCACCTTTCCCAGCATAAGCTGAATCCTGGTAATATCCAGGATGCCCTTCCTTCCAGGTCTTCCTCATTCCATCTCCTCACTCACGTGCTCATCCCACTTCCTGCTGCTCATGCTGCAGCCTTTTCATTCCTTGCCTTCCAGGAAGCCACATTCTGGGTGACTGGTGCACCTGCTACTAGTGCCGCTCGTTACCCTTGACACCAACATCACAAGATTTCTCTTCAGTGTTACACAGGAACGGGCCTACATCTTCCCATCACTTATCTCTCTCCACCATATCAGTTTTATTATCTTGACCAGTTTTTCCGGTCCCCAATGGTTCTCAAAAAGCCTTCCTGCCCAGTCAATCCTCAGTCCCTTCCTGCTCTCTATTGAAGTCTAGTTACAGCTGTATACACAATAAGATTGCTAAAAGCTATGCAGAATATTAAGTGTTTCCAAGGATTGTCTCCAATTGTCATTTTGTGTTAGTGTTATTTTGACAATCAAATTGCTTACTGAAATACGTTATTAAACTATTTTTAAATTGTCCATCGACTTATCTAAGATAGTACTCCTTCAGATCTAAAATTATTCAACCAGTTCAATAAAAAAGAAAAAATTGGAACCTAGACTACGTGATTGATAAATTTTTCTCATAAAATTAATTTGTATTCTGGAAACAAAGGTTTGTTTAATATCATATGAAAAATTATAGTCATCTTAGCTAAACAATAGTGTCAGTAAATAGCACCTACACAAGACAGAAAAAAAAAAAGACACTACATTCTTGCTGCCAGCAGAAAGATAAATTTTGTTGGCCTTTGAAAGCCAGGGGATTAACTAGCATTTGGGGGGAGTTGTTTTGAAAGATACAGAACTTGTCATATTTTCTGCTTCATGAACTAAACATAAATGCTGGGAAGGCCGTTATGGGTGTGTTACAGCTGTCTGCTAACAGATGAGGCTTTTGAGGTTGTGAACAGAAAGAGCTCAAACACTACTCTGTGTTTAATAAGCCGTCTACCCTCCAGGACTGAGAGGACCCCTGACAGGGAGTTAAAATATTTGTTTAAAAAAAACAGTTTCTTCCAAGTCTTGGAGTTACAACGTAAGAGTCTGTGATTGTAAAGAAATCAAATGAATAGTGAAGGAAGCAATTGTGTGAATGTCATTTTTCTTTAAAATTCAGTATAATTTACCTATGCAAAGGGGGATGAGCTGATAAAGTATTCAAATCATCCAAATTACTATTTGAAAATGATTTAGGCCACAGAGGATACATAACAATATTTTTTGTTTTCAAGCAGAAGATGCATATGTGAATTGAGGTGAATCAGAAACTCTTCCCAGACAAAAAAAAAAACTTTAAATCATCATAATAATAAAGATGAAAGTCATTTTCAGACAATAGCTCAATAATATACTAGGAATGGAGCCACCGCATACATAAGTCAAGTATAATGTAACCCTCAAGACACACATTCCTAAAATAAAGAGGCAGAGAGCTTAGGTGGGGATCTGGCTCCTGCTGTGTTACTCTGTCAAGTAACTTAACATCTCTGGGCCTCAGTAGCCACATCTATAAAATGAGTAACAGCTAACTTGTAGGGTTGTTAAAATAAATGAGTTGGTATTTGTACAGTGTTTAGAACAGTTCCAGACACATAGTGATATATATAAGTATAAATAACAAATAATAACAGCTGAGTAGCTCATCTGAAAGGATAAATTTAAACTAATCGGTCAGTGGAAGGAGTTCTGGAAGCCTCCAGTCCAACCACTTATCTCATACAAGAATCCTCCAAAAAAATAAAAAGTCTTTGACACACTGTGAGGAAGGGGAAACTACCTCACTATAATTCCCACCTAAATTCTAAATCTGAAACAATAACGAGGAAATCCAAGTCGATTTCTATATGACAACCCATCACACTGTTTAAGGAACCATCACTGCCTGCTCTGCCTTCTCTTCCTCAAGCCCAGCATCCTCTATGTCTTCATCCTTTTCCACTTTGCTGAGGCCCCAGCTGCTTCATCGGCCCTAACACCTGCCTCTGTAGGCACTGAGTTTGTGAGATCCTCCAGTAAAGTGGGGCATGAAGTCCCCAGATGTGGTCTGTGCAGCATATCTGACACTGTCATTCTGGACCTTGATTTCGAGTAACTGAGGCTCAGATTGCATTCCCATTTTTTGGCATCTGTGTCACCCTATCAATTTATACTTAGCTTTCAGTTAATAAAACTAGCCTCTTGAGCTGCTGAAAAGCCAGAGAGCTCAGCTCCATCTTTACATTGAAATGTTTAAGCCTAAACTCAAAGAAGTATATCTATCCCTATTAATAAGTCCTGCTTGATTATTAATTAGGATAAACGTTTGTGCACATGGAATCTCGGTACACCAAATCAAATTTTAAATCCCCTAGAGGAAATTGGATCTTTTTAATGGAAATCTCATGATGAAAACTTTGCAAAGCAAATAACTATCCTCCAATTGATTTTTTATGTAACTATCTAGTAACATATTATAGTTGCCTAAAGCAGGATACAAATATATTAAGCTTTGGATTATATTATATTATGTTATTACAGCAGATCTGCCTTCCTGTACTTTGATTACATTAATACTAAAATTAGTTTACTTTCCTAATGTACTGAAACCGGAAGATTAGCATGCAGAAGAAAGAGCCAGGAGGCTACAGACCCAAAAAACTATGCCTGGGTCTAAAACATCCTTAAAATGTACACTCTTCGCATGGCAAACCAAGAGCTGATTCTTTGGTTTAAACGTTCCCTTGCATCCCTTTTACATAAATAAAAATAATATTATGAAAAAACACTATAAGGAACCCTTTCCTATTCATTCAGTTTCCAATTAACTTGATTCCACATTTGGGTGACTCTATTCCAGGGCTGTCTATCAGGTAAGGCTCTTGAGCAAAGCTTTCTACAGGCTGACCCCAATTTACCTCTCTTGCCTCTTCTCTGATGACAATCTATCACTGTCACCCCTAGAGTGTCACCAGCCCTACTCACCTGCACTCCCAGCTCGACTCACTTCTCCAAATCACTCCTGACAAAGGAGGCAGTTGGTAAGTTCTCAAATCAATCCCGTGGCAAGACAATCACTAACTAGCGTGGCTGAAGTGAGCTCTGGAAGACAGAGCTGAAACGTGCCTTTCTCTGACATTAACCCTACCCCTACCACTGAGCACACTATGCATGGCCTTCTAACTTAGTTCTTCACTGAGCCTTCCTGTTTCCTGACTGGGGATGAAGCTCTTCCCTAAACCTAGACACTTAACTGGGGCCCAACAACATTCCCAGTCCATTTCCAGATCCCTGTTATTCAGTTACTACCTGGGATCTTGCCGGAAACCACTGGAAAGACCTCCATCATCATGCCACCTCTCACTAGACTTTCAATATTAGCACTGCTGGCCAAGAATCTCCTACTACTGTGGATATTGGGCCCAAATTTACCATGTGTCTTTCAACATCACAATTTGAACTGCAGATACTAAAGAGGAACTTGAAGAAGAAATGGGCAAACCCATGTATAATGAAAGCCTCAACTTCTTTTTCTGAAGGAGTCTCCAATAAATCAAGATACATGCTGTGTTCCTGAGTGTGGTAAGGAGTCAACGCCAGGAAGTACTGGAAACCCAATTGAACCCATTAAACCTTCAGCAGCACCAATCTGCTCATGGGGGAGATTTTCTAGTCAGCAAGAATCAGGAGTGGAAGACTGATGGTTGGATTCATCCAGGCTTAGGATTTTGCCAAGCAGATGTGAAAGATGAGCATGCGGACAAAAGAGTTGATACTGTTGAAGAGAAACTGAAATGATGGAATATAAAATCTAAATGCTTGGGAAATGAATTTAGTATAGAAAGTGGATGACAGAAAAAGAAAACATAGAGGAATCAAAAGTCTGGAGAGCCTATTGGAAAAAAAGAGATGTTATTTGTTGAAGGCTGTGTCCAGAGAGCAAATGTCTGGATATAAAATTTCAGTGAGAGATGACCAAGTGCAGAGTATGGCTCTGGAAGGACTCACTGAGGAGGGGATATGGTGGAAGCTGTTGGAGATAAATAAGTCAAAGCTCTGAGAAGCATGTGTCCTTTGGGCAGATGTTGAAATCACCCAGGATATGACACAGCCTGAGGGTCCACAGAAGGCCTGAAGCCAGGTGCCAAAGTGGAACCTCTCTTAGAATGGTGGGAGGATCGGCTCATTTAGGACAACAAATGAGACCCAGGACAGGAAAAAGAAACCTGAACTGTCTTTAATAATTCCATTTCTAAGATTGAGAAAGGGGATATAAAAGGAGTTCTTGGTTTAAATTTTCTGATTAATTCCACAAATATAAATTAAACTTCACCAAGAAAAGTTATCGAACAGGATTCCCTGGCATAACAGTACCAGTCAGGCGATACAGCATGAGATTTCAGAGATCTCTATTTCAACACGAATGAAATAGAACCCATCCTGGAAGTGCTTTTAGCACGGCAAGAAAATGAACTCAGGGATTAACTATTAAAATTTAACATTGAAAGAAAAAATACATGTGACACATATTTATTTGATTAGTTTAGAAAGTTATTTACAAATCCTTAAAAGTCTTTATACCAATAACCAAAAAGAAAATGGTGGAAGAGAGGAAATGAGACTGATTCCAGCTAGGATAGTGTGTAGGAACGACGACAAAATTGTAGAAATTTTGTAATAAAAGTGAATGTCATAGGGAAATTCCAATCACTTGTAGTCTCCCTCATACCACCCATCAATTTCCTTGCAATGGCATTCCATTTCAATGTATCACTTCAGAGAAGTCGTACTTGAAGCACTGAAGTTCTGGTGTCAAATCAAAAATTAAAACTCAGGCATGTAAAAGCAAAAAGTAAAGTTCTGTTGGCCCTGATTCCTTTGATAAATAATTAAATAATAATGAAATTGGAGGGCTAATTTCACTTTAAAAATTTCAACTTGTTGAGATGGAAATCTATTATCTAAAAATGGCATTCTAAGTCACGGTGCTGTCAAGGCCCCAATACTTGATCCAAGGGAAAAGTCTGTCACAGTTTTGGTTAAAGTAAAGGCTTCTCAACAAATAATCCACAAGTCTTTTTCTGATTATTAATATACATTAAGTTTGTAAGAACTCAGAAATAGACTATTAGGTTGGAAAAAAAGGAGACTGAGCAAACTCTGGAAGTAAAATCAGAAGTAAAATTCTTCTACAAAGTAAAATTCTTCCTTGCTCATTCACATCTCAGAACTTCTAGCATTCTAAAGATTTATACCGTGTATAACATTCAACTGAGAATATGGGAAAAGAGTGACAGTGGTTATCCACTTCCTCTGCTATAGTCAGATCACTGTCACCCTCAACTAGTTTACCATGGAGAGTGGGAATCTTCATCAGTAGTTTCCTTAGGACTGGGATTCTTGGCAGGAAATTAATTTTTAACTAAATACTTTTATAAAATATTTGTCTTTCTATGTTAGGTCCCTCTTTTAAGCCTGTGGTTGGGTTTACTATTCTTTTTAATTTGAGAACCAATTTTTATTCATCCTGTTTACATATGTTGTACATAGAGACTGAAACTTTTCATTGAAACTACAAAAACTCTAAAAATTAATAACTTAATTGTTGAAGGCTCATAAACCTTAACAGGTAAGTCAACTTTTGACATTTAGAATGAGTTTTAGTTTTAAAGTTACAAGTAAAAACTATGCAAAATAATGAGAAAAAAAGAGGAAACACACACACAGAGAACTTTTTGTTCTATCCTTCTAAATCCCAAGGTGACACAGATGCTATTGATCAGTTTATTCCCAGGTAGCGTAAGAGTATACCAATATTTTTCTCACATTGAAATTTTGGGGAGGGAACGGTTATTTTTTCTATTAGTTTCAAAAATTATGGAAAACACTGGGTCACATTAAAACAGACCAAATGGGTATATATTTTTTAGCAGAACAAAACACACTAAAGGTAGAGTTAATGTCTGTGTGCTACAGGAAAAATCACTACACCTCTTTACCTCATGCCTTAGAAACGAATTCAATGTTTTTTAATTTTTTTATAAAAGATCATCTTCTCACTTTAAAATGAGAAAGCTCAGCAAAAGCAAAACTGTGTCTACTCCAAGTTTCATTCTCTGAAATAAATAAACATCAAGCTACTTTCCATCTTGACACAGTAAATGTTAAACCATCACAGACAAGATTCTGTAAACTCGCTGTCTTAATTTGACCACTTAATCTCCAAGACTCAGTTTGGAACACTTGCTGACCAAAATACCTTATGAACTATTCCTGGAATTATTCAAAGAAAATAATAAAACATATCACACTGAGTAATTTTTCTTTTTAGAAAACCAGGGTAAAATCTTGCAAAGATTCAATTGAATAGCAGTATCCCTCTGGAGATAAATTTAACAATGATGCTTGGACCACGAAAATCTTTTTCTGACAAGATATGTAAGAAAAAATACTAAGCAATAAGTATTCATTTGTCCTTTTCCTCCCTACAGTGACAGTGTAAGAAGGTTTTATCTACCTTTATTCCTGATTGCTGCATAAATTTAAGATAAGCTCTTCCCCTTGTAGACAGACCCCTTGTAAATGCTTTGGTCCTGGCACCTCTGTTCCTGCAAGTTTTTGTTCTAAGAAGAAATTCTTCATGCTGGAGAAAATTTGTCACAAAATAATGCATGCAAGGAAAGTGTGAATGTGACTCAGCATTTTTTTTCTTTAAAATTAGTCATTCCAGAAGAAGACTGATTATTAAAACTTGCCCTAAATATCAAAGGTTTTATTTCAGCAAAATATTTTGAGATTCTTGAGTAAATCAAATTAGATAATGACTAGAGTTTAAATCAAGAGAAAGACTATTCGCATTAGCCAAAATGCTGGAGATGGAAGAAGAGAGACGACCAGGTAAATATAAGCAAATCTACTCACAAACAAGGTTTTTACTTTTATGAAAGCTTCAAACATGATGTCATACTAATTCATTTTATTGATTAAAATGACAGTTTCTCTACATGTCAGAGTAAAAATAATCAAATAGTTTTATCTTTAAACATCTCATGTGTTGTCAAGAGGGTATCAATTTGTCCTTTTAGTCTTAGGACAAGATTAGATTTTCAACTAAAACGTGACTAGCCAAATCATAAAAATTGAGGAGAAAGGTGTCATCTTCACTTTGAAAATATCCTGTTCAACATTTGCCAGATTTCCAAGCTGACCTTGTTCTTGCATCAACAAAGCATTTAATCTTGTCTGACTTCCTTCAACAAAACCAATGAAACAGTTATATTGACCAGCAAGAATTGTTCTTTCAGATGTGAAGCTTTGTTGTCAGATCTCAGCCAGAAGGTGTGCTCCCATGCACGGCTAAAATCTCTGGTCAACTGGGTAGAATCTTTCTTCTGCAACACTACTTGCCCTTTCTCCAAGTCCAGAGCGAAAAGACGTTTTTAGCGAAGTTACTGAAAAACAGACTCAGGATAAAGTGCAAATGCAGAAAAGTTTTGTAGAACTGATCTGTCTTTCTTTAAGGTAAAAATAAACTAATTTAGCATTTGAATATAAAAATCAGAGACGTTTAATGGACTTTTTACCCAAATTTTGAGGGAAATCTTGCTGAAATAAGAGCTACGAATTTAACCTATTAAACTAGGTAAAATCGGAAAAATACTTTTAGCACAACTAACATATTTTACATGCATTACTTCTCATTTTTCTACCTCCCTCTTTGTCAATTGTCTACTCTCTTCTCTCTCTCTCTCTCTCTTTTTCTTTCCTTTATCTTTATCCTTAGTTTGGGAAAGTTTCCACACTTCAATCTTCTTCCAATTTCTTCTCTCTCTCCACTTGTTAGTTCATGGTAGGGTCACATTTGTACAGCACTTTATACATTTTACAACAATTATCACATTTTGATTCTCATGGCCATCCTATCACATAGTCCTGACAGGTCTGTCTAATTACCGTCCATTCTATATCTACCTGAAATAACACAAGCATTAAATGGTAATGTAGAAACATAAGAATTTTCCAATTGTCTTCACCCCCTCCAAAGAGATCATGCAGACAGGGACAACATCTGTCTTTTTTTATCAATGTGGCCCCAGTAATTAGCATGGTCCCTAGCATATAATAGGTGCTCAGTATGTATGTATAATATATAATTATATATATATATATGAGCAGTATAATATTCTCAGTATATTGCGTAAATGAATGAATGAGAGATAGCTCTGCTTCCCATATTTGTATGAGATCTTACACATTTCAAAGTGCTTTTTTAAATATGAACTCCTCTGACGAACACAACATTTTATGAATTGTAAAAATCAACTGCTTTGGTCCCCATTTTACTGATGAAGAAACTGTGGCTCACAAAAGCTAAAGAATTTACTCATAAGTAGTCAACAGTGCCATGCTTGGAGCCTAAAAAGTATCAGTTTGAGAAGAATTTTTCAATTACATATGAACCTTTGGACTGTTCTGTATTATATGGTTACAGTCAGGAGAAGTGAGTTTCAGCTGGTTATTTTCATCACTCTACGTAGACCTGAGAGTGTGTCTGTTTATGTCACATGTGCTAGGCTATTGGAATGGGGGAAAATCTTACATATTTTTACTAGCTAATTGCCCTGAGGCAGTCCATTGAATTAAACCAAATTACTCAGTTCCTTCCAAATTTTAAAATATGTAATTAGAAGATCAAATCTTTATAATAACTTTTTAAGCCAAGATAATAGTTCTCCATGTCACCATTCTGTATTAACAATCCTTTAAGTAAAAAAACATTCTTGGAGCCAGCCGCTAACTCAACTTAGCAGTTAAGTTTGCAGCTCTGCTTGGGTGGCCCTCAGTTGCTGGTTCAGATCCTGGGCTTGGTCATGCGCACCGCTTAACAAGCCGTGTTGCGGCAGGCATCCCACATATAAAGTAGAGGAAGATGGGCACGGATGTTAGCTCAGGGCTAATATTCCTCAAAAAAAAAAAAAACAAAAAAACCTTCATGACCTGAAACTTTCCTAAGGTATTATATGTATCCACACACTGTTTCTTGCAATATTCACCCCGATTCACGGCCTCGCCCTTTGACCCTCCAGATGGCCCAATGCTTCTGTTGACACTGAACTCTGAGATTCCTCTTTCCTAATTGATGGCCGCCAGAAGGGGCTGCTTGTGGCAGCTGTACCCCATGGTCAGCTGCAGCATTTCATTGCTTGTGCCTAAGTTTCAATGTAGTCTTCAGGCTCTTCCTCTGCCTAGCTAGTTCAGAGTCATAATCAGTCCGTGATTATCTATGCAGAAAGGGGAAGAGGCAAGAATAATTCAAAATATCACCGTCAAAGGAAAATTGCTTGAAAGAACAAGAATTATTATACAAGTTGATCTCAGTGTTTTGGTCTCTGAGGGGCAGCAAGTAACTTGTGGAAGAATCTGGTGATAAGATAAAGTGTCTATTTCTTATCAGTCATTCATTTATTCAATAATTTTAATAAAGAGTGTAGAATATATAAGATCTTAATTAAGTGGCTAGGGCTGAGTGGAATTGAAGGAGAAGGAAAAAAAGAGAAAAAGAGAGAGAAAGGGAGGGAGGGAGAGAAAGGAAGGAAGGAAATAAAGGAGAGAAGAAGGGAAGGAGGGAGGAAGAAAGGAAAAAGAAAAAGAACGAAAGAAAAAGGAAAGAAGGGGGGAAGGAAGGAAGGAAATGCAAGTCACCGTTTCAAGGAACTTAAATGGAAACATCCAGCTAACATGCCAGTGATGTGATCTGTTCTCTCCGGCCTGTGCTTCTGTACCTGCTGGTCCTTTGCCTGCAGTAGCCCCTCACTGCATATCCTTTCTTATCCCATTCTCCTCCTGTCTAGTTAGTGCCAATTCATCCTCAGATCTGACACCCAGTGTTGCCCAGTAGACACCTTCTCTAAACCTACCTCCCAACCACAGTAGTTGCCCCTCCTTATTATGCCTTCTATCCCCATCTATTATCACATTAGATTCTAATTTACATTTTAAATATTTTATATTTTATTTAAAATATATTATATTTAATACATATATCATGAAGCCATTGTCTTTTAAACATATTTATTATCTTTAATGAGTATATTACTATATGTTTTAATTATTTATTCTCTGTATCTCCAGAACCTAATACCACACCAACCATTTAGGAGGTTCCCAATAAATGTTCCTGAATAAAGAAATGAAGTAGGGGCTGGCCCAGTGGCGTAATGGTTAAGTTCACGTGCTCCACTTTGGTGGACCCAGGGTTCACTGTTTCAGATCCCAGGCACGAACCTAGCACCACTCATGAAGCCACATTGTAGCGGCATCCCACATAAAGTAGAGGTTGGCACAGATGTTAGCTCAGGGCCAATCTTCCTTACAAAACAAAAGAAGTGAATTAGTAAATGATACACATAAGACAAAATGATGTAAGCTCTTAGTGGTTAAAAATGCAAGTTTTGAGTCAGATTGCTAGACTCTATCCTTCTTTGACACTAGCTGAAAAAACATGAGGAAAGTACAGAGAATAAAGTTGGCTCCAGCAACAGGAAACTTTTGGTAAGGATCCTATGATGGTTAATTTTATGTACCAACTTGACTAGGCTATGGTACCCAATCGTTTGATCAAAAACCATTGCTGTGAGGGTATTTTTTAGTTGTGATTAACCTTTACAATCATTAGACTTTGAGTAAAGCAGATTGCCCTCCATAATGTGGGTGGGCCTCATCCAATAAGTTGAAGGCCTTAAGAGAAAAAACTGAGGTTTCTCCAAGAGGAAGGAATTCTCCTTAAGACTGCAATATAGAAACCCTGCTTGAGTTTCCAACCTGCTGCCCTGTGGAGTTCAGACTCAAGACTGCAACATCAACTCTTACCTGAATTTCCAGCCCTACAAATTTCAGACTTACCAATCCCCACAATTGTATGAGCCAATTTCTAAAAATAAATCTCCTTCTCTCTGTCTCTCTCTATGTATATATATACACACATACACATATATAATATATAATAGTTATAATAATATATAAATGTATAATATATGACTATAATAATAATATTAACCAATTATAAAATATAATGTTGTTTTGTTTTGTTTTGCTGAGGAAGATTAGCCCCGAGCTAACATCTGTGCCAATCTTCCTCTATTTTGTATGTGGGTCACCGCCACAGTAAGGCTGACAAGTGGTATAGGTCCGTGCCCAGGAACCAAATCCACAAACCCAGGCCTCCAAAGCAGAGCGTGCCAAACTTAAACACTATGCCACAGGGCCAGCCCTGATAATAATATTATTAACCAATAATAATATTGGTCTGTTTCTCTGGGAAACTCTGCTCAATACAGATCCACACTAGGGAACCCAGTAGAAGCCCACAGCCCTTCTTCACACAGTGAAGGAAAGGTGGAGTCAGGCTCTTGGAGACCAGGACTATTCAGATGCCCAGTTACTGAGCGCCTCAGCAGCAGGAGTTTGTGCTTCTCATTCTAGGGCTTTGTCATCATTGTGTCTCTGCTACTCACTTCAAGACTCTGCCATTCTCCAGTAGCTAGAGATTGACCCCTCATATGTTAATCTGTTTATCTATTCTTTGCCTGTATCTTCTGCTTTCTCATAGCATAGTTTCTGCCTTTTCGTCTTCTCCATCATTTCTGCTTCCTTGTGACTTTGGTTTGTCGTGACCCACATGGTGCCAAAACTACTCTACGGCTTTTCTCTAAGCAATCTTTTAGCTTCAGTCCCTGGCTGGCATCTTTCCTATCATGAAAATTCACAGATCACATTCCTGACTGAGAGAATTGAGCTGGCACAGCTCATCTTTTTGGGCCAGATCATGGTGTAGGCCTCTGGACAGCCCATGAATTGGCTGCCTTTAGGACAGGTACCCATCTCTGGGACAATGAAATACAATTGAGGACAAGAGTCATGCGATGCTTGGCATGGCCATCTGAGACTGTTTTTTCATGGGAAACTATAAAAAAGTTTCCCTTGGAAGCGGCTGTGAGTACATGATGACATGTCTACAAAAGAGGAAAATGGCATTGGCAGAACTAGGAGCAACCACAGGATGATGACTGGAGTAGGCGCTGTCTCAGCCACCCTCATGGAGGGAGCAACTGGCACCATCAATGGCTACAGCATAGACCACTTCTGACCTGTACTCAGTCACTGTCAGGGGTACAGATGACTTGGAAGTTCCATTGGTTACAATAATGAGAGGGACTGAGTCAGAGATGATGTCCGTATTCATAGCGTTATTGTCAAGAGTACAAACATAGTATTCACAGTGTTCATAGTATTGTTGTGAGCCCTACTCTTTTATTCTTACTTTAGACTGGGGAGCCTTCAGAAACATTTATAGTCTTTGGAAGAGAAGGGGTTTTATCAAGAGTAATCCAAATTCTGGTACAATGTTCATCTACACCATAGACTAACTGCCCCCTCTTGAATTCAGCTCCTTGATATTGTAGAAAATTGCAGTGAGACATTTAAATGACCTAGTGGGATCAGCGTGGGCCCTTACACACCACTCCTAGCTTGGGAAATATTGTTGAACTGAACTGTGGCAAAGTCTTCACTGAATAGACAGATTTTATGGCCACTGGGTTTGTACTGAGCTGCACCATCCAATACAGTAGCCACTCACCAGACGCAGCTATTTACATTTAAATGAACTTAAACTAAATTAAATTAAAAATTTAGTTCTCAGTCACATTAGCCAGATTTCAAGTGCTCAATAGCCACATGTGGATAACTGGCTATTATATTGGACAGCATAGACATAGAACATTTCCATCATCACAACAAAGTCTACTGGACCGTGCCAGAATGGCACACTTGCTCTGGTGTGTACAGTGAAGGGAATGGGAACACAGTCTTCCTACAGCTTTCCTTACAGAAGGATGACCTTCCGATCTCTAGGAAGATACTAGTGAAGAGAGTGCCAGGAAAAAGAATTTCTGCGTCCCCTGACTCAGACACCAAATTTTTAAAGAAGCTGACCCATATCCTAGAAGCAAAATGAATACACTGTAAAATATGGCCAAAGCCACAGAGCATGAAATTATTCCATTATATCAAGCCCCATTATATCGTGAGAAAGGTATGCCTAGATATTGGGGCGGAGGTGGTATGTAATTCAGCAAGGCCCTTATACAAGCCACAAAAATCAGAAAATTGGTGATTTTCCAGAGAAATCCTGCATGAGTCTCTGAGAAAGATTTTTGAAAGTTAGCTAAAATATACAGTTAAGATGAGGAACAGCAAGTTTGCGGAAGGAAAACCATAGAATTCAATAGAGTTTATGAGTCCATCTCTGGAAGGCAGCCATGTTCTCACGTGGTACTGAGGATTCCCATCCACATATTGTGAGCTATGAGAAACTTAATCACCAAAGCCAGACAAAGAAAAAAGGCTAGAAATATTATAGGGAACAGTGGAAAGAAGAGGACTTGATAAGTAACCTGAAGTGAGAGAGATTCTGGGCCAAGAATTTCCAGCGTTGACAGTTACAACAAGAACAGGTACCCGGACCACACCAAGGTCAAAAGAGACGAGAGAGATGGGGTTCCAGGACTGTGCTGTGACTACTGGACGCCAGGTCCCCACAAATATTTTGTTGTAATCAATAGAATTATGAATTACCTTTTACATTTTTTAACCTTCTTATAATGGGAAAACACCTAATTACATATAATCATAGACTCTAGGAATATTTATTTTAATCTTTTCACTGTGGTATCTATCAGACAAGTTCTTTTAACCTATTGGATTAAAAACTGGGTGGCCAATAATATAGCCTGTAATTAGTGTGTATACATATCCCAGTTTGCCTCAATCGCTCTGGCTTATGTTGTTGTGCAAAAGTGAGTATTAATAGAGTCCCCTTTCACTCACAAAAGTCCCAGTTTGGACAATAAATATATAGTTACCTACCCATAATGCTATTTTCTAAATGTGTTCCAAAACACCGAGGGCAAAATGTTTTGTTTTTCAGAGGCTGGTGGTTTTAGTGCCACTTTCCATCTCAGCAAATGTCACCTTGGATGGAAAACATTACTTCACCAGTTGGCATTGGTGACCATTTTCAAAACTGTTTCATTTTGACGCCTTTTTTTGACCTCTCTGTATGTCTCAAATTCAATTCTAACATCAATTTCACTTAGCAGTCTTCTTCCTATCCTTCATTCTTCAAGATTTTTTCCTTTGGCTTTCTATTTTCTTACCTCTATTGCCTATTTTTCTACATTTACTGTAATGTGTGCCTCCTATTTGTGGTTTCCTTTCTTCCCACATTCAATTTGTCTGTCATGTTCTAAATGACTATTTTTGAGTAAATGATAGCATTTCACAAATATCCACTGGTAGAATGTGCAAAGCTGATAATTAACCTTTTTATTCTACTTCAAATATATTACATTGAACTTTGGTATGATAGGTTAAAATTTCTGGTGCCTTTAAAAATGTCTGAAAAGCAGTGGTCTGCTGGTGAATGTTTACCAACCAGCTTTGGGAGTGGGGAACCCTGATTTGTATTGTTGGCTGATATCTACAGTGTAAGCACCCCCACCATGGGTGACTGAAGCTACCAACATGACCTCAACCAATTCATGAGAATTTAACAATTAGTTCTGATGAGCAGGTACGAGCCTGCTCCAGCAGACCACTGCAAAACCCTCTGAAGAGATACAGAAACTGAAGTTCTGAAAAACAAATCACATAATAAATAATTGTTCAGTATTTGAATTTTATGTTTTATCGTAAAAGGAAAACAAGCTTATATTGAAAAAATATATTGAAAATAAGCTTATATATGAAGCTTATTAAATAATAAAATAAGCTTATATATGAAAAAATAACATCTAAGTTTCTATTTGGTAACTGAAAATTCCATAGGGGCTGTTTCTGGTAGATAAAAGCGCCAAGTGGACAAACTTGGCTCCATCCCCCAAAGATTATTCTCAGATCCTGAGAACACTATTATGTGAGGTTAGGACGCCAGGCTCCATGACAGCCCCACTAAAGCAAATCCACGGGCCAGAAGTCTCCCCTGAGCTGGAACTGAGCCTCAGGGCAGAAAGTGGAAAAGTCAGACACTATCAGAGCTATAGAACACCTTACTAGCTATTGAAAATCCTTTGGCATTCAGCAAATTTATAAGATTGCCTTTTCTCTGTTCTGCGAGATTCCAGAAGATCTAAAGGTTACATTTGGGATTAGTGATTTTTTCACAGATCTAAGCATTATTTGTACTCAAAGTCAATTTACAACTTTGTTTAGTCCTAGTGGCTAACTATGTAATAGAAACTAAACCAGATTAGAGGTGAGGAAAGCACTTTAAGGAATAAATATTTTAAGCACTGCTCACATCCACTCAAATGCTTTAATCAAATGCAAGAGATTGTACATAGAATGCACTAGCTAGAGACACCCAGTGAGGGTGAAATAAATATTTTCTAGAGAACATTCTATGGGGCCAATACAGTGTTCTCTGAACTTGAAATATTTGGCCCAAGGGAAAAAAGCTAAAGCCTGAAGATTTATTGACCCTCAATTTATTAAGACAAGTGTCTTTGGACACATCACAATTTATATCATTGTAGAATATTTTTAAATCCGTAGGCTAAACTTTATAGATAGTAGATTAAAATAAAATAGACTCTGCTTTTAGACATAAATTGATGCATCATTTCTAGAAATAGCTCATATTTTTTGTTAGACTCTGTGATAAAAGCGCTACACAAATTATTTTATTTAGCCCATTAAGAATACTGGGAGGCAGATAAGATGATCCACATTTCACAGGTTAGGAAACTGAGCCTTGGGTCCGTTACTACCCAAAGTCATACACCTAGAAAATGGCAGAATCTGAGTTGGAATACAAGCAGGACTCAGAACACCTACATTCAACCAAATTGCTGCCCTGCCAAAAATCTTAAAATCATCCTATTCTCTTTGACCCTACTACAAACCTATCCCAAGATACTATGTCATAGGCGGGCACAGATTTGAAGTGATGTAAATGTTCAGCAACTGAAAACTGTTAAGTGATCTATTCATACGATAAAGTATCTTTCAGTCAAAAAATTATATTCGGGCCAGCATGGTGATGTAGTGGTTAAGTTCACATGCCCCACTTTGGTGACCCAGGGTTCGCGAGTTCAGATCTCGGGTGCAGACCTACCCACCACTCATCAAGCCACGTTGTGGCAGTGTCCCACATACAAAATAGAGGAAGATTGGCAACAGATGTTAGCCCAGGACTAATCTTCCTCACCAAAAGAAAAAATCATATCCATCAAGTTTTATGAGATGAGAAACTCATCATTTAATATCAAGAAAAAAGCAGGTTATGAAACAGAATGTAGAGTATGTCACTATGTAAAATAAATATATACGTGGATGAGGGGAAAAGCTAAAAGAAACACACAGCAACATGTTATCTCTGATTATCTCTGTGAATTAGGATCGTATATAATTTTTACTTTTCCTTCTGCTTCTCTCCATTTTTTGTGTTTTTTGTGATGAATAAATATTATTTTTATAATGAGAAAAGAGTCCTTTTCAAACTCAAAAAAAGCATATGTACAGTTCCCATTCCCACTTCTCATGAAGGAAATGTTGGAACTAAGGCGGGTAATTAGTCAGAGGAGTAGGTAATAAACTAACATTATCAGATCTGGGAATTATTCAAAAAGTTCTGAACTACACAGGCAAGCAATGTCACAGCTGACATAGTCCTGTCTGGGGAACAAAATGGATAGAATTTCCAGCTAGAAACAGGACAGCGGCCCAGGCCAGCTCCATTGTCTCTCATCTCCCTCATAGCTAGGACCAATGACTGAGCTGCATTCCCTCCCACCTCCACTCCCTCATTGCCCATTTAGTTTTTAACTCACCCTAACCTGGTCTGTTCCCCATAATTTCCTCCCCCAACTCCAGAGAAATTGCTCTCACCACTGCCATCAATGTTCTCTTTCCGTCAAATCCAATCCTTGTCTTCTATGAATGACCCCTCAGCTACAATTGACCCAAGTGACTCGTCCTTTGAACATCTCCTTCCTTGATTCCTGTGACAAATATGCTGTTGGTTGTCTCCCCAGCAGGCATTACTCCACGTTCATGTGAACGCACATCTACTTCTTTGCTCATACAGGCCCATCTGTGTTCAAGTGTGGGACTGCAGCATGCTCAGGGGAAGTAGGCCTCCCCCTCAGACCCAGGAGATGCACGGTGTTGGCCTAAACCAATGAAGGAAATCTCATTCCCCTTTGCTGTAGTTGATTTAGGAATTGGTACTGCCTATTAGGACCAGAGGATAAGTTCTTCCCAAGGCACGAATTCCTATCTTTGAACTCAATTTTTGATATTTGGTGCTGTGACAGCCTTTTTGTGACCATGCAAGGAAAGCCAGGAGAATCACCACAAGCTAACATAGAGCTATGATGTGGAAAAAATACTGAACTAACCAACCCTGGAACCCCCTACCCCGAGACTATTATGTGAAATAATAAGTTCCTATTGTTTAAGCCACTCTTAGATGTTCTGATCCTTGCAGCCATAGATATCCCAGTTGATGCTGATATACTCTCCTTCCTGGCCTCCCTTCTACATCCTGCCTACTCTTCAGGCCCTCTCCTGAACTCCACCACCCCTTGCATGTTAATGTTCTGGACAGTTTGACCTTTGTCCTCCTCTTATTATTCCGTTGTCTTTCTCTTTGTGCTTGCTTTCTCTTCCACTTGGATGACTTCAGCTGTAAATATTTATTTAGAGTTTACATAAATATTTATTGAAAGTCTACTATGAACCAGATCCTGTTCCATTTTCTACGCTCTGGGAATATGCTGATGATTATTCAAGAGAGAAGAAGGAAGACAAGAGAGGAGAGGGAAGACAGGGGAGGGGAGGGGAGTAGGGGGATAGTTTTTGAGGTTGAAAATCTTTTCATGAGATCTACTGCACAACATAGTGCCTATAGTTAACAATTCAATATTGTACATTTAAAAACTTGTGGAGAGGATGGGTCTCATGCTAAGTGTTCTTAACATAAAAAAAGGGGGGTGGGAGGACAGGAGGAAATTTTTGGAGGTAATTGTAATTTGATTGTGGTGGTGGTTTCACAGGTACATGCATATGTCCAAACTCAGCAAATTCTAGACATTAAACATGTCCAGGTTTTTTCGTGTATCAATTATACCTCAATAAAGTTGTTTTTAAAAAGACGTTCTCTTTTGTAAAAATGTTCAAATATGTTGCCTCTTTTTCTATGGAATCGTCTTTTCCATATTGATTCTAAGGAGTTTTTCATTCTAGACACCACTCCTCTTTTTCTGTTCTCTAAGTTTGTATGGTATTAGACGGTTGTTTCTTAAAGATTTTGTAAAACTTCTGGTAAAGTTATGTGGACCTGGAATGATTTTTGTAGAAGGGCTTTTTATTTCTTCTCGAGTCAGTTTTGAGGAGTTATATTTTTCTAGGAATTCATCTATGTTTTCAAATGTATTAGCATAGTTTTCTGACATACAAGTTTAAGGCTAAAACTTCCCCTCTGTGTACAGCTTTGGTTGCACTCCATGAGTTTTATAAGTAATATCTTTATTTGGGTGTCATTCTAAATAGCTTCTAATTTCTATTATGATTTCTTCTTTAACCCATGGGTTATTTAGAACCTTCTTTCTTAATTTTCACATATATTGAGTTTTTTCTAATTATCTTTTTGTTAGTGATTTCTAACTTATTTGTATTTGTGGTCATGCTCTGTATGATTTTAAAATTTTAAATTTGTTTAGACTTCCATTATGGTGCAGGATACATCAATTATTATAAACAACCCATCTGTTGTTAAAAAGAAATGCACTCTTCAGTTCTTGGGTGTTCTATATATGACAATTAGATCAAATTTGTTAATAAGTAGCTCGAAATTTTCTCTCTCCTTATTGATTTTGTTGTTAACTAATTATATTACTTACTTAGAGAGATGTGTTGAAATCTCCCACTATGATTGTAGAGTTGCTTATTTCTCTTCACAGTTCTGAAACTGTGAAACCATATTATTTGGAGCATCCAAATTTAAAACTGTTACATCATTCAAGGGAATTTAACGTTATCTTTATCTCTAGTAACGCTTTTTTGCCTTAAGGTCTATTTTTTAATAAACTTATATAACCTCGTCAGCTTTCTTTTGGTGAGAATTTGCCTGATTTATCTTTTTCCATCCATTTAATTCCAATTTTCCTTTATCATCTCCACTGCTTTTTAAGTGATTCCATAATACCACAATCACTGCAATGTTCTAAATGTAGTTCTAGCTTCCAAAATAAGATTATTCTCTTCTCAAAAGAAACAGACATGGCATTTCTGGAATTACGGTTTGTGGTTTTGAATATCATTGGTTTGCCATGGTAAACCCTGTTCTTTCTCCGATGACCAGTTCTTAATTTTACTGAGCTCATGGGCTCTGCTGGAAAAACAAATATGTATGAGTGGATGCCAGGAGAGGAGGAAGGAAGATGTGACCAGGAGACATAGAGGTGGGTAAGCAATGCTAAGTGTAGAGTGGGTGTGGCAAATTCAAATACCTACAAGGGCCAAACAGCTAATTTAGACAATTACACGGGTTGGGAGAGAACTGTCCAGACTGGGGATTACTTGCTTTTCTAAAGGCAGCTATTTGTCATCCATCAATCCTTACCCTGTTGGGATGTTGCAGATCTTTTTTAGGAGAAACTAGATTCAGGCGGGAAATCTGCTGAGTTTGAAAAATTGGCAGCTAATTTATTTTTTTTTTTTTATTCTCTCCAAGACAAATAAATCACATCCGTTACCTACATTTGCAAATCTTTGGCTCCACCTGCAAATCCTGGAAGAGGTTGCACTTGGGAGGAAGAGAAGCCCGGGAGAAGGCCTTCCCTCATCTCTGCGTTTCCCCCCAAAGGGGCTAACCAGCTCCTCTTTACAAAGAGAAATTTCTCCTAAGAAATGTAAACCTAAGTCATGTCCTAGCTCTCAGAAAATGGGTTTTTGAGATCCTACACCTGGTCGACTGCCACAGCAGCGTGATATGTAAGTTGTTCCTAGAGACAGAAATGGGAAATGGTAGGAAGCAAGAGCGAAGCTCACACATGAAAGGACAGCAGGAGTTGCTGCCAAAACAAAATTCAAAACTTTGTCTGGGGCCCCTGTTGGCAGTCCTCTGCCATCGTCCAAGTTAGAATTGATCTCATTAACATCAGCCCAAGTTAGTCCAGTTTGAGAAAAAACGTGGAAAAAAGAGGCAAGGAAAGGACAGGATCTCCCCTCAACAAAAAAAAAAGCAGATAGAATAGATAGATGCATAGATAGGTATATAGATGCAGATATATGCACATACAAAGTCCTTAATTCTTCTGTT